>NC_060123.1:196999185-197624185 GCF_021461395.2 Schistocerca americana
GGTGTGCCGTGGATGGGGGGGGGGGGGGGGGGGGGCGCCGCCGCCGCTGAGTCAGCCTGCCCGCCCACGCCGCTGCGTCACGACGCACCAGACAGTGTCGGCTGCGCCAGACACTCGCGGTCATTGAGGTCGGCGTCACCTCCCACTCACTGGCTGGCGCTCTGCTAAGTACTCACGACAAAGAGAAAACAAAGCTGGGAAATTGCATTGTAGACACTAATTTATCAATTCCGCCATAGCATGTACCAAGCTTGGCTGAGAAAGGAGGAGGGGAAGGAGCAACGCCTGTTTTAATCCTTTGTTACTTCAGTGACTGGACCGCAAAAATGCCTGAGAGGGGTCTGTCAGGTCCCCTACCTCAGAACAACCACAAAATATTACTTATTAAAGCAAGGGCCGCGCGGGATTAGCCGAGCGGCCTAAGGCGCTGCGGTCATGGACTATGCGGCTGATCCCGGCGGATGTTAGAGTCCTCCCTCGGGTATGGGTGCATGTGTTTGTCCTTAGGATAATTTAGGCTAAATAGTGTGTAAGCTTAGGGACTGATGACCTCTGCAGTTAAGTACCGTAAGATTTCACACACATTTTGGTTATTAAAGCAATATTATCAAATTATGTGTTTGGTTAAACATAATAAATAAGAAAATATTTAATGTAATAGTGTGACCTTCGTTTTAATAAATGACGTACCTTCTCATAAATTACGTTAAAGTTTATCTAAGATTAAACAACAAGTTTTCCGTTTTACAAGGCTTACAACTGAAGTTATGCTCACACTAAATTTATTGCGATTCTTTTTGTGCATTTGTTCCATGTTTGATCACCTTTTCTGTCTACTCTGTGTCGGCACACGGAACATCATCTTGGTGATCTAGTTTGCCCAGTCACTAGCTATCAGCCTACTCTACAATGTGCCATGACTTGCAGAAAATTCTTCTCGGGGTGTGGGTTGCTGACTCTCTCCTCCATACAAGGATATATCATTTCTTGTCCTAATTCCTTGAGGAAAATTCTGCTTTTATGAGATGTGCAGTTTAGATAATTGACATGATTCTGTGAAAATATACCTGATTACTTATGCGTGCCGCATCCATTACATTTGTCCATAAGTGAACGGCATCCTGACCGTCTCTTGCATGTGGGTGCCTTCTGGGCAGGAGAATCAATTCCTCACTTATTTTCATTATCGAATAAAAGTATCTCCAGCTTCTTTTTATGTCCTTCCTTCCTTCACTGTGCCACTTTGGTACAGGATGGTGAGCAGTATGACACTGTAGTTCTTTTTGGCCACATAACCTGCAATTTTAAAATTCCCTTCAAAACCAGACGACGAAAATAAAAATTCTATAGACCTGGAAAACTCCGATTCCGGTATAATTTATCTGTTATGTCTCATGGTTTCCAATGTTGTAATCTTTTCCTGGAATAGTTCTTCAGATAACGAAATAGCTGTGAAAAAATCATACACTGAATACACTCTAACACGGAACGTAAACGACGCATCACGAGGGAATTATCCGAATGGAACGGATATCGGTAATTGTGTTGTTCGTGTACAGACAAACAAATAATCACCTTTTCAGGAAAAGAACAAAGAAAAAAAGGATTGGTCCACCTCTGGCCCTTATCCAAGCAATTATTCGGCTTGGCATTTATTGTTAAAGTTGTTTGATGTCCTCCTGAGTCATAATTCATACGGCCGGGAGAGCAGTGTGCTGACCACATGCCCCTCCATATCCGCATCCAGTGACGCCTGTGGGCTGAGGATGATACGGCAGCCAGTCGGTTCCTTTGGGCCTTCATGGCCTGTGCGGGAGGAGAGTTGAGTCACAACTGACATGTTGGCGCGGTAAATCGTCAAAATCTCGAACTGGTTGGAGGTCCTGCCTATAAGGCTACGAAAGTTCTCAGTTGAGAAGATACCCGGCTACATCGCTGGCCAAGGTAGGGTTTGGAAAACAAGAAGACAGGCAGTAGAATTTTTCACCCTGTGCCGCCGAGCATTTTCTTGCTCAAATGTAAGCCCAGGATGCCTATACAGAAGTAGCCTATGTACCACATTTCATATATGCGATTTTATTAAAAAATCAAAGCAGCGCTTGTTTTCGGTTGTAGACCCGATACTGTCTCGGAGCCACGTTTCAATAATTATTTGTGTTTGAGCGACCGTTTTACCTTCGGCTTGTCGAAGACACGCTCAGGAACATTGAAAATAGCAGACCAATTAGACATAATTAGACATAATTATACAGATGAGAGAGTCCTTTCATTCAGAATCTAGACATGTAAACAAATACAGTAAGTACAGGTAGCCAAACACGGTGCAACATCAATAAAGCGATGGACCACCTTTTGCTGCAATACACGCCGAACCAAGGTCCGACGTGGAGTTAATTAGATGTCTGATGTTATCCTGGGACAGACTGGTCCACAAATATTGAACAGGCGCCTCCAAATCACGTGCAGAGTGACACGGCGACATCTTGCGTTTCAGCTGGCCTCACTCATGCTGTATAGCGGAGAGGTCCGGGGAACAAGACGGCCGTGGAAGAGGCGGGACATGACGCAAGAAGTCCTGAGCAGCTCTATCTGTAACACCCTCCAGGACTCTGTTCAGTGGCATGCACGTACTGTGAGGTTGTAGTGTTGCAGATATCAGATAGCGCTCAGGAGGCCTGTCTGTGCACCCTCTGAAGGCAGTAACTGTTCAGAATTTAAAGGCGAAGAGTGTTTGCAACATTCATCATAGGACAGTACCATGCACCACCGGTAAGTACATTCGACTGTTGTTCTGCTTCAGTCGTTTAACGGGGTCGATTTGCGGTCCAGTGGGAAGCTGGACGGACGTAATGGCGGACTGCTGTAAATGTAGGGCACGCACTGTCGTTGACGTATCGCTCCTTTCAACTTTGGTCTGTGGAACATTCCTGTTCCTGTAGACCTGCTTTTCGACGTCCGTATAGTACAGGTGCACGTCAAGATCGACACATTATGCGAGCAGCCGCAACCGACCCAGCACAATCCAGAGACTATGCAACCGCCCGTCCACCTCTAGTCAGGTCACGACTGACACTACGACACCGCCAAGCATGTCTACTCTGGCATCGTGAAAGAGGAGCCTGGGAGTGGAATGACGCACTGTTATCCTCGGTGATGCGAGTGTTTTCAGTCTGTATACAAATGATGGACGTACGCGTGTTTAGAGTAGACTCAGTGGATTGCTTATTCCAGAGTTCATTCGCCGACGACGCGAGGGTCCCATTCGAAGCTCCAGGGTATGAGGGTATCAGTTACATACAACTCGCGGTCACGTTTGATGCTCCTGCTGAGAAAAGTTACCAGTGCGCATTACATTGGACATTCTGTTATCCCGTGCTGCTGACATTTCTTCGACAGGAAGGTGATTTATTTTTTCACGTGATTTATTTTTTCACGTCCACATACGACTGATCCGACACAACGTGCTCTTCATGGTGTACAGCAACTGCCTCCCAGATCTCTCGCCAATGGAACATGTGTGGAACACAATAAAGTGGCAACTTATTCGTTCTCCAGCGCCTGCAAGAACCATTGACGAAATACAACAAAGGTTGCATCACTCTTGTGTCATTCTATCGCAAGACGCCATTCGGCACTTTTATGATTGATTGATTGCGAGAACACAGGCACGCGTTACCGCCAGAGTGTATACTGCATGTGCTGATGTGACTGTTTAGGCACACATTACTATGACATTTCATCCTGAATTTGTTATCATATACTTCTACAATCATGAACTACCTGTCACCCCACTTGTCAATAAAGTGACCGTTTCTTCGAGGAACCTGCATCTTTTCCAGCAGTATATTAAAAGAATGACTAAAAAAGAGAGAACAGGTCTCAGTTTATTATTACAGACAAACTATGGAAGACAAGAAATTATTGCGCATGTAAATGTGTAGAGAAACGTTCATAGTTTTATGTTCGCACGGACACTATACCACGCACCCAACATGAGCATCACGCGTTGCTGGAAAACATTTAAATGGTAGTCAATTTGGATCCACACGCGAATCAACAGGTTCCTGTTTACTGATTCGACAGCTTCAACATATAGATTTCTGAGCTCTTGAAGAGTAACTGCCATAGGTCGAACAAGGACTTTGTCTTTTAAGTAGCCCCACAGACACAAAAAAATCACATTCTGGTGACCTGGCAGGCCAAAAGAAACAAACAAGATCTTGTTGTCCATCCTCTTCCAATACTACGTTGTGGGCTGGTGGTGTTAACATAACGCCGCATCTCAAGGTGAAAGTGAGGTGATGAGCCATCATGCAAAAAAAAATAAATAAATAAATAAATAAATAAATAAATAAATAAATAAATAAATAAAAATTCGTGAAGTTAAGGAAACAATAAATCTTCCAGCATAGCCATGTTTGACGTTTCCTATAAAAATTGTAATTCTCAAAATCTTACATTACGGCGGTTTGCTTTACTCGTTAGATGAAACGTCGATTCGTTCGAAAATATGTTCTCTAAAAGTGTCCTCTGCCACATCCGAGAGGACTGAAATGTAAAATTCGTACCTTCTGTTATGGTACTGCTGCGGTAGCTGCAACTTGCAAGGTTTCATACGCAGGCGTCATTTCAGAATACGCCACACCGTTGTTTGAGGAAGTTAAGTTCCTGGCCTGCCCGTCTTGTGGGCCTCAGAGGACTCCGTGCGACATTTTCATAAGACGCACATGACCGGCCAGTGCTCTTCCCCTTGGATGTGCACGAACTTGCAAGAACTTTTTATACCAGACATGAATTTGCTTGTGCAGAGGCAGGTTCTTGATGAATCGTCGGCGGAATGCATGTTGCGCTTGAACAATGAATTGACTTCGCGCAAATTCCTACACACAAAATTATTTCTCCTGCGATGCCGTCGCCACTTTGGTACAAACCAACAACAACGCAGCTGTGACAAAACTGAACATTCATCTCTCCAGTGACATGGGCATCTTACATATATATGTAATAAACAACTGAAATCCGATCCTTCTTTTTGAATCACCAGGTGTTTTATTTATCTCTTTTAAGCGAGCTAACTATTGTACATGATCTATGTTTCTAAATCCTCATTATTTTATTTATATTTATTTATTTTTTACGTAGTCAGTCTATAGTATGACGAAATCGCTAGTCATGCGCATTTGTCCGATTACTTATTGGTTGTTACCTCTTCGGTTGAATACTAGCTATATTTCAGTAAATTCAGGTAATGGCTCTGAGCACTATGGGACTTAACATCTATGGTCATCAGTCCCCTAAATTCAGGTAACTTCTACAGGAGACACAGCGGCTGCGTATTGACAGTGGTGGCGAGTGATGCTTTTAACCTCTCAGGTGCTGCCACCAGAGCACGGGATATCTGGGGCTGCTCACATCTGATGAGCAGAACTAGTCAAATAGGTTTGGAAGATAACTTTTCCTTTACTTTTGTACCTGAAGACGGCTGCATTGGCCTGTTGGAACCCCCGCAATACTGACAGCTTGTATATATTGGTGTTTAGTGCCCACAGCTCGTAGTAAAGTGTTTAGCACCAGTGCCTTTACAGGTAAGGGTTCCAGCTTCGATTCCCGATGGGACTGGTAAATTTCCTCATTTTGAGACTGGATGTATGTGTTACTCAAATCATTTCATCTTCTTCGACGAACAAGTCGCCGCGGTGGCGTCAAATAGAGGCTCCGCTTGTCTTCGCTTAGCTCGGTTCTTCTAAAAAAAAAGGGACAAATGGCTCTGGGCACTATGCGACTCAACTGCTGAGGTCTTAAGCCCCTAGAACTTAGAACTACTTAAACCTAACTAACCTAAGGACATCACACACATCCATGCCCGAGGCAGGATTCGAACATGCTACCGTAGCGGTCACGCGGTTCCAGACTGTAGCGCCTAGAACCGCTCGGCCACTCCGGCCGGCGGTTCTTCTCAGTCCTCGGTACTGTGCAATATGTCATTTAGTAACGTGATATGGCATACTTAACGTTGTAAGGTGTCAGGCAAATCCAACACCATCCATGAAAACCCTGACATGATAAGCAAATCCAGTAGTATGTCACATAGCTCCGAATAAATCGTGACATTAAATTAACCAAAGTAATACGAGTAACGAGTGAGCAAATGGAATACCACAGACTAACACAAGAATGCCTAAATGCATGTCATACATTCCCACCGTGAGACAGACGCAGCTCCGAGGGGAGAAACGAGAACAGAAGCCGAGAGCAGAACCGTGTTAGAGCCCTCCAGAAGAACAGTATAGATCTTACGATAACACAAAAAGGGCTACCCCAGCCGCAAGTTTTAGCGTGAGACTCTTTCGCGTCTCTGTTACGTTGCAAACTGTGGTGTCACCGCCAGACACCACACTTGTTAGGTGGTAGCCTTTAAATCGGCCGCGGTCCGTTAGTGTACGTCGGACCCGCGTGTCGCCACTGTCAGTGATTGCAGACCGAGCGCCACCACACGGCAGGTCTAGAGAGACTTACTAGCACTCGCCCCAGTTGTACAGCCGACGTTCATAGCAATGGTTCACTGACAATTACGCTCTCATTTGCCGAGACGATAGTTAGCATAGCCTTCAGCTACGTCATTTACTACGACCTAGCAAGGCGCCATAGCATTTGATAATTAATGTTGTGAAGCATGTACAGTAACGAGAGATGTTCTACAATTGTGGATTAAAGTTAAGTATTACATCCACTACGTACTTTATTTGCTACTACACATTCCCTTAACTGTTCCAGACCTCACGCCAGTCTGCGTGTAATTAAACGCGTGCATTTCGGCCTCCTCTAGCAACACGGTGTTGGCTCTTCTGCCAACACTTCACAAACTTTAAAAACATTGCCCCACCACGAAAAGTATAACGTTTCTCATTGGATGGACAGAATTTTTGTAGGCGGAGCTTAAGGTTTACATTGAGACCCTGATTGGTCAGATGAAAACACAGCCAGATAATTTTTTTAAACCAACTTCGGTAAATTTTAGTAAGGAGAAATGAGGAGGGAGCTGCTTCCGACACGGCGAGGTGAGCGGAGCTGTGCTTCCCGCTGCCCCCTGACGAACACCGACAAGGTAATGAACGCACGCGATGCCGCATAAGAGCGCATAAAGCTTCACTCAGAACTGCAGAAGTCTCATCTGTTACACCCCTTTTTGCCTAATACTAGTGTCGATCGTCAATTAAAGCTCATGGTGTTCACATTTGCCACTTGAAGTAAAAATCTGAAGCCGCGACGATTTTTCTGTTATATAGCCATTGAGAAGCCACATCAGCCACTGTAATTTACGACAAGTTAGATAAGCAATTAAAGATAATTGAGGGTCACTGTAGACCATTTTGATAGTTTTCTCTTTTGTGAAACTTAATTTAAATCTAGATTATAGTTGTGATATGGCATAGGTCATCCTTCGATCCACTGTAGAACTTGGAAACCCATTCAGGGAATATTCATTCACATTTTTGTTGAACGCAGTTGGTTTTTTTACCATCCTGTATTAAAACATTTCCTTTTATGAATAGCGCAATTTATAAACAATGTTTTGTGAGTAGAATAAAATTTCCAATGGTAAACTTAACTGCTTTTTCGACGTCATTTTACCAGCTAACTAAAAATAGGAAAGCCTTGAACCCCTTCCACTAAATTTAGTTAGTATTAAGATTCTTTTACAGGGAGTGCAGTGGAGCTGAACGCTGAAATCATTAAGTATTTGGTTATATCGTCGCTAGTCTCACTGAATTCTTCTGAACTCTACATGTCATGTGTGGTCTGACGTCTCCTTACCAGCAACAGGTCCCAGGTTCAAACTAGTCAATTCCCTAAAAAACACGCTCAGAGCGTCGTTGAGCGAAAGTGGTAGGGAGACACGATATAGAACAACAGACACCACGCAGAATGTTAGAACGTGATGTGTCGGCACATCTCTCATAAGTTCGATAGAATCTCAGTGTCAACGGCGTGCCGCCACAAGTCTTTAAAACTGAATGAGAATGACAGAAGACGGGGAAAGAATTCTCGATATCTATTATGCAGTCGCATAATCGACAGGCGCGGTAACTTTGCTATGCAACGACATTACAACATCATCCAGAAGGAATTTAAAGTTTTATTTGCCAACGAAAGATAAATATAATTACAAAGAGCGCTAGACGGTATTCATTCTTCTGCACGTTAAGAAGCACTTTGTGCAAAATTTAAGGAGAAAGTGGTGGAACGACCATTAAAATTACTCGAATGGAACACACAATTTCACTGTCAGTTGCACCAATTTTTGATCGAACTGAATGAATAGTATGCAGACACTATACTGCAAAGTGCATTGGTTACGTTGAGGCGGACGTCTGGAACGATTTTGCGTTTTAAACCTCGCTATTGCTGAATTTATGAAGGAAAAAGGAGTGCAGGAACAAAACTGGAACATCCGGAATGGATTGGAGACTTCGTATTGTAAGCGGACCTGACTCCGCACTGCTCACAGCAAGATACTGCAGAGTGAGAAACAACAATATCTGATTTGATTGGCATGTATTTAAAAAGAAAAGCGCGTCGGGAAGGGAAGAATTCTCACAGGAAAACACCGTCAATTTCCCTAAGCTCACTAGCGTTACAGAAAAAGCGAATTTTGAAGAATTCATGGTAGCCTTGAAGGAATTACAAGGATAGTTTTTTAAACGCTTTGAGGACTCTATCACTCTTGTTCTTGTTGCTGTTGTCTTCAGTCCTGAGACTGGTTTGATGCAGCTCTCCATGCTACTCTATCCTGTGCAAGCTACTTCATCTCCCAGTACTTACTGCAACCTCCATCCTTCTGAATCTGCTTAGTGCATTCATCTCTTGGTCTCCCTCTACGATTTTTACCCTCCACGCTGTCATCCACTCCTAAAATTGTGATCCTTTGATGCCTCAAAACATGTCCTACCAACCGGTCCCTTATTCTTGTCAAGTTGTGCCACAAACTCCTCTTCTCCCCAATTCTATTCAATACCTCCTCATTAGTTATGTGATCTACCCATCTAAACTTCAGCATTTATCTGTGGCACCACATTTCAAAAGCTTCTATTCTCTTCTTGTCCAAACTATTTATCGTCCATGTTTCACTTCCATACATGACTACACTCCATACAACTACTTTCAGAAACGACTTCCTGACTCTTAAATCTATACTCGATGTTAACAAATTTCTCTTCTTCAGAGACGCTTTCCTTGGCATTGCCAGTCTACATTTTATATCCTCTCTACTTCGACCATCATCAGTTATTTTGCTCCCCAATTAGCAAAACTCCTTTACTACTTTAAGGGTCTCAATTTCTAATCTAATTCCCTCAGCATCACCCGACCTAATTCGACTACATTCATTATCCTCGTTTTGCTTTTGTTGATGTTCATCTTATATCCTCCTTTCAAGACACTGTCCATTCAGTTCAACTGCTCTTCCAAGTCCTTTGCTGTCTCTGACAGAATTACAATGTCGTCGGCGCACCTCGAAGTTTTTATTTCTTCTCCATGGATTTTAATAACTACTCCGAATTTCTCTTTTGTTTCCTTTACTGCTTACTCAATATACAGATTGAATAACATCGGGGACAGGCTACAACCGTGTCTCACTCCCTTCCCAACCGCTGCTTCTTTTACATGCCCCTCGACTCTTATAACTGTCATCTGCTTTCTGTACAAATTTTAAATAGCCATTCGCTCCCTGTATTTTACCCCTACCACCATTAGAATTTGAAAGAGAGTATTCCAGTCAACATTGTCAAAAGCTTTCTCTAAGCCCACAAATGCTAGAAATGTAGGTTTGCCTTTCCTTAATCTATTTTCTAAGATAAGTCGTAGGGTCAGTATTGCCTCACGTGTTCCAACATTTCTGCGGAATCCAAACTGATGTTCACCGAGGTAGGCTTCTGCCAGTTTTTCCATTCGGCTGTAAAGAATTCGCGTTAGTATTTTGCAGCTGTGACTTATTAAACTGATAGTTCGGTAATTTTCACATCTGTCCACACCTGCTTTCTTTGGGATTTGAATTATGATATTCTTCTTGAAGTCTGAGGGTATTTCGCTTGTCTCTTACATCTTGCTCACCAGATGGTAGAGTTTTGTCAGGACCGGCTCTCCCAAGGCTGTCAGTAGTTCCAATGGAATGTTGTCTACTCCCGGGGCCTTGTTTCGCCTCAGGTCTTTCAGCGCTCTGTCAAACTCTTCACGCAGTATTGTATCTCCCATTTCATCTTCAACTACATGCTCTTCCATTTCCATGATATTGTCCTCAAGTACATCGCTATTGTATAGACCCTCTATATACTCCTTCCACCTTTCTGCTTTCCCTTCCTTGCTTAGAACTGGGTTTCCATCTGAGCTCTTGATATTCATACAAGTGGCTCTCTTTCCTCCAAAGGTGTCTTTAATTTTCCTGTGGGCAGTATCTATCTTACCCCTAGTGAGATAAGCCTCGACATCCTTACATTTCTCCTCTAGCCACCCCTGCTTAGCCATTTTGCACTTCCTGTCGATCTCATTTTGAGACATTTGTATTCCCTTTTGCCTGCTTCATTTACTGCGTTTTTATATTTTCTCCTTTCATCAATTAAATTCAATATTTCTTCTGTTACCCAAGGATTTCTACTAGCCCTCTTCTTTTTACAACTCCTGCATTGCCCCTATTTGATTTTGTATTTAAACCCTGTATTCTCCTGACCAAAAGTCTTGTTCTTCCTGCCACCGAACTTCACTAATTCCTACCATATCTAACTTCAACTTATCCATTTCCCTTTTTAAATTTTCTAACCTACCTGCCCGATTAAGGGATCTGACATTCCACGCTCCTATCCGTAGAACGCCAGTTTTCTTTCTCCTGATAACGACGTCCTCCTGAGTAGTCCCCGCCCGGAGATCCGAATGGGGGACTATTTTACCTCCGGAATATTTTACCCAAGAGGACGCCATCATCATTTAACCATACAGTAAAGCTGCATGCGCTCGGGAAAAATTACGGCTGTAGTTTCCCCTTGCTTTCAACCGTTTGCAGCACAACAAGGCCGTTTTGGTTAGTGTTGCAAGGCCAGATAAGTCAATCATCCAGACTGTTGCCCCTGCAACTGCTGAAAAGGCTGCTGCCCCTCTTCAGGAACCACACGTTTGTCTGGCCTCTCAACAGATGCCCCTCCGTTGTGGTTGCACCTACGGTACGGCCATCTGTATCGCTGAGGCACGCAAGGCTCCCCACCAACGGCAAGGTCCATGGTTCATGTGGGTAGTACCTCTCACTCTTACATTTGTTTTAAAGCTGTTTTCAAGACCGTCTGGTGCTTCAGTTGAGAGCGACCCTGTCTACGTGTAGATGCAACTGACTGATGTGCAGCGTAATTCCTATATGGAAGACACATTATTTCATGTTAAAAAAATGGAAATGAACCTATGGTATCGTAGGCCGGGAGGCCTCAGCCGGAGACGTTATTTCAGCCGACGCCACATTGGGTTACTTGCGTGCCGGTGATGAGGATGAAATGATGAGGATAACACACCACCCAGTCTTCGAGCGGAGAAAATCTCTAATCTAGCTGGGAATCAAACCTGAACCCCACTTGCGTGGTAAGCGAGCACGTTACCACCCAGCTAAGCAAGCGGACATTTTATATTAAAATTGTCCAAGACTCTAAATTGCCTTCGGCAGGTACAGTTTCCACGTATCCGTGCGGAGACCCAAAAATCATGTATATGGTGTCTGTTCTTTCGGACATGCACGAAAGAACAAATGCGACATATATAAGTAAGGGAGGACGACCAGTTCACTTCACCGTTGATGCACACCACGCTCTAATAGCCGAAATTTTTCGAGTAATGAGGATAATGAGAAAAACGCACATTATCTGTAGTGTGTAGACAGTTTGGGAATTTGTGTCTAACGGGACGCGTGTCAAGGTAATCCATGCAGTTTGCAGTTGTAACGACTGCTGTGTGCTGACGGGGCAGTGGTCAACGTGCCTGCCTGATAAGCAGGAGACCTGTGTTCGAATCTCCGACCAGCAAAAATGTCCAACTTTCTCCATTGATTTAAATCATTGTCCACTGACAGCAATGTCATTAATTCCTCTGTGGCTTTACTAGTTGAAATAGTCATTATGTGTGTATTACGTTATGACTATGGTTGGCTTAAACATTACGCTTGCGAAAATTAATAACCCCATTGCCCAACTTCGTTCTGTAGCACAGCTGTATTTAAGAAGTATGGGTGAAATACGGTCCCTTGTTGCAGCCTGTGGCAGAAGCAGACTCGTTCAGAGGACAGTGTACATTGGAAAATCGACTGAAGAACCAGAACATTACGACAACCTGCTTAATAGGTTGTTTGTTCGTCTTCGGAACGAAATGCACCACTGACTCTGCGCATCAGAGATCCCACAGTTCGTTCGTAGGATTGAGGAGGTATGTGGATTTAGTTGTCTACACATAGGTCATGTAATTCATGTAAATAACGGACCTCTGATTTGCGTAGATCGTGATGGCGCCCGATAGCGATCCGGATGGGTTCCATAGGATTTACAGCAGTCGAATTCGGTCGTTAAGACATCACCGAGATTTCACTATAATGCTCCTCAAACCGCTGTAGCACGGTTTTGGCGCCGAGACACAGACAATTATACTGCTGAAAGATGATATCGCCACCGGGGAAGAAACCAAGCACGAAAGGATGCAGGTGGTTCGCATTTGTCAGCGGCTCTAAGATTAGTATCACAGGTCCCATGCAAGCGCAAGAGAATCTCTCATATAGCATAACACTGCTCCGAATAGCCTTCGTCCTTGGTGCGCCGCAAGTTTTGGACTGCCTCGATGACGGCATTTGTGGAGACGACCATCGACCCAGTGTAGCAAAAAAGGGGAATCACCCGATGAGCTGACATGTTTTCATTGATCGCCCATCGAATCTCTATGGTCCTGTGCCGATTGCAATCGTAACTGACGACGTCTTTGGATCGACGTGTGTACACGTAAGAGTAGTCTGCTGCGGAACTCCATGTTCAACAATGAACGATGAACGGTGTGTTCCGAAACACTTGTGTGTGCAGCAGCATTGTGCTCTTTTGATGTAGATGCCACAGGTCTCCACCCGTCCTATTTTACAGAGGAGACAAGAATTCGAAACCCACGTTCTGTGAAGAGTCGTGGACGCCCAATCATTTAGCGCCTAGTGGTTAATTTCACTATCCTTCTACCTCTTTCCATAGATGCTCACGACAGTAGCACGTGAACATTCGACCAGCTTCGCCGTTTTCGAGATGCTCGTTCACAGGCTCTGCGTAATAATAATCTGCCTTTTTTCTGAGTCACTTGTCTCAATGTATTTCCCCATTTGCTGCCCATATCTTCGCTAGGATGAGCATCCGCCTAGGTCTGCTCCTCTTACTTTTGTTATCGCGTCACCTGTCCGAAACGCCACCAGGCGGCATACAAAGTCGCGGTGGGCTGTGGTCATAATGTTTTGCCGGATCGGTGTATATATTAAGTCTAACAGTGCGTTTAATATGATGCAGTGCACGCTTTTGCTCAGTAATTTTCCTAGTTGTAGCTGATACATTGGAATCCTAATATGTTTTATTTCTGTGCGGGATGACATGGCTCTGTGCTTAACTGCGCTTAGACTGTTGTGGTGTCCATGTACTCCAAAATGTTCACGGTAGTAGGTGAACGAGTGCCCGTTGAAACTTTGGTAAGGCGGTTATCCTTCATCGAAAAATCGTTCGTCACGAATGAAGTGCATTTCATTATGGGCTTAATCTTCGTTGCTCTGTGTGTAATGGGTACTAGAATCCGTAAAGTGTCTCACAGAATACAGAGAAATGATAAGGAGCAGGGGTGGCAGTGTGAACAATGCTATAATTACCTCTGTGTATCTAAATCTCTAAATGGGGACTGATTAATTACACCTTGCGCTTGAATGCTGCTAGCACAATTAACATATTAATAACACAGGAAACGAAAGCGCCAGGGAACAGGAAACAACATATGTATAAATAACGGCTTTATTCCATATTTTGATTTGGTATGCCAAAGCCGTGATTGGTATTTATTTCGGTTTCAGTTGGCGAAATGATTACAACTACAGAAAATGATTACAACAACAAATGTTTACTGCCAATATTTGACACACATAAAAACGCAGGTGCGCACCCACTTAAGCAGAACTCAGCTCGTTCTGCGCAGCAATATCACTTACCAATGGATGAATCTTGAACAATACATAGAAGGCGGTTGTCGGTCGCCTAAGACAAACAAAAAGGTTGCACCTCAAAAAATATACTCATGGTTTCAGAATCCCAAGTATCATTACGTGCTTTGTGACAGCAGTATCAGCTACACTTGAAAACATGCTGAAGCCGTTCCCTGTCATTGCACAGACTATCAGAAAAACATCAAAACATCAGCTATCTCTGTCTCAAGAAAGCAGCAATGAATAAAACGTTCTCGATTTTCAAGCAGCGTCAATTCGTATAAAATCCTTGAGCTTTCGATGACCATCTCCACCATTGTCGTCAGGAGTTCACTGACTGCCGGGGCTACTACAGTTTCTCGCTTATATAGGCATGATGTAGCCCCAATGCAGCGCGCGCGCGTAAGTCGACCCGGGCAGCTAGCGGAGATATTGCCCGTGGCAACACCTGTGACGTCAGATGGCGCCAGGGGCAGGCTCCACGTTTGCCGCTCCCGCGTCGCGCATCTGTCTTTGCTTTCTTCCGATGTCCAACACCTGCCCCCATGTCCTGCTGAGTGTGTACCCCTGGTCTCTGTTGAAATTGTTGTTGTTTAAACGAATCACGGGTGCTTCCTTTATAACGGAGTCCCAATACGTAGATGGATGAGCAAACACTTTTGTGTTTTCGAACTGTATTTTATTTCCGTTTTCTAGGCAATGCTCCGCTATGGCCGACTTGTCAAGGCCCCTTTGTTTTATATTGTTCTTGTGCTCAGTACAACGCTCAGCAACCGTGCAAATTGTTCGTCCGATACACATGCTGTCACATTCACAGGGTACACCATACACCCAAGACTCTCGAATAGCAATGTAATCTGTAATAGGCGCAACATATCTCGTATCTTTGGTATGGAACAGAACACTGGTCTTGCTGCTACTTGCTCCACAGTATGGCAGGAATGCATTCCGTTCGGCCTCTTCTACTGAATCACCAGGTGTCTTTCGTCGGCGGCCCTTGAAAGCGTTTGCGATGTCTCTTTTGCTGTATCCACGTTTTAAGTTCTGCAATTCAGACTGTAGGTGATCGTGAGAGATAATCTTGGCTCAATGAAACAATGTGTTCAGGACCGCTTTCTTATATACAGGGTGGTGGAAATTATTGGCGTTCAAGTACCGTTCAGTGTGTGTTGGTTTCCGGTACACTGCAGGACCAAGCTGGCCTCCTGCCTTCCGCTCAACCAAAACATCGAAGAATGGTAGCTTTCCGCGCTTCTCCATTTCGACAGTAAATTTAATGTTGGGATGGACACCATTCATGTCCATCTTCACCAGGAGGTCATATCAAGAAGGTGTCGTCAACGTATCCTAGAAAGCAAGACGGGCGCAATGTCGCAGTTTGCAGAGCCTGCTCTTCAAAGTGCTCCATGAAGAAATTTGCGACTGCTGGAGACACTGGCGATTCCATGGCTGTCCCGTCCGTCATCTCATAATATGCATAGCAGTACAAAAAATACGTTGTCGTTAGGATGTAACGCAACAACTTAATGTTTCCAGATGGAAAATGTTGGACATCGAAAGAACGCAAAGACAGACACGCGACGTGGGAGTGGCAGTTTCAAACGTGGCGTCTGCCCCTGGAGCCACCTGACGTCACCGGTGCTGCCACGAGCAATAGCTCCGCTAGCTGCCCGAATCGACTTAAGCGCGCATGCCGCATTGGATCTATCTGATTGGCTGCTGATGATGTCATCATGCCTCTATAAGCGAGAAACCGTAGCAGCCGCGGCAGTCAGTGAATTACTGACGACGGTGGCGGAGATGGTCGTCGAAAGCTAGAGGAGTTTATTCGAATTGACGCGGCTTGAAAACCGAGAAAGTTTTATTCATGTATGCCGTCGCGAAAGACTCCGAGGACACAAGCAACAATGTTCTAACACAGCCGCATGAACAAGCGCAATTTATTGTGTAAAATGATAGCCAACGTTTAAAATTTACGTTACATAACATGTACCTAAGACTTTGTGAGTTTGTGCAATACCGGGCAAAGCCTACTGCCTGCATACAGTTGCAATATGACGTTGGGAAGACGTGGAGGTTCAAGTGTGGCGTGTAGGTGACGTGGCCTGCTTCATGCGGCTGGATGAGCTAGGCTCAGGTACATACAGTAACAAAATTTTCGTGTCTGGGATTGGCTGAAACGAGCGACCCAGAAGCTGCTTCGTGTCGGCAGGTACTCGAAGGTCACAGCTAGTAGGTTAGTCTGGGAGTGTGTGTGTGGGTGGGGCGGGGGGCATCTCTGAAGACGCAGTGTTACTGCATTTCAGGAGAACCGCGAGATGTGATGTGCCCAAGAATTACCTTTTGTGTATGATTGCTCTCACAACAAAGGTCATGGCACATCTTACCAATGCAAGAACAATGTCGTGCGTGCTACAGTTTCTTGTGGATAGACATCGAAGTCGTTGTAAAACAAAAAAAAGTGTCATTATCTGTTCCACTGGTACAGGCAAGGGACACTTGATACTGATAGCACTATGCCTATGACATTACTAACTATAAAGGTGATCCTACTAGCGAATAATTTCAGTCATCTCCTTAAGACAGTTTTTTGTCGAAGGCAATTACCGATTCATGAGTATTTTGAAATCTTGGTTCAAATGGCTCTGAGCACTATGGGACTTAACATCTGAGGTCATCAGTCCCCTAGAACTTAGAACTAATTAAACTTAACTAACCTAAGGACATCACACACCTCCATGGCGAAGGCATGATTCGAACCTGCGACCGTAGCAGTCGCACGGTTCCGGACTGAGCGCCTAGAACCGCTCGGCCACCGCGGTCGGCCTTTGAAATCTTATAACAGTTTGGCATGACATGTTCACCAGGACATTTATACAAATAATCCGTTGGGAATTAATTTTTGATTTTACCTGACTCACTATGGATACTTGATGAAGCTTTATATACCTATTACTTTTATGCTTTACCTAGTGTCTTAATATTGTATTAATGATGAGCTCCATCAAAACATTTAAAAACATGATAATGCTACAACAACCAATATACACATTGTGTTGGGTAACCATTAGCGTACTGTCATGTTTCTAATACACAGTCTTATGCGTAACACGTAATACCTGTGTTGCTTCGCATTTTAGCATTGCCACAATCATTCATCGACTTTTTCTGTTGTTTCTCTTAAATCCGTTTGTTTTTTGCTGGTTTACGTAATCGTCTGCGTGTATTGCGCAGGGATTACATGTGTCAGTATTGCTGAAAAACGTGTTAGAATCTAGCACTGAATAAAGTGCCGTTAACTAGCGCTCCGGTGAGTCCAGGTTCCGATTTCGGTCGCTGCATGCAAACATGGCTTCTTTTTCATTTCACTTGATTGCTGTAAATCATTTCATACAAAAAGTTTCTTAAAAACTGAGCAGGAAGTACAGTGATTATTTTGTTTTCATTTATTTATTTTAATTTACAATACACTTACAATTCAGTCAGCTCTACTTGTATGCCAGAAGAGGCATACTTAGTATATATATTTCTTATCACGTGCACATGCGAAATCACGTCTGGTACTGGCCCAGCAACGAATAATGGCAAAATTTAAACTCCGCGTGTAGCGAAGCTGAAATCCACAATCACGTTACGAGATACTGCTACTATCCTGATTCCTCGCAGGTCGTCCAGCAAGTAGTTACGTCAATCAAGTTGTGATAAGGAGAAGCGGTTTTTGAATATCTTAAATGACTTTCGATAAGGACACTTCGATTCCTTTCATTCATCTCTCCAACCTGACGACAGTCTGGTACTCAAACTTTGCTCTTATCTACTGCCTTTAACGTCTCCAAAACTTGTTCTATCAGGTGGATCCTTGTTTGTGGTAAAATATCTACAACGACCACATTGGTGGAACTTTGAATTTTGTAACTCAGAAATCAGTTGAATACACCCACCTCTCTATGTAAGCGGGAATGAGGTACTTGATGTCCATACATCACTACCGAGATCGCAGAACCCTTTTCGTTTTATGTTGTTGTCTTTAGTTTTGGTTTGCTGCTCCTCTGTGCGCTAGTCTGTCCTATGTGAGACTCTCTGTCTACACATAACTACAGCCACCTAAATCCGTTTGTAGCTGCTTACTGTAGTAAAACCTCGATTGACAACTATAATTTTTAGTGCCCCGTTACTTTCACATACTTCTCTACACTACAAAAGTGCGGGAGGGTGTTTGATGTCCTGAAGGAGCACTTTTGGGGATCGCATTCTGGCTTTGGGGTACACAAAGGCCCCTGGTATGGGCCACGATTGGCTGCCACATTCTCCAAATCTGAACACACGCAACTCTTTTTTCGTGGGGCTATATTAAAGACAAGGTGTTCAGCCATTGCTGAGTTGAAAACAACCATTCAGGGGATCATCGACAGCATCGATTTAACAACACATCAGTGGGTCATGCAGAATTTCGCTATTCGTCTGCGCCACATCATCACGACGGCAGACATATCGAATATGTGGTAACCTAAATCTGAATATCTGCAGTGACGTTCACGTGTTGACTAAAGAGTGTCCATGCCGTATTTTGCAACTAATTTTCGTCTTTTTATATATAGTTCAATGTTGTCGCCCTGTACTTACATTTTTGTAATGTTATGTTTTATTTCAATAGGAACATACCAAAATCTGACAAAGCCTGCGAATTGCCCACACCACAGCAATTGTGCCCATCGCAGAGAGAGTTGCCCCGGATTGTGAATGCCTCAATCTCCATCTCCTGTATTTTGAAAACGACGAGCATAAAGACCGTTGGGTACAGTGGCTGGTCACCAGCTTCGATGAGTACTGTACCTGTGAGTGGAGTATAGTGGACTGATACTGTAGTTTGCTATTCTCAGATCTAATAGGTTCCTTAAACTGGTGGTGATTCGCTTATATCGGCCGTCACGATCTATTTTTAGTGTTAGAGTACGCGATCTAGGTCCCAGGTTTTGAAAAACATGACTGCTCAGTAGCCGAAGAACTACCGGGGTGGAGTATATTCTGTGTATTCAGTGGCTTAAAACTGTTCCAGAAAATTGTAATTGCTCCAGATACGCTGCCAATAACGCAACCAGTGGAATAATACTAAGTGGGAGCTGTACGACAGTGAGGCGATAAAGGAGCGGCAGTCAAGGGACGTACGATTGTTCCAACGGTCGCCTGAAAATATGATTTTGAAAATGTTATTATAAAGCTACCTCGCACTCTCTTGTCAAGAAAGATGTCTTGCACTGCCTGTACGTGCCAGATTAGATTTACTCGATTGGAGTTTGAATTCAGATATTACTGCAACCTAGAGAATTAAGGCGGGATATCCGTATAAGAATAATATATCACTACTGATTTATAGTTCTTGACTTGTGATTGGTAGTGAACTTCATTGATCGAATTTGTTAATGTGCTTGCTTGCTTGGTTTTTATATTGAGAAGGAACATTAGTTATTGAGTGCAAAAATATATAAATTAAAGTGACAGACTATCGCTACATCTACATCTACATAGATAATCTGCAAGCCACTTTAAGTGCGTTTTGGAGGGTAACGTGTACAACTGCTTGTCATTTCCCCTCCCGTTCCACTCGCTAATACAGCGAGGGTAAAACGACTCTCTGTATGAGCCCTAACTTCTCGTATCTTATCTTCATGGTCCTTAGGCCCGATTTATGGTGGCAGGAGCAGAACCGTTCGGCAGTCAGCTTCAAATACCGTTACTATAAATTTTCTCAATAGTGTTTCCCGAAAAGAAAGTCGCTTTCCCTGCAGGGATTCCCATTTGAGTTCCCGAAGCATCTCCACAACACTTGTGTCTTGCTAAAACTTACCAGTAACAAATCTAGCAGCCCTCCTCCGAATTGCTTCGATGTCTTCCTTCAGTCTGACATGGTAGGGATCCCAAACACGCGAGCAGTACTCAAGAATAGGTAGCTCGAGCACGTGATATGCGGTCCCCATTACAGGTGAACCACTCTTTCCTAAGTCTCCCGACAAACCGAAGTCGACCATTTACCTTCCCTAGCACAGTTGTCACATGCTCGTCCCATCTCATATAGTTTAGCAACGTTACGCTCGGATATTTAAACGAATTGACTCTGTCAAGCTGGACACTAGAAATACCATATCCAAAAATTATAGGTTTGTTATTCCTACTCATCCACATTAATTTACATTTTTTCACATTTAGGGCTAGCCGCCATTCATTACACCAACTGGAAATTTTGTCTAAGTCGTCTTGTATCTTCCTACAGTCACTCAACTTCGACACCTTGCCGTTCACCACGGCATCATGAGCAAACACCGCCACAGCGGTCGTATCACACTAGCCTCGGGAAAAGTATTTCCCTGAAAGAGCTGTACATTTCGTGGACTAGGAAATTTTTAGAAGTCGCGATATTTCTGATTTCTCCTCTCATCAAATACGAAATCAGATAACTGGAAAGAGTAACCAGGGCTGCTTAACAGAAATATTTATAAATTAATAGGGGACGTAAACTATTAGGCCGTTTTGTGTATCGTTCTCTTGGATCGATGAGTGTAAGCAGGTGCATCCAACATTATACTACACTCAATAATTCCATTCTGTACGTTTGACGTCCAATTCAGTGCCGGTACGTACGCGCATGATCAACGGTCACTTCAGAGAAGATGTTCAAAGCAACCAACTTGTTTTTGCAAGCACTTCGCCACTTGCTAGATCATACTTTGTTGGACCCTAATCAACACACCTGCATCCACCATTGCCGAAGCGGCATGCAGGTGAGCTATTAGGTCGTGTACATAGATTGAGTAAGTGGCTCGAAACAGCATATCCAGACACTCCGGGATGATGATGGCATTGAAACAGAGGATGACACGCGTAAAGCTGAAATACTGAACACCTTTTTCCAAAGCTGTTTCACAGAGGAAGATCGGACTGCAGTTCCTTCTCTAAATCCTCGCACAAACGAAAAAATGGGTCACATCGATATAAGTGTCCAAGAAATAGAAAAGCACTTGGAATCACTCAACAGAGGAACGTCCACTGGACCTGACGGGATACCAATTCGATTCTACACAGAGTACGCGAAAGAACTTGCCCCCTTCTATCAGTCGTGTACCGCAAGTCTCTAGAGGAACGGAAGGTTCCAAATGATTGGAAAAGAGTACAGGTAGTCCCAGTCTTCAAGAAGGGTCGTCGAGCAGATGCGCAAAACTATAGACCTATATCTCTGACGTCGATCTGTTGTAGAATTTTAGAACCTGTTTTTTGCTCGCGTATCATGTCTATTTTGGAAACCCAAAATCTACTCTGTAGGAATCAACATGGATTCCGGAAACAGCGATCGTGTGAGACACAACTCGGTTTATTTGTTCATGAGACCCAGAAAATATTAGATACAGGCTCCCAGGTAGATGATATTTTCCTTGACTTCCGGAAGGCGTCCGATACAGTTCCGCACTGTTGCCTGGTAAACAAAGTAAGAGCCTACGGAATATCAGACCAGCTGTGTGGCTGGAATGAAGAGTTTCTGGCAAACAGAACACAGCATGTTGTTATCAATGGAGAGACGTCTACAGACGTTAAAGTAACCTCTGGCGTGCCACAGGGGAGTGTTATGGGACCATTGCTTTTCACAATACATATAAATGACGTAGTAGATAGTGTCGGAAGTTCCATGCGGCTTATCGCGGGTGATACTTTAGCATACAGAGAAGTTGCAGCATTAGAAAATTGTAGCGAAATGCAGGAAGATCTGCAGCGGATAGGCACTTGGTGCAGGGAGTGGCAACTGACCCTTAACATGGACAAATGTAATGTATTGCGAATACATAGAAAGAAGGATCCTCTATTGTATCATTACATGATAGTGGAACAAACACTGGTAGCAGTTACTTCTGTAAAATATCTGGGAGTATGCGTGCGGAACGATTTGAAGTGGAATGATCATATAAGATTAATTGTTGGTAAGGCGGGTCCCAGGTTGAGATTCATTGGGAGAGTCCTCAAATAATGTAGTCCGTCAACAAAGGAGGTGGCTTACAAAACACTCGTTCGACCTATGCTTGAGTATTGCTCATCAGTGTGGGATCCGTACCAGCTCGGGTTGACGGAGGAGATAGAGAAGATCCCAAAAAGAGGGGCGCGTTTCGTCACAGGGTTATTTGGTAACCGTGATAGCGCTACGGAGATGTTTAGCAGACTCTGCAAGAGAGGCGCTCTGCATCGCGGTGTAGCTTGCTCGCCAGGTTTCGAGAAGGTGCGTTTCTGGATGCGGTATCGAATATATTGCTTCCCCCTACTTCTTCTCGCGAACCATACGCGACTGGAACAGAAAAGGGAGGTAATGACAGTGGCACGTAAAGTGCCCTCCGCCACACACCGTTGGGTGGCTTGCGGAGTGTAAATGTTGATGTAGATGTAGATGATAAAGTAGTATAACCTTGTTTCTTTTAGTGTCCCCACAAATAAAAATTTAATGAATTAATGTCCAGGGAGCGTGGAGGCGAGAACTTTGAACTTGTACTATCAATCCAGTTCCCTGGAAACGCTTCATTTAAATAGTTACGCACATTCATTCTGAAGTGTGGCAGTGCACCATCTTGCTAAAAGCTTAGTTGCCGCTTCCTCACGTGGAACGTTTTCTAATGTGTCATGCAAATAATTGCGAAGAAAAGTACGATACAGGCGCGCATTCAACTCATCCGACAATAGGTAAGGTCCCAAAAGCACTTCTCCCACGATTCCAGCCAACAAGTTAATGCTTGAATAGCACGTTCACAGGTGACACGATGGTTGTGTTCCGATCTGTAGTTGCTGCTGTGGACGCTGAAAATATCTTCACGAGTAAAGCTAGATTCATTAATCATATAATGTTATTCATGAAATGTTCGTTATCTTCCACATGGTGCAAAAGCTATTCACAGAACTATACAAGTCGTATGCCGCTTCATCGCTATTGGTGTTGACTTAATGTGTAATGATGTGGATGCAGTTCTTCATTGAGCAGCACTTCAGAAACTAGTCGGTGAGATATTTGGAGCTACCTTTTAATGTCAGTAGTACTTCGCCAATTTGATTGGAGAATGGTTTCCAGAATCACTCCTTTATTTGTGGAGTACATATAGTCCTAAGGTGACCTCTGTTCACTACTTGCGTACGAAGATCATATGTTTCCCGAAGGTATTGCCCAGGCGACGAATAATTTCTGATCGGGATGGCACCTTCTGGGGGTACCGTGCAGTATCTGCACGAGCAAAGCTGTGTTATTATCGAATGCATACAGCAACAAAACAATAACGACGTATTCATCGTTTGTGTACTTCATCGAGGAGCCACATTACATGAACTTGACAGGACCAATTGTGATTGTGCACTGCGTGGTTAGTAGACACATACATGCAGTTTAATGGATCCCACTGTCATATGGTAGGCTATTGTGACGTGAGAAATGATGTCCTGCTTATAATCGATGAGAACTAGAGAACACGAATGTCAAAGAGAAAGAAAAACAGGAATCTAGCAGGAATTAGAGCTATATGGTGGATGTGGCTTTGATGTCCCAGTAGTCTACTTAGCGAACTACGGCGGTTGGTATGGTGTTGCGGTATGGTATACTCTTACTTCCCTCTGTACACTCTGATGGTCTGCACGCTGTTATAGTGTTGCCAGCTCCTCCTTTTCTTTCATGTCTTTTCGCTCAGGCCCGATATGATTCTGCTAGATAAGCTTTTGTCTTTAACCTGGACGAGGAATCGCGTGCCGACTTCCAAATGTGGCATTGCTTCTTCACCGTGTATATTAGAAGCACGCTTCTATTACCTCTGTTTCGACAGTTACACTTGGCGATCGAAAGGAGCGAAGATAAGCAAAGAAAGGAAGAAGGTCTTCAATTAGACTACTAATTCTTTCCTACGGTATCTCCTTGCCAACAGTGCTGTTCCCAAATACTTTTTCCTTTATCTGCTAATTCTGCTTATTCCCGATTCCCATCCATTCAAGAAGTTGCAACTTTCGCGAACTAGTCCTATAGATTCATTAATCTCACTTTCTCTTTCTTTCTTTTACGCGGACATCAACGGTTATGAACGGTACTCTCATTTATATAGTACGTAATGGGCCTCTTCTGGTGTCCTCGGGACAGTTATATACCTTCGCAAAATGCAAATACAGACATGAGAAAATTTATTTGGCTGTTTCTGTCTTTTATTTCATCTGAGCAGTTTTACGTCAGAAAACGAGTAACAGAGAGCAATAAAAAAACTGGGAACCCCGCGATGTATAGGCGCTGAGGTAGACGGACGTTTGTGTGGGAGAGCTGACTTTAATTGGGAAGCAAATAAACGATACCACTGCTAACTATCGCTCCCTGCCGCTTATAGCGCGACGGAGGGTAGCAGTCAGCGAACTGCAGGAGCGCTGACGGCTACTGATGACAGGCGATATATTTCAAATGTGTAAATGTCGTTCGCGCGCACGCTTAACGAGCACCTGACATCGCGTGGACGTACAAATTGCTTGCGAGGCCGCGGACCGCCTCTGACAAAACGAGTGCCAAAGCCCCCTGAATTAACCGCAGCGTCGCTTTTAAAATACAGTATATCGATAGGGCTCCGGCAGATAAATCGACTGGTGTCAGTAGCGACGCGCCGGGCGGCATTAACATTTTCATTACCCGTGACTACAGGCCGGGCCGGAAATGGCCAGATAAAACACATGACGCGGAACAAAATGGCCGTCATTACTGCGCACGATCTCTCGCGCTTCTACCACGCCTCCTCTCCCCCCCCCCCCCCTCTTTCCTTCTTCGTTGTAAGCTAACTTGTGACAAGGGTGGAGCTGTCAGCTCGGTTTGGTCGGAAAGGCTGTTCGCAAAGTAGGTTACAGCCTCGAGCCAGATAGTCTGTGCAGGTCACAAACAATAATAAGAATAAACGATGATTCCATGGTGCTCACAGCGACCGTAGGCTATAAGGAAGTAGAGACAACAATCATTCGCAATCCCATTAGTTTTTACTACTCCTGCCTATCGACATTTCGGCTGTAAATAGCCATCTTCAGTGGTAAAATACAAGTAAAATGACGGAATCAGAATCAAAAAACAGAATTAATTTACTTCACATTGAACAATAAGTAAATCACCATGTTATCCGAGAGCAACTATCCGTCCTGGTCAACATACCAGTTGAGTTGCAATCAACAAACTTGAGGCAGTACATGCCACCATACTATCTTACTTGTGTATGGGTGAAAGGAGACAGAGGCTGTTGTTTACAGCAAGTACAAACGCCTTAACTTGGTTCATATAGTGCAAGTAAAACCCTTTATGTTACGAATGAATAAACATTCATTACAATGCAGTTGTTCAAATCCCTTTTCTTAATATCTAAAATCGAGAAACATATATGCATATCACTTTGAAATATTCAACAAACGCCATCTTACAACGTGCTTGCTCATATTAGTGACGAAGCTATCTATCAAAAGTTATGAAGAGGGTCATTAATAGGTTCATACTGTAGTATCCTGCCAACTCGTCTAACACAGGGTGCATAGGAAGCTGTTTCTCGGATCGCTAGACAACATTTATTTTATTGCCTTTCAGTTCCCCATCTGGGACGGGCTGGCAGCAGCATAGGCGCTGCTCTTCAGCCGAAAGACATTAACTACATAACAGAAGACATTTAAAACAACATAAAGAATAAAATATGGTGGTACATAGATATACAAAGAGATAACATAATGGAAGAGGCCATACAAAGGGGGTGACTGTAAAAGTGAGATAAAAATCTAAAGAAGTATTTTACACAAAAACCACACACTGTAAGGACGAAAAGAACACAAGGCGAAGTACGGAAGTACGGCCAGGGCATAAAAGTTGTGATGGGTGGCGTAGCACAGAACAATCACGAATAGCAACACTATGTACAAGTCAAGCACATGATTAAAACCACAGCACTTGACTTCACTGTAGAATGGCACCGAACACAATACTGACGTAGCACACTGGTGACGAAGACCAAACTGGGAGGATCTGTCCTCGGTAGGGATACAAGGGAGAAGGGAAGAAAAGGGGGGGGGGGGGGGAAGGAACTAGACAACAATTCAGCCAAATCGTATAAATGGAGTATATTGCAGTAAGTTAAATTGACAACACTTAACTTTGTGTATTCACAAAGGTGTGACGGAAGCAAATGGCGACCTGCAAGTAATCAGTGTCCTTCGGTATAGACAATTTCAGTGCAAGCAATACAGTTCTGTTCATAAGTCACTGCTGTAGCGTTAGTAGGTCTTCTACTCCGGCCGCGGGCAGGCGGCACGGCGCTTATATTCTCTTCGTGTGGATGTGGCTGCAGTCGCGGTGTGGTCCCAGTCAGCGCACTATGGGCTGACGTAGTCTCTCAGCTCTCTCTCCTCCACTGTTCCTGATCTTCGTGCCGGCTCTTGTCGTTACACCAGAACACATACAACTGTCCTCTACAAACCTGTTACATCACTTTACAAGTAAAAATTAAAAAAGCTAAACAATATGTTGGATATCGCCTTCATAAAATACAGTTACATACCGACTATGCATTATGATATGAGTCAGTATACTGGGGTTTAGCTTTTGACGAATTTCAAACTGGTAGATGACCTTTATCAAGTCGATCTTCAACAAAATCGTAACATACTTGCACTACATGAAGTAAACTAACGCTTTTGTACTTGCTGTAAACAACAGCCTCCGTCTCCTGCCTGTACACCAGTAACATCGTATGGTGACGTACTGCCGCGAATTTCTTGGATTGTAACTCAAATGGAGTGATGACTAGAATGGATAGCTGCTATTGGACAACATGGTGTTTTACTTACTGTTAAATTTAACGTAAGTTAATTCTGGTTCTGTCATTTTCCTTGTATTTTAGCACTGAAGTTGGTTATTCATAGCCAAAATCTAGATATGCAAGTGTAATAAAACCTAATGGGATTGTGACTCGTAACTGTGTGCCTAATCTTCCTTAATGACAATGACAACTGGTTCCTTTTACAACCCCCGGTTCATATGATACACCTGCTCAATAGTTCAAAGAAAACTAGAGTCTTATTTCAAATATAACCGGCCATTGAGACCGAGCGGTTCTAGGCACTTCAGTCCGGAACCGCGCTGCTGCTACGGTCGCAGGTTCGAATCCTGCCTCGGGCATGGATGTGCGTCTGTCCTTAGGTTAGTTAGGTTTAAGTAGTAAGTCTAGGGGACTGATAACCTTAGATTGTTAAGTCCCATAGTGCTCAGAGCCATTTGAACCAGTATGTCTTATTTCAAATGGGTATCCCACTCAAGCAGTTATAACTGGATGTAACTTCAATCTACCCTCGATATCTTGGCAAAAATTCATGTCCAAAGTAGGTGGTAGGCATAAAACGTCGTCTGATATTGTGCTGAATGCTTTCTTAGAAAACTGTTTTGAATAATAAGGTCAGAAGACCACTAGAAGTGTAAATGTTTGAGGAAACATTGTTGACCTCTTAGCAAGAAGTAATCCTGACTAAATATGGAATATCATGACGGATACAAAGATTAGTGACCACTAGATTGTTGTAGTGAGACTGAATACCGTAACATTCAAACCCACCAAAATTAAAGGCAAGTAGGATTGTATTTATTTAAAAAATCAGATAAAATTGCGCTCGAGGCCTTTCTAAAAGACAGCCTCCGCTCCTTCTCACCAGACTATGTAAGCGTAGACCAGATGTGGTTCGAATTCAAAGAAATAGTATCGACAGCATTTGAGAGATATACATCTATTTGGGATCGGTATCATCTCTTACAACTTTATTTAAGTAGTAAGAGATGATACTGATCCACTATGGTACACAAAATCGGACAGAACACTGTTGCAGAAGCAACGGAAAAAGAATGCCAAACTCCAAAGAACGCTAAATCTCCAAGATTAGAACAGTTTTACAGCAGTTCGAAATTTAGCGCAAACATCAATACGAGATGCTTGTAATTGTTTTCTCAACGGAAGTCTGCATTGAAATCTAAAGTGGAACCAAGCGAGATTCAGGTCATATCTGAAGTACACCAACAGCAAGACGCAATCAATACCTCCATTGCGTGATAACAACGGTGATGTTACATATGACAGAGCCACTAAAGCGGACTAAATAAACACGGTTTTCCTAAACTCCTTCATGAAAGAAGACGTAGTAAATATTCCAGAATTTTAATCTAGAGCAACCGACAACATAAGTAGCTTAGAAGTAGATCTCCTTGGTGTAGTGAAGCAGGGTTAATTAATTAATAAAGGCAAGGCATCCGGTCCATGTTGCATACCAGACACTTTCCTTTCACTGTATGCTAACACAAAAGTTCCGACTTAGCAATCATATACACTCCTGGAAATGGAAAAAAGAACACATTGACACCGGTGTGTCAGACCCGCCATACTTGCTCCGGGCACTGCGAGAGGGCTGTACAAGCAATGATCACACGCACGGCACAGCGGACACACCAGGAACCGCGATGTTGGCCGTCGAATGGCGCTAGCTGCGCAGCATTTGTGCACCGCCGCCGTCAGTGTCAGCCAGTTTGCCGTGGCATGCGGAGCTCCATCGCAGTCTTTAACACTGGTAGCATGCCGCGACAGCGTGGACGTGAACCGTATGTGCAGTTGACGGACTTTGAGCGAGGGCGTATAGTGGGCATGCGGGAGGCCGGGTGGACGTACCGCCGAATTGCTCAACACGTGGGGCGTGAGGTCTCCACAGTACATCGATGTTGTCGCCAGTGGTCGGCGGAAGGTGCACGTGCCCGTCGACCTGGGACCGGACCGCAGCGATGCACGGATGCACGCCAAGACCGTAGGATCCTACGCAGTGCCGTAGGGGACCGCACCGCCACTTCCCAGCAAATTAGGGACATTGTTGCCCCTGGGGTATCGGCGAGGACCATTCGCAACCGTCTCCATGAAGCTGGGCTACGGTCCCGCACACCGTTAGGCCGTCTTCCGCTCACGCCCCAACATCGTGCAGCCCGCCTCCAGTGGTGTCGCGACAGGCGTGAATGGAGGGACGAATGGAGACGAGTCGTCTTCAGCGATGAGAGTCGCTTCTGCCTTGGTGCCAATGATGGTCGTATGCGTGTTTGGCGCCGTGCAGGTGAGCGCCACAATCAGGACTGCATACGACCGAGGCACACAGGGCCAACACCCGGCATCATGGTGTGGGGAGCGATCTCCTACACTGGCCGTACACCACTGGTGATCGTCGAGGGGACACTGAATAGTGCACGGTACATCCAAACCGTCATCGAACCCATCGTTCTACCATTTCTAGACCGGCAAGGGAACCTGCTGTTCCAACAGGACAATGCACGTCCGCATGTATCCCGTGCCACCCAACGTGCTCTAGAAGGTGTAAGTCAACTACCCTGGCCTGCAAGATCTCCGGATCTGTCCCCCATTGAGCATGTTTGGGACTGGATGAAGCGTCGTCTCAGGCGGTCTGCACGTCCAGCACGAACGCTGGTCCAACTGAGGCGCCAGGTGGAAATGGCATGGCAAGCCGTTCCACAGGACTACATCCAGCATCTCTACGATCGTCTCCATGGGAGAATAGCAGCCTGCATTGCTGCGAAAGGTGGATATACACTGTACTAGTGCCGACATTGTGCATGCTCTGTTGCCTATGTGCCTGTGGTTCTGTCAATGTGATCATGTGATGCATCTGACCCCAGGAATGTGTCAATAAAGTTTCCCCTTCCTGGGACAATGAATTCACGGTGTTCTTATTTCAATTTCCAGGAGTGTACATGCGGGCAATCTTCCAAAGATCTGAATCTAAACAGTGAAAAATTGCACAAGTCAGACCAATACCCAAGAAAGAAAAAAGGAGTAATCCACTGAATAACAGATTCATATTACTAACGTCGATTTTCTGCAGGATTTTGGAACATATATTGTGTTGAACATTATGAGGTACCTCGAAGAAAACGATTTAATGACAAATAGTAAGCACAGATTCGGAAGATATCGTTCTCGTGAAACACAACTAGCTCTTTATTCTAACGAAGTACTGAGTACTAACGACACGGCAACTCAAATTGATTCCACAGATTTATTTCTCCAGACTGCTTTTGAAACCGTTCCTCGCAAGCGACTTCTAGCAAATAGTGCGCCTGCGGAGTATCGTTTCCGTTTTGCGACTGGATTTGTGTGTTCCTACCAGAAAGATGACAGTTCATAGGGAGTGACGGAAAGTAATCTAGTAAAATTAAATTAATACCTGGCGTTCCCAAAGGAAGAGTCATAGTCCCCCTGCTGTTCCTGATCTACATAAACGATACATGAGACAATTGGAGCAGCCCTCTTATATTGTCTGCAGAAGATTCTGTCATTTACCGTCTTCGGAAGTCATAAGATGATCAAATCCAATTGAAAAATAATTTATTCATGATATCTGTACGGTTCAAAAGATGGGAATGGACTCTAAATAATGAAAAGCGTGAAGTCATCCACATGAGTACTAAAAGGAATCCGCTAAATCACAGTTACACGATAAATCATACAAATCTTAAGACTGTATATTCAACTAAATATTTAGGAACTACAATTACAAATAACTTAAATTGCAGCGATCACTTACATAATGTTGTGGGGACAGCGAACCAAAGAGTGCAATTTATTGGTGGCAGAACACATAATAAGTGCAACAGGTGTACTAAAGACATTGCCTACAAAACGCTGGTCCGCACTCATCTGTAGTAATGCAGTGTAGTGTGCCCTCCGTATAAGATGGGACTGGCGGAAAACATCGAAGAAGCTACAAGATGGGCAGTTTGTTTTGTACTATCGTGAAACAGGGGAGAGAGTGCCACGAAAGTTATACGTGAATTGGAGTAGCAATCATTAAAACAAAGACGTTTTCGATTGCTGCAAGTTCGTGAAACTTCAATCACCAACTTCCTCCGCCGATTGCGAAAACATTTTGTTAGCATTCCCCTACATAGGGAGAAATGATCTTCACAATAAAAAGAAATCAGATCTCGAACAGAAAGATTTAAGTTATCGTTTTTTTCCCCACGTCGTTCGAGAGTACGACGGCAGAGAAATAGTTTGAAGATGGTTCGATGGACCTCCTGCCAGGCACTGAATTGTGAATTTCAAAGTAATGATACAGATGAAGATAGATGTAGATGTACGTTTAAAACCATAACAAATGAAACGTCATCAAGACGTTGTACATCTCAATGCGCATATTTTCATCGGTCATTAGTCGTGTCCCACAGATATAACGACGAGGTACCCTCAGTGTCTTGCAGAGCGACTTGGTTTACAACTGGTTGTTATTTTAAAATAGTGCATCATTCAGCTCTACTACTTAGTTTAGAATGATCCTTAAATTCAAGTTGTTAATAGATGTAGCTACTTGTACACACATGATTGGAGAGCCAACATCTGTGTGTATCAATATGCATATGATTACTCCGCAATTCACAGTTAAGGATTTGGTAGAGGAAGTTGTTACGTGCGGTAGGGCCCCTAGCATTAAAGGTTGGAATTGATCGATTCGCTTCCGATTTTGATTACAGGATTTGTACATCTATTGACCACTTGGACAAAAAAAACATTTATTCTAATAAACAAGCTGCCTAAATAACTGAATTTATCACAGTAGTGGTAAGGGTAAAATGAATTTAGTACAACAATAAAGTAACGATAAACGAGTTGAAACAGTCCTTCTCCAATATATACTGAGTTTCAAAAAGGAATATTTGAATGATAGCATAACCAAATCCATTGAAATGACAATCAATTATTTACCCAAAACCCAAATTAATTACAATTTAAATAAATTAGAAAAGCATCGTTGAGAAACACAATCATAAAACAAGTCGTTGATAGCAGCTTTAGCAAAATCTGAATGTATATCAATTAAAGTGATCAAGATAACTGTAGCTTCTGTTGTGTAGACCACGGAACTCAGTCGTTGCTTTCTCCGGTAACACGTGTCTTGGTATTTGAATATCAGTTAATTTCAGCGTATACAGATACAAGGAAATACGACAGGCTAATCTGAAACAGTTCTGTACCACCAACAGGCAACAACCTTTCCTATGAGCTTATTGTCTTAGTAAATGTGTGGTGCTGCTATTGCCCACGTCCAGTCGGACGCCACTATTAATCGCAATGAATGAAGACATCCTGGCAACCAACTGTCCGCTTCGTCATAGATACGAAATCTTTATCGTATAAAGCAACATAACACACTGTGGACAGCCCAGGTAATGTGTTCAGTTCACACGGCTTGGCGGTGCACTGTTCATGAACAGCTGTGGGACTTAGCAGGAAGCACATTGCAGTACCTGTTCAGGCGAGAATGGTGGCTAGTACAGTCACATATGCAATGAACGTACGATACCTACAGTGTGTCTGGCACAGCAGGAACACTGACACACTATAATAGGTTCTAATGTCTGAAGTCTGCTCGGGCGAGCCAACGCACGATCACTGCTGTAGGTTCGGCGACCACAAATACGCCAGAATTTCGACTTGTGGCCCCGCTTTTGTCTCCGACCAGCACCGTGCTGTCTGCTCTCTTCACTGCCCCATCTCCCTCCTTGGTGTCACTGGGCGCTGCCAGATAAACAACGACCCAAGCAGAATGTTCCTGCACACAAGGCAGCGGAAAGTATTACAAACCTAAAAAGCTATGCCAGATAGTGCCACACTCCCGCACAGTGCACGCACCTTCTTTGATACAGTTTCTCTACTGTTCTTATCTGGAATTTACCACACGGGAAAAATTAACACCAGAATCATTCGGTGCCTGCTTTGATTTCACTTACTTTATCACAGTGGCCATTTCTATTTATACGTGCATCAACAAAACATTTTCGCTTTCAGAGAGTTTCTCGAAACGGCCTCTCTTACCACACCCGTGGCACTCAATTCCCTATTGCGTGGTAATCGTCCTCAGCTCATAGTCTCGTGCCTAGCGTTACTTCCTGTGGACCACAGGGTGCCGGGTGCGATTCTTGGCCGGGTTGGGGATTTTTAATATCCAGGGACTGGGTGTTTGTGTTGTCCTCATCATTTCGTCATGATTCGTGGAACTGGCTCGGTTGGAGTCTGTAAAGGTTGGGAACTTGTACGGGTGCTAATGACAGAGCAGCTGAGGGTCCCACAAACCAAACATCATCATCGCCATCATCGTGGTAATATACACCAAACAAACAGAGAGAGTGGTTAGCACAGTGGAATCGCATTAGAGGGGGTATTTAGATTTTTCGTGATTCCCATAAATCGCTCCAGCCAAATGCCGGGACAGTTCCATTGAAAGGGTCACGGCCTGTTTTCTTCCCATCATTACGCAATCCGAGCTTGTGCTTCCTCTCCAATGGCCTCGCTGTCAATGTGACGTTAAATTTTATTTTACTATTTCGCATTATCACAAAATGAACTGCGATCCTTTCAACTTTTTGGGTGTCCTCCTATAATCCTAGGTAGTAAGGAGCTTATACGCGCTCCAGTACTCCACAAGAGAACAGACAGGCGTAATGAAGGCAGTCACTATAGAACATTTGTTGCACATTCCAAGTGTTATTCCAATAAAACGCACTCTCTAGTTCGCAATTCTCACAATATTGTTTTTGTCTTTCTGAATACCCGTTCCGTACAAGGTATGCGATTTCTGTTTTATAAGTTTCTTACTTCCGAGGATGACTAGCCACCATCTTTTATGCGTTTCAGAATGAGCAGTGCCCGAAACTAGCTAGTCGTCCTTAACAAAATACTATTTAGAAATAATAATTTGATGGAAACGATATGGATGTTTAAATGTTTTGGGACTGTGGTGGCCACCCAGAAGTAGTTAACCTTAAGTAGTACTGAACGAGTTACCTTATAAGCCACTTCTTTCGTGGATGAGTTACTTTTCCTTAAGATTCTTCCGATGAATCTTAGTCTGGTATCTGCTTTTCCCACTATCTGTTTTATGTGGTCATCCCACTTACGGTCGCTCTGGATAATTACGCCTAGATATTTTATGGCAGACGCTGTCTCCAGCTGGTTTTCATCATTAGTGTAGCTGTCTAGTTGTGGATTTCTTTTCCTGTGCATGGACAATATTTTACATTTATTTACGTTCAGGATCAACTGTCAGAGCCTGCACCATTCATCAATTCTCTGCTGGTAGTTCTGCAAATTCTTACTTTCTTCTGGCGTTTCTACTTTGACATAAACAACTGCATCATCTGCGAATAGCCTTAAAGAGCATCCGAAGCTTTCTACGAGATCATTTATGTATATTGTAAACAGCAACGGTACTATCACACTTCCCTATGGTACTCTGGATATTCCATTTACGTCTGTTCCCTTGGTTTTGTTAAGAGTGACGTGCTGAGCTCTATCTGCAAGAAAGTATTGAATCGAATCGGAACTCTGCTCCGATATTTCGTAAGCTCGTATTTTTTTCATCAAACGGAGATTCGGAGCGGTGTCAAATGCCATACTGAAATAAGGACCACGGCATCAACCTGAGGCCGTTTTCCACTGTGCTGTGGATCTCATGGAAAAACAGAGTGAGCTGAGTCTCGCAGGATGTTTTCGAAATTCATGTTGATTTTTGTAGAGGAGATGTTCATTTTCCAGTAACGTCATAATTATTGAGCATAAAAACGCGGTCTGCCACGTAACCCGATAGATAAGTCACAAGGTGTAAGGTCTGGATGTCTTGGAGGCCACTGGCGATGAATTTCATCCTCTGCTCCTCCTCTTCCAATCAAACAACCTGAAATGGTGACATTCAGGTAACGTCAGACGTGCTGAGAGAAACTGTCTGTTCCTATTGCTGGTAGGGGACACTAGCTGGTCTCAGTCAGTATGATACGATTCTTTGTCCCGTTAAGGCCGTCTGCTGTCAAACAGATGAGTGTCTCTCCTGCTGTCATGTGGGCTGCGAGTGGTACCGCTGCGTTAGGTCTCATCATCTGACATTAGGCTTTATGTGCAGTACTTTAAATCAGTTAGGAGACAATATATGAACGAGAAGGAGAGGCACAAATCCAGTACATAGCCTTGTGGGACTCCACACATTATTTTGCCCCATAATAAATTTGTCCGCAGCTCGTGGTCTCGCGGTAGCGTTCTCGCTTCCCAAGCACGGGGTCACGGTTCGATTCCCTGCCTCGTGATAACTAGGTGTTGTGTCGTCTTTATCATCATCATTCATCCCCGTTACGGTCGGAGGAAATCAATGGCAGACCACCTCCACCAGGACCTTACCTAGTACGGAGGTACGCGTCTCCCACATCGTATCCATACGCTCTGTCAACGAGTATGGGACTTCATCATCATAATAATAAATTTAGTTTATTCCACCTGTTCATTCCATTGTTATTGTGACTCCCCGCTTTCTCTTAGGCACGTAAGACTCAGTGAAGAAGAGATGCTATAATACTATTGCATTTTTGTTCCAGGAGTAGTATTTTATGCTCTGCAGAATCAAAGGCTTTGGCAACGTAACGGAATATACAAGGAATATTTTTACTGTTTGTCTGTGGCAGGCTTTCATTTGTAAAGTTTAATATTAATTCGACATAAAGGAACCTAAATTGCTCTTATTACTAAAGAATTAATGATCCAGTCAGGTTAATGCGGCCACGCGCTACATTCGACGTCAACGCTTAATAACCACTCACAGGCGACGGGCGGCTGCGCAACCAGTGTCTGGAGATGCGGTAAACAGCGAAATCGTTGTTGTAATGCGAAAACCGAGCGGTTTACCTGACATCCAAAAGGGTACGATCATAGGCTTTCACGAAAAGGGCAAAAGCATTTCCAAACTGTTCTCGTGACGCCATGGTTAAATCAGAGCTATCTAAAACCGACGGCGAGGTAACTGTGGTGCACCACGGGTCATACACTATGTGACCAAAAGTATCCGGTCACACCCAAAACCATACGTTTTTCATCTTAGGAGCATTTTGCTGCCGTCTGCTGCCAGGGACTACATATCAGCGACCTCAGTAGTCATTAGACACCGTGAGAGAGCAGAATGGGGTGCCCCGTGGAACTCACGCGGTTAGGTGATTGGGTGTCACTTGTGTCATGTCTGTACGTGAGATTTCCACACTCCTAAACATCCCTATGTCCACTGTTTTCGATGTGATAGTGAAGTGGAAACGAGAAGGAACACGTACAGCACAAAAGCGTACAGACCGACCACGTCTGTTGACTGACAGAGACCGTCGACAGTTGAAGAGTGTCGTAATGTGCAAAGGCAGACATCTATCCAGACCATCACACAGGAATTCCAAACTGCATCAGGATCCACTTCAAGTACTATGACAGGTGGGAGGTGAGAAAACGTGGATTTCATGGTCGAGCGGCTGTTCATAAGCCACACATCACGCCGGTAAATACCAAACGACGTCACGCTTGGTGTAAGGAGCGTAGACGTTGGACGATTGAACAGTGGAGAAACGTTGTGCGCAGTGACGAATCACGGTACACAATGTGGCAAACGGAGGGCGGGATGTGGGTATGACGAATTCCCAGTGAAGGTCATCTGCGAGTATGTGTAGTGCCAACAGCAAAATTCGGAGGCGGTGGTGTTATGGTGTGGTCGTGTTTTTCACGGAGGGGCTTGCACCCCTTATTGTTTTGCGTGGCATTATCATAGTACAGGCCTACATTGATGTTTTAAGCACCCTCTTGCTTACTACTGTTAAAGAACAATTCCGGTTTGGCGACTGCATCTTTCAACACGACTGAGCACCAGTTCATAATGCACGGCCTGTGGCGGAGTGGTTACACGACAATAACATGCCTGTGATGGACTGACCTACACAGAGTCCTGACCTGAAACCCCTGGCGATGTTTTGGAACGCCGACTTCGTGCTAGGCCTCACCGGCCAACATCGACACCTCTTCTCAGCGCAGCACTCCGTGAAGAATGGACTGTCATTCTCCAAGAAACCTTCCAGCAACTGACTCAACGTATGCCTGCGAGAGGGGAAGCTGTCATCAAGGTTAAGGGTGGACCAACATCGTATTGAATTCCAGCATTACCGATGGAGGGCGCCACGAACTTCGAAGTAATTTTCAGCCAGGTGCCGGATACTTTGGAACACAGTGTAGATGGCAGGTGTGACCTACGGCTACTGAGATGTGTTAGGGTGACCAGACGTGCCACTGATAAGTAACTTACTGCCGAGATGGACCCGTGGTCAAGGGGTAGCGCCTTTGATTCATAATCAAGACGTCTTCGATCCCCACCACTGCCTAAATTTTTATAAATAATCAGCATTGGCGGCCGAAGACTTCCGGCATAAGAAGTCAACCTCATTCTGCCAACGGCCTTATCAAAGAGGGCGGAGGAGCGGATAGAGGTTCAGGGCAATCTCTTGTCCTAGGGGTGGGAAATTCCCCATAAAGGCGGAAGAATCAGCAATGATCAACGACATGAGGATGCAGAAGGCAATGGAAACCACTGCATTAAAGACATGTAACGTGTGGCCTGTATTTTAAGAAGTGTCATGATGATCTCTCCATTGGCAAAAGATACCGGAATAGTCTCCCATTCGGATCTCCGGGAGGGGACTGCCAAGGGGGAGGTTACCATGAGAAACAGATTGAATAATCAACGAAAGGATAGCGTTCTACGAGTCGGGGAGTGGAATGTCAGAAGCTTGAACGTGGTAGGGAAACTAGAAAATATGAAAAGGGAAATCCAAAGGCTCAATCTAAGTATAGTAGGGGTCAGTGAAGTGAAGTGGAAGGAAGACAAGGTATTCTAGTCAGATGAGTTGGTTCAAATGGCTCTGAGCACTATGGGACTCAACTGCTGAGGTCATTAGTCCCCTAGAACTTAGAACTAGTTAAACCTAACTAACCTAAGGACATCACAAACGTCCATGCCCGAGGCAGGATTCGAACCTGCGACCGTAGCGGACTTGCGGTTCCAGACTGCAGCGCCTTTAACCGCACGGCCACTTCGGCCGGCAGTCAGATGAGTATCGGGTAATATCAACAGCAGCAGAAAATGGTATAACAGGTGTAAGATTCGTTATGAATAGGAAGGTAGGGCAGTGGGTGTGTTACTGTGAACAGTTCAGTGACCGGGTTGTTCTTATCAGAATCGACAGCAGACCAACACCGACAACGATAGTTCAGGCATACATGACGACGTCGCAAGCTAAAGATGAATAGATAGAGAAAGTGTATGAGGATATTGAAAGGGTAATTCAGTATGTAAAGGGGGACGAATATCTAATACTCGTGGGCGACTGGAATGCAGTTGTAAGGGAAGGAGTAGAAGAAAAGGTTACAGGACAGTATGGGATTGGGACCGGGAATGAAAGAGGAGAAAGACTAATTGAGTTCTGTAACAAGTTTCAGCTAGTAATAGCGAATACCCAGTTCAAGAATCACAAGAGGAGGGGGTATACTTGGAAAAGGCCGGGAGATACGAGAAGGTTTCAATTAGATTACATCATTGTCAGACAGAGATTTCGAAATCAGATACTGGATTGTAAGGCGTACCCAGGAGCAGATATAGACTCAGATCACAATACAGTAGTGATGAAGAGTAGGCTGAAGTTCAAGACATTAGTCAGGAAGAATCAACACGGAAAGACGTGGGATACGGAAGTACTAAGGAATGACGAGATACGTTTGAAGTTCTCTAACGCTATAGATACAGCAGTAAGGAATAGCGCAGTAGGCAGTACAGTTGAAGAGGAATGGACATCTCGAAAAAGGGCCATCAGAGAAGTTGGGAAGGAAAACATAGGTACAAAGAAGGTAGCTGCGAAGAAGCCATGGGTAACAGAAGAAATACTTCAGTTGAGTGATGAACGGAAGAAGTACAAACATGTTCCGGGAAAATCAGGAATACAGAAATACAAGTCGCTGAGGAATGAAATAAATAGGAAGTGCAGGGAAGCTAAGACGAAATGGCTGCAGGAAAAATGTGAAGACATCGAAAAAGATATGATTGTCGGAAGGACAGACTCAGCATACAGGAAAGTCATAACAACCTATGGTGACATTAAAAGCAACGGCGGTAACATTAAGAGTGCTACGGGAATTCCACTGTTAAATGCAGAGGAGTGAGCAGATAGGTGGAAAGAATACATTGAAAGCCTCTATAAGGGTGAAGATTTGTCTGATGTGATAGAAGAAGAAACAGGAGTCGATTTAGAAGAGATAGGGGATCCAGTATTAGAATCGGAATTTAAAAGAGCTTTGGAGGACTTAAGGTCAAATAAGGCAGAAAGGATAGATAACATTCCATCAGAATTTCTAAAATCATTGGGGGAAGTGGCAACAAAACGACTATTCACCTTGGTGTGTACAATATATTAGTCTGGCGATATACCATCTGACTTTCGGAAAAGCATCATCCACACAATTCCGAAGACGGCAAGAGCTGACAAGTGCGAGAAATATCGCACAATCAGTTTAACAGCTCATGCATCGAAGCTGCTTACAAGAATAATATACAGAAGAATGGAAAAGAAAATTGAGAATGCACTAGGTGATGATCGGTTTGGCTTTAGGAAAAGTAAAGGGACGAGAGAGGCAATTCTGATTTTACGGCTAATAATGGAAGCAAGGCTAAAGAAAAATCAAGACACTTTCATAGGATTTGTCGACCTGGAAAAAGCGTTCGACAATATAAAATTGTGCAAGCTGTTCGAGATTCTGAAAAAAGGAGGGGTAAGCTATAGGGAGAGACGGGTTACATACAATATGTACAACAACCAAGAGGGAATAATAGGAGTGGACGATCAAGAACGAAGTGCTCGTATTAAGATGGGTGTTTGACAAGGCTGTAGCCTTTCGCCCCTACTCTTCAATCTGTACATCGAGGGAGCAGTGATGGAAATAAAAGAAAGGTTCAGCAGTGGAATTAAAATACAAGGTGAAAGGGTATCAATGATACGATTCGCTGATGACATTGCTATCCTGAGTGAAAGTGAAGAAGAATAAAATGATCTGCTGAACGGAATGAACAGTCTAATGAGTACACAGTATGGTTTGAGAGTAAGTCGGAGAAAGATGAAGGTAATGAGAAGTAGTAGAAATGAGAACAGCGAGAAACTTAACATCAGGATTGATGGTCACGAAGTGAATGAAGTTAAGGAATACCTAAACAGTAAAGTAACCAATGACGGACGGAGCAAGGAGGACATCAAAAGCAGACTCGCTATGGCAAAAAAGGCATTTCTGGCCAAGAGAAGTCTACTAATATCAAATACTGGCCTTAATGTGAGGAAGAAATTTCTGAGGATGTACGTCTGGAGTACAGCATTGTATGGTAATGAAACATGGACTGTGGGAAAACCGGAACAGAAGAGAATCGAAGCATTTGAGATGTGGTGCTATAGATGAATGTTGAAAATTAGGTGGACTGATAAGGTAAAGAATGAGGAGGTTCTATGCACAATCGGAGAGGAAAGGAATATGTGGAAAACACTGATAAGGAGAAGGGACAGGATAATAGGACATCTGCTAAGACATGAGGGAATGACTTCCGTGGTACTAGAGGGAGCTGTAGAGGGCAAAAACTGTAGAGGAAGACAGAGATTGGAATACGTCAAGCAAATTATTGAGGACGTAGGTTCCAAGTGCTACTCTGAGATGAAGAGGTTAGCACAGGAAAGGAATTCGTGGCGGGCCGCATCAAACCAGTCAGTAGACTGATGACAAAAAAAAAAAAAAAAAAAAAAAAAAATGGACCAAGGTGCTCCTAACAGTGCTGTTCAGCGTCTATCCAACAAACGTTGCTGCGTGTGGGTATCTACAGCATGTTCCTGATCGATGTACCCATGCTGACTGCTTCTCATCGGCAACGAGTTAGGACTCCAATACCTTAACAGGACATCCACTTAGTGGTGATAGAACGCCTTCTCAGATGAATCACGTTTTATGTGCTGTCAGACGTTGATGAGTAGGGTGTTAAACATCTGAAAGCAATCACCCTGCAATCAGGAGGGAGAGTTGTGGACTGTGGAATATTTCTGCGGTTTTACCTTGGTAAACTTGTCAATCTGGAGGCCACAAGGGCTCAATACAGATGGGCATCTAACCTTGGGGACCACGTCCACCCCTAAATGCAGTCTGATTTACCTCGGCGCGATGATATCTATCAGGAGGGCAATGCAACGTGTCAAATTAGTTCGCAGTGTTAGTGCGTGGTTCGAACAGCACAAGGATGAGTTTACCCGACTCACCTAGCTACTCATCGGATGAAAACCCATCGAGAATTTGTCGGACCATCTCAGTCGGGCTGTTCGCGCCATAAGCCATCAACCATGAAACCTAAACCAGCTGGCCACAGCACTGGAGACGGTATGGCTCCGCATCTCCGTCGGTAGGCTACCTTCCTGATCATCACTGACAATTGCACTGTCCCGTCATAGAAATGTGACTGAACAGTGTACTAGTCGTGGCGTATTAGAGGGCAACCATTTATCTTCCTAACGATGTGACAAGATTCGTAACAAAATCTATCAACACTACAAGAGGAGCTTTTCTCAAAGACGCCTATCGACTTGGGTTTTAAAATACTGTTGAGATCTTCACGTTCGGTATCACGTGACACTTTCTTGTTTAGGAGGCAGTGAGGGTATCTGGATTACCATTGTTCTGCAGCACACTTGATGGAAATCTAATGTAGGTGGGCAAATTCCTAAAAGTATCGATATTCTCGAGGCAATAATATCGATATTACGGTATGTACGTCGATATTTTCAACATTTACAGGAAATTAAAAAAAATTGATCGAAGTCGTAGAAATTATTAATAAACATTTGAAATTTGACAAATACTTTATTATTTCCAACATTAATCAATAAAAGACACACAATGTGCTGTAAAATCAGCTACTTACAAAAAAACTGTTTAAAGAAACTAATAATCATCACCGATAGACATTAATAGCTTTGTTTAATATGTCCCCCTGTCAGTCTGCTTCTGTTATCTAGCACAATCAAGTTTACAAAAGAAATTATTCTTTTCGACGAAACAGAAGAGACTTGGCATATTAACAAGTTTTGACCAGTTTCTGACAAATCTGGTGTGAAATGACGACTAAACATTTCAGACAAAAGAGTTAATTTTCCATTATATACCAGTGTAGTACTGTGTGTGATTTGTGTGCTGAGTGTGCGTTACTTTTACAGTGCGTCTGCCTTTTCTTGATCCAAGCAATCAAGATGTAAGAGAAGCGGACATTCTGCCTCATAGTTGTGAGCAGGATATGATAATATCCACCATTCTCATGTAGTGCTGTCACGTCACCAAATGTGTGCATTTAGCACCTTGTACGTACCATTTGCAGTGGTAGATTTGACACACAGAGATAACAAGCTTTCATGAATACGCGATATAGCTGAATTCATATTCAAAGCTGGCGCTCATTTGTAGTACTGAATATGAAATAAAATTAATCTCATTGTATGACTGTCAGGTTGCAAAGATTGGTAGTAGTAGGAATGGGTAAGATCTTGGCTGATGAGAACTATAGTGCCTATCAGTCAAGAAGAGACAAACAATAAAAATATGCAGAACGAGATTTTCACTCTGCAGCGGAGTGTGTGCTGATATGAAACTTCCTGGCAGATTAAAACTGTGTGCCCGACCGAGACTCGAACTCGGGACCTTTGCCTTTCGCGGGCAAGTGCTCTACCAACTGAGCTACCGAAGCACGACTCAGGGCCGGTGCTCATAGCTTTACTTCTGCCAGTACCTCGTCTCCTACCTTCCAAACTTTACCGAAACGTCTCGAAATTCACCTCCATTCGCAGGAGAGCTTCTGTAAAGTTTGGAAGGTAGGAGACGAGGTACTGGCAGAAGTAACGCTGTGAGCACCGGGCGTGAGTCGTGCTTCGGTAGCTCAGTTGGTAGAGCACTTGCCCGCGAAAGGCAAAGGTCCCGACTTCGAGTCTCGGTCGGGCACACAGTTTTAATCTGCCAGGAAGTTTAATAAAAATATGGCTTCCGATATCTAATATCAAACAAGGATTGACGGATACATAGATAATTTAAACTTCACCGCCATATTCCGGTGTCGTTTTGGATATACGTCGATATTTCCATATATAGATGTACTTTACACATCCCTACCTCTATTTTAGTATAGACGTGTATTAACGAGATTCAAAAAAATATCACGAACCATTCAAATGTTTTCCTTCCCAGACAAATATGAGAGATGTCAAACAGTACGTATGCCCTGGACACCAAATAAGTAAATCGATTCCCTAATATTTTCACATATAAGATGATGTGAGGTAAAGATGAAATAGCTAAACAGGAAGTGCCGTAAATCGAAACAGATGTCTAGAAAGGCTTCCGATTCCAAGCAACGTAGAAGGAAGAGAAAAAAATGGCTCAAATGGCTCTGAGCACTATGGGACTTAACATCTGAGGTCATCAGTCCCCTAGAACTTAGAATTACTTAAACCTAACTAACCTAAGGACATCACACACATCCATGCCTGAGGCAGGATTCGAACCTGCGACCGTAGCAGTCGCGCGGTTTCAGACTGAAGCGCCTTGAACCGCTCGGCCACACCGGCCGGCGAAGGAAGAGAGATCAACGAGTGACGATTTAGCGAACTGAGCGTTGTCTGTGCTAAGGAGGTCGGGCACTAGCATGTGGAATGCCACAGGGACATCAAACTGAAAAGTTTTAGAACCAGACAGCTTTTAATAATGTGCTACGTGTATCCACAATGATTGTAATAATGCGATACTTGTATCCACAATGACTACACATTCTCTTTCCTATGACGGAAAACCATTGCCTACAATTAGCAAGAAGCGGTATCACAACCAGAAGCACATTTACCGAAACGTCTCGAAATTCACCTCCATTCTCTCAGCTCCTGAGCTATCGTGTGAACAAGGTGGCATAAAAAAGTGATGTAAATGGAACTGAGACAAGATTTCGAAGAGGAATTGTTGCTTATCGAAATAGAAAATAAGGATAAATGGGAATGAGGTAATGCAAAATTGTTGTGGAAGGAATATGGGATCCCCCTACCACCAATCTATATTAAAATCAGTTGAGACGCTTTGGCGGTCATGAAAAAGTGATGTGCCTGACACCTTCGAAAATAAGACGGGGAGTCTGTCCTTAATGAACAGCACCGCAGTTTATTACTATGGACTAACATACGAGGCTATATAGTAATCGCTCACTGCAACCACTCACACGTAATTCATTTTTTGTAGCTTGGGTAAACACTATAACAGGATCTTAGAGGAATGATGTTAATATTCAAAATTAATTTCTTAAGGAGAAAAAAAATGCTCATTACACAGGATTATAAAGTAATGAAAGCCCAGCAAGGGCCGACTTCGTCAAGCTAAGTTAATTAGCGGAACTATCAAGCTCGAATATTCCTATCAACCCGTTTATTTTGCACTCTTATTTCCATCAACGACAGGGACTTAGTTTCAACGCTGCGGCAGCCCGAGTTAATCCTTTGCTGCCGGCTACACTTCAGAGGTCTTAAGATGCTACAGACATTGGCTCTAAGCTGTCACTTTAGAGTCCAAGCAGTTCCTTCTCGCAGGAGACGACGTAATTGTTTTTCTCGGAAGTTTTATTTCCTTATTGGAGTCTGACATGAAAATGCTTCAAAAGCTCATTTTACGCTTACTGTTTTGGTACAAGAAAAAAGTAAGCAAAAAAGCTCAGAGAGGGCACACGATGTTTTATTGTACTATTTTCATCCCTTTATTTTACTTATTCGTTCATGTTTTATGCGCAACTGGCTGGCTTCAGACCTTCCGACATTTTCAAGCTGCTTTTTTTTTTTTTCACACGGTTATTCGGTAAGCCCAGGGACGGATTTAATGTATTTCTACGATATGTATGAGTTTAGTTGATTGCCAGACTATATAGCCTCACTGTTTTTTAATTATTCACCGGTGCCTCAATAGAGTGTATCACACGTCTCTGACGACACATTTTCTTGCAGTTCAACCATGTAAGCATCGGCTTTAGTTTATGTTACACTCCTGTGTGCTCTATGTGGTGTGCGTACTGTAAGACCTTCGGTACACACACCATCAGATTATTTGACTTGTCACTCTAACGAAGTAGGCGAGTGTCAGCAATATGTCTCGTGGTCTTATCGTGGCGTGTGTATCTTCTGACCTTAGGTCAGACGATAGAAATGCCACTTGCACGCTTAGAGTAGCAGATTGACGGTGACCAACTTTAAACAGAACTTGATTAATTTTCACAACCATTTATTAAAATAATAAAAATCTTAGACATTATGTAACTTGATTCTGGATACTGTTTACAATTGACAATCTGAAGTTCCTTTGGTCTTGTTACATTAATCTTATTCTCACGTATCTCTGATACCTGACAAAGTGTCTATACATCTCTCTTCATGGCTATGTACAGGAATATGATAATCTTATTAGGCGCAGACTGAAACTTGACTATAGACTGGTACAGGCAAATGCAGACTAATGTAGACTGACTAATCGGAGGTCTGTACACTCGTTATAATACCTCGCGCGTTCAGGTGTCACTGCGCGAGTGTGATCCGCGAGGAGAAAAGGTTCTACGTTAGTAGAAATCTCATTGGCTGCGTTACATATTAATACGCGGATCGGCGGCAGCAGAATTTGGTCCGTCTCTATGACAGCGCCATCTCGTAATGCGGAGACGGACGAGCGCTGCGCCTGCGCTGTTGTGCTTAGCGGGGCGCGCTCTAGTGGGAAAGTTGTGTACGCGCTGACTACGTGACTATGTATACAACACTCTACAACAGCCAATATTATTTACTATGTGAGAGGTTGGACTAATGTCTCCTGTTATATTGCGTAACTGTGTAGTGCTTGTGTTTGCACCTATGATACGTTGTAAACTACCTCATATTTAGTATTTTATCCATCCTCAACAAATGTAGACATATACAGGGTGGTTCATTGATCGTGACCGGGCCAAATATCTCACGAAACAAGCGTCAAACGAAAAAACTACAAAGAACTAAACTTGTCTAGCTTGAAGGGGAAAACCAGATGGCGTCATGCTTGGCCCGCCAGATGGCGCTGCCATAGGTCAATCGCATATCAACAGCGTTTTTTAAAATGGCAACCCCATTTTTTATTACATATTCGTGTAGTACGTGAAGAGACACAAATGTTTTAGTTGGACGACTTTTTTCGCTTTGTGGTAGATGGCTCACAATTTTAGACTTATAGTTAGTAACAGGTAGGTTTTTTGAATTAAAATATAGAACGTAGGTACGTTTGAACATATTTTTATGGTTGTTCCAATGTGATACATGTACCTTTGTGAACTTAACATTTCTGAGAACGCATGCTGTTACTACATTAATGCAATAAATGCTCAAAATCATGTCCGTCAATATCAATGCCTTTGGCAATAGGTGTAACGACATTCCTCTCAACAGCGAGTAGTTCGACTTCCGTAATGTTTGCAGATGCATTGACAATGTGCTGACGCATGTTGTCAGGCGTTGTCGATGGATCACGATGGCAAATATCCTTCAACTTCCTCATAGAGAGAAATCCGGGAATGTCAGATCCGGTGAACGTGCGGGCCATGGTATGGTGCTTCGACGGCCAATCCACCTGTCACGAAATATGCAATTTAATATCGCTTCAACAGCACGCGAGCTATGTGCCGGACATCCATCACGTTGGAAGTACATCGCCATCTGTCATGCAGTGAAAAATCTCGTAACATCGGTAGAACATTACGTAGGAAATCAGCATCTGCCACGCAGTGAAAAATCTCGTTGTAACATCAGTAGAACATAACGTAGGAAATCAGCATACATTGCACCATTTAGATTGCCATCGATAAAATGGGGGCCAATTATCCTTCCTCCTATAGTGCCGCACCACACATTAACCCGCCAAGGTCGCTGATGTTCCACTTGTCGCAGCCGTCGTGGATTTTCCGTTGCCCAATAGTGCACATTATGCCGGTTTACGTTACCGCAGTTGATGAATGACGGATCGTCGCTAAATAGAACGCGTGCAAAACAGCTGTCATCATCCCGTAATTTCTCTTGCGCCCAGTGGCAGAACTGTACACGAATTTCAAAATCGTCGCCATTCAATTGCTGGTGCACAGAAATATCGTACGGGTCCAATCGATGTTGATGTATCATTCACAACACCGACGTATTTGAGATTCCCGATTCTCACGCAATTTGTCTGCTACTGACGTGAGGATTGGCCGCGACAACAGCTAACACAGCTACTTGGGTATCATCATTTGTTCAGGTCGTGGTTGACGTTGCACATGTGGCTGAATACTTCCTGTTTCCGTAAATAACGTAACTATCCGGCGATCGGTCCGGACACGTGGATGATGTCAACCAGGATACCGAGTAGCATACATAGCACACGCCCCTTTGGGCATTTTGATCACAATATCTAACATTCTGCGTGGTGTCTGTTGTTCTATGTCGTGTCTCCCTGCCACTTTTGCGCAACGACACTCTGAGCGTGTTTTTTTAGGGAATTGACTAGTTTGAATCTGGGACGTGTTGCTGGCAAGGAGACGCCAGACCACACATGACATGTAGAGTTCAGAAGAGTTCAGTGAGACTAACAATGATATAACCAAGTACTTAATGATTTCAGCGTCAGCTCCACTGCACTCCCTGTAAAAGAATCTTAATACTAACTAAATTTAGTGGAAGGGGTTCAAGGCTTTCCTATTTTTAGTTAGCTGGTAAAATAACGTCGACAAAGCAGTTAAGTTTACCACTGGAAATTTTATTCTACTCACAAAACATTGTTTATAAATTGCACTATTGATAAAAGGAAATGTTTTAATACAGGATGATAAAAACCAACTGCATTCAACAAAAATGTGAACGAATATTCCCTGAATGTGTTTCCAAGTTCTGTAATGGATCGAAGGATGACCTATGCCACATCACATCTATAATCTAGATTTATGTTAAGTTTCATAAAAGAGAAAACTAACAAAATGGTCTACAGTGAACCTCAATTATCTTTATTACTTATTTAACTTTTCCGTGAATTACAGTGGCTGATGTGGCTTCTCAATAATTATATAACAGAAAAATCATCGCGTTTCAGATTTTAACGTAGATTTTTAACGTAGCAAATGTGAATACCATGAGCTTCAATTGACGATCGACACTAGTATTACGTAAAAAGGGGATGTAACAGATGAGACTTGTGCAGTTCTGAGTGAAGCCTTATGCACTCAAAAATGCGGCATCGCATGCGTTCATTACCTTGTCGGTGTTCGTCAGGGGGCGGAGGCCAGCGCAGCTCCATACAGCTCGCCGTCTCGGGAGCAGCTCTCTCCTAACTTCTCCTTACTACAATTTACCGAAGTTGGTTTAAAAAAAAACTATCTGGCTGTGTTTTCATCTGACCAATCAGGATCCCAATGTTAACCTTAAGCTCTGCCTACAAAAATTCTGTCCATCCAATGAAAAACGTTATACTTTTCTTGGTGGGGCAATGTTTTTAAAGTTTGCAACGTAACAGAGACATGAAAAAGTCTCATTCTAAAACTTGCAGCTCATGTGGCCCTTTTAGTGTTATCGTAAGATCTATACTGTTCTTGTGGAGGACTCTATCTTTTAACATGGGCTGGGGGGTTGTCCTGGCGGTTACTTTTCGTGGTGGGGCAATGTTTCTAACGTTTGCAACGTAACAGAGACGCGAAAAAGTCTCACGCTAAAACTTGCAGCTGATGTGGCCCTTTTAGTGTTATCGTAAGATCTATACTGTTCTTCTCAAGGGCTCTAGCTTTTAACATGGGCTGGGGGGTGGTCCTGGCGGTTAGCTGGCGACGTGGATGCCCGTCCCTTATCGTAGGGCCTTCTAGCTTAACACGGTTCTGCTCTCGGCTTCTGTTCTCGTTTCTCCCCTCGGAACTGCGTCTGTCTCACGGTGGGACGGTATGACATGCATTTAGGCATTCTTGTGTTAGTCTGTGGTATTCCATTTGCTCACTCGTTACTCGTATTACTTTGTTTAATTTAATGTCACGATTTATTCGGAGCTATGTGACATACTACTGGATTTGCTTATCAGGTCAGGGTTTTCATGGATGGTGTTGGATTTGCCTGACACCTTACAAATAGCCTTATGTCAACACGATATCGACCTTTTCCGCAATTGGTAAAAGGTCCACTTTAACACGGGTATTGTATCACGAAGCAAATATCGTCCGCACTCACGGAATTTTACGTGATACCACGTACTTATACGTTTGTTACTATTACAGCGCCATCTATCACAAAGCGAAAAAAGTGATCCAACTAAAACATATTTCTTTACATACTACACGAATATGTAATAAAAATGGGGTTTCCTATTTTAAAAAACGTAGTTGATATTCGTTTGACCTATGGTAGCGCCATCTAGCTGGCCAACCATAGCGCCATCTGGTTTCCCCCTTCAACCGAGACGAGTTTCGTTCTTTGTAGTTTTTTCGTTTGACGCTTATTCTGTGAGATATTTGGCCCGGTCAGTATCAATGGACCACCCTGTATAATGAAATAATAAGCAGCCAGTTGCTTAAAAGAAATTTACTTTCCTCTTCAGAATGTTATACCTGTCGCAAATATTGCCAAAATCTAGATTTGCTCAACTAAAGCTGCGCATTTCGCGATCGTTTGCTGTTCTTTTCTCAATTGTCTAGAAAGAAGGATATTAGTTCTCTTTCACTGCTTCAATCACCAGAGAAACGCAAGGTTATTCGGAGTTACAGCTTGAAGGCACCTCGTTTTTGTACTGTCCTTATCCCCCCTCCCCTTTCTGCCAATAAGAAAAGAACAACAGCAGCGGTCAAGTTCGAATAGAACACGCGCTAAGGAGATTCCTTACAAACTTAATTGTGTGCTTAAACTGTTAACCTACAGATTTTGATGAATGAGTTACGTTTTTACATCTCAAAGATACCGTAGGCCTTCGAATTTGCACAAATTTCAACTTGATACGTCTACCCGTTTGTGAGAAAACGGGGTCTTAACAGACGACGAACAGAGAGACAGAATGACAACAAAGTGAACTAACCTTCGCTAATGTTTATCATTAGCTACGCAGTACTTCATACACAGCTTCGCTTGAAAAATATTCTTCGTTGCGATTGGAAAATATTCTTCCAACTAATCATATAATTTCGCAGACGACAGTATCATGATTATTATTCAGCCAGGTTATATAGTGTCGAACAACTTTCAGAAGTCTACGAAACAATCACTTGTTCACCTTCGCCTATCATTTGCAAGACAACGTTTGTGAGATAATCAGGCTGATTCTGTATGAGAAAGCTCATATTCTTATTCTATAGGAATTAGACGGACGTTAAGGGCATTGATCAATGATTCTGGTCAACCACACGTTTGCCCTTTTTATGAACAACGGTGACTTGCGCACTTAGTCAGGCGTAACTCTTCTCATACGAGAGATTTTGAGTGATTATTGATAGAAAATGTGCTAATTCCGCTTTCTATTCGGCCTAAAATGTATTAATACTTATAATTAGTGTCAACCAATTTACATGAATGATAATAATAATAATAGTAATAATGCAGGTGATTCAGGTTCGTAGAGATGAAACAAGTGATTTCTGAAGGTGGAACAAGATCAAGTAATTGCTATTAGGAAATAATGGACGTTTATTATTTTGAAAGAGAAAGAATGAATGAGTTCTTTTGAATTGTGGAGGTCGAAAGGAAACCACACCCGCCACTCATAGAATTACTGAAAAAGCATGAGGAGGTACCCAAACTAATTCATCTAGAAAAGGACAGCAGTCTTAGTTAATGAAATTCACGAATCATTCAAAGGGCATTAAAATTCATGGTAATACAATACGACGTAATCGACCGCTATATTAATGACCAAGAAAACTAAGCAATCTCTTTTCTCTTTTGTCTATGAAGACATAGCTATATCCGACATGCATAGTCCGCTAGACACCGCTAAATAAAATATATCCAAATACAGGGATCTCGAAACTTACAGTCCCATCGGTATTGTAGAACATCAACAAAGAGTCCATTCTTGGCTCTGTTGGCAACTGCAGGCCGCAGGTGTGTTGGGAGAATATGGTTAACACACTGATAATCTATTTTATTGCTTGTAGGTGTCGAACCAGCATCAATTTTCTGAATGCTATGTGGTTGCACAGCTTGTTTAATTGTTTCCTGTTGGACCATTTCCATACGCATTTAGGATCAGCCACTGGACGACACATCGAAAAGTGAATCTGTTCACAGCAGCTTCCCCATACTTTCTTAAAGAAGAGGTCAGTATGGGACAGTGGATGTGAACACCTTACCCTTCCATTTTGGGTCTAGAAGCTGATCCCAAATGCGTTATAAAATGGCCTCACAGTTGAAGTTGGAGAAACACAAATAGATGGTGTGCAAACAAGAATTCATTTTCATAGTCTGTTCTTGAAACCGTTATTGTCACTTCCATGTCGAAACAGTTCAGCGAGTAAAAAGATGATAGTTGAAATAATCGTTGAAATCATGATTATAGGAATTCCCATAACCTCTTTATTTCTCAAAACATGTTCGTAACACTACACATATGTAGTCATGGTATGGGAAATGAATCGACACGGATAATGACTGCTTATTCATTAGAGGGCTTTATGAATAAAAAGGAGATGTGTCAGACTATTCACCAGTGCAATGAGTTGAAAAAATAAGCATTAACTATGAAGGTACATATGTAATTTCTCTTAGAGTTTATATCCGTTTAAAAAAGGGCCAGCCACGGTGTGCCAAACTTCACGCGTGCACCGTGCGAGCCGTAGGCAGGCCTATGCCCCGCCTGTCACTCTGCTTTTCTCGGTGCTTCTCGGATATACACGGAACAGAGCGACGTTTCATTTAGGGTTGAGGTACGGCATTTTTCGGTCGGCACAACTCTCTGAGTTCGTCAGGATCGTTCTGGCAGCGCTGTTTGACCTTTGCTTTTTGTTCGCGGTATGAAGGACGTTCAAAGGTTCAATGGCTATTGGCACAAAAAGAGGCAACCTAGCGATCTGTCTTCGCAGTCCTTCAAAATCAATGGGAACGACAAAAGAGAGGGATGAGAATTCTCAGTTGCCGTAAGTGAAAGGTACTTAATATTTGCTATGAAACGACATTACAATACCATGCAAAAATAATTTAACGGTATGGAGTACGTGAAAAATTGGTGGTACGGACAGTGCAAATTCCGAAGTCACATGCATTATTTCATTCTCAGTTATGTTTTCAGTGGAACAGAACCAACAGCATGGATACTGCATGTGTTACTGCGAAGTATGTTGGTTAGGTCAAATGGCCAGTCTGGAACGATTGTTCGATTTAAAACTCGCTTTTCTTGAATTTACAAAAGGCTAAATAGTGCAAGAACGAACATTATAACATCTGGAACAGAGTGTAGACTTCACATTTTAAGTGGGCTTGGCTGCACGATGCCTACAGTAAGACACTGTAAGTTAACTTCTTTGTGATGCACCGAGCGAGGTGGTGCAATGGTTGGCACACTGAAATCGGATTTGGGAGGACGATGGTTCAAACCCGCGACGGCCATCCTGATTTAGGTTTTTCATGATTTCCCCAAATCGCTCAAGGCAAATTCTGGGATGGTTATTTTCCACCATCGAGACTATTTGAGTTTGTGCTCTGTCTATGGGACGTTAAACCCAATCTTACCTTCTTTTCTTTCTGATTTGATGGGGATGCATCTAAAAAGAAAATCGCGTTGCAGATGGGACACATTCTGAGGAAGACAGTTGCAGCTTCCTCAGCTCACTCGCTTTAAGGAAAAGGTGAGGTTTGAAGATTCATTGTGGTCTCAAAAAAACTACTGGGATAGTCTTATATTCTGAGGACACTGTGAACTTTAAATCTGTTTGCTAGATGTTTTCGATACTGTTTGTCTTTTTAGTTGATAGCGCCACATGCATGTGCAGATGTAACTGATTGACCTTCAATGTAATGCCCGATTTAATGCTGTGCAGATGTAACTGATTGACGTGCAATGTAATGACAGATTTAATGACAAATGAATTTCCGTTAAAACTGTCCAGGATGCCTACGTTGTATTCCTCAGGTAGACTTCCAAGTCTCCATAATGAGGTTGCAAAAATGCTGTAATATTTCGATCGACGTATTTGTGTGAAAGAGCTTTTTTTACGATCTTGAAACTTAATAAATCACGAATACATGACAAATTGAGTGCGAAACTCTGTGAAATTGTCTGCGTCTGTCCATATGCCAACCGTGTGACCAGATAAAACTTATATTATGTCTTCAGCTTTCCAAAAATAGTTAAATAATACTGAAAATATGTTATGTTTGTGATCTATATTATTGAGAAATGTGAAATATAATAGCAAGTAGTATGCAGCCCGAATGCACTGACATTTAAATGTGGCGCTTTCGCCGTTTTCCCCCTTTCCCCATCCTCGCTCTCAGGCAGCGTGGCGTGGTGGTGGGGAAATGTGACGCGAGGCTGAGCGTTTTGGCACTCAAGCCCAGAAACGACCCGTGACCCGAAATTTGGCCACGCCTATTTTAAAAGAATCTGAGTTGCTGAACACTAATCTGTTTCACTTCTGTAGTTCTGTGACTGCATCTCTCGATTTATCCAATGCCCTAGCACCCAACATCCTAACCTACTACAGACTGGAGGTGCGACAGAAACTTGTAATGGATGCATGCAACCATAGCGCATAATTGGAACACTACTTAACAATTGATGCAGTGGTGACTTAATAAAAGGTCATTGGTTGGTAGATGAATGACTTTTGGGATAACTAATCATCAGATATCAAGTACATCGAGTTATGCAGATGAATTAACGTTGTGTGATACATACATAACTGATTGTCTGCCTCGACTGTTATGTATGTATCATATAAATTCAGTTCACTTGCACAACTCGATTTCTCTGATATCTGATGATGGGTTATCTATAAATTCATAACATTAAAGCCATTCATTCACCAGCTGACGACGTTTTGTTAATTGACCTATTCAGAATTTATGCAGTAACGTTCCAACTGCCTACTACTGACAAGCAATAAATAACGTAGATAATCATCATCAAATGTACTAATTTTCACCGGAAAAAAACAAGTTGTATGTGGTCTACTGAAATGTGTTGACTGATGTTGTTATAAACACAAGAATTAAAAGCAGTTCATTGAATGGGAAATGCATAAACTGTTACTCTGTATGAGTTACCCCATAGGAATAATGCAATACGACAGACAATGCATAAACCCCTGCGAAATTTAACTCTTTGTTAACTTCAGGAATCGGCCTGAAAATCTCTGATATTTCAAATAAGAGCTACTTGTATGAAAAAAAGAATAAGTATATAAAAAATAAAAAATTCGGTGTAATGAACGGAAATTAATAATCTGAAATTTAGATAGGATCGTTTGCATTATGTTACCTTATTTTGACCTATACCTCCCATAGTTAAGAGGTAGCAGAAATTCTGTCTGATCTCATTGGGACAGACGCTACAATGGAGTAGTGGATGGTAGCTCTTTCAATATTAAAAGCATTGACCATCCTTAAAGTGGCCGAGGTGACTTGATAGACTCGATAGACTGAGTTCATTGTTAGGGGAACGCCGCTGGCAGGTGGGTCAGCCGGATGTGCGCTAATCCATTTCAGTAAGTTGGACGCTTTACTATTCTATTGTTTACAGCCTCACTGTTGTACTTTTTATCGTCGCTGATGACCAAGTTGTTGCGACAATAGCATTATTTTGTAATTTTATGTCTGGAGCAAATCGGATTATTAAGTGCCAGCAATTCCTAAACTACCCTGGGGTTGTGGTAGGAAATGCCGCGTGGAAAGTAGGAACAGTCATTTGCTGCAAAGTGTAGTAGAATTGTGGCACCTTAGAGGCGTAAATTCCTGTGCGAGTAACTTTGTTCTTGACTATCAGTATGGTGGGCTCGAGAGGAAGAAGATACGATCTCATGAGCTCCGTGAAATCTGATCAAAGCATTTGTAGATTTGCACAATTGCTATAACGAATGTACACCTACAAAACTGGAGGACACTGGACCTCGATAGTATATAAGCGAGGGCTGTTCGGAAAGTGAGGAACGATAGATCGCGAAATCGAAACCACAGTGAACATCAAAACTGTTTTATTTTTCAGTTAGCTACAACTTCCAGCCACTTATCTCCATCGTCACCGAACCGTCTCAGACGTTTGTCGTAGCGTTGTACCAACTTTCCAATACGTTCGTTATAGAAGTCAGCCGCCAGTGCTGTCCGCCAATTCTCCACGCTGGCCTACAGCTTGTTGCCTGTGCCAAAATGTTGTCTTCATAGCCGGCGGTTCATGTGCCCAGAGATGGAATTTAGAGGGAAACAATTACGGGCTGCATTGTGGGTAATCAACCATTTCCAATTGAAAACGATGCAGGAGCATCTTCATTGCCCCTGCAGAATGCGGCTGAGAATTAACTTGAAGAAGAAAAAGCACGACAGTTACGTAATGTGGGCTACATATATTCAGGCGAAATTTCTCACCAGGCCCTCGTACTTGGCAAAAGACATTTTTGGTCTAGGTATGTTTGTGTGCTCCGTATGTGCTCAGAACTAAAACGAACGACGTAATGCGATCGACGGACTTACTAGAGACAATACCCAACGCACCTGTCCAAACTTCCATCGAATTTTCACTGTGGTTTACATTTTACGACCGATCGTTCCTTACTCTCCGAATAACCCTCGTGAGGAATGTTAAAATGACAAGACACGAAACTCGTAACAACCAAACTGGTTGCATTTTGAATGTGCCGATTTCGGATAAGGTAATGTGACATTATGGACACGAATGTTGTGTCCGACGCTCCCTCTAAAGAAATCAAAGCTGCGTCCTCAGCAGCCAAGTTGGCCACGTTCAAGCTTGAGAATCTGACCTACAGCCCGAACATGTCGCCCTAAGATTTCTATGTGTTTGGTCCGCTAAAAGTCATCTCAAAGGAATGCGCTTCAACTCAGATGCCGAACTGAGTGACACAGTGGAGGACTGACCGCTGTCATAGCCACAGGAATTCTGGGAACTAGAATCCTTTGGCTCGTGAAGCAGCGGGGTAGCTGTCCTCAGGTATCTGGTGATTACTTCTGGATGAAGACTTCAGTTATACGCACAGTGTTGTATCCTACGTTTCTCTTTTGGACATGTCTCATATTAAGCCATTGCTATACTTGTCTGTTAGTCATTTACGGGAGTACCAACTTCTGCAAGGGCGTTCTTGGCGTTTGCACGATTCATTGTCAGTGTTCATATGGAGGAACGGTCCACCGGTACTACAGACAACATCAGGCGAGTTTAACAGGACGAGGATATGCTTTTGCACATCGAAGCTGCTATTCACTAGAGCCACGCACTACTGTTAAACTTTTGCTACGTAATACACACATCTTATTTATGAAGCGTTTTAGAGTAGTGTTTAGTCATGAGGTATTATCTCTCGGGGTCAACCGATCTATTCTCTTTTGTTTGACACCAAAAATTCCAAGTCAAATACGCGTAAAAGGAGAAGGAAGTTACGGACAGTGTTTCAGGTTTTTTTTTTGTGGGGTTTAAGGGCGCTCAACTACTGAGGTCATTAGCGCCCAGTTGTTAGAGCACATGGAATCTAGTAAAACTCAAGGGGAGGGGGGGACACCAGAAAGACCTGACAAAGATGCAGATAAAATAAGTAAAAACGTTAGCTGTCTTTGGACAAGCCAGTCAAAGTTATAAAACGCAAAACACGAGCAGCTGCTCGAGCGTCATCAGCTAAAATATCCGGTGAAGTAGATGGCAGGGACAGGACAACACGAGATTGACTAAAGCGGGGACACGACAATAAAACATGGCGCACTGTTAATGCCTGACCACAAGGGCATTGCGGGGCTGGGTCACCGGAGAGCAGGTAGCGGTGGCTAAACCGGCAATGCCCAATCCGCAACCTGGTCAGAAGGACCTCCTCTCGCCGAGATGGTCGGGAGGAGGTTGTCCAAGCAGTTGGGAGCTGTTTTACTGCCCGGAGCTTGTTTCCTTGGAGGGTTAACAAAGCATCCGACCACAACGACACAAGCCTCTTACAAACATCCCCACGAACGTCAGATGACGGGACACAATGGGAGGCTGGCCGAGGCAGGAGGACTGCAGCCTTGGCTGCAGCATCCGCAGCCTCATTCCCAGGCACTCCTACATGTCCGGGAACCCACAGAAAGCTGACAGGAGAACCATTATCAGCGAAAGAACGGAGGGACTGCTGTATCCGTTGAATCAAGGGATGGACCGGATAGGGAGCTCCAATGCTCTGAAGAGCACTGAGTGAGTCAGAGCAGAGTACATACGATGAATGGCGGTGGCGGCGGGTATACTGAACGGCCTGATGGAGAGCAAAAAGCTCGGCCGTAAAGCTGGAACATTGGTCGAGGAGCCGGTATTTAAAGGTGGTGGCCCCGACGACAAAGGCACAGCCGACACCATCGTCAGTTTTGGAGCCATCGGTGTAAATAAAGGTGTGACCGGCAAGTCGAGCACGAAGTTCGACAATCCGTGAGCAATACACTGCAGCCGGAGTACCCTCCTTCGGGAGTGAGCTGAGGTCGAGATAAATATGAACCGGAGCCTGGAGCCAAGGTGGTGTCGGGCTCTCACCCTCTCTGAAAGTGGTAGGGAGGGCAAAATCCAATTGTCGAAGCAGGCGACGGAAGCGGACTCCGGGGGGCAGCAGGGCAGACACATACAACCCGTACTGACGGTCGAGAGAATCGGCGGAGAAGGACTGGTAAGAGGGGTGGTCGGGCATAGACAACAGCCGGCAGGCATACCGACACAGCAGTACGTCGCGCCGGTAGGTCAATGGTAATTCAGCAGCTTCAGCACAAAGACTCTCGACAGGACTAGTGTAGAAGGCTCCGGTAGCAAGACGTAACCCCCGATGGTGGATGGAGTTGAGATGGCGTAAGAGGGATGGTCGAGCAGACAGCTTCGATCGGACTATGGACCGATACAAGCGAAGCAGGACAGTGCGATCCGCTCCCCAAGATGAACTACTAAGAAATCTGAGGACATTAAGGGAATGTGTACAACGGGCCGCCAAATAAGAGACATGCGGAGATCAACACAGTTTCCTGTCCAACGTGAGCCCTAGAAACTTAGTTGTTTCCACGAATGGGAGAACAACGGGACCGAGATGTAAGGATGGCGGAAGGAACGCTTTATATCGCCAAAAGTTGATACAAACCGTCTTCTCTTCAGAGAACCGGAAGCCATTTGCCACGCTCCATGAGTATAGGTTGTCTAGACAACGCTGAAGGCAGCGCTCCAGGAGGCATGTTCTCTGGGCACTGCAGTAGATCGCGAAGTCATCGACAAAGAGAGAGCCTGAGACATTAGGTGGAATGCAATCCATAACTGGATTGATCGCGATGGCAAAAAGGGCTACGCTCAAGCCGGAGCCCTGAGGCACTCCGTTCTCCTGGAGGAAGACGTCGGACAATACGGAACCCACACGTACCCTAAACTTTCGATCCGTTAAAAAGGAATCAATAAAAAGGGGCAGGCGACCGCGTAGGCCCCACCTGTGCATAGTGCGGAGGATACCTCCTCTCCAACAGGTATCATAAGCCTTCTCCAAATCGAAGAACACGGCTACCGTTTGGCGCCTTCGCAAAAAGTTGTTCATGATGAATGTCGACAAGGTCACAAGGTGGTCAACAGCGGAGCGGCGGCGACGAAAGCCGCATTGGACATTGGTAAGCAACGGTCGAGATTCAAGAATCCAAACTAACCGAGCATAAACCATGCGCTCCATCACCTTACAGACAGCTTGTAAGAGAAATGGGGCGGTAACTAGAAGGAAGGTGTCTATCCTTCCCGGGTTTGGGTATAGGAACAACGACGACGTCACGCCAACGCATGGGGACCTGACCTTCGGTCCAGACGCGATTGTAGGTACGAAGAAGGAAGCTTTTGCCCGCCGGAGAAAGGTGTGCCAGCCTCTGAACGTGAATGGCATCTGGGCCCGGAGCAGAGGACCGGGACAGTGCAAGCGCACGTTCGAGTTCCCGCATAGTAAATGGGGCATTATAAGTTTCCAGATTCAGCGAGTGGAAGGAAGGTCGCCGAGCCTCTTCTGCCTCTTTCCTGGGTTGAAAGGCAGGGTGATAATGGGCGGAGCTTGAAACCTCCGCGAAAAACCGGCCGAAGGCGTTAGCCACAGGATCAACGAGGACCTCATTACCTGAGGTCAGGCCAGGTACCGAGGAGTGGGCCTTAATGCCCGACAGCCGGCGCAGGCCACCCAGTGTTTCAGTTTGTCTCTAACAAGTGATGATATAAACACTAACCCTTAGGCTAACATAATCTAAAAGACCACAGCACACTTGGAATTATTAGAAAAGCCCCTACTCACCATTTACAGATCACCGTCCTGATAGCGGAAACTGGTCATGGCGGACAAGACGAGAAATTAGGTGTGACATCGGAAATTTGATGTTATATATTCTGTATCACACATTATCGCAATATAACTTGCAAAACATAAATAGAAGTAACCATTTACGGTTCTCATTATTATAACATAACCCACCGTTCGTATTAAAGACAAAGGGGAACATTTTTTTATGTATTAGGGTTGACTCCTTCAGTAGTATTTACACACGGGGTTTCCGCAAGAGAGAGCAAAAATTAGCAGGACATAGAGGATGCTCCACTGAACAATTTGATCTACGGATCCTGGGATCGGAAAAGCCAGCTTAAGTAGATAATAGGAATAAAATATCCTTACTATTTACTTCTTTATTTACATTAGTTATGATTAACTGCAAATACTATTACCGACACAATGAACATACCATTTGCACAGTATCTTACAAATTTGCTGAAGCTGACGGCCATCAACCTCAATGCAAGCATGACACTGGCGAACAAGATTCTGTGGCGCCCTGAGAAATATCCTTAGTGTGTGTGTCGAATAACACCACAGGCAGTTACAGCTCTGGCATCTAATTCCATCTCCGTATCCACTGGGGCCTCATACACGACTTTAGATATCCCCATACGGAACAGTCACGGGAATTCCGATCAGGTAACCTCGCAGGCCATGGAATAGGATCTCCCCTTCAAATCCAGGGACCAGAAAATACCCTACCGGTACTGCTCCATCTTATTGTGCTGCACGTCTCTGAATAACATTGACTAATGAATGGGTCTGTAGTTGATTCATAGCACGTTCTGTGATGGAACAATGTAATTACGATACAACGGAGCCACATTATGGACAAAGAAAGTGGGCAAAACCCGCATCATAACTTTCTGGTAATGAGGCTCGTCCACCTTGTTTCCTTGCAGGACACAGAGAATGTACATGTAATAAACAGCACATTTCTTGTACACCTGTACGCGTCTTAGTTGTAAATCAGTTGGTAAGCCGTACTGCTAGACTAAGCGGTAGACAAGTTTCCTTAAGCTAGCTTATCCTACTCCAGACTCCGTACTTCAAATTGCTCAATGGAGCATTATCTATGTCCTGTCACGTTTTTGCATGCTCTTACGGAAACACCCTGCAAATCGAATTGGATGTTATTTTACACCATCTTCAGACCCCTCTGTAATATGAGGCGTAAAGTAACACCAAAACTAAATGCATATAAAATATGACCAATAATTACATCTGAAGGTGCCATTAGTACAATATACCATTTGTGCAAGTACGAAACCGGAATTAAGTTCCAATAATTAAACTCTGTTGTTTGAAACTAATAAACAATATTTTATTCAAAATAATCTCCATTATTATTTCTACAGTTCTCCCACCATTCCGGAAGGCTATGGACGCCACACCAAAACAGTTCTCTTTTTGTAGTGAACCATCCTGCGAACCATTTTTTCACATTTTCAAACGAATTGAAGCGTTGGTCAGCGAGACCGTATGCCAGTGTTGCAAACAGATGATAATTGGACAGAGTCAAGTAAGGAGAATAAGTCGCATACCCTATTACTTCCCAACTGAAAGCCTCGATCGTTTCCCTGTCCCGTTTTGCTGTGTGTGATGGGGCGTCACCATTTAGAAATATAACTGCGTTACCTTTTCCATTCTCCGGTGGTTTTTCCCGCAATGCTCGATTTAAACCGATCAATTGATGTTGGTCGCTACCAAATGATCAGTGTTACTGGTTTCACGAGGTTTTAGCAGCTCATAGTAGATGACAGCCTTCTGAACCCACCAAACACAGAACCCTGTCATCTTTGGTATTGTAGTGGATGTCGATGGTTGGTCTGGTTTCACCCATTGTTCACGACGCCTGTTGTTGTTGTTGTAGCCTTCAGTCCTGAGACTGGTTTGTTGCAGCTCTCCATGCTACCCTATCCTGTGCAAGCTTCTTCATCTCCCAGTACTTACTGCAACCTACATCCTTCTGAATCTGCTTAGTGTATTCATCGTATTCATCTCTTGGTCTCCATCTACGATTTTACCCTCCACGCTGCCCTCCAGTACTAAATGTGTAATCCCTCGATGCCTCAGAACATCTTCCCTTCTTCTTGTCAAATTGTGCAACAAATTTCTCTTCTCTCCAATTCTATTCAATACCTCCTCATTAGTTATGTGATCTACCCATCCAATCTTCAGCAGTCTTCTGTAGCACCACGTTTCGAAAGCTTCTATCTATTTCTTGTCTAAACTATTTATCGTCCACGTTTCACTTCCATACATGGCTACACTCCACACAAATACTTTCAGAAACGACTTCCTGACACTTAAATCTATACTCGATGTTAACAAATTTCTGTTCTTCAGAAACGCTTTCCTTGCCATTGCCAGTCTACATTTTATATCCTCTCTACTTCGACCATCATCAGTTATTTTGCTCCCCAAATAGCAAAACTCCTTTACTACTTTAAGTGTCTCATTTCCTAATCTAATACCCTCAACATCACCCGACTTAATTCGACTACATTCCATTATCCTCGTTTTGCTTTTGTTGATCCTCCTTTCAAGACTCTGTCCATTCCGTGCAGCTGCTCTTCCAGGTCCTTTGCGGTCTCTGACGGAATTACAATGTCATCGACGAACCTCAATGTTTTTATTTATTCTCCATGGATTTTACTTCCTACTCCGAATTTTTCTTTTGTTTCCTTGACTGCTTGCTCAATATACAGATTAAATAACATCGGGGATACGCTACAACCCTGTCTCACTCCCTTCCCAACCACTGCTTCCCTTTCATACCCATGGACGCTTAGGAATCTCAGAATATATCGACTTCTTGACATCTATCACTATTCGATGGAGAAACGACTTTCTTTAGTATCTGGCGAGCAGCATTTCACAAATGGTCTTTCGATTTGCTTGCGGACTTTCGTTCAGTTCATGCAGAAACCATTTTCTCACTTTCTGCAGCTTTCCTACAGCTTTTAACCGAAGAGAAACGACTTTCTGGGTCACATTCAATTGTTCCGCGAGTTAGTGTTGAGTATCCTCTTCATCCAATATGTTGTTTTCGGACATTTTCAGTGGTTTTTCGCGCCCGTCGTTCCTCAAATGAAAATCAGCACTTCTGACTTGTATGAACCACTCGAAACGCTGTGTTTGCCCAAAAGCATGTTTGCCGAAAGCTTGGACAAGTATTCGATGCGATTCTGCAGCAGTTTTCTTCAAATGATAACAGAAAACCAATGCTGTCGTCAATTCGTAGTTCGTAGCCAAAAAAACTCGACATGTTCACGGGTTTGAACCAGATACTGATGTATGGAACTTGGGTCATTGTGTGTTGCCATTCGTCGTCAGCCTTTACAGGAAGCAGATGGCGCTGCAGACGCGCTCTCGGGGGCTCTACACTGATGACTAGCACCATCTGCAGGAAATTCCGGTTTCATGCTTCTGCACTAGGGATAGATAGAGAAACAGCTGTTGCCCGTGGTCTATCGGAAGATGTATGAATGGAAGAAGGGAAAAATGTCAGAAGTTGTTTTGTGTGTACGTATGTGTGTGTGTGTGAGAAGGTCTGAGTTGTATGCGTTACAAGAGGGAACATAGCCAAAAAGAGACAGTGCAACCTTCTGGGGTTTTCAATTTGTACTGTAGAATTAACAGATAAACTTTGTCCGTTAATCCAGTTATCTGGGGATTTTTCAGTAGGGGACAGCAATTATCGCACTGCAATTCCGAATCGGTGCGGATTTTCTTTTTCTTGCTCAGTGGAAGTGATGTGTCGGTGGGCGGCGGAGTATCGGCGTTTGACGTGGAAGATTACTTTTTGCCCCTACCGATATTTACAAAGTTACGTCGCGCGCCATTACGCACTCATCCATCACGTGCGGGCGTCGCCGGCGGCGGCCGAGGCGGCGTCGGTGGCCGCGGCGGTCAATGGTCAGCCGGAGGCTCTCCCGGTGATTAAAACCGCGCCGCGACGCCACGCTGGGGGCCGGCCAGCGCGCTCATTCGCCACCGGCTCGGAATCTAGTGTATTTAACGATGCAGACGCCGCAGGTGCTTCTCAGGGGTGCCGTATTTGACGGCCGTGGTGTCTTCTGCTGTGCAGCGAGGTGGTGTTGGAGTTGTAACTTTTCGGTTGGAGTTTAGTATATCCCTGAGATGCTTCGAGATCTGAACTCTGTGACCTATACAGTGAACAGATTGCTCCCTACGAAATCATGAGAATGAGAAAGCAAAGTCGCTCTGCTCGATAACTCCTAAGTAACAGAGACATTGTTGGACAGGAAAACTCACAGGTAACAGTGGGTGATAAGAATCACAGTACACACGCAACATAGGTGGAGTGGCGTATTTATAACGAGGAACGGTACAGATTTCACTACATGGGAAAGAACGATAAGAGACATAAATGACGTTCATGTTTGACACAGATTAGACCCCCAGCACATAGGTCTGCATCGGACTAGCAGTAAGGAATGTGCCCTTCTGGGGGGCTAGTGCACATTTTGCACCAGTTATTCATATTGACTACCAAACTGCTGAGGAATTGTTGGGGGATATTGTCCCACTCCTTTCTTAAGGCGGTTTTCGGTTCTTGCACGGTTCGCTGAGATGGTGTTCTTTGAGAAACACGTTTACCAAGAGCATCCCAGGCTTTAGGGCTTTAGGTCTGGCGAGTACGCAGGCCATTCCATTCGTATCTCCACTTTTCAGTTTGTCCGACACCTCAATGGTCCCGTGTGGGAGGGCATTGTCGTTCATAAACATAAATTCGAGACCTGACGCACCCCTAAACAGACGGAATAACCACTTTTCAATACTGATGTGCTGTAACGGTACCTTGCGCAAAGATACACTGCTGTATTAGGTTATTGTGCAGAAATTCCAGGCCAGCTCATGACGTTTATGAACATTTTGTGGTATGTAACGTGTTCCCTCTCTCCCCACACCAAACGGTTCCCATAATCACATGCCACAGCGAAGCGGGATTCGTTGGAGGACATCCCTCGGGACCAGAAGGCTCCCTACATCAACGAACTCTTTCTAGATTATGGGGTGGTTAAAGTGGGATGGATACAAACTAGCCTGATTTAATCGCAGCCAAAGGATTCTGCGAGAGATACATGCACTGGTACCTGCTGCGATGTCTGCAGCAACCTGCTTAGGAGTAGGATGTCCATAGATTTTCGCCACTAGAGCTGCGTATCGATCCCTTTGCGGTATGGTGGTTTGTCTATGGCCACCGGCATGCTTTTTCCATAGCATTTCCACCTTCAGGGGTCGTTTTCAATCACGAGATGACACTCATGGGCACACCCATTACTATTGTCATTGTGACACACTGACTTCGACCCGTTCACCTGCTCGTCCACGATCGAAAGCACTTAAAATATATTTTGCAGAAACATTTCCGTTCCACGCGGAATGTCGCACTAATCTGTTCGACGACAACCTTCATCAAACACAGTACTCCATAAACTGTCGCATGGGTACAGAGAGCCCGTGCACAGTCTTTGCTCCAGTTAACGAGTCGCGCCCTCTACATCTTTTACTATCATTGGTCGGATGTTCTGTAGCAATTGTCGGTTGTTCTGTAGCAATTGGCAGTTATTCCTTAGTAAATGTCAGTTGTTCCGTAGCAGCTGTCAAGCGGTTTTACTAGATATCCGAATTAAATAGGTGTGAACGAATTAAAGCAGAAATATGGGTACCACAACTCACATAGATACATTGATAAAGATTTACATAAGGCTACTAAACGAAACTGAAGGTTACTAGAACCATCCGATTTATTACCTGCTGCATTAATTTTACTCTAGTCTCTGACTTATCATTACAGACAGTTACAAAAGGGGGACAAGGGTGCAAAACATTTGTCAAAGAGCTTACCAATGGTGGTTCGATTTGAGATAGAAAACGGTGGAAAAACTGTGAGCAAGAAAACGCCAACCATTGCCGACTAAATTGATAGCATAAAGATAATACTCAGAAAAGTACGTACGAGCACCATTTGCCTCGCCTAAGTACACCTTGAGTGGAGCTCCCTGGCTGTAAGGATTAATTCAGCGAAACGCATCTTTGATGTGGAACAAATAACTTCACGGTTTCCTCGTCATAACGTACTCGACTGCTACCCATACTTAACACTCTGCTGATCCGGTGCAGAGGATGGCTGCAGTAGTGGCTGAGAATTCTACGTTCAGCCCCGGCGTCTGCGATCACATCTAAAGCACAGACATCTTCTTCTGCAGTATTGATGTGTAGCCAGCTCCCCCTGAGGGTCTAGAACAGAGAGGTGTATTATATGGAGCCCTGAGAGGGCCACCTCCTGCTCTCACTCAAAAAAATCTAGTGGTATGTACCAGTGCCGTAATCTCCATAGAAAATTGCTATATACTTTCCGAGTTCTGACCAAGGAAAAATTTATAGCAATTGCTACAGTTTCCCTTGTCAAAACGTTACTGCCATGGGTAACCAATAACGGCCTTGCTGCAGTGATAACACCTGTTCCCATCAAGTCACCGAAATTAAGCGCTGTCCGGCTTGGTCAGTACTTGGATGGGTCGCCGTAAGGTCTGCCGAGTGCTGTTGGCAAATGGAGTGTATTCAGCCCTTGAAAAGCCACTAAGGAGTTGCTTGGTTGAGAAGTTGTAGCACCGGTTACGAAAACTGACAACGGCTAGGAGAGAGGTGTGCTGACCACATGCCCATCCGTATCCACACACAGTGACATCTAAGGGCTGAGGATGACACGGTGGTTCAGACGATGGTCTCTTTTTATGGTTAATCAACACTGCTCCATTCTCTCTTAGGGTTGGGCAGTTGATAGAAATTCTCTCGCAATATACCGCGAGTTAGGGGTACTAGTGCAGATTTTTTTGTTTTTTTTTGTTTTTTGGAGACTGAGGACAGTGTAGTGAACAACATTACATCAGTACTTACCTCATTTGTAGAGTAACAATTATAGATATTAGGAGTAGTACGTTTTTTATGGTTAGTACCTCCAAATATGTGTAGTAGGAGCAAGACATTAATGGTTATTTTCCTGTGGACAGCATGTCATGTAACATGTTTGCAGCAAGACTGTTAGTGCAGAGAAAAAAAACACATTGAAGTGGGTTCATATTAAGGTATCAGTGATCACAATATCTACACTTACACATCCAACACCCAGCATGTGTTTCTGCATTTCATCCAACAGACACAACTGGATGATCATACTCGCAAGTGCCTGACACCACTACAAAAGTAATCATAGGCCTCCTTACCAAATTTTAAGAACTACACGTGCGGCCTCCTCCAGCCCCTAACACCTACGTCCCACAGTGTGTCGTATTTTTCTCTTCCCCTCACGGATCCTATATTTTGGAAATGGCTTTCTTTAAGCTCCTCGCTCACTGAAAGTTTACAACATGCTAGGTACTATTAGTCTGCTGTCCCCACGGAGACTACCAGGGGTCCTCCCATCTTTCGAAATACTGTGCTCGGTTTCCAGCTAGTACCTGATGCTAGCTTTCAGCAGAAGCATTTTTATGGTCTGCCCCAGTACTCTGCTTGGAGTTCTTGTGTGTTCACACAGCTGGCTAGCTATCCCCAGTTGCTGAAAAGCACTACAAGCACCCATCACCATACAGAGTTAGAAGAAACAATACTATTTATATTTGCAATCATTGGTGTTGGACTAGCTTCTATGCAGCGTTAATAATTTTATTGAACTTCATATCAACATCTGAGTAATGGTTTACTAATAAGGCTATGAAGCAGTTTAGGAAAAGCTATCCTGTAACAGTGGGAAACTCGAGTAGCTATACAGCACAAAAAACTGAACACCTCCAGAAGACTTCACGCCAGTGCCACCGAACACCGCCTTTAGCCTTGGTAATGGCCACAGTTTGAAGTAAACGTAGTACAAAAGACATGTAATGCTGAAGCCTCTTAGTGACCATTAGGTCTCGTAGTCACCGTTTCAGCTGATGTTCCAGTGCCAGACATTTTCTGGGTTTAAGACAGAAAGATCTCTAGGGAGATATGAGCTGCAACAGGATGCCTGAGTGTTTGCCAGACCAATTATAGGTGCATTGCTGTTAATATAGTTGGAAGACACAGCAAACTCACCATGAAGACGTACAAGGAAGATGAAACAAAGAGCTTGGTTTATGTTCACTGCTAATTTTAAAGTTACTCGTTACAAACGACAACTCTCAGCGCTTACAATTTCCCTCGTTTTCTAACTCGCGACCGCATTGCTAACATACTCTGTGCTCAGTAATTACGCCTGAAGCGGAGACAGTCTTTGGCCAGTCGTGAAGTCTGGCTCTCGTTCTTTGGCGAGCAGAGTTTAAGGCAATGTAGCTCAACGTGTCTTCGCGCCGGTAACGCTTGGACGGGACAAAAGTAGACGAGAGAGAAAAACACTTGCTTGTGGTTCGTGCTCAGCGCTGGATGCATGACTCTGTGTCTGCGCAGCTCTGGGCGAACACGTTCTCACTGGAGGAGATTGACGTGAAAACTTGCCGTGGGGTCGCTGTTTGAGTACCACTGTTGCGACCTACGATATATGGTGAGGTAAAGCCGAGCTCTGCGCAACTGTGCATATTAATTGTGTAATGAGGTAATTCGAGTGATAGCTTTACCACTGAAAGCAGGAAAGGAGTGGACGGGGCCGTTGGTTGCACAGAAAACACACACTTTATTTTTTAAAAAACAAAACTCTCAAGAATAATTTTTGAAAGATTTTACTACAATGGTGGGTGAAAGCCTTATTAGAAGAATTGCAAGTTATTGTCGGCTGAAGGCCACAAACAGTGTTACACACAATCAACGGCTGAAGGCCTGATTAAGAAGGTTGAAAACTATTCGTGGGCTGACGGCCGCAAGCAATTTCAGAATACGCCAGGGCTGAAGGGCTGAATTACAAGTAAGGAAGGCTGTTGCACGTTAAGATACTAAAACCTTTTTAAAACAATCTTAACGAAGTTTAACAAGCTAAAGTGGGGGATGCAGGCCTTATTAAGAAAAATTTAAAATAATTTGTCAGCTGAAGGCCACAAGCACTGATACAAACAATTAACGGCTGAAGGCTGGATTTACAAGTGGGGAAGGGAATAACGTATTAGAACATTAAATTTTAAACAATTATGTCAACTTGTCCAAACAAGTGGGAGTGATCCACAGACAGCGTTCCCTGGATCGACCTGAGGAAGGTGACTACAGCTGTGTAAGCGCTGAGAGAGGCAGTCGAGAGTTGTACAAACGTAACAGGATGGCAACTCACACTAGGGGCAGCCTAAGCGCCGACCGACCGACTAACCCGTCCGCCTAACGTCCGATAACCGGTACAACGATGGAATATTTTTAGGCAAGGGCGAAGAGACGGACAGCACCACGTCTTCAGAAACATACCCAAGGCCAAAGGAAACACTAGGACCAAGGTAGACCCCCCAAAAACATATGCACAGTACAATTCAAGAGGCTGTCGAACTACACGCCATGTCAGACAGCATCAACACGCTGAGGAAAGGTACACTGCCGGAAAAGTACTCTAACCTCCAGGGCACGTAACTGGGGCTTTAGCGGCCACAAGGCATAAAATACCGCTGGTTGCACTTCACTAATAAGAATAATACTAAATCCAAACTAGAATCATGGAGTAGAAGGCGGCTAATAGCTTCTGCCAACCTGACAGATTCCATTTCTTGCGGTTGGTCTCACCGACCTTGGGAGCAGCAACACGCAAACAGCAGCTTGATCTCAAACAGTGGAGGTTTCAGTACTGAACACGGTTCGGTCAACTTCAAACGTCCTGGGTTCGGTCGTCTGCTACCGCCCCTCGGTTCGACAGTGCCTGCACACCGCCAGCGGACCCGGCCTGCCCTTGCGCTGCGCACCTCCTCGCTGCTCCGTCCAAAGCCGAACTGATGTCCGTTCGCAACCCGCTCACCAAATACAGTACGCAGACGGTACTATATAGCAGCCGACGATATTTCAGGGTCCCTTCATTATTTCTACTAGTACACATAATTTCTGGCTTTACGAGGAGAAGAGTTGAGATATCAGACCAAGCCTCAGTCCTCAGAGCAAGTTCAAATGGTTGAAATAACTCTGAGTACTATGGGACTTAACATCTGAGGTCATCAATCCCTTATACTTAGAACTACTTAAACCTAACTAAACTAAGGACATCACACACATCCATACCCGAGGCATAATTCGAACCTGCGACCGTAGCAGCAATGCGGTTCCGGACTGAAGCGCCTAGAACCGCTCGGCCACAGTGGCCGGCCTCATAACAAGTGCATTTACCTAAAATGTGAGGCATTTAATCATTTCTTCAGTCAGGTCATTAAGTTTCTGAAATGTAATTTAACCATTTAAGTTCGTTTAAATATCCATTCAAGTTCATAGATCACCGAGTTGCACTTCCCTTTCTCAATGTATTCGTAGAATTTGGTCAGATAGTCTTTAATAAAATTTAGGGCGCCCGAAACCTTCTTGGTATAAGAGGGCATTTTAAACAGGGCAACTTCTGTAGACATTTTTTCATGTATTCAGAATTTATTAACACAGGGGGGATTATAACTTGAATGAGGTACGTAAGCTGCCTCTGAAACATGGCAGAACAATGCTCGTCCGAAATACATATTCCACACAGTGCAAGTTAAACAAAACCCTGGCCTCGCTCTCTATGCATTGTTATCACCAGCACACAGGTACATCGCTAGTCGTCTGACCACTTCACATGCCTTAGTTACCTACCTGCTGGTTTCAGTGCTGTTCGGCTATACAGGACGATTCAGCTGGCCCTACCTATGTCATTTCGAGCAGCCCCTCACGACAGACCAATGTTGTTGGCCAGTTCGCTCTGGAGACGTGAAGTACGTTGGCAAAATGTCGCAGAATTACTTACACCTACTGTTCACGTTACGTTTATCAAACTTGTTTAGCACATTAAAGCGGCAACCCTTGCTTTAGTCTTTAGATTCGCTTACATTCTGGGAAATTATTTCTTTCACTCTTCCCATTTTGGTGCCTCCTGTTAATTTTATTGTTTCCGATGGCGAAACACACACTATGAGGAAACGTTTCTGAACCAGTTACGAAAGATCAAGTACTATACACGGAATATACTCAGAGACATCCACTAATTATACAAAGATGGGCGAGACGCGGATTAATACGGCAAAAGTAAAGAATATCTTGGTCCAAGTATACGGTGTAACTCACTGATTCCGTTTGCCAAAATTCCCCATAGCTCTGAGAGGGAACTTATATCGATTACGTGGTTGTCGCCCGTCGGTATGCGGTTCCTCATCCAGGCGTAGTGTGGATTGCATAAAATAACATCGGTAGGGGTAGCCGAGTCACCCTGTATGACAGCTATGAGCAATAACGTTTTCCGAGGTACCAGATTCCAGTTGTCCACGGCATGCAGTTCCCTTGCTCGGTATCTGGTTGAGATGGCGCTGCATTCACTGAGAGAAACCGATCGTCACTGACAGGGCTTGACTCTCGTCACAAGTCCATATGGACTACGATGTTTTTACGAACACTTTTATTTATGCTGTGTTACGTGGCTGCAGATGGTCCACCATACCTTGTAGACACAACGGACATGGCTTGTTGGTATTATAATAAAATTGTGCAACTTTATTTGCTGTGTGGTCATGACCACGTCCCAATACGATAGCACCTTTGTGCGATACCACCACGTCTCCCCCTCACCGCAGTGATTCCATAGATCGAGTGGAACATTCATATTACTTCATCACCATTTCTTACGTCAGCATGGAGTGTCAAATTATCGGCGGGCAGCAAATCTACACCATCTATAACGCTCCGTACGACCAAGATGCTCTTTAAAGGGGAAACTAATTTTTAGTCTATGAACTTAGCTGTTACAGCAGGACGTCAACGCACTATCTGGTGAACTACACAACTGTCCGTCCTCTCGTCGTTTGCAAAACATTCTTAAAATGGGAATTTACGCAATCAAGACTCGTACCTCCTACTCGATGACTTGCCTCTTACGAAAAGAGACAAAATCGAGACACGTCGGACGAAACCACTCTTCTCGATTCAGATACAGTCAACTCTCTGCGTTATTTGGTCCACTGCCGTCTGTTGCCGCTTTCTGCAACAGCCCATTGTGAGGTCCCCAGCTCCCGTTGTCCACTACATGCAGTTCCCTTCGCAGCTATCGCTCGGATGCTGGCTGAGATACATTTGCTCACATAAAGCATGTAAGTTCATCATTCTAAAAGTGTAAAAATCGATTTCTCCTTTTGTATTTTTCTATGTATCACAATTCGCCGATCGAGGCGGCCGAGCAAAGCCCATCAGTTGCAAACCACAAACGACCCCCATAGCTGGTCTTTAAATGAAGCGGTGTGCAAGTCTGTTACGTTATGAACATGGGCTGAAATCGACGTTCATGAGACTTTGATCGGCTGTGATATCGATGCATATTGTTGTTTAACGGTTAAAAAATGAAATGTATATTCAAGACTACTATCATGCAATTGGGATGATTTATTGTATTTTCACTTTGTTAAGCTTTATCTTAAATTATAATTAAATATTACTGAAACTACAATTGTAACTTCTTTCACTAGAAATGAATCTCACATTTTGAGCATGTTCGTAGCGCAGATTGGAACTTAAAAGAACGGATCGAACGTATTTTAAAAGTAGGGGAGTGCTTTTTCTGTTATGCATATTTTTTCTGTGAAATGGACGTCGTCAGAGATAGCACAAAAAGCGTGCCAACAGATAACAAGAAATGTTAAAAAATAATTAACTGGAATTGAAATTTTCACTTTACAAATGTAACGGAAATGCACTAAAATACTGAAGTGGATTTTGGGTTCTTTATCAAACAACGTATTACAACATCGGACTGCAAGATAAAATTAAACCCTTGGCTCTCAGTAATACAACCAAATAAAAGAGATATCTGTTGGTACCAAAGGTAAAACAGTATTTTGCTCGTAGAGAAATATGTTAATTCTAAACTCAAACGGGTCAAACAATAACAAAATAACCCTCCTGTCCCAGATAAACTATGCAAGTGGTCTCCAACTAAAAATCACAACTGGTTATGGCCATGATTAACAATGCAAGAAGGAACACTGGACAACCAACGCTAACAACCAACTCACTGAGATATCTATAAGCCTTCAACCTCTGCCAGCCTACCTACAAAGAACAACACAATTACACATAATTAGCTACTATAGCGACCACAAGGAAAACAGCACAATACACGATAACTAATCAGTGGCATACAATTATGGAACCACCGTCAAGCTGTGTATATAATTTTGCAATGAAAATATTACACTCTCGTGCCGCGTGCACTGTAATTTACTTAACAATGTTCTTCTCTGCCTCGCCGTGCTTCTGTACACCTGAGGTGTGGTTCCTTTGCACGACCTATTGTTTTCGTTTGATGCAGAATATTAGCAGATGTTGTCAGAAGCCAGCTGGAGCCATTGTGTACATGAACAAATAGTGGTGACCGTTTTGCAGTCCAGTTTTCGGACCTCGAATTTTTTTTGGAACGAATTGGACAGCTTTGTGACATTTATTGGTTATAGAGCAGTGACGGCTTAAACCCTTTGTCCAGGTGAAAGAGATGGTAGCAGTCCTTAATCAGACTTGTGTTAATGTGTATCAATACCGAGAATTAATCCTGGTCGCGGAGCAGTAAACCTCACGCATATCTTTCGCGTGTCACACAATACGAAGCAGTAAGATCTCGCACGGGGCCGCAAAGAAAGGAACGTTATAATCAGAGGCAGACACAACATACGACGGCGACAACGAAGCCTTCTCTCACAGAGCAGCCTTTCGTCCTAGGAAACACGCTTATTGACACCAATAATTTCATCTGCCTCCTTCCAACCGACCGAAAATTATCTGCTTTCAACTGAATTTTCCATATGAACAACAACCACTAAAACCTGCTCACACTTTCCCCCTAAGGCCCAATAAACCCAGATTCCAAATTTATTCCCCGAAATCTTAACACACGTCCTATCATCCTGTCCCGTTTTCTTGTCAGTTTTCTTCCATGACTTTGTTTCTTCGCCGATTTTGTAGAGAAGTTCTTAATTCTGTACCTTTCCAGTCCGACCAATTTTCAGCATCCTTCTATACCACTACATCTCAAGCCCTTAAGTTATTTTCATTTTCAGTGTTCTCGCAGACCGAGATTCACTGCCATATGCTCCAAACACACATTCTCAGAAATTGCTTTCTCAAATGAAGGCCTATGTTTGACCCTAGTTGAATTGCTTTGGCCAGAGATGCCCTCTTTGCCTGTGCAAGACCCTTTCCTTCGTCCGTCATGTGAAATGTTATTCCGAAATTGCAAAATTCCTTAATTCCACCTGCTTCATGGTCCACAACTATGATATTAAGTTTACCATTAAATCTCATTTTTCCTAATCCTAGTTTTCTTCTTTCTTCAATCTACTCTCAATCCAAATTTTGTATTCATTTTATTGTTCATTACATTCAACGTATTCTTTAAATACCCTTCACCTTTAATGATGATAGTAATGTCATCTGCGAACTTTATCACTGACGTCCTTTCACCCTGTATTTTTATCCCACTCCTAAATCTTTCTTTCATTTCTGGCATTGCTTCCTCTAAGTATAAATTGAAGAGTAGATGTAGATCCCTGCCATACATCCATTTCAATTGGAACACTTCGTTCTTGGTGTTCTATTTTTGTTGTTACCTCCTGTTCCTTGCATGGTGTATTTTATCCGTCTTTCCTGTTCTCACTATTTTGAACACCCTGCGTGATTCTGTACTGTCAAACGCTTTTTTTAGGTCGGCGAATTCCTTGAATGCCTATTTTCTGAAGTGCTTCCACTATCAATCGAAACGTCAGAACTGCCTCTGTATTGCACATACCGGAAGCCAAAATGGTATTCTCTTAACATAGCCTCAATTTTCCTTTCCGTTCTTCCACAGATTACTTGCCACGAACTTGGATGCATAAGCCGTTACGTTGTTTGTGCGAGGTGCTCGCACTTATCTGCCCTTACCCCTCAGTAATGTGTGGATGATATTTTTCCGAAAATATTATGATATGTCTCCAGACTCATAGATTCTACACTGTGACTAGAAATTTCGCACGTTGCCTCTTTCCTAATTATTCAAGAACATCCGGAAGAACATTATCTATTCCTTCTGCCTTATTTAATCGGAAATCTTATAAAGATTTCTTGAACTCTGAGTAATACTTGATTCCCTACGTCTTCAGTATCGACTCCCATTTCTTCGGCAATCACATCGTCAAGTCCTCCCTCTCGCAGAGCCCTTCAATGTCCTCTTTCCACCGATCTGTCCCTCCTCTACACTTACAAGTGATTTCCTGTCAGACTCCTTGATACTGACATCGAGGGAGGTGCCGTAGTGCTTAGCACGCTAGACTCGCATTAAGGAGGACGAGGGTTCAAATCCATCTCCCTCCCGCACATATACGTTTCCCACGATTTCTGTAAATCTCTCCAGCCAAATGCTGGAATGGTTCTTTCGGAAGGACACAGGCGTTTTCGTTCCGCATCCTACAACCAATCCGAGTTAGTGCTACGTTTCTAATGAGTTCGACGTCGACTCGACGTTAAACCTTAATATTCCGTACGTAATGTTCTCGTCGTTCTTTTACCTATACCGAAGGTTGTTTTGACTTTTCTATATGTCTCTTTCCATCTATTCACTGTCTACAGTGGAATTCTAATTGCAATCTTAACGTCGCCTCCCTTGTTTTCGATTTTACCTAAGACTGATTTACAAAATGCCGAGTCTATCCTCTCGTGTTCCATATTTTTTTCTGTACTCATTTCTCCTTCACTTTCCTGCACTTCCTGTTTATTCCATTTCTAAGTGATTTGTATTTCTGCAATCCTTCCTTCCTTTCTTCCTCGATAAACTGATTTCATCTGTTAACGAAGGCTGCTTCATCGCTACCTTCCTTACTACTATGTTTATTTGTCCAACATCTGTGTGTGCCCTTTTCAGAAACGTCAATTATTCTTAAGCTGAATTGCCTACTCTAGTGTCTGCGAGCTAACATTCAAAAGATGTTCGGGCTGAAATGCGGTTCCTCTTCGTTGAAACGTCTTGGCTCACACTCGTCTAGGGATTGAACCGCATGTGTCGTTTTACACGCACCAACTTAGACACTTGTCACCCTCTGGTTAAATTGTCTGTCTGATGGCAAGTTTGCGAAATTGTATGAAACAAAGTTAATGTAACATATAATAACATAATAATATCGGTAACTAAATTAACGACCGATAAATGATGTAAGCCACACAGTTGCGATTTGGTTAAATTAATGTTTATTCAGAAAGAAAACTAATAGCGAAAGTGGTATTTAAAATTATTTTTACACTCGAGGGCAACCCATTTGGCACAGTTCGAACATTCACAGTCTCATCACAAAACCCAAGTCCAGTACTCCACCTCGATATTTACACGAAATGTTAGAGTTCACTCCAGGCGCTCGGCTGCTCAACGCTCAGAGACTAAGTCCAGAGATACCACACAAAGCGAAATTTTCTAAGTCGTTTCACTTCCTAGCTGCCAAACGACTGGCTGTCCGCTTTCGCGAACTGTACCCTTTGGTGTCTTCCGCCGAACTCTCCGCTATCGCGTCTGCACCAGCGCAGTTCCTCTGCCCGTCCCAGGCCGCGTTTCCCGCGCGCCGAATTTTGGTCAACTGACTTGGGCAGTTCCCTTTTCTGAAGCCGTCCATCTGATTGGCTATAGCTTATTCTACATTATTTTACATTTTAACATTTTTAAATAATCAAAGCTTGACCACGTTCTAAATAAAGTAACACTAATATCCATTACATAATAAACGTTAAATTCTTTTCCATAAAACCGATACAATTTCCTTCTTAGCTTTGAATGTCACGGCCAGCAGCCTTGCACCAATGTGCTTTCTGATAAATAAATAAAGAACAAAAGTAACAATAATGCACTAATCTTTACCACAAATATTTTATTACCTAATGATCTAATATGGCGTCATGCTGTCATCGTTCAATGTGTGTTTTGTGGAGGAAATGATGACCTGATGCTTAACTCAAAATAGTTATAATTTAAATTTACTATATCTTTTAAACAAATAAAGATACAGAAGTAATATTTAGATCGTCACTTTAATGATGCCTTTCTGTATGAAATGTCAATCCTTAAGATCGACCAAAGCTTTCAGATTTTAGCATTCAGGTCTTTGTTACGAAACTTGTTAATTTCACTTTAACAGTAAATCATATACTATTATAGATATGATCAATATTCAAATTTTATAGTGATCTCCATGAAAATGTATGAAGGCTGGTAGATTAAAATTACTGTGGCTTCATTCCCTGCGTTGCTAGAAAACTAAATAGTTTTCGTAAGTGTTTCCCTTTATGGCAGACCTTAGGTCCGCCATATTTAACACTGCTTCGTCTCTCTGGCCACAAACGGCTTCTACACTGTTTCCATATGACGTAGATTCTCGTCTGTCTCACTTGCACACCGCAGCGCTTCGGCCTCAATAGACAATAGACGCCTGTGTGTTTCCCCATCTCGAGGTGAAACTGCACCCTTTGTTGCACACGGTCCAGGAGGACAGAGCTCATTTCACAATTCCTGTAGGCTGACTCTTTCGGCCATATACTTAAATGAGAGTGCAGTGCTCGTTGACTCACACACCTCCATTTCATAACATGTTGGCGTGTCATATATGATTTGAAGGAACACCCAAATTATATTACACAAATTCATAATTTAATAACATAAATGTCCTAAGCGCCAGATCAATAGTGTAATTATTTGTAGTGGTGATGATGCAGCATGCTTTACATTTAAAGAAACTTATATCTAACATAAATTATGAATTGCAGCATTTTAATTAGATGCCAAATAAAATTATACGTTTATCAAAATCGACTGTCTATTGAAACACCGCAGAAATACCAGCGCCACTGCGCTCACTTTCACAGAACCTTTTTGCCACAAGAAGTCTATAGCAGCGCTCCACAGATTCGGAGCCGAGTATCCTGTCGAAATTTTGTGTGGCTTTTCATTCCATCGCCAAAGTTTTTCGGGAACAAATCTGTTGAAATTCGAATCGGATATCGATACCAGAAAAAAAACACACTTTGAAAAACCACCCAGGATCTGCACTGAGTGCTTCCCCCAGTGGAATCGATACAAACTGATCTAAACTACACAGTCAACAATTGTTTTACAGCTTTTGCAAGGTGCTCTCAAATACTTCAATGGTTCTGACAAGTTATTCAATTCCCACTAAAGTCAAGCATCTCGTGACAGATTCTCCACCGACTTCATCGGCAAATTAATATTTTGTTTTTATTTAAACAACTCCCTTAGACTCAAAATTAACAACAATTATGAACAAATCTCACCTCTCGTTTAATTCTGTGCAGTGAAGCTGCATACGCAAATCGATACTCGATCCAGCAATAAATTATTCTCTCAAATATTCTCAGATAAGTAGATCAACATAGATCTGTCTTCCTAAGTAAGCATTATTAATTTTCATTTTCTAAATTTCTCCGACCTCCCACCCAAATTGGCGTGGCCATAACTTATATTCTGGAAATTACGAGGAACATAAAACCATCCAAAAGACTTAAGCTTAACACATACATACACATAAATATATCCCTTATTTATATCCCCAAAAATGTAATTTATACGCATACTGTGCAGTGATTTTCGACTTGATACCGTTCACCAAATAATCGAGTTCTCCAACCTCCTCATACCCAAATGCATCTCTAAACTATCTCTTCACAACTGCACAGGTCTTGTGCCAAGAAAGAACCCTTATGCGACAAGACAAAAAACAAGCTACAATAAATCTTGAAATACCGTAAACAAAGAGACATTTTTCATATCAGCGCACACTCCACTGCAGAGTGAAAATCTCATTCTGAAAGAGACACTTAGTTCTTAGTCTACTTTCCCCTTCTCTTCCATTCTATAGTACACATATCCACCCCTCAATTTGGTACTCATCCCAAAATAATTCATTAAATGCTTCTTTCACCTCGATTTCATTTTTTCTCCCTTCTAGACCTCCCGCTATCTTAAACATCTCTCTGTCCACAAATGAGGCAATAACGATCGTAGTGTTCTACCATAAGATAGCTAATCAGTTACAGTAAAATCACATTCCACCTTAAGATACAGTTCTGTCCAGATTTCACTTTCTATATTAGAATCAGACTACACTTATTAGCCCTTAAAATTATTAACATTAGTAGCTACAATATTATTATCATGAAATAAAGCATTACTTTTTACTTTCACGTCATTACAAACACCTTCACAAACAGCACTTTCAGCAGCCACTGACAAATCATACAACTCGCTACATAAAACCTCATTTACCTCCGTCGACAAATCACCAATATAATAACCGTTCACAGTTTCACCATCCTACGCCGTTATGTAACATAAACTGTAGTTACAGTGCCGTACAATTTCAGAATCAACAGTACCATTAAATTCCACTGCGTTTTGATTTAAACTTGAGCATCATATCTTTTCCTCTCCTGCACACTCCTGCGCCATATTAATTGCAGATAGCAGATAAAACTCAGATCCACAGTCATTCTCAAAAAAACGTTCAAGATCCACAGATCCATAGAGACTTTCTGGTTCACCTCCATTACAAGAAAAATACGCACAGATACCTTCCTCTGATGTATCAATACCAGCAGCTTCAACTTTCGTTACTTCAGCACATACAATATCGTTACTACCTTCCTTCAAAAATAATTCACCAATATCCGCCGACACACACAAATGCATCAACAGCCGATGAGACTAATGCTACGCTGCCCTTATTAACCTTCTTAACAACTTTCATCATCACGATATCATCTGGAACATCATCACCTTCATCACTATAATCGTTACCGCTGGTTAGTATCTCTTTAGATTTTTCTGAACCAACTAACACCACCAAATTCAGGTCCACCTCAGCCTCCTTCTGGCATATAGAATCTTTCTTTGTATTAAAATTCACACACTCTTTCGTCTAACATTCACAAAACAAATCATTTAGCCTTAAATCGTCGTCATCGCCTTTATCGTTATCTTTCATTATCTTAGGATTACGCCTTTTACGTACGATCTGATTTGAAAAGTTACCTATTTGATTCTCATCTCTTACTAATTTCATTTCAATTTTCTGGCGCCTTTCTGCCGATTTATTGACACCTATCACATTTCTGTTCACTCTCATCCTATTTAGTTTCCCGATCTCCCATTACGCTGGTTCTTTTCGCCAGGTGCTGGTCCCTCAAATCTACGTTCTTGGTGTTGGTCCCTGCCACGAAAGTATCCGTTCCCATTACCCCTTCGAAATTTATTGTTGGATGTGTTCCTGCTACTGTTTCCCTTATCAAAACTGTGCCTTGCGTTCCGTTGATAACCTCCCGTATGTCTTTCATGGTAATCACTCGGGCTGTAGTTATGATTTCCACTCTAAGAACTATTTGTCTGCTTACTTGGCGGTTTAAATTTAACGCCCGTTCTAATTTTTCTACTAAGTACAATAATTAGTCTATTGGCTGTGCACTGCATCCCACTGCAAATTTCCCGGTAACCGAATTTTCAACTTCGTAATTTCAGTAAGCACTCCCAATGGACGTTTCACATGCATTAATCATTCAAGTTCACGATTACAAGATTCTCGCATCGACTCCTTCCCGTATTTAGAAGTTGGCCCGTTTAGTAACTCATTTTGGAGTCAAGTTTGCTTCGCTTTACTCCAGAACTTGTGGAGGAAACTGCTTTCAAATATTTCGTAGGTGGTGAACGTATCACTGTGTATATTTGCCCACGATTCCAGCTCACCTTCCATATGTCTTTTCACGAATTTTATCTTCACCTCGTCTGACATTCCCCTTATAAAACCAACCCTGGGTGCAGCTAGGAAATTTGCTGTGTGATATTTCCCGTCGTGTCCAAAACATTTGACCGATCCTGAGTTCATGCACGGAACACTGATCGCTGTAGAGGTTTGACGTGCAGCTAAAAAAATTTAATTCGCTTTTTATTTCATTTATCTGCTTTTTAACTTCACTATTTTCAATTTTAATCCCAGATTCTACTTGTTCCTTTATTTTATTGACTTCTTTCTCCCCTTTACCTATTCGAATGGATAAGTTGCTAATAGCCTCTATTGTCTCAGTCATTAGAGCATCTTGCCTACACATTTAGTTTCTTACGTTGCCTCCCAGATCTGCGTGCAACTTCTCTACCTTATCACTGAAAGTTTTCTCCGCTTGATCTACCTTAGAGCCAAGTACCAAAACATCATCAGAAATGTAGCCCATTTCTTCCCGAATGGTTTTTAATATTCCGTCTATCACTTTTTCCATTCCACTAACCATTTTACCTTCTTCGTCTTTCACAACCGAAGCTATTTCGGATTGAACGGAATCAATTTTTTTTAATTTATTTCAATCGTATTGGTTTTAAAAGAATCAATTTTGGATCCCATATCGGTTTCAACAGAATCACTTTTGAATCCCAATCCTCTTATCATCTGCATTATTTGCGACATCATGTCTCCCTTGGATTCATCTCCCTTGCTTGATTTCGGACTACCTGCCCTACTTAATTCACCGCCGATCACGCTCTCCCACTTCGACTTTGGGCTAACTGGCTCTCTAGTATTTTCGGCCCACACAAACTGGCTGTCTGCTTAATATTAGCGACGTCTATTATTGCAGAGTGAACTACAAAATCATACGTAATCAGCGCAGGTACCTAGCTTTGTCGTGCTGGATCCTTCTGCCATGGTATTGCTGCCGCTCTTGCAGTTTAAGCCGACGCTGAAGATCTCATAGCCTCTGTTGTGGTACTGCAACCTCTGCTACGAGATAAATTGCTGTTGAAGATGCCGCTGATGGCTGGAGCTACGTGCTTTCGATGTCGTCTCTTCTTCCGCGTTACATTTTTAATCACCATTGCTAAAACTCGGTGGACACAACGGTTGCAAAATTCGTAGCTCAGTGCCCCCACGCAACCTGCCTAAACTACCACAGACTTACAACCTAGGTCACAGAATGTGTTAAATGTTAGAATTACAACTGTAATTTCACAACAATTAAAGAAACCTAATATTCAGTCCTGAGCCAATCTCATATATATTTTTTGCGAGAGGTTCTGCCTTTCGAAGTTTAAATAATACCTCTAGAAACAATTTGCAGAATTCAAATCCAAAACTAAATTTTCCAGAGTTCATATTCTGCAACTAACACTTTCTAAAACCCAATCCTGTTCCAACACTTTGCAGGATTCTTATCTCTCAACTAATACTTTCCAAATTCCTATCCCAGACGAGACCCCAATTGCGAGCTAACATCCAGTGATTTTCAGGCACAGATGCGGTTCGTCTTCGTCGAAATATCGCTAAACTTTACAACAAATAATCTATTACCTAATGATTCAATAAGGTGTCATGCTGTCTTCGTTCAATTTGTTTTGTGTGGAGGAAATGATGATCTGATACTTTACTCAGAATACTGATAATTTAAGTTTCCATATCTTTTAAACAAAAAAGTTACAGGGTTGATATTTACAACAATTGTCATTTTAACGATGTGCTTCTATACGAAATATTGATCGTTAAGATCGACCAAAGCGTTCTGATTTTAGGATACAGGACTTTGTTACAAAACTTGTTAATTTCACTTTACAGTAAATCCTAAACTCATATAGATATGATCAATATTCAAGTTTTATTGGGATCACCATGAAAATTATTGAAGGCTGGCAGATTAAAATTACTGTGGCATCATTCCATGCATTACCACAGAATTAAATAGTTTTTATAAATGTCACCCTTTATGACCGATCTTAGGTGCGCCATATTTAATACTGCTACATCTCACTGGCCCCAAACGGCTTCTACGGGCTTTCAATATGATGTAGGTTCTCGTCTGTTTCACTCGCACACTACAGCGCTTAGACAATAGATAAAAGACGGGTGTGAGTTTCCCCATCTCGAGGTGAATCTGCGCCCTTTGTTGCACATGGTCCTGGAAGACCGGGTTCGTTTCACAATTCGTGTAGGCTGACTCTTTCGGTCATATATTTAAACGAGAGCTCAGTGCTCGTTACTCACATGCCCTTATCGCAGTATCTACCTCCTTAGTGATCTACGAACTGGTAAAATCATTCGGTCAGGACTTGAGTATATCGCTTCAGCCTTCTGACTGGTTTGATGCGGCCCACCAAGAATTACCCTCCTGCACCAACTTCTTCATCTCAGTGTATTACTTTCTACTTCAGCCTTCTCTTCGTAATTTTTAAATTATCTTCTTATATCTGCTCCTGGGTGAGCCATAGAATCCAATATCTGATTTCGTAATCTCACTCTGTATTCCAGCTGAAATCATCCAGTGTCTCTGGTCCTTTTCCAAGTATACATCCTCTTCTTGTGATTGTGATTACGAAGTATTCGCTATTACTAGCTAAAATTTATTGCAGAGCTCAATCTTTGTCGTCTCTCGTACCTAGAACGAAGCCAATATTATCCCGTAGCTCTGACTTGCACTCCTTCCCCTACATCTGGTTTCTAATCTTCCACTATAATTATATTTCATATTCCTCGTACATTGAATTACTCGTTCAATATAAACTTGCTGAGAAAAAGCTATAATTGGGGAGAGGGGCTGCAGCTTGGTAGGGGTAAATGATCAACTCGATACGCTTTGAGCTGGTGATACCACAGAACATGTCGACTTCATACGTTATAGTTGCAATTCCCCACCATGCATTTTGGCAGCTTAAAAAAATAAAAAAAGTAAGAACAACTCGGTCTAGCATATCGTGAGATTTGCAAGAATTTACAGAGCCATGAGACTGTCACCGTGTTAGTAAACAGTACAACTGTTACGAAGAGCGACGTACTCTCTAGGTTTCGTTGGCAGTGTTCTAAACGTTACTAGTGCCCCGAGAGCTTTCTGTGGCTGCTATAGTCCAGAGCACGGCCACCAGGGTCCCGCGGGCAGAATGTAGTACATGAAAACATTTCGTACAGCCAGCAGAGCCGTCATTGTTTTGCTCGTGATACACGGAACAAAACTAGCAGGCATGTTGTATGTTTTCTTTTTATCAAGAAAATACATTGCAATACGTCCAGTTAGAAACATGAGCCGGTAATGCCAACGCGGTCTGCGCATTTCAGTGTTAACAATTAAGTGGTGTTTATTTACACTGTCGATCACAGGGCAGAGAGGGAACATCAGTTCTAGAGAGAAATTGACAAGCGAAACGACAACAAATGCTGGCACAGCTCGGCTTGTTACGCAGTACACAGGGTTCGATGAGTTATAATTCGGGAAGCGGAGCCTCTCCACCAGTCTTCTGCAAACATTCGATGCAACTTCAGCGTCAGAGTTTGCAGACAGAAGAGGCTTTAATCAGCTCTGTGTCTCACGTGCTGGTACTCTATTATGTTAAGATACACTGAAAGTCGTTTCGGCGGTGTGAGTCGCATTTCCTATTACTTCTTCATTCAAGTTTCCTTCCATGTTTTCACTGAAATTTAATATAAACAACCTTCTTGAGCACACTGTGCTTAAACAATGCCAGATGGGAATAATATTTCACGCATTATCCAGGAGGCCCTTTATGCGTATTATGGTATTAACGATGTTATAACAGCCCCTCCTGGTGCGGCCGAAGTTACTCCTACGTCTAATCTTTCTTTCCGTTACACATGTCGTGCTCTGTTTTATATGCTACGGGTAAATATACGTATAGGATTAACCTTTTATACATTGTGTATGTGGAACACTGCAACCGTGATGAATTGTGGTTTTCAGAAATGATTGCAACCAGTAGCCTATTGTAATGGTTCAGTTTTTATTATACTACAACCAGTTTCAGGTCGCCTAGCAACCAATCATCAGAGGACACACACTTTTAATGATTGCTTCTGACACTGTCAGTGTCGATTGTAGCTGTTACAAGACATAAAAATGAAATAAAGTATTCACTGTGGCGTGATCAGGCATACGTGCATCATAAGCTCCACTTGAAGGCATTAATTACAATTATTAGTAAGCCCAAATCACTTTGGAAAACATAATTCGTGTTTCCTCAGCGAAAAGGGACTTCGCTACAGATCAGATAACAAATCCCATGTGCTTTACAGGATGTAAACACATCAAAGAATAATATATTCAAATGTTTTGATTTGGAGCAGAGATTTTAATTAGTCAACATTCGCATTTTCGAAAGCTGTACATTGATGACGGTATATACACTCCTGGAAATTGAAATAAGAACACCGTGAATTCATTGTCCCAGGAAGGGGAAACTTTATTGACACATTCCTGGGGTCAGATACATCACATGATCACACTGACAGAACCACAGGCACATAGACACAGGCAACAGAGCATGCACAATGTCGGCACTAGTACAGTGTATATCCACCTTTCGCAGCAATGCAGGCTGCTATTCTCCCATGGAGACGATCGTAGAGATGCTGGATGTAGTCCTGTGGAACGGCTTGCCATGCCATTTCCACCTGGCGCCTCAGTTGGACCAGCGTTCGTGCTGGACGTGCAGACCGCGTGAGACGACGCTTCATCCAGTCCCAAACATGCTCAACGGGGGACAGATCCGGAGATCTTGCTGGCCAGGGTAGTTGACTTACACCTTCTAGAGCACGTTGGGTGGCACGGGATACATGCGGACGTGCATTGTCCTGTTGGAATAGCAAGTTCCCTTGCCGGTCTAGGAATGGTAGAACGATGGGTTCGATGACGGTTTGAATGTACCGTGCACTATTCAGTGTCCCCTCGACGATCACCAGTGGTGTACGGCCAGTGTAGGAGATCGCTCCCCACACCACGATGCCGGGTGTTGGCCCTGTGTGCCTCGGTCGTATGCAGTCCTGATTGTGGCGCTCACCCGCACGCCGCCAAACACGCATACGACCATCATTGGCACCAAGGCAGAAGCGACTCTCATCGCTGAAGGCGACACGTCTCCATTCGTCCCTCCATTCACGCCTGTCGCGACACCACTGGAGGCGGGCTGCACGATGTTGGGGCGTGAGCGGAAGACGGCCTAACGGTGTGCGGGACCGTAGCCCAGCTTCATGGACGCGGTTGCGAATGGTCCTCGCCGATACTCCAGGAGCAACAGTGTCCCTAATTTGCTGGGAAGTGGCGGTGCGGTCCCCTACGGCACTGCGTAGGATCCTACGGTCTTGGCGTGCATCCGTGCGTCGCTGCGGTCCGGTCCCAGGTCGACGGGCACGTGCACCTTCCGCCGACCACTGGCGACAACATCTATGCACGTGTTGAGCAATTCGGCGGTACGTCCACCCGGCCTCCCGCATGCCCACTATACGCCCTCGCTCAAAGTCCGTCAACTGCACATACGGTTCACGTCCACGCTGTCGCGGCATGCTACCAGTGTTAAAGACTGCGATGGAGCTCCGTATGCCACAGCAAACTGGCTGACACTGACGGCGGCGGTGCACAAATGCTGCGCAGCTAGCGCCATTCGACGGCCAACACCGCGGTTCCTGGTGTGTCCGCTGTGCCGTGCGTGTGATCATTGCTTGTACAGCCCTCTCGCAGTGTCCGGAGCAAGTATGGTGGGTCTGACACACCGGTGTCAATGTGTTCTTTTTTCCATTTCCAGGAGTGTATAAGGGTGTTTTCGTAAGTGCAACAGTTTAATAGAGTGTACTGAATGCACCACTGAACAATTTGAGGTAGGGAACCTGGAGTAGAAAAGCCAGCTTAAGAAGATATTAGGAATATAATAACATTACTGTGCACTTTTTTCATTTACATCAGTCGCAGTTAATTGCAAATACCAGCACTGACATAAAGATCGTACCATTTGTACTGTACGTTACAAAATTTCTGAAACTGGCAGCCATCAACCTCAATGCACGCATGACTTTCGAGCACAGGATTCTGATGCCCCCTGACAAATATCCATGGTGTGTTTGGAATTATATCACAGGCAGCAACAATTCCGGCAGCTAATTCCATCTCTGTACACATTGAGGCCTCATATACAAGTGACTTTACATATCCCCATTGGGAACGTGTCAAAATACCCAGACGAATGAACAGGGGGCGACGAGAGGTTCACGAACTTACATCACTTTTTGCCCGAACTGCCCGTTTCTGATCGAAAAATATCCTTTTAGAATGGGAAGAGTTATCCCAAACTATAATACCATATGACATAAGCGAATGAAAATAAGCAAAGCACACTAATTTTCGTGTCGAACGATCTCTTATTTCAGACACCATTCAAATAGTAAAAAAGCAGCATTAAGTCTTTGAACAAGATCCTGAACGTGGGCTTTCCACGACAGCTTACTATCTATCTAAACACCTGGAAGTTTCAAGTGTTCAGTTTCAGTGACCATATGCCCGTTCTGTGAAAATAAAACGTCGGTTTTTTTTTTTTTTAATTGTGTGTGAGAAACGGTAAAAACTGAGTCTTACTATGAGGTAGCGTTGGTTTATTTTCTACAAGACATGAACTTATAACATGTACTGCACTGTTTGAATCCGAGTGAATATTGCTCACAACAACCTTTACTACCAAGCTAGTGTCACCAGCAAACAGAAATATTTTCGAATCACTCATAGTACTGGAAGGCATATATAAATAAGGAAAGAGAGTGGCCCCAACACTGATCCCTGCGGCACCCCCCTTGGACCGTACCCCACTCATACCTCACATCAGAGCCCTTTTCAACGCTGTGAATAGTGACCTTTTGTTGTCTGTTGTTAAAGTAAGAGGTGAACCAATTGTGAGCTACTCCCAGGCCTAGCATTTATCAAACTGTGTATTATTCAGGATAAGTTCCAGGGAACGCGTACGAGAACTGTGTTGGTTTTGCCCAGCCGCTGCAAGCCTGTAATGGTGCTTGGAAGAGTCGGCTGCAGAGTACGGGAGGATGGCTCGGGTTTGCTGGGCGGAGCGCTGCGACGGTGCAGCAGGCAGAGGCGGAAACAGCCGGATAGTGGGCGGCGGATCCGCTGCAGCGCGGTGGCTCGTGGGCTGGGCTGGGCTATTTGCAGAGCAGTCTCTGGCCCGCAGCCCACTTGCCAACGAAGTGGCCGCATCTGCCCCTGGCCCAGCACGCTGGACGCCTGAACACCGCGAGGCACGGATCACGCGCGGAGACAGCCTCACACCTCGAATCCGAGGCTCAAATGGCTCTGAGCACTGTGGGACTTAACATCTATGATCATCAGGTCCCTAGAACTTAGAACTACTTAAACCTAACTAACCTAAGGACATCACACACATCCATGCCCGAGGCAGTATTCGAGCCTGCGACCGTAGCGGTCACGCGGTTCCAGACTGAAGCGCCTAGAACCGCACGGCCACACCGGCCGGCCGAATCCGAGACTCCGCGAGAACTTCTCGCGTGCTGCATAGCAGACAACTGCATGGGCGTAATTTCTAAGAACTTATTCCGTGTCCACTGATGACCATCTGCATCCGGATCTATGTGAAGACTCCCGAAGCCACGATATGTTGCACGTCTGAAGGTACCTTGCATCACTGCTAGCCGTTCCCTTTCATGTTCTGCTCGCAGATGGAACGAAGGAAAAAATTTTACGTCTATGAGCTCCCATGGTATTCGCGGTCCTTATTTGAAACGTATGTTGGTAGCAATAGAATAATTCTTAAGTCTGTCGCAGATCCTGGTTCTGGAATCATTCTAAGTAGTTTTAGCAGAACTAATCCCTCCAAGGATTACTATTCAACTTCATGGAGCATTTCCGCAGTACTCCCAGTTTCATCGAAGCTACTGGTAACAGATCTAGCACTACATCTCTGAAATTCTTCGACGTCTTCCTGTCATCCTACGTGGTATAATAATAATAATAATAATAATAATAATAATAACAATAATGCTGTGTCGCTCAGGGATATCAAAAACTAAAGTAGTACTCAAGAATCGATCATGAAAGTGTTCTGTATGTTGTCTCACTTATACATCATCCATCCAGAAAGTTCCGATCCTACTGTTATATCTGGAGCGTTAGTGAAGAATTGATGATGATCAAGAAGTAGATGAAGTTACAGAATTCTGCCACCTGGGCAGCAAAATAACAGGGCAAGGGGGACATAGAAAGCAGAGTAGCACTGGCAAAAAGGACATTCCTGGCCAGAAGAAATCTAATAGTATCAAACATAGGCTTTAATTTGCGGAAGAAATTACTGAGAATGTACCTTAAGAACGCAGAACTGTACGTCACTGAAACACAGACTGTGGGAAACGCGGATCAACAGAGAATCTAAGCATTACAGATGTGGTGGCACAATAAAATTTGAAAATAAAGTTGACTGATACTATAAGAAATGAGGTTTTCCGTAGAATCTCGTATCAAATAAATACATGGTAAACACTGTCAAGAAGAAGGGACAGGATGATTGGACACCTGTTATGATATCAGCAGATAACTTCCATGGTATTAGAGGGAGCTGTGGAGGGTAAAAGCTCTAGAGGAAGAAAGATATTGGAAATAATTGAGGACATAGGTTGCAAGTGCTACTCGGAGATGAAAAGATTGGCAAAGGAGAGGAATTCGTGGTGGACCGCATCAAATGAGTCAGAAGACTGATGACAAGAAAGAAGGAATAAAAAGTGACGTCAAGGCCGTAACTACTATGGAAGCTGAAACTGAGAACTGTGAACAGCAGGTGTGAATTTGACCAGCCAGTTGTGAACTTGACCATTTTTTTCGAAACTGTCCTGTAACTTAGGTAAAATTCATACGAAAGAGTCAAATCCATCGGAATAAATTAACAGCCAAAGGATACTGAAATGTGAATCAGTACCAGTTATTGCTTACACTTAAATATTTGGATTACTGTTTCCTACGTTGAATTACATGCATTGCTAAAAGGAATGACCGGGTGAAACAGGCGGCTCTCCCTGGAGAACGAGAGAAGCATTGTGCGCCATATAACTACAGGCCGTTAGCCCGTTACTCCCATTCGAAGAATCACCATAGTCCCTGTGCAACGGAAAATACCGGGCAGGTATAGTGTTGGGCTGGTCTGTGTTTCAAAGGGAAGCTACCGTGGGACAGATCATCTGAAGTCAAACAGCGCAAATTATAATTCCAGGATGTGGGGAAAGGTAGAGTCCTTTCCACGGTCTGTACAGTCACGAAATGCATGCTGCTTAATGACAGGGTTGCGGAAACAGCCATTGTGAAGTACACCTGTAACCAGAAAAAATTCGCCGAAAAACACTGGCTGTTAAGGTAACATGGGAACACGAAGTTTAGTGCTCCTCTGAAGATAGTGAGACGGCGACATCTCGTCCACGTACTGTCAAAACGGAACAGTTAATTAAATGTAATAACGGCAACTTTTGTTTCACGCAAATAATTTAGGAGAGGGAGCATTGAGTGTGACTGTGCTTACAGAGGTGCCACGTTATTGGCATACACACGGATGTAGTCAGAGAGAGGCTCATAGACACATTTAGGAATGTCAAGACCAACAAATTTTGTAGCTGGTTAACCGCAAGAAGTACGAGTTAGTGAGGGAGACCAGTGTCTTGCTGGTCAGCACCCACAAGAATTCAGGCAATCAAAATTACGTGACGCTAAGAAATACAAAGCACAGAGTCATCCATGTAGGGAGTGCTCAGCAGAAGGTTACTTGGCCGGCAGGCTGGTCCTTGGGCTGACCTCACTTCTACACGACTTCTCGAGGCTCGTCTGGGATGAGAGGCTGTCATCCAGCTCGGCTGAACTTAGATGTAGCCAGAGATGAGCTGTTGCTACAGAGTCTATCACTGATTTGGCAGCCACATCAGCCACCATCTGTAGATTTCAAGTATTGTGAGATCCAGCTACAACAGCGAAGCGAACTGTTGGGAAAAACGAATTAATTATAATGAAGTTCACTACCTATGGCGATAGATGCACATGCATATCCTTCTGTAGTGTTTCTTACCTCTTCGCATTAACCTGTGACGGTCATGGTAAAACACATATGAATGTAGCTTTTTTGTCCAGCTGACGTATTTATCTGAATCAAATTGCCGAGGCAAGAGTCTACTCAGTTCAGCGTTCATTCCATTTTTTTTATTGTGAATTTAATTGTGTATTCCCGTAATAAACTGTGTTCACTGTGATCTTTGTCTAATTGCATGGTTATATAAATTCCTCTATTATTACTTTGATGTGTGACGATTTACTTATGTCATATATATATAGGACCAACTTACAGTTTCCAATTAAAGATTCCAATTAAAATACCCCACCCACACGCACACGATAGGATGTAAATTCACACAGGCTGCGTAAAGTATTGAACGTGCAACTGTAATGCGTCAATGGTGCAGTCTCACAAATGTTAATGGAGCAACATCCCTAAACCAAGTGTTTAAAACATTCTTGAAAATAGTTTGAAGAAAAGAAAATTGTGTGAAAAGTTCGTCTCGTACGCTTTGACTCCCGAACAAGAACGACATGCAGACGCCTCCCGCTTCCTGACTAAAGCACAAATGCATTGTGCAGTCATTTTGTAGCCTACGCTATGTTGTCCCTTTTTAAATTGTTTATTGTTTCCCCTTTCCTTCCTCCTTGACATCATGTACTTGTATTACACTCCGATGGAAAAAAGTTTTCCTATGTATTTACCTCATATACATTTTTCATACATTCTTGTTTATTCTTATAGTGTGGTTTGATTTTTGGTGTAGACTATTAATTCATTTAACCACAGTTTATTTGTTGTATTTTAGTATGTGTATTACATATTCTCATCTATTTCACCTACTTGTAATTATGCTTCATCTACTACCATGTTGCTTTTTCCTTGAGGCACGAACACAAATAGCCAATTACTCTGTTTACAGCTCTGAATGGGTCACGTCCTACTAGATGCATTAGCGTTCCTGTAGATAATATCGTTTTGTTGACAGGTTACTGATGTAACGATATAATAGGCAAATTGTATTGTATCAACGTGAACTGCTAACTCTACATATTTTACTTGACAAATTTAAAGCAAGGTTTTTAAACGTCAAATGTAACAACGACAAGCACAAGTCTAGTAACGGGTACAATGTTTCAAAAAATTTAAATGTTCAAGCTAACAAATGGATATGAATTACAGACCAAAATTTAACACGGTTCGTGGAGAGAGCTGACAAATTTAACCAATGAGGGGACTAGCAAATGGCCCAGCTCATAGGCAGAACTTAAAAGGGCTGTGCACCAAAAGGAATCCAGGCCAAAAGACAAGAAAATACTCGAACTCTGAAAAGACTTAGGCCCACGCGAAGCAGGGAAGGAAATGCTTAAGACAAGTAGCAATCACTCGGTCGTAGAGGTACTTCACACACAATAACGGCGTTGGTGGATCCCGAGTCCTGGCCAATCATATCGTGCCGCTGGTGCCCTTACCCTTGTCCGGTCGGGCGAGAACCAAGAATAAGTATATTAACATAATCAAGCTACAAAAATAGTTTCAGTTGATTTTAAATAACAATTTTCAACTTCCCTTCTGGGCTGAAATCCTGGTTCTGTCAATAATATATATATATAACAGGCTCCAAGAATCAAGTAATGAATCTCGCCCTGTAACACTCAGCGGTACCAACACAAAACATTTCACAACTCTCCAGCAGCGCACCCAGTGTAATATTATATCTGGCCGCTTGCACTGACGGTGACAGTAATAATATTAGGCAAAATTTTTCAATGAGAAACATTATTAATACCAAACATTAAAAATGTAGCACCACAATCGTCACACCAGGTGATCACAACTAACTTACTTTTGAGGAAAGCAACACAGGGAGCTCAGCAACACCAGGTGGGTAGGCTCAGACAGTTTCTATAAGTGATACAGGCATTAAGAATAGCGGTTCCAAACTACCCAGAAAGCACCAATTCACATGTCAGGGAAGAATCACTTAGCGCAGGGCAGTAACAGAAGAGCCCGCTAACGCTGCCAAACTTTATCACACAACACCGCTCAACAACAGGAATGAGTGCCCTTTCAGCGCAAAGAAATATACTGATCATAATCAAAGTCGTCCCCTGTGCAAAGGTCCCCTCAGAGCGAACCGGTGCATGACAACACACATTTCCTACCACCGACTTCCTTCCCTCTCGTCCCCTGGTGACTGTCCGTTCCACAGTCGTCCACCCCGCAAACATTTCAAGCTGGAAGACGCAGCACATGTGCACCACCGGCGACCGGAGGGAAAACGAAGAGGAGAATAATCTAAGGACCGCATTCGATATAAGCCGATACGGCTCAGTTCTATAATCGCTAAGTGACTAACCTTTTCTTTGCATTATTTCTGTTCGTGTAACCAACCACTTCTGGTATTACACCTTACTACACCCCTCCCCCCCCTGAACCATGGACCTTGTCGTTGGTGGGGAGGCTTGCGTGCCTCAGCGATACAGATAGCCGTACCGTAGGTACAACCACAACGGAGGGGTATCTGTTGAGAGGCCAGACAAACGTGTGGTTCCTGACGAGGGGCAGCAGCCTTTTCAGTAGCTGCAAGGGCAACAGTCTGGAGGATTGACTGATCTGGCCTTGTAACAATAACCAAAACGGCCTTGCTGTGCTGGTACTGCGAACGGCTGAAAGCAAGGGGAAACTACGGCCGTGATTTTTCCCGAGGGCATGCAGGTTTACTGTATGATTAAATGATGATGGCGTCCTCTTGGGTAAAATATTCTGGAGGTAAAATAGTCCCCCATTCGGATCTCCGGGCGGGGACTACTCAAGAGGATGTCGTTATCAGGAGAAAGAAAACTGGCGTTCTACGGATCGGAGCGTGGAATGTCAGATCCCTTAATCGGACAGGTAGGTTAGAAAATTTAAAAAGGGAAATGGATAGGTTAAACTTAGATATAGTGGGAATTAGTGAAGTTCGGTGGCAGGAGGAACAAGACTACTGGTCAGGTGACCTTAGGGTTATAAACACAACGCCAAATAGAGGTAATGCAGCAGTAGGTTTAATAATGAATAGGAAAATAGGAATGCGGGTAAGCTACTACAAACAGCATAGTGAACGCATTATTGTGGCCAAGATAAATACGAAGCCCACATCTACTACAGTAGTACAAGTTTATATGCCAACTAGCTCTGCAGATGACGAAGAAATTGAAGAAATGTATGATGAAATAAAAGAAATTATTCAGATAGTGAAGGGAGACGAAAATTTAATAGTCATGGGGGACTGGAATTCGAGTGTAGGAAAAGGGAGAGAAGGAAACGTAGTAGGTGAATATGGATTGGGGCTAAGAAATGAAAGAGGAAGCCACCTGGTAGAATTTTGCACACAGCACAACTTAATCATAGCTAACACTTGGTGTAAGAATCATGATAGAAGGTTGTATACATGGAAGAACCCTGGAGATACTAAAAGGTATCAGATAGATTATATAATGGTAAGACAGAGATTTAGGAACCAGGTTTTAAATTGTAAGACATTTCCAGGGGCAGATGTGGACTCGGACCACAATCTATTGGTTATGACCTGTAGATTAAAACTGAAGAAAATGCAAAAAGGTGGGAATTTAAGGAGACGGGACCTGGATAAACTGAAAGAACCAGAGGTTGTACAGAGTTTCAGGGAGAGCGTAAGGGAACAATTGACAGGAATGGGGGAAAGAAATACAGTAGAAGAAGAATGGGTAGCTTTGAGGGATGAAGTAGTGAAGGCAGCAGAGGATCAAGTAGGTAAAAAGACGAGGGCTAGTAGAAATCCTTGGGTAACAGAAGAAATATTGAATTTAATTGATGAAAGGAGAAAATATAAAAATGCAGTAAATGAAGCAGGCAAAAAGGAATACAAACGTCTCAAAAATGAGATCGACAGGAAGTGCAAAATGGCTAAGCAGGGATGGCTACAGGAAAAATGTAAGGATGTAGAGGCTTATCTCACTAGGCGTAAGATAGATACTGCCTACAGGAAAATGAAAGAGACCTTTGGAGATAAGAGAACCACTTGTGTGAACATCAAGAGCTCAGATGGAAACCCAGTTCTAAGTAAGGAAGGGAAAGCAGAAAGGTGGAAGGAGTATATAGAGGGTCTATACAAGGGCGATGCACTTGAGGACAATATTATGGAAATGGAAGAGGATGTAGATGAAGATGAAATGAGAGATACGATACTGCGTGAAGAGTTTGACAGAGCACTGAAAGACCTGACTCGAAACAAGGCCGCCGGAGTAGACAACATTCCATTGGAACTACTGACGGCCTTGGGAGAGCCAGTCCTGACAAAACTCTACCATCTGGTGAGCAAGATGTATGAAACAGGCGAAATACCCTCCGACTTCAAGAAGAATATAATAATTCCAATCCCAAAGAAAGCAGGTGTTGACAGATGTGAAAATTACCAAACAATCAGTTTAATAAGCCACAGCTGCAAAATACTAACACGAATTCTTTACAGACGAGTGGAAAAACTAGTAGAAGCCGACCTCGGGGAAGATCAGTTTGGATTCCGTAGAAATACTGGAACACGTGAGGCAATACTGACCTTACGACTTATCTTAGAAGAAAGATTAAGGAAAGGCAAACCTACGTTTCTAGCATTTGTAGACTTAGAGAAAGCTTTTGACAATGTTGACTGGAATACTCTCTTTCAAATTCTAAAGGTGGCAGGGGTAAAATACAGGGAGCGAAAGGCTATTTACAAATTGTACAGAAAGCAGATGGCAGTTATAAGAGTCGAGGGACATGAAAGGGAAGCATTGGTTGGGAAGGGAGTAAGACAGGGTTGTAGCCTCTCCCCGATGTTATTCAATCTGTATATTGAGCAAGCAGTAAAGGAAACAAAAGAAAAATTCGGTGTAGGTACTAAAATCCATGGAGAAGAAATAAAAACGTTGAGGTTTGCCGATGACATTGTAATTCTGTCAGAGACAGCAAAGGACTTGGAAGGGCAGTTGAATGGAATGGACAGTGTCTTGAAGGGAGGATATAAGATGAACATCAACAAAAGCAAAACGAGGATAATGGAATGTAGCCGAATTAAGTCGGGTGATGTTGAGGGTATTAGATTAGGAAATGAGACACTTAAAGTAGTAAAGGAGTTTTGCTATTTGGGGAGCAAAATAACTGATGATGGTCGAAGTAGAGAGGATATAAAATGTAGACTGGCAATGGCAAGGAAAGCGTTTCTGAAGAAGAGAAATTTGTTAACATCGAGTATAGATTTAAGTGTCAGGAAGCCATTTCTGAAAGTATTTGTATGGAGTGTAGCCATGTGTGGAAGTGAATCATGGACGGTAAATAGCTTAGATAAGAAGAGAATAGAAGCTTTCGAAATGTGGTGCTACAGAAGAATGCTGAAGAATAGATGGGTAGATCACATAACTAATGGGGAAGTATTGAATAGGATTGGGGAGAAGAGAAGTTTGTGGCACAACTTGACCAGAAGAAGGGATCGGTTGGTAGGACATGTTCTGAGGCATCAAGGGATCACCAATTTAGTATTGGAGGGCAGCGTGGAGGGTAAAAATCGTAGGGGGAGACCAAGAGATGAATACACTAAGCAGATTCAGAGGGATGTCGGTTGCAGTAGGTACTGGGAGATGAAGAAACTTGCACAGGATAGAGTAGCATGGAGAGCAGCATCAAACCAGTATCAGGACTGAAGACCACAACAACAACAAACCTTACTACAATTTTCTGTAATTATTCCAGGTATGAAGATGGTTGTAGAAGCCGCTGCAGCTAGCAATCATTTAATAGTATTCATTTACAATTTTGACTAGTTTGTTAAAAATCCTTTTAACTTTATGTAAAACTTTCACGTCGCTTGTCACCAGCCTGAGTGCGTCAGGAATTAACTGAAACGGAAGGCGAAGAAACTTGCTGTAATCACTACGAACTTACCACAGAAGGACAAAATACAGAAATTCAGATGAAGGGTAGTCCCTTCGACGAAATATCAAACGTTCATGCCAATGTGATGCATGAGTTGCACGTCATCCCAAAGGGGGCTTTTTCTGAGAGTGAATCATGGTTGTATAAAAGTTTTGTGCGTGTGCTCAAGTGTAAGGGGTGAAAAGGGGGACTATTTGAACACCTGAAACATTAAGACCACCAACTTAACTTTCCTCTGTTTTTTAATGGAGTCTCGAAACTTTTCGAAATACTTAGTCGATGAGCTACACTTTTCTGGAATATTCCCAAGAAAGTGAAGTCCATCATTCGGCTACTCTACTACTGTCCTCAAGTGCTCGTTCCACTTCACGTCGCTTGGAAAAATATTTATGTCACGTGGTTGCATCAAGCAGAATGCTACTAATACTATATTTGAATATTAGAGGACTATTTTTCCCACTCATCTGCTTTAACTTACATATTTGCATATTTAGAGCAATCCGGCATTCATCGTACCAAATAGAAATTTTGTCCCAGTCACGTCGTATCCCCCTAGTTACTTAAAAATGTCGTCATCAGTAAGCAGTTGCAGATGCCTGATCACCCACCCTGACAGTTCGTTTAAGTATACAGAGAATAAGAGAGATCCTATCACACTTCTCTGGGACAATTCCCTGTAATAAACACTCGTCACGCAAGACAGTACACTGGGTTCTGTTAGTTAAAAATTCTTCGATCCACTTTCGTATCTGGGAACCTATTCCGTACGCTCAGATATTCATTAACAGTCTGTATTGGAGGAATGAATCAAATGCTTTTTGGAAATCTATGAATATGGAATCTGATTGTTGCACTTAATATCTTGTTAGCAAAACACTGTGCATGAAAACAGCAAACTGACTTCCGCGCGAGTGATACTTCCTAACACCTTCATGATTTATTTTTGTATGTCTATCCTTGTGATTCGAGGTCTGGGGGACTTCGGCCATTCACTTATGTAAGAAAATGAGGTCATTTATTACGTGGCAGTTTCGGTGCTTCAGTGTACCATTTTCAGGCGTTGGCAGATACTGAAGGGGTTAACAACATCTCTATACATGATGCATCAGTGGCAAACATCTACAACTGGTTTTCGCAAACTACCTATAACTACAATGTTATCTCTCCAACTTTAACAATACTCTGAGTCAGATTAATATTCGCATTTTAGGTCATGATCCCAGTGATCCTTGTACGACTTTGGTATGTGTGGTTTATGAATTTTTAGATGAGGAAACTTTGGGCAGGTTATTTTAGCGAGCGGCAGAAACGTATATTTCATGGGGACAACTGTCTGTAAAGCTTAACAGCCTTCTTTCAGAAATTGGAAATAGTCGCCCTGGAAAGATCAGATCTCTCCATAAATGAGGGACTTTGTTCCCATCTAGGAAGACGTTTTTTGCTGAAACTGGGCAAGTTCAGGTAAATTACATTTCGTTGGGAGTAGCAACGTGCTTTGCGAATTATGCCCAAACTCGGTTACTGTTGTACACGTTATCACCACGACCCCACTAATTGCGCCTTTCAACATTGGTGACCGCACGCTGTTTAGCCGTATCTCAATGCATTATTATTATTATTATTATTATTCTATCAATGGGATTGTGGAAACATCACGTCAATTACCGTTAGGGAAACAACGTAATTCGAAACCGAACATTTCACAATTAGTGGTGTCGGGATGAATCATGCAGAACCACATCTGTCATATGAGTTATGCATATTAGGTGCAACAGCGCGCAGGACTGACAGCGGGTTAATATTGTATACGCTGTCCACCAGACAGGGACTAGTTCAAACAGAGTAATGCACCCATTACATACTCTTATGTACATGCGTACACGTATCGAATTTTCTCATTGTAAACCTCTAAACCAGTGTGGCAGACTTATGGCATACACAGAAAAGAAATATGAGGATGTGCTTCTGGTCCTTTGTGCATCTGAGAACGGGCTGGTGCTGCCGCTCATGAAATGCTGCTAGATTTCCTCGTCGACGTCATCCCAATAAAACTGTGTTTCGTCGTCTGGAGCTGCGCTTTCGGGATTCAGGTTCTGTTCGTCCACCATTGCGTGACAGAGGTCGTCCACGGACTCGCCGTACTCCAGCTATTGAGGAAGCTACTCCGAATGTCAGACACCAAGTACCTCAGCAAAGTACATGTAGGTTAGTAAGGCAGCTGCGTGTCTCGCAGCACACGATCGTTAACGTGCTGTACGAGCATGGGCTGCAGCTCTATCGTCATGCTTTCATGCAGCACCTGCATCCTGCAGATCGCCATCAGCCGATGCAATTCTATGAATGGTTCCAACAACAGCAGGAAGCCAACTATGACTTCATGAACACGTTCGGATGAAGCAACATTCACCGGTGAGGGCGTCTTAAATATGCTCAATGCCCACCATTGGTGTAAGGTCAACCCAAACGTCACCCAAGACTATGGATATCAAGTTTGCTTTGGTATCAACGTCTGAGCTGGAAAATTGGCCGACAGGTGATTGGGCCCGTGCATGTTGCCTGACTTGTTGACTGCACGAGAGTATAATGAATTCCTCTCAAACTATCTGCCTGAAGGTGTTCCACTACATGTTCGGCAGAGGATATGGTTCCAACTTCATAGTGCACCTCCACACCCTGGAATCAATGTGCGATAGTATTTGGACAGAACATTTCCAAGGAAATGGCTCGGACTTGGAGATCCGGTAATATGGCTACCGCTTTAACCTGACCTAAATCTCCTCGTTTTTCTTCCTATGGGGACACCTGAAGGAGCACGTGTGCTTTACTCCGCCGACGAATGTGGAAGTTTTGGTGGCTTGTGCTGTGTGTTAATGCTGCTCTTGTTACTGTGGATGCAGCTTTGTTGCAAAGGGCCCAGATCTGCATGATCTACGAGTTACTCAATGTTTGGACGTTCAGGGAGGTCGCTTTGAGCATCTGTTGTTCAGAGGACAACGTATTCTGTTGTGAAGGTCATGCGGTCATTAATATGTACATTGTTGTTGTCACTGATTTCTAACACGCGATATATGAGCGCTCATGTTACATCTAGTATAAATGAGAAGTAGATGATGTGTTATTGTGTAAGTAGGCTGTTCAGGTTTTTATATTGGTAACGCCACGTAGCGCTCTGTATGAAAATCACTGGCTGTGCTGTGTGCAGTCTGTAGCTAGTTTGTATTGTTGTCTGCCATTGTAGTGTTCGGCAGCTGGATGTGAACAGGGCGTAGCGTTGCGCAGTTGGAGATGAGCCGCCAGCAGTGGTGGATGTGGGGAGAGAAATGGCGGAGTTTTGAAATTTGTAAGACTGGATGTCATGAACTGCTATGTATATTATGATTTTTCAACACTATTAAGGTAAATACATTGTTTGTTCTCTATAAAAATCTTTCATTTGCTAACTATGCCTATCAGTAGTTAGTGCCTTCCGCAGTTTGAATCTTTTATTTAGCTGGCAGTAGTGGCGCTCTCTGTATTGCAGTAGTTCGAGTAACGAAGATTTTTGTGAGGTAAGTGATTTGTGAAAGGTATAGGTTAATGTTAGCGAGGGCCATTCTTTTGTAGGGATTATTGAAAGTCAGATTGCGTTGCGCTAAAAATATTGTGTGTCAGTATAAGCACAGTCTTATACAGGGTGGTCCAAAAGTCCGGAAACACCCTCATATAATTCAAATGGAGTAGCAAACAAGGAAACAGAGTCCCTACACACGAGGAACGGGAAGGGGGAAATTTTGTAAGCTGTGCCACCAACATGGCGGGCATCTTGAAAGCCGCCATCTTGCATTCAACTCCAAAATTTCAAATGGGAATGTGGTCATGTGACATATCAAAGAGATAGAGAATTTCACCAGAGGAACAATGCCGTTGTTATTTGAAACATGGCTTTATTCATTCTCGAGCTATAGCCAGCTACATGTGGCAGCAGTGGGACGCTGCCACATGACCACATTCCCATTTGAAATTTTGGAGTTGAATACAAAATGGCGGCTTTCAAGATGGCCGCCATGTAGGTGGCATAGCCTATAAAATTTCCCCCTTCCCGTTCCTCGTGTGTAGGGACTCTGTTTCCTTGTTTCCTACTCCATTCGAATTTTATAAGGGTGTTTACGGACTTTTGGACCACCCTGTATAATTGTTCAAAGGGGACGTTTCAATTGTACTGTGCTATCATCCTTACCATCTCGAAATTGATATTGCCTTTTTTTGTAGTTATTCTGTCCTATGACAGGTTATTTATTTCAACTGTCTAATTCTTATTTGTCTAACCACGTCTTTGTTATGTTCACCTTTACAAAATGTAGTAAATTTAGGATATATGTTACCTAAGAAACGGTGTATGTTACAGCGTGAAACGTCAGAATGAAACGAGCAAATAAAATTAAAAAAAAAATAAATGCGCCGCAACCCAGGATCGAATCTTCGACCTCATGAATGCTAACCCAAACCTCTAACCACTGCATCAAGTCTACAGCACGGCTAATAGGTGCTGGCAAAGGTAGTTACAATACATGTGGTAACAGTGTTGCCAGACTGCCACTCTTTAACGTCCTTTTTCTGCCGGACGTACTAGCTGGACGAAATTTTGAGACAAACATTTGTTATCCCTGGCATGTGAGGAGTCGCACTGTAAAGCCAGAGTGCGCGAATTTCGCTTCAATATATATACGAGGGTTGGAACTTGTGTAGTGTCAACTATTTCTTCACAACCGATTCAAAAGAGTTACAGTTAGCAACTGTAATTGTCCTTCAAAGCAGTCACCAGCGTTTTGTAGGGCCCATTGTCAGCGATGTGGGAGGCATAGTATACCGTTATCAGATCCTATTCTGTTGATGTTGCGAATGGAGCGGTCTACAGTTATGGTGAATCCTGTGAACTACTGTGGTGGTGTTATCCTAACGCATTGCATTCCTCCACGGCAGACCGTCAGTGCACAGTATTACTGTTTGTTTTTGGAGCATCGCCTGCGGCCAGCTTTGCGAAAGAAGCGGCGACACATTCTCAGCAACCCACCCATCAATTTGCACGACAATGCGCGGGCGCATACAGCGCAAGCTGTGACGGCTCTGTTCGGTCGACGGAACTGGGAAGTACTGTACCATCCACCATACTCCCTGGACTCAAGTCGTTGTGACTCTGATTTGATTCCGCAGACGAAGGAACCACTTCGTGGCATTCGCTTCAGAACTGTTCCAGAGATTCGACAGGCAGTGGATTGCTCCATTCGTACCATCAACAGAACAGGCTCTGCTGCTAACGGTATACTACGCCTTCCACATCACTGACAAGGGATTCTACACAACGCTGGTGACTACTTTGAAGGACAGTAACTGGTGAAACATGTAACTCTTTTGTATCGGTTGTTCAAAAATGGTTCTGAGCACTATGGGACTCAACTGCTGAGGTCATTAGTCCCCCAGAACTTAGAACTAGTTAAACCTAACTAACCTAAGGACATCACAAACATCCATGCCCGAGGCAGGATTCGAACCTGCGACCGTAGCGGTCTTGCGGTTCCAGACTGCAGCGCCTTTAACCGCACGGCCACTTCGGCCGGCTGTGTATCGGTTGTCAATGGATAGTTGCCACTCTTTATGTTCCAGCGCAAAGTATATATATTTGGCTGCTGTACCAACGCTTGATGGAATGTGATGGTGATTCTTTGCCTTCTGCATCTTCTGGTACTCCCCTTGTGGGGAACTTCACATCTTTCCCTAAAGGATGAGACTTGTGGTCTGCAACTTGTGGTGAACTAAGAGCCAGTGGAAGTTTCCAACTGTACCCTAAGTGGAACCGCGTATCATTTCCGACATATTGTGTTCACGAGTGTGAACTTATGCATCCTAAGTTGGGCGTCTGCTGTTTGACAATTCCAGCATGTACGGCCATGCATGTGAGCTACATTGGTTTGACCAGACCAGCTAACGGAAACCTGCCGGGATTTCAGGGCTCTGACAGGGACGTTTCCCACTTTCTGATAATCAGAGCACCAGATCACAACGTCATTTTTGTGGACGTAATAGAACATTACAGTTTCCACAGTGCACCACCCCGTACCCACTGCGCCGCTTTCTGTTGCCGCATGAATTAAGGAGAAAGGGTAACGTACTGCTGCACCTGCTCTCGGTGAACCGTAGTTGGTGGTATAGCTGATCATAGCTGATTCCATTTGAATAGAGTTGAGTCTCACAGTAGTTTCACGTAAGCTAAGTCAGATTGCGTTGTAAAAAGGATAAATTCATTTTTGTAATTTACTTACCAATGAAGGCTTTTCCAAACACGCACCATCCCTTTTCAGATCTGTGTTTGTCGTCCTCATTGCAATTATAAAAGGATAAATGAAAACTTGTCTTTATCTCATTCATCCTCTCAAATATTCACAGCATTAATTTTTTGCCTTATACGTGACTCCACCAGCAATTCAAGGCTTAATCTTATTAAACTGAGTTCCGAAAGTGACTGCAAACATAGTAAACAAAAGTACCTTGAGTAAATTCATTAATTTCCTAAGTAAAAACTTAAGAATGTGGCACACGATTTGAAAGTTATTGAGAAGATAATATTTTTCTTCTGTGAATAACATTTAACATCACTCGAAGATATATTTATGATTAAGGTAAGTGACGGCTTGCAAGGTCAAGGCAGTAATTGTAGTACAACAAGGGGATATCCTTGACTTCAGTTGATGGCGGCCACCGTTATACAAAACACAATGTCTTTTCCATGCTGAACCAAGTATGAAAAACAGTCCTCTACATCAACATTCTTTAAAAAATTCGAATTCTCAATGAAAAAAATTGGGACTGCACGAATTTATCCATTCATAAACGTCTTTTTACAGTATACTTTTCAGTTAAAGCAATCGGGTGCACGCCCTGAGCCAGAAACACTGTTTCTCATCTTGAACAATGCTATGAAAATGGGAAAATCCCAGTTAATCATTAAAAGATTCCTGATCTTAAAAAACTGTCTCAATACATTCAATCTTACGATAAAAGGCACACATTTTAAGAAAGATTTTTGCCATAGCCTGCAAGCTGTCACTTGCTTTAGTGACAAATATATGTCTGAGTCAAGATAAATGTTATTATCTTTGCATAAAAAGGAATTTATCTTGGCAATAAACTTCAAATCGTGTGCAACTCACATGAATGTTCTATGTGAATTAGTGAATTCGCTCATAGCACTTTTGCTGCCTTATTCATGTAACCACTTTCAAAAGTCAAATTAATAATCAAATTAACTAACTTAATAATATTTAAACTTAAATAGCTGGTGTAACGATATACCACCACAAAAAAGATAAAGTAAAATAAAAACAATGAGTAGTAAAGGGAGTATAAATGAGAACAGCAGCGTATTTCAGTTAACAAAATGACAACTTTTATTAAACCCTTAGTAACTACAACTTTCATGAGAATCAGCTGATAAATCTTACACAAAAATGACAAACACAAATCAGTTGAGAAACGGTGTTTCATAGGCAAAGTACAGATTGGAGGGGAAACTATACAAATTCTCACCTGAATTAACCTCTTTTACAATGAAAAGTGACTAGGCGTGTCCTCATTGTGCACTTAGAACGGAGAAGAGCGACGTGAAGCTATCTATGGACATATTGTAACACTTCTGGCACTAAATGTAACTGGGTTTTCTCGTTTGATGCTTGTCAATTGTCAGGATGAGCATTTACTGCAAAGGGCATTTGACTCTAATGCATTAAGACAGGGTGAAAAACACTAAATAAATTACTGTTTCTCTCTCAACAACATGTGGGCAGGGTGGGTTCTTCCTTGGCTCGGGTATGAGGTAGAATGAAACAGCATTTTTACATAAGATAACTTTTATTGAAAGTTTGTACAACTGTTCCCTTACTCGATTGTTCTGGCTCGGAGAGCGGCAGCTGTGTCGTTTGCGAGGCATTCTGCTGCGGCAGCGGCGGCGTCTCATTACGCGTGGCAGTGTGTATCTCGTGCGACCGTAGCGGTCGCGCAGTTCCAGACTGCAGCACAGGGCATCGCCCGACCGGCTCACGTGTTTCTCAGTTGTCACATGTGAGCAAAGGCCCTCGTCTACATTCCAAGAGCCAATGACCGACGTTAAGAAGATTCTACGAGAAGCTTTTCAACGTGACAGAAGAGGCAATGACCGGCTCACGTGTTTCTCAGTTGTCACATGTGATCAAAGGCCCTCGCCTGCATTCCAAGAGCCAATGACCGACGTTAAGAAGATTCTTCGAGAAGCTTTTCAGCGTGACAGAAGAGATAATGACCATGAAGTCGTTCACCTCCAGTGAACTGAAGTGAATAAATACGCGAGACGCAGTGGGCCCGACAAGGAAGAAGAGCAGTAGTTTTCAGTCAGTTTCGGTGCTGAAGACCGTCATGCAAGAAGAGACGCACCAAGTCCGCCGCTGTAATGGAATAGCAAGCAGCAGCCTCGGCGCCAGAAGACAGAAGTTGAAAGGTATTTGAAGTCTGATTTTTACGTACCCGGGTGACTCGTGAGGACGGGAAGGAGACGGCCTCACATCAGCAGTCACCTGTGAGCTGGGATGAAGATCTGACAGCCGAAGACTGGCAAGCGGGAGTCCGTTGTTCGAGTCCGGGACACTGGCTTTCCCCCGCCGCGCGAGATTCTCGTGTCGCCGTCTCGCCCAGTTGACTGGAGACGCGCAGCGCGAGGTGCCCCGTTTAATTATTAAGAATGAAGTCGTGAAACGGATGGCGATACCTTGTATGTGGCATCCCGGTGTTTCTTCTTCTCTAAGCGGCCGCGTGTGTCAATGTTGTGCGTCGGCCAGCGGAGCGGCGCGGCGGGGGAAAGCCAGTGTCCCGGACTCGAACAACGGACTCCCGCTTGCCAGTCTTCGGCTGTCAGATCTTCATCCCAGCTCACAGGTGACTGCTGATGTGAGGCCGTCTCCTTCCCGTCCTCACGAGTCACCCGGGTACGTAAAAATCAGACTTCAAATACCTTTCAACTTCTGTCTTCTGGCGCCGAGGCTGCTGCTTGCTATTCCATTACAGCGGCGGACTTGGTGCGTCTCTTCTTGCATGACGGTCTTCAGCACCGAAACTGACTGAAAACTACTGCTCTTCTTCCTTGTCGGGCCCACTGCGTCTCGCGTATTTATTCACTTCAGTTCACTGGAGGTGAACGACTTCATGGTCATTATCTCTTCTGTCACGCTGAAAAGCTTCTCGAAGAATCTTCTTAACGTCCGTCATTGGCTCTTGGAATGCAGGCGAGGGCCTTTGATCACATGTGACAACTGAGAAACACGTGAGCCGGTCATTGCCTCTTCTGTCACGTTGAAAAGCTTCTCGAAGAATCTTCTTAACGTCGGTCATTGGCTCTTGGAATGTAGACGAGGGCCTTTGCTCACATGTGACAACTGAGAAACACGTGAGCCGGTCGGGCGATGCCCTGTGCTGCAGTCTGGAACTGCGCGACCGCTACGGTCGCAGGTTCGAATCCTGCCTCGGGCATGGAGTGTGTGATGTCGTTAGGTTTAAGTAGTTCTAAGTTCTAGGGGACTGATGACCTCAGAAGTTAAGTCCCATAGTGCTCAGAGCCATTTGAACCATTTTTTGATGCCCTGACGGCTGAATCGACAGCGTCCGCTTATGTGGGGAGGATGATGGCTTCTCCTGAAATTGCTTACTTCTCGGTCATTGTCTCTTCTGCTCTGCACGCTGTTTGTCAGTATGTAACTCTCTAACTAAACCAAGTTTTTCATTTATTTTCTAATTTCTACTTCACTTTGATTTCACTAATTTATTTACCTGTTTTAAGTACCACTCAACAATATCAGAGACACTGCCCAACACAAAGCTTCATCGGATTTTCACTGTCGTTTACATTTCGAGACCTATCGTACCTTACTCTCCGAATAGCCCTCGTATTACTCTTACAGCACGATTCTGAGCCGCAAAGACTTTCTTTCTTAAAAGTCACTTACCTCAGAACATTACCCAATACGACAACATTGAATGAAAATATGAAAGGTGTACCATGTAACTAATTTGTCTCTCCCAACATTTACAATGATTCTCAGTAGAAATGTGGCTGAAATGAGTTGTTTGAGGAGTTCCAAAATTCCTCTTCGAATTCTCATCAATGCGGACGACTAAGAATTTACTAGAGAGGGTAAAACGGCTTTATAACATCTTTCCCAACCAGATCAGTGCACGTTTCCAGGCCAGAGTCAACGTCATACTGAGGCTGCGTCATAATGGTAAGCGGGCTCATACTGTCAGATTCCTTGCAAATCATACTCGACTTTGTAGTCACACCAATACAGCGTGAGTCAAAAAGGACTTCACAAATTTGGAAATTTGTCGTAGGTTCCTGTGGGACCAAACTGCTGAGGTCGTCGGTCCCTAGGCCTACACACTAGTTAATCTAACTTAAACTTACGGTACTGACAACACACACACACACACACACCCATGCCCGAGGGAGGACTCGAACCTCCGACAGGAGCAGCCGCTGGACTTTACAATATTGCAATGTTATAGAATATATTGATACAACTTGCAGAATCGGTACATCTGTCATTTTGTAACAGACATCCTGAAGTTTCCAGAATGACCTCAAGTTTGATTCACGTAGCGCGTTAGTACCCCATTCCGCCATCTGTAGTGAGAGAGTAGTGCTAAATGGTTACTTTCGCTGGTGCGAAGTGTGCTGGCTGTGTGCTTCAGTTTCATGAAACTATCTCTGCAACAACTGTTCGGCGTAGCTCTCGCACCGAATACGCTAAAAAAGCTCCAAGCTGGCCTTCAATTTACTCATGATACAAAAACTTTATTTAGAGGATTGTTCACTACGACGTGATAAATCACCAGGTCTCCTGCGTGTTGGTGATTATGTCGAACAGGTTACGTAGATGTTTGCCCGCAGTCCACAAAATCAACGCGAAGTGCGTCTCGCGAGACTAGCTTTGGCGAGTGCTGCTTAGACGCTTACACTTGAAATTGTAGAGATTCACAACGGGACAGCACATAGGTGACGCAGATAAGGTTACTCGCGGGGAATTTTGTGAGGAAAAGTTGCATTGGATAGAGTGTAAGTAGGCTGTTTATGTTTTCTTACTGGCAACGTTACGTAGCGCTCTGTATGAAAATCACTGGCTGTGCTGTGTGCAGTCTGTGGCTTGTTTGCATTGTTGTCTGCCATTGTAGTGTTCGGCAGCTGGATGTGAACAGCGCGTAGCGTTGCGCAGTTGGAGGTGAGCCGCCAGCAGTGGTGGATGTCACTGCACACGTTTCTGTTGGTCATAGTATATGGACAATATGTGAGAAGTGGGGACTGTTAGTGTTTGCACGTGTGTTAACAATTCAGCAAGGGACTGGATAACAGCATTGCTGGTTCTAAGGACAATTCCAAAAACTTGGTGAGTGCACAAGTGGTGGTTTATGAACTTGCTATACTGTCCGCAAGACTCTTCGATGGTGACTGTGCACCTGCACAGTTGCAACAGATGGCTGCTGGCCGTCTCTACAAGGACTACAGTGGGTCTGCATCTTTGATGGCCCACCATTACCATTATTTCTACAAGGACTGCAGTGGGTCTGCACCTCTGGTGGCCAACCAATACCGTAATCTCTACCAGGACTACAGTGGGTCTACTCTGTGATGACCTACGTACCAATATTCTTCAAAACTTCGACTGACTGTGCGGTGGGTTTGCTCTGTTGTGGCCCATTACCTGTCTGCATGTCAAGAGTCAGCACTGTCTTTTCGTTGGAAGGACAACACTACTTCTTCAAGACTGCATGAAAATCCACTACTTCTGCGTGCATTTTCTTCTACTGCTCAGACTTTGAGAAAAACACTGCTATTTTACTGTGATGAACGATCAGGATTGTCTTTATGGACTGTGAGAAAATTTTAGCTTTTGACCAACATTGTATCAATAAGTGTGTGCATTTGACATCTTTGTTATTGTAATTATGAAAAATTTTATCAAATCATTATTGGCCACTGCCCAAAACAATTTGTAAACTTTTTTGTGGGGAGCATGGGGGCTATGTAAGTAGGCTGTTTATGTTTTCTTATTGGCAACGTTACGTAGCGCTCTGTATGAAAATCACTGGCTGTGCTGTGTGCAGTCTGTGGCTAGTTTGCATTGTTGTCTGCCATTGTAGTATTGGGCAGCTGGATGTGAACAGCACGTAACGTTGCGCAGTTGGAAGTGAGCCGCCAGCAGTGGTGGATGTGGGTAGAGAGACGGCGGAGTTTTGAAATTTGTAAGACTGGATGTCATGAACTGCTATGTATATTATGAGTTTTCAACACCATTAAGGTAAATACATTGTTTGTTCTCTATAAAAATCTTTCATTTGCTAACTATGCCTGTCAGTAGTTAGTGCCTTCCGTAGTTTGAACCTTTTATTTAGCTGGCAGTAGTGGCGCTCGCTGTAGTGCAGTAGTTCGAGTAACGAAGATTTTTGTAAGGTAAGTGATTTGTGAAAGGTATAGGTTAATGTTAGTGAGGGCCATTCTTTTGTAGGGATTATTGAAAGTCAGATTGCGTTGCGCTAAAAATATTGTGTGTCAGTTTAAGCACAGTTATGCACAATTTTTCAAAAGGGGACGTTTCAAGAGGATGACGAGACACTCCTGAACGCAATAATCTTCAGCGAGGAGTAAACATTTCATACCAGTGTCGTGGAGGACACCCACAACTGCTGAATATAGGTCAGCGAAAATCCAAACGCCACACTGGAATAAATTTGTGACAGCACCGAAGTTAACGTGTTTTGTACGGTCCTTTCTTGGCCATGGAGTAAACCGTTACAGGCATTGTGTATCTCGGTAGGTTTCAAAACTTTGAATTCCACAGATCGATAAAGATGTCTGTGGATGATTTACTACCAGCAAGGCGGTGCACCAGCCCATTTCCTTGCGGAAGTTCTGGGTTTTCTCGCTTCCCAGGTAGGTGGATCATCCGTGAAGGGCCAATCGCATGGCCACCTTGCTCCCAGACTTGACACCACTGGATTTCTTTCTCTGTGGTTTCATTAAAGACCGTGTGAATGTTCCTGTCGTACAAAACAATGTAGATGACTTGAAAAGTCGAATCTACGCTGCCGCTGCACAAGCTAAGCCCGATTTGCTGCAGAGACTGTGGGAAGAAGTTGATTACCGGTGGCATGTTCGCCGCATCACCAAATGTTGATGTTTTTTTGCTACAAAATTACGTATGTACTAATTCTGTACGTTATCTCAATAAATTTCTATATTATTTCAAAATTGTAATGTAGTTTTTGAGTCACTCTGTACATCATATACCGTCGGAACCTGTGGAGTTTCATGTAGTTTCTTCCTCCAGGTTGGTACTTCACTCCTTTTATCTGGCAGTGTTTTTCGTTGCCGGCAGACGTAACTCAGTGCAGTTAAGGGATTGGCCTTGTCGCCCCACGGCGTGCCCCCGACGTTCCCGAGCCGGGATTTGTTCCGCGGCTGTCACGCCACGGCTGCAGAGGGCCGCGGAGCGCCGAGTTAACGCCTCGCTGCCGCCCCCTGGGACTGTTTTGGAGCAGTGAGCGGCCAGTAGCGGTACAACCCCACCGGCCGCCTGCAGCGCCCTCTGCCGGCGCCTCGCCGCGCCGCCGGTCCGCCACACACAGACGTAAAGCGGGCCCCGTGCGGGCGAGCCAGTCCCTGCCGAGTTATGTTGTACTTGGCGCGCGCGCGCACGACCTCCTGTCTCCACAAAAACAGACAGCGCCGCTATAACGGCCGATAAAACTTTATAGAGTGGAACGGCTAAAGCGTCGAGGCGGCTGGCATGCGCCCGCCCGCCCCGGGCCACGGAAAAACTGACGAGCGCCGCGCTGCGCCTCTGCTCTCCTACACTTCCCTGCCGGCAGAAGAAAACGGCGAGCAACGACGGCCGCGTGCCGTTCCCACTGCGGGGATGACGAGCACTAGCGTGGCGGCTGGGGCGGCTGGCGTCATTATGCTAATCGCTACACTCCTCACTTGTCCGGCTGCGGCGGTTGTCTTCGCTTTATCTGCGAAGATGGAAAACTTGTCTGCTCTATGACCAAGTGAGATAAAACTGCCGACAAAATCTCCAGGCATCTACGAAGACACAGACGTAGACAACAGGAAAATCCAGCTAGCAATAGTAGCAGTTCTGATAGGACATAAAATGGGGGGCCTCATATGAAGGAGTCGATACCGTGCCTTAACGTATTTTACGAGACACATTTCTTAGTACAGCAAATGTCAAAATATAACTTTCAGTGGTCTGCATTATATCAAATAACATCGTACACGAGACATACATAATGCAACACACCAATTTAGTCCACTACGGCTCATTTGAATAGAATTAACAGGAATCTTTAATTAGTGGAAAAGTATCTTATCATAGCCATCAATTTTACGAATTTCACAGAAAAACTAATTATTTGATGTGTATGGCCATCAGACAAGAATCACTTAAATGGCTGGAACCGCGATACCGCTACGGTCGCAGCTTTGAATCCTAGCTGGGGCATGGATGTGTATGATGTTCTTAGGTTAGTTAGGTTTAAGTAGTTCTAATTTCTAGGGGACTGATGACCTAAGATGTTAAGTCCCATAGTGCTCAGAGCCATTTGAACCATTTTTGAAATTCGAAATGGCAGTCCCAAAAATCAGTTCAGTCGTGAAATGGCTAATTAATTGTCAAAATTCGATTATTTCATAAAATGTGAAAATTATTGTTTTGGGTAGATTCTGGCTAATTAATGCACTGAAAGTTACGTCCACTCTCATGAGATTATGTCTCTATAACAACTCATCTCAGATTCATTGTAATTAATTCTCTAATTGCGAGTTCTAGAACTTCCTGTCATAAGTAAACTATTACTTTAAATATCTGGTCAAAACGAGATTATTCTGTAAAATTTGACCATCAAAGTCTACTTCTACGCTCTGTAAAGTACTCCAAAATATGTTAGCATCACGACATATTAACTATTTAGTATATTTAGTATATTTCTCAAGTAGAATTTCGATACTGAATTTGAAAATTTTAGTTTTCACAATTCTTATTATGAGTCATTTATTATCTTCAAAACTGTAACTGCAATTTCTTATGAAACAATCGATTTTAATTGTAATTAAATTAATGTGTGTTTGTTGAACAATACTTCCAAAGAACTTTTATTGTTAAGAAACTTTGTAAGCAGTGAGCCTAAGATACTGGGAAAGGCAATGACAGTAGAGTAGCAGATGCTTTCAGTTAGTTCCAATACATGCCTTGTAAAGTCAGTTTCTTTGACCTGGCCGTTGTACGAATGTGCTGGAACAACATAAACAGTAACACAAAATGCAAACTGTGTAATGGTGTAAATTATTTTCTACCATCGTCTTTTCAGATTGACACCTGGGATTTCTGCAGTGAAGCAATTAATATGATGCACTCCAATTAACATTGAACTGGTGGAGAAAATTCGTCAAAACCAACAAGGTAAGGGCACATTTCAAGCATTTCATCGAACTTAACACAGACTCGTAATCTACGAGTATGTTAATCTAAAAATTTTAGCTGGAATCTGATAAAAAGTGTGTGTTAAACACATGAGTGTAGACGTGTGTGTGGGATGGTGAACAATCAGCTCATAGGGTCTTGTTTCAAAGACGGGATACTGAATGCGAACAAGCATTTACCACGATGCAAGGTGATGTTCCTCTGCAGACTATCAGAAGACTGTGGTACCCAAATGATGGCTGTCCAGTCCATACTGCACGAAGCACTACAGTATCCCTTCATGCATTGTTTCCCAATTGTTGGACTGGATTCAGAGGACCTGTACCGTGACCGTCCCGTTCCCCGAATTTGACGCCTGCAGACATTTTTCTGTGGGGAAAGCTGAAAGACTGTGTAGAAGAACATACCAACTACACCCGATGATATACAATGACGTAATCCTGTAACCTGCTCGAGCATCGCCACTGAAATCTAGCACGTGTGCAACAGTTGTTTCATATCAGGCTGTAAGAGTGTGTTGCTGCTGCCGGTGGTCATTTTGAACACAACCCGTGATTGTCAGTTGTCTCGTTACTGGTCAGAATCCACATAACTAGTGTTAGCAGTTGTGCTGCTCTTTAGTGTATTGTACAAGTGTCGGTGTGGGAACTTTTCAAAATACGATATCTCGTAAACGACTCGCAGTAGATTCTTGTAAGAAACGCCACTGACATTCTAGTTTATCCTACTTTTACGAGTAAATTGCTAGTGTCAATAAGCATAGCTTGATTTAAAAATGTGTATGTTTGCAAAAAAAGCACTTTCTAGGTATTAGTACAATCTGTTTATAGCTGATTACCACACCCACCAATACCACTTTCCATTTCGACATACGCGGTGCAAGTTTTGAGTGATTCACCCTGAATATTAGTGGGACACTGTAAACAAAACATTGTAACAATACGCCATACAGACAAATGAAAGTATGGACTAGCATTTGGTTTTTGCATAAGTGCGTACCATTTTTGTTTTGTATGTTGGTATTCCGGTTGCTATGGATTTATCTGTTCTCTTCTTTATTTGTAGTTCACTGTTGCTTTTTGCTTATACATAGTGTCAGTTTGTCATATGGAGATAGTGACAGGAGCTCTGGATGCTACATAATGGAGTTGCAAGTGGAGAAACAGTAACATTTCTGACATATTATTCTGTTTGAGTTCAGTAGACGGGTGACAACAGTGGACTGAGTCAGAAGCATTGCCAGCCGTTGTGGCCGAGCGGTTCTAGGCGCTTCAGTCTGGAACCGCGCGACCACTACGGTCGCAGGTTCGAATCGTGCTTCGGGCGTGGATGTGTGTGATGTCCTTAGGTTAGTTAGGTTTAAGTAGTTCTAAGTTCTAGGGGACAGATGACCTTAGTGCTCAGAGCCATTTTCGAAATCTGTGAAACGGGAGTTCAGGTTAGATTTTCAGCAACAAGAAATTCTTTATACAGTTCCATATTTGTTAAATTCCGTATTACAAAGTATTTACAAAAATGAATACTGAGCCAGGGCAATGATAAAGTTGTAGAAATCTGTGGAGCAGGCTTGCATGTTAGATTTCCAGCTCAAAGCTCTTTAGACACAACGAAATTTATTAAGCTTAATTTTACCTAATTTCTGATACGACAGTAATCAGCCCAACTAATATTAAATAGTAAGAATTATTGGGTGGACATTAAATGTAAATTTTCAGAAACAAACAACCCACTAAGCCATGTAAAACGCAATGACACCAAAAATTTACGTCGTTTTCAACCCTGAGTAATCAGGCACGGGACCCTTCAACCTTGAACTGAAGAAACCGTCTACATAAATTGCGATCCCACAGGAATAATTCTGAACAGTTAAAATCAAACCGAGACGCCTGAAGCGGTACTACTATAAGACGTGGACAATGTTTAATCATGGCTCCCAAATGCTGAGCATGATCTCTAAATGGAAAGGCAATGTAATTTACAGTAGTAAATTGCTCTTACTGAAACATAAGATAATTTTGGTATAGAGGCGGCGAGCAGGAAACAGAAGTATCACGGGCACAAGCTAACGCACCACACACCGCAGTCACATGGCTGGACTGACAAAGGGAAACTGCACTGCCTAAATACCAGCAAGGGGCGGTCCTGAATCCGTAGGTGTTTTACCATAGGACAAACACAGACAAGCAGCAGATGTAACAGCACGTCCGTGGTACTGACTGCTATAGCAACCCCCAGTTTAGCATAGGAGTACCCAAAATTCTGGTAATTACAATAGTATCTCAAATTCTGCCAATACACCAGCAAGGTCACAGTTAATAATGAGAACTAAGGCAACATAGATTGCTTAGGATATTAAGCTGAAGTACAACAGAATGAGAATGACAGAAGATAAGGATTTACCTAGGCCTAGGATGTACATTACCAAATATCATAATAGGTACAAAAAAATTTCCATGCATAACTAGACTGCCGCTCCCAATGGGAATGTACCACGACCATTGCACAGGCTCACTGTAACCGACATATGATGTTACAATATACATATACGTATATGTGTGGCCAGGGCTTGACAAGAACTAAAACTGTTTAAAGCAACACATTACACAGTGTATAACATCACACCTGCAACATTTTTCTTAATTAAATTCAGGGTTTGATTAATATTAAAAACAAGGTCTATAATCTCAATTTCCAATTTAGTAATTATAATGTCCTGACCACATATGTGTAAACACACCACACGGAAACTCTAGCGTTATTTCTGTTATCTCTTAAGGCTACAGACTATTCAGAAGAGGTCACTGCAGCTCTGCAGACAGCACACTCTCACAGCCATTAAGGTTACGGAAGGAAAGACTCCACCTTTAAGTACCATTCGCACCGCGAAGGAAACGAGGAGATGAGTTTTCCGCCATCTGGTAGGCTCCGCACCACCGGTTATTAGCCAGGCCCACATTCCGTGGAGATAACGACAACAGACGCTACCAAGCCTCCCAAGTGACACTTGCCGAGCAGCTCCACACACACGAGCTCGCTGCCCACCCAGCCTTGGGCCGCTTAGCGCCCGCCGCAGCTGGACTCTCTCGGTGTAGACGCCACCTTCCCACCGATCACAGAAAGTGGGCCAAGGTCAAGTTTTGCCATCGAGCTGCCACTGCTCAATGATACTAACATGACATTTAGATTGAGGCCAAAAAGACCTATGTTAAAGGAGTCTGAGGAGACTTGCCACTTTTGGTCTGCTTGGTGACTGGTTATGTATTTACTACTATTTTATTAATCCTTTTACATATTAAAATTTGTAATCCTCTACCTCTTCCTCTTTCTCTTTATCCTTTTCCAATCTCGAACTTCACGTTATGTTAATTTTTAAAAGTATTACAAAGCAGCTAATTCAATCAAATTGTTAAATTAGTCAGCTGGCATGTGGTGGGTCATGGGCAACGGCACATCGGTCACTCAAACAAGTATATGTGGGAGTTTATGTGGCATTGCATGAATATGTGGGTGCGTGTGAGAGTTTCTGAGTGACAGATAGATGTCTAAGAGACCAACTGTACCGCATTCGGGAGGACGACGGTTCAATCCCGTCTCCAGTCATCCTGATTTAGGTTTTCCGTGATTTCCCTAAATCGTTTCAAGCAAATGCGGGATGGTTCCTTTGAAAGGGCACGGCCGATTTCCTTCCCTAACCCGAGCTTGTGCTCCGTCTCTAATGACCTCGTTGTCGACGGGACGTTAAAAAAAAAACATTAACACTAACGAACTGTACAAAATATGACCTGCTATATTGTAAAAGCAGCTGATCTAAATGCAATCATCAATATGTACAGTGTAAATTTTAAGTTGACGAACCAGAATAACTCGAGAAATATGCTTCACACGATAACATGTGTAGAATCCAAAGTTGATTGTTTTTGAGGAGAACATCTGCTGTTGCTAAAATTAGCCCGCCACCCCAGCCCCCTTGTAATGCATTGTGTCTCGATGCTATGTCAGAGGTTCTGCGATATATCCACAGGGTCATAGGCGAAGGTTGATGGAGAAGGATCACAAATTGTAGATGGTGTGCTGATTGAGGTCGTAAGAAATGTACATGGGCTTTTCAGATCTCTAGTGTTACACTGTCTGGGGCTTGGAATCAAGTCTTTCAAACACATACCAGCCTCGGATCTTATGGAGGAGGCCCTTAGTGGATACAGCCACTAATTAATCAAATTCCTGCCACTCTCATGTCTCGAAACGAGTCACCTTTCTCGAATATATTTGCTACAGTAAAATTGCAAAGTCGTTTTAGGTAGTCCGTATGCCTTTTGCAACTTTGCGCATGTGATTGCCCCAATTTAAGTCGGAATTTAGCAGAACTCGGAGCACGCTGCATCCACCACCTTCTACAGCCCATGTAGAAACAGAGTGACGTTAGTTAGTGTGACAGAACGATGCTTTGCCAGTCGTTGGAAATGGGAACAATTTGTCGTATCTCCACGAACAGTGTCTGATGTGTAAGGTCAGTATGAGAAAATATAGTATGGAAACTGGGAGAAGGGTAAGGATTTTGCTACAGCATTGTGGTGTGTCTCCAAAGTACATACAGATGCTGAAGTCTAAAGCAGATTCACGTCCCTCAGGGCTGATTTACCTCTATCACTCCAACATGCAGACATCGTTAACCTGTACCATCCAACAGAGAAAAATTACGAACTATGGAAGGTCAATTTCATTCAATAGAGAACTCGATAAGATTTTCACTGCATCTCTCTCCTCCCATGTACCAAAAACAAATAAGAAGAGAACCCCTCTGTTACCCTATGTCATTGTTTGAAACATAGTTTCTTTTCTACAGTTACTCACTTAGTACACTGCCTTACATGTTGGATTTTTCCGCCACGAGAGATCTAGATGCCGAATGGAATAAGTCATGTTGTTACTGCTGCTACTATAACACACTAAACACACTGGATAATATTAAATAAAAGACAGTTACAACATAAAGAAACTGGAAGAGTTTGGTTGCGTTGTGGGACTCTCCAGACTGCTGTCCAAAGGTGATTAACGTCTCTATATTTCAACTTACCTATCACAGTGCTGCACTCCTCATATTGCAGACATTTATGTGATCACTGTTTCGGTGCTAGCCATCCCCAGAAGGTGTTGCCTATCCACCAAAACTCTTTCTCCATCTCAAATAAACGATCCCATTCAATCATTATGTGGTGACCAATAGCACAGCAGTGGACGAATGGGATGGAAAAGACACTGTCGATGTACTGTAACAAGAAGCATCACAACTGATAGTGCGAATAATATTACCAATTTTACAGTAATTTCAGCACCAACATCATGTTCAGAAATTTCAGTATGATCACCAAACCGCCAATTTCCACTTCGCGAGGATCACTGCGAATGTAGATATATGACTGTGCAGTAAGTCCATTCATTGTTAATTCTCAAACATATACATCATAAAAGTATACCAGACAGCATTCTACATATTTCTAGCACCTCGAGCATAGTCTGTCTTTGACCAGCCCGCCCTGCAGCACCGTAATCTGCATCTGACCAGAAGTATACCACGATATTCCGCGTCTCGTGAAAGAACGGACCTTGTTGAGTCCTCGGCAGTCCAAGTGCACAAGATTTCTCAAGATGTGTCCATGTAGAGAAGGTTAGCATGCCTTATCTGTGTATAGTATCAGAAGATTAAGAAGAACAAGAATGAGATGGTTTTTATGTATGATGGAGCCCCAGGCGGATGGAGTTCGAAGCATTTTACGTAAATCAACTACACTATCAATTTTAAAGTATTGTTCTAGTGTCTGGGATCAGTACCATGAGGGTACTGGTGAGAAAGAACATCAACATATGCACTCCTAAGGCTACACAGTTCTGCACTTAAAACAGGCTATAATGTAGAATGTTTCTCTTTCCAACCTATCAGTCTTGTCTAATGCAGCGCTGTTAATATCCCACTGTAAAATGACATACATCCTTCTTGCAGCTTTCTCTACGATAACACATGGTAACAAACAGCAAAAAGATAAAACTACTTCCTTAACCCATCACTGGCCAGAAATCTATCGGATCATTTTTTGCAAACTTTTGTACATAAATACGTTACATTGAGTGATTAACTGAATAAAAACTTGTTTTGAAAATTTTCAGTTTATTAGAACAAATACTACAGCCCGTCCCATTTTTGGGACATTGGCCAAATGCGCTATCCAAATTCACAACCTTATTCTCCATGCATAATACTGTAAGAAACAACACAAACAATAAATAATGTTTTAATATTATTAAATGTCTATTCAGTAAGCACATCTCTGCTGTGTTTTCACTTGGCACAATGAAATGATTTCCTGGATCTAGTCGTACATCTGTGCTCACCCGCCCTCCCATCAATTTACTTCCTTGTGGTCCTCTGCGTTTTGGTACTGATCCTGTTTTCTTTGATAGGTAAAACATCACTATTCTCCGTCGGACATCCAAAAGTGAGAGCTTCTCATTAGAGTTAGCAATTTGGTATGCACGCCATGTGATTACTACGCAGATATCTATCATCTGTGTGAATAATGGCCACCACCATTTCTTCGACCTTATCCTCGTACTATAAAGTGATATCTGCTTGTCCAGTAGATCTACGCCACACATATTGGCATTGTATTCTTCAATCAGATGTGGCATTGTAACAGATATTTCCTTTTTTCTTTGCCCGTGAGTATCTTTTGGTAGAACTCAGAGGAGTAATAGTACTGTAATTTGTCGCTACACATACTGGTTTGTTGTCACTCCATTTCACAACCAGAACTTCGTTCTCTTTGTCAAACATGTAGTCATAGAATCCTCGTTCCTTTTCTTTTGCCATTCTTTTCGAGTCAATCAAAGGACATTGATTTGTTCGGATCTCTCTTACTGTTTCTGTAGCTTTCAATTCACTCTTTCCGAGTGTGATCAGTGTGTCAACACTAGCTTCTGGAGGTACAACTGTAGCATTAGCTTCATCTCCCCTGGTTATGAGCTCTAAAGTACCGGCTACATCTTGTACAACAGACTCATTGTTCAGTACATTTTGGTCAATGTCTTCTTCATCTGCTAGAATTTCTTCATGTGTAAGTCCACGCGGCGTGTTTTTATCCTGTTGGAATAGTAAAATTCGAATAGAATACGAAAAAAAGCATATATAAACAACATAAAATACAATTCTTCTCTGTATAATACATGTATACAAGAATAGGGCACATCAACAATAAATGATAGTGTAACATGCCATTGTCCCATTATTGGGACGCATAAAATATATCGATATTGCACTTACATGAAAAAATCTGAAGTATACTTAATCTTACACGGACATCCATATGTCAATAACAAACACGCCCAGACAACTAAATTACAGCTAATTGTCGTCCAGGAACTGCCAGCAGACACACAGTGCTGCCAAGCGCGAGAACAAAAAATCGGCAAGTTTGTAATTTTCCTGACGTGAAGTACTTAGAAGAAAGTTATTTATTTTACATTTATAGGCATTATAGCAGTTAGTTGAACCTACAGGTGCAACAATAAAGACTAAAAGCTCCATTGATTACGTAGAAATAAGTAAAATATACGCGTCCCAAAAAGGGGACAATGGCCAGTAGTGGGTTAAAACAGCGGCTCTGTGTGATACGTGCGCAATATAGCTTTCCAGAAATGTACAGCGTCCACTGCTCAAATGTGATCAAGATTCAGAAATTATACTATGACCTAAACAGTCGTTAGTAACTGAGAATACCTCTGAAAAGGAAACGGATAAACACATAGCAGCGGCGTCCGACATGTGAAATTACACGTAATGCCTCACAAACACCTATCGCTAACTTAGAATCATCTTAGTTATCAAACTGAAGTCTCGATTTGATACCCAAGATGCGAGAGAGGAGTGGACTGCATCGCATAAATCTTCCTCTGTTTAGAGAAATGCTACGGTATCAGGTTCGAATCCTGCCTTGGACATGAATGTATGTGCTGTCTTTAGGTTTGTTAGGTTTAAGTAGTTCTAGGGGACTGATGACCTAAGGTGTTAAGTACCATAGTGCTCAGAGCCATTTGAACCATTTTTAAGAGGAATGTGCCGCAACACAAGGGTCACGTTTCATCACACATGAGATGGAACTCATCTGATGACCGGTAGATATTTTTTTTTTTTATAGATCGCGAATAGACAGTGCTTTAAGTCACATACAGGACACGTTGTTGTATACTAGTTGAACGCAGGCTGTGTAACGCGACCGTTGTATCCTGACAGAGCATCTCCCACTCTAGAATGCATCATCAGTCTGCCATTAAAACCCATCTCGTAATAGCTCCATCTCATATGATCACCCCGACCACTCTCTGTTATCCTTTGAGACACATGCATGTAAGTTTAGAGGCAGATGGTTCTCTATTTTCCTGAAAAGCGTCACATACAGCAGTAAACTCGCGTGTATCACTGTTACCTTAACAGACATACAATAGAATGCTGCCTAAACAGAAAAAAGTGACTGTTTCCCTGGTTCCTTGGCTTCCATGTCAACGTTTTCTCGGATTCCTCTTGCAGTCGCATGCCTATTCCAATGTACAAGAATTGTTTTGCGCGTACCAGAAGAGACGCAAGTGCATCGTCATTTTTCACAGTTTATCGATTTTTTTATGTAACTTCTACCCATGAGATCATGACATCACCTTTCGTTCCGTAAACTAAAATTTCTTGTAAATGTAGTACAGCTGCCAACACCTAGCGCAAATGAACTATTTTTCTGAGCGGGAGGCTACCTCATCATTGGTTGGTGTTGACATTACTGTAAAATTGCTAAAATTATTAGCACTATCAACTGTGATGCTTATTATTACAGTACATCGACGGTGTCATTTCCATACCATCTGTCAACTGGTACACTGTTGATCACCACATAATGATTGACAGAGTTTGTTTCAGATGTGGAAAGAATTTTGGGGGAGGGGCAACACCTTATGGGGATGGCTAGCACCGAAACAGTGATCGCGCAAATGACTGTAATATGAGGAATCAGTCGAAACAGAATGCAGAGCCATCAGCTATTCCGTCACTGTGACAGATGTGTTTAGATATAGAGGTCATCAATCACCTCCGCACAGCAGTTTGGTTCAAATGTTTCAAATGGCTCTGAGCACTATGGGACTTAACATCTATGGTCATTAGTCCCCTAGAACTTAGAGCTACTTAAACCTAACTAACCTAAGGACATCACACAACACCCAGTCATCACGAGGCAGAGAAAATCCCTCACCCCGCCGGGAATCGAACCCGGGAACCCGAGCGCGGGAAGCGAGAACGCTGCCGCACGACCATGAGCTGCGGACGCACAGCACTTTGGACACTCTCCACAACGCCACCAAACTCTTCCAGTTTCCTTATGTTGTAACTGTCTTCTATGTAAAATCATCCAGTGTGTGTAGTGTGTTATGGTAGCAGCTGTAACAACATGAATTATGCCATGCAACATCTAGTTCTCTGTGACAAGTAATGGATCAGAACGTGTTAATGTCAGTTTAGAACCTGCCACAGACCATGATATCATGACGGATTAACCAAAATGTATGCAGTGTACTAAGCGTGTTACTGCAGAAAAAAAATGTTGGAAACAACGACACAGGGTCACACAGAGGGTCTCTTCGACTTACAGTATATTTTGTGGGACACGGTCAACATCCTACAGTACAGGCGATGCAGCTTTACACTGTTGTGTGCAGTGGATCAGTAGCTGTATATTTAATAGGATCTTCACATGTGCTCAATACTGGCACGCAGATGGTATTTGTTTTCGATATATGGGAGGAGAGAGATGCAGTAAAAATTTTATCGAGTTCTCTGTCAGATGAAGTTGAGCTTTCATAGTTCGTAATTTTTCTCTGTTGGATGGTACAGAATAGCAATGATAGCATGTTGGAGTGAGAGAGGTGAATGAGTCCTGAGGGATGCTAATCTGGATTGCAGTATCTTCATGTTGTTTAGGAATACACCACAAACCTGTAGCAAAGTCCTTGTCCTTCTCCCAGTCCTCATGTTGCAGGAGCATGCTTCGTTTGGCGCTGACGTTACACCATTGTACGTTGTTTGCGCAATTATGAAAACTTCTTCTCATTTCCAACAAATGGTCAAAACACAGTCCTGTCGCAGTAACTCACGTCACTCTGTTTCTACACCGGTTACAGAAGGTTATGGATATAGCCCTCTCTGACTTCTGACTTAAACTGGAACCATCACATGAGCAGGGTTGCAAGAGGCATACGGACTACCTAAAACGACGTTGGAGCAGATTGGTTTGAGAAAGGCGACATTTTTCGAGATACGAGAGTGTGAGAAATTTGATTCCCTCTTGTCTGTAATCGTTAACGGGCATCTCCATAGGATCCAATGCAGGTACGTGGTTGAATGGAAAGACCTGATTCCAAGTCCCAGACAGCATTTCTAGCGGACGGTGTACCACTAGAGATCTGAATAGCCCGTGTACATTTCTTACGATCTCAATCAGCACACCATCTACTGTTTGTGATCCTTCTCAATCAACCTTCGCCTATATCCCCAGTGGATATATCGCAGAACTTCTGAGATGGCATCGAGACACAATGCATCATAAATACTGGAGAAATATCTACTGACAGCATGAGGGAGTTGCAAATACCGGTTTCCTGTACGTTCCTTAGCTGAACCAATTTCTAAATTCGTTAATTTTATTACGAAGTTGCACCATAGTCGACGTGTAACGTCACTGTTGCCCTGATAATACACATTCCAGCGACCACCTACTATATTCAGTGTCCTGGTATTCGTCTGGAAAAACCATTTCATTTGTAGGTAGCGCCATATCTCGATTTATGAAGCCAGTATAACTTTTAACATGGATACTTGCTTGCACCTGTAGAACCAAGACTGCTTGCGACAGTAATATGGTCGTTTTCTTTAACATCACAGTGTTTATAAGACGATTACGTCTCTCTTTCTAAAATACAGTTGGACCTCTAGCAAGCAAAAGTTATGAGTGTTGTTCACCCGTCGCTGATTTTCTGCATTATTTCTTATCACCAGCAATCAGTTATGGCCAAGTATTATACTTAGTAGTAGGGAATGCATGATTGGTTCGACTTGAGCATCAGGTTTATAAAGTATGTGTGTGTGTGTGTGTGTGTGTGTGTGTGTGTGTGTGTGTGTTCAAACATGTGCAAAGGAAATGACTACATCCAGTCTATGTAAGGTCTGGATTTGACGCGGAATACTGTGACAGAAAAGAAAGAGTATGTCAAGTCATAAGAATGGTACAGATATTTCTATTTCCAGAGTCACAGCTGTCAGCAGGCTGCATTTCCAATACTACTCTCATTGTCGAATTTCATCTAATTGAGACCGCGATCGTAATATTTAATTACAAGAACAGTAATAAATTACATGGTTAGCCAGTTTCCTAGAATGATACTGCCTATGCGTGCCTGGTGTGCAGTGCCAGTGACCTGTGATGAGAATGATTCACGTTTTTGGGTAATGGTAGGAGCTGTCTGAATGGAGAGGCCTGTAAGACGTCCGAATAGTTAACTAATACTTAGTATGTGTTGGACAGTTTTCGTGATCACATGGAAATTTTTAGAAGATTCGATATGGACGTGTGTTTGTGCTGGACGGTTATTCTCTTCAATGTAAATTGTCTGCTTGACTGCATCTACACATATATCGCCTTTATTTAGTTGAGAGAATATCGATTGTGTTTTATGCATCTAGCAGGTGAAAGACAGGTGGAAGACATGATTGCAGGATCTGTAAACATGAGAAACACCTTAGTTGACTTTGTAAATTCTAGGGATGATTTCGATTTTGGTACATCACCGACATTGATAATCGTGAGTGGAAATATCAGTTTCCAAATATTTTCTTCGAGTTTTTGAGGACAGGTCTTCGCAGAGGGGAAAAGTTCTATTTACTCAATGGTTTCCAGGCACGCACCACCACGCTAAGTTTCAGGTCTCTAGAGAAATAATTTCCAGTCTATATCTTTAGAATTATGTTTCTCGAGCGATTGGTAGCATGCTACTATATGCTTGATATTGAGAAGTATTACGTAAATCGTACAATATTCTGGCAAACCATGTGAAAATGCATGTGTTCTTATACTCCCATCTACATCTACATGACTACTCTGCAATTCACATTTAAGTGCTTTGCAGAGGGTTCATCGAACCACAATCATACTATCTCTCTACCATTCCACTCCCGAACAGCGCTCGGGAAAAACGAACACCTAAACCTTTCTGTTCGAGCTCTGATTTCTCTTATTTTATTTTGATGATCATTCCTACCTATGTAGGTTGGGCTAACAAAATATTTTCGCATTCGGAAGAGAAAGTTGGTGACTGAAATTTCGTAAATAGATCTCGCCGCGACGGAAAACGTCTTTGCTTTATTGACTTCCATCCCAACTCGCGTACCATATCTGCCACACTCTCTCCCCTATTACGTGATAACACAAAACGAGCTGCCCTTTTTTTGCACCCTTTCGACGTCCTCCGTCAATCCCACCTGGTAAGGATCCCACACCACGCAGCAATATTCTAACAGAGGACGAACGAGTGTAGTGTAAGCTGTCTCTTTAGAAGACTTGTTGCATCTTCTAAGTGTCCTGCCAATGAAACGCAACCTTTGGCTCGCCTTCCCCACAAATTTATCTATGTGGTCTTTCCAACTGAAGTTGTTCGTAAGTTTAACACCCAGGTACTTAGTTGAATTGACAGCCTTGAGAATTGTACGATTTATCGAGTAATCGAATTCCAACGGATTTCTTTTGGAACTCATGTGGATCACCTCACACTTCTCGTTACTTAGCGTCAACTGCCACTTGCCACACCATACAGCAATCTTTTCTAAATCGCTTTGCAACTGATACTGGTCTTCGGATGACCTTACTAGACGGTACATTACTGCATCATCTGCGAACAACCGAAGAGAACTGCTCAGATTGTCACCCAGGTCATTTATATAGATCAGGAACAGCAGAGGTCCCAGGACGCTTCCCTGGGAAACACCTGATATCACTTAAGTTTTATTCGATGATTTGCCGTCTGTAAGTACGAACTGCGACCTTCCTGACACGAAATCACGAATCCAGTCGCACAACTGAGACGATGCCCCATAGGCCCGCAGCTTGATTAGAAGTCGCTTGTGAGGAACGGTGTCAAAAGCTTTCCGGAAATCCAGAAATACGGAATCAACCTGAGATCCCCTGTCGATAGCGGCCATTACTTCGTGCGAATAAAGAGCTAGCTGCGTTGCACAAGAACGATGTTTTCTGAAACCATGCTGATTACGTATCAATAGATCGTTCCCTTCGAGCTGATTCATAATGTTTGAATACAGTATATGCTCCAAAACCCTACTGCAAACCGACGTCAATGATATAGGTCTGTAGTTCGATGGATTACTCCTACTACCCTTCTTAAACACTGATGCGACCTGCGCAAGTTTCCAATCTGTAGGTACAGATTCATCGGTGAGCGAGCGGTTGTATATGATTGCTAAGTAGGGAGCTATTGTATCAGCGTAATGTGAAAGGAACCTAATCGGTATACAATCTGGACCTGAAGACTTGCCCGTATGAAGCGATTTGAGTTGCTTCGTAACCCCTAAGGTATCTACTTCTAAGAAACTCATGCTAGTAGCTGTTCGTGTTTCAAATTCTGGAATATTCCATTCGTCTTCCCTGGTGGAGGAATTTCGGAAAACGGCGTTCAGTAACTCCGCTTGAGTGGCACAGTCGTCGGTAACAGTACCATCGGCACTGCGCAGCGAAGGTATTGACTGCGTCTTGCCGCTTGTGTACTTTACATACGACCAGAATTTCTTCGGATTTTCGACCAAATTTCGAGACAATGTTTCGTTGTGGAACCTATTAAAGGCATCTCGCATTGAAGTCCGTGCCAAATTTCGCGCGTCTGTAAATTTTAGCCAATCTTCGGGATTTCGCGTTCTTCTGAACTTCGCATGCTTTTTCCGCTGCCCCTGCAACAGCGTTCGGACCTGTTTTGTGTACCATGGGGGATCAGTTCCATCTCTTACCAATTTATGAGGTACGAATCTCTCAATTGCTGTTGCCACTATATCTTTGAATTTGAGCCACATCTCGTCTACATTTGCATAGTCAGTTCGGAAGGAATGGAGATTGTCTCTTAGGAAGGCTTCTAGTGACACTTTATCAGCATTTTTAAATAAAATTATTTTGCGTTTGTTTCTGGTGGATTTGGAAGAAACGGTATTGAGCCTAGCTACAACGACCTTGTGATCACTAATCCCTGTATGAGTCATGATGCTCTCTATTAGCTCTGGATTGTTTGTGGCTAAGAGGTCAAGTGTGATTTCGCAACCATTCACGTGGGTTCGTGGACTAACTGCTCTAAATAATTTTCGGAGAAAGCATTTAGGACAATCTCGGAAGATGTTTTCTGCCTACCACCGGTTTTGAACACGTATTTTTGCCAGCATATTGAGGGAAGGTTGAAGTCCCCACCAACTATAACCGTATGAGTGGGATATTTATTTGTTACGAGACTCAAATTTTCTCTGAACTGTTCAGCAACTATATCATCGGAGTCTGGGGGTCGGTAGAAGGAGCCAATTACTAACTTAGTTCGGCTGTTAAGTATAACCTCCACCCATACCAATTCGCACGGAATATCTACTTCGACTTCACTACAAGATAAACCGCTACTGACAGACACAAACACTCCACCACCAATTCTGTCTAATCTATCTTTCCTGAACACTGTCTGAGACTTTGTAAAAATTTCTGCAGAACTTATTTCAGGCTTTAGCCAACTTTCTGTACCTATAACGATTTCAGCTTCTGTGCTTTCTATTAGCGCTTGAAGCTACAATTTACAACTACAATTCCGACTGTTCCTTTATCCAAGCGCGTCCTATATTTGTCATGCACCCTTTGAGATTGCAGCCCACCCCGTACTTTCCCGAGGCCTTCTAACCTAAAACACCGCCCAGTCCACGCCACCCAGCCTCCGCTACCTGTGTAGCCGCCAGCTGAGTGTAGTGAACTGACCTATTCAGCTGAACGCGAAACCCCACCACCCTATGGCGCAAGTCAAGGAATCTGCAGCCAACACGGTCGCAAAACCGTCTAAGCCTCTGATTCAGACCCTCCACCTGGCTCTGCATCAAAGGTCCGCAGTCGGTTCTGTCAACGATGCTGCCGATGGTGAGCTCTGCCTTCCTCTCGTAAGAAAGACCGGCAGTCTTCACCAAATCAGATAGTCGCTGGAAACCAGAGAGAATTTCCTCAGATCCAAAGCGACACACGTGATCAGTATCGACATGTGCCACCACCTGCACCTGGCTGCACCCTGTACTCTTCATGGCATCCGAAACGACCCTTTCCACATCCGGAATGACTCCATCCGGAATGCACACGGAGTGCACACTGGATTTCTTCCCCTCCTTAGCCGCCATATCCCTAAGGGGCCCCATTACGTGCCTAACATTGAAGCTCCCAACTACCAATAAGCCCACCCTCTGCGATTCCCCAGACCTTGAAGGCTGAGAATCATCCTCTGAAACAGGGCAGGCAGCTGCATCTGGCTCAGCCAGAGACAGTGCCTGAAACCTGTTTGTCAGGCGCACTGGGGAGGGTTTCTGATCAGCCTCCGGGGACGTCTTTCGCTGCCTGCCACTCCTTGGAACGACCTCCCAATCCACCACAGGCGAGGGCTCAGCCCCACTGTGGGCAGCAACCGGGGCAACCACAGCGGCATACCGATCTTGGGACAGACGGGACGAGGTTGACATCCCCGTGATACCCAAGTCCGGCTCCCCACAGTGGTGCCCATTGGCAATAGCCTCAAGCTGCGCGACTGAAGTCAGCACCGCTTGCAGCTGTGAGCGAAGGGATGCCAACTCAGCCATCATCCGAACACAGCAATCACAGTCCCTGTCCATTCTAATCGATGTTGAACAAGTTACTGAAACGAGTCCGTGCCTAGATAACGTAAGGGAAACACGCAAAGAATGTATGAACTAACCTGTACAAATGCCTAACGACTGCGCTACAATCTGCCTGAATTTACGATTACAGCAACTAAAACTCGAAATTACACCTCCTATACGGAACTCACTCGCAATTTAAGTAAGAATCTACGAAGTAAACAGCAAATCGCGATGCTACAACTCTCAAATACTATAATACGCCCGAAATTTAAGAATTAAACAGTGCAAGTACCCAAAAACACGCATAGAAATTAAGAATTAAACTGTGTAACAAATAAGCAAGCTAGGGGTAAACGACTTGCTGCTGGCAGCTGCTTGTCCAATGGCGGCAGGGAGCACACTGGCTGTGACCAACCAACAGTGGCCGTTCAAAACAAAAACAGAAGACAGACGACTAAGCGAATTTACACTATTCAGGTACTAAAGCGTCTGGAGATGTGTGTGGAAAGTAAGCAAGCAAGCAAATAGTTCTGGGCCACAAACCCTGGCGCCTTTGTGCCGAGGGAAACCGGCTCAGCCTTTGTACAAGAGTCTTCATGGTGTATGTGCGAGTGGCTGGTGGTCGCTACCGAGAGTCCTATTGTGAGGGAGGTATAAGGTATAGATTCAACAAATCGATAGGAGTAAGGGGAATGAAAAAGATATTTAACATGGAAAATTATGTGTGCAATTGATAGAGATTCGTTCCAGAACTACAGTTGTAAAGGGGAGACATATTCAATACATTGCTCGGTGTCAGACTGAAGCAGCAATTTTAATATTTAATTTTAGTTCAACTGATAAGTATGTGTCTGATTCCTAATATTCTTGTGAGTCTGGGGATGTCCGTAGAAAGTGTAGCAGCAAGCAAGCATGCCATCCTTTGTACACCAGTTCAGAGGGTCAGAGAAAGCTTTTGACTCATGATGGGTAAATAGTGATCTAACACCCCGTTTGTGCTGAGTTGCCTTTGGGACTGTGTGTGTTGCATGTATACTCTGTGGAAATTTGAGAAGATTCGATGCAATGAGTGTTTGTGCTGGGAGTATTGACAGCATTCGAATTCCTACTACTCAGTTCCTCCTTGGTTAAGAGGTCATCCGGGAGTGGGCAACCACCCACCCTCAAGGGAAATGTCTAGTGCACCAATGAGTATGCCTATGGTGCATGTGCTTATGCTGTCTGTCTTTGCGGAATCTGTATGAGTGTCTGGCGGTCGATAGCTGTATGCATGACGCAAAAGGGGCGATTTTGTATGGTGTGGGATACAAATTGTATGTTTACTACATCGACATGGTATGTGGTGATACACTGCTGGGATGGAGATCAGTTTCATGCTCTAACATTCAAACTTCCATTGTCAGTGGCAGAGCAGCGTAATTGAGCAAGTTTCTTCCTCATACAGCCTGCAAAAATAAAGGAAAAAGTATAAAGTGCTTCCACACTGGTGGCATCAGTAATTTGGCGGATAAATTCAGTAAGAGCTGATTACATTGCGCCATTCATTCACAAGAAATCCTATGTGCCGGGAAATAGGAGCCTCTACATAGCAGTGAGATGTTTGCATTTCTGAGACATATGTTGAAAGCAGGACATAGCGACTTCCAGGAATGGTAACACATGATGGACAGAGTGCCATGTTAGGACCATCAGGAGTAATGCATTTGGCGCTATTCTGGGCGATTTTCGTAAACAAATTCTGTTAGGACAAGAATTTCCATGCGGACAAGCTGAGACGTCATGAAAGCTCCTACAAAAGCGACCGTTATCTATTTCAGCTACACCTTACAATTTCCATGAGGTCGCTAGCCAGGTGGCCGAGTGGTTCTAGGCGCTACAGTCTGGAACTGCGCGCCTGCTATGGTCGCAGGTTCGAATCCTGCATCAGGCATGGATGTGTGTAATGTCCTTAGGTTAGTTAGGCTTAAGTAGTTCTAAGTTCTAGAGGACTGATGACCTCAGAAGTTAAGTCCGATAGTGCTCAGAGCCATTTCAAACATTTTTTCCAATTGGTCAACTTGGCTCATATTTACAAAGTCATATGACATCAGTCTAACGTTCATCTACATCTACATCTACATTGATACTCCGCAAGCCACCCAACGGTGTGTGGCGGAGGGCACTTTACGTGCCACTGTCATTACCTCCCTTTCCTGTTCCAGTCGCGTATGGTTCGCGGGAAGAACGACTGTCTGAAAGCCTCCGGGCGCGCTCTAATCTCTCTAATTTTACATTCGTGATCTCCTCGGGAAGTATAAGTAGGGGGAAGCAATATATTCGATACCTCATCCAGAAACGCACCCTCTCGAAACCTGGCGAGCAAGCTACACCGCGATGCAGAGCGCCTCTCTTGCAGAGTCTGCCACTTGAGTTTATTAAACATCTCCGTAACGCTATCACGGTTACCAAATAACCCAGTGACGAAACGCGCCGCTCTTCTTTGGATCTTCTCTATCTCCTCCGTCAACCCGACCTGGTACGGATCCCACACTGATGAGCAATACTCAAGTATAGGTCGAACGAGTGTTTTGTAAGCCACCTCCTTTGTTGATGGACTACATTTTCTAAGCACTCTCCCAATGAATCTCAACCTGGTACCCGCCTTACCAACAATTAGTTTTATATGATCATTCCACTTCAAATCGTTCCGTACGCATACTCCCAGATATTTTACAGAAGTAACTGCTACCAGTGTTTGTTCCGCTATCATATAATCATACAATAAAGGATCCTTCTTTCTATGTATTCGCAATACATTACATTTGTCTATGTTAAGGGTCAGTTGCCACTCCCTGCACCAAGTGCCTATCCGCTGCAGATCTTCCTGTATTTCGCTACAATTTTCTAATGCAGCAACTTCTCTGTATACTACAGCATCATCCGCGAAAAGCCGCATGGAACTTCCGACACTATCTACTAAGTCATTTATATATATTGTGAAAAGCAATGGTCCCATAACACTCCCCTGTGGGACGCCAGAGGTTACTTTAACGTCTGTAGACGTCTCTCCATTGATAACAACATGCTGTGTTCTGTTTGCTAAAAACTCTTCAATCCAGCCACACAGCTGGTCTGATATTCCGTAGGCTCTTATTTTGTTTATCAGGCGACAGTGCGGAACTGTATCGAACGCCTTCCGGAAGTCAAGAAAAATAGCATTTACCTGGGAGCCTGTATCTAATATTTTCTGGGTCTCATGAACAAATAAGGCGAGTTGGGTCTCACACGATCGCTGTTTCCGGAATCCATGTTGATTCCTACATAGTAGATTCTGGGTTTCCAGAAATGACATGATACGCGAGTAAAAAACATGTTCTAAAATTCTACAAGAGATCGACGTAAGAGATATAGGTCTATAGTTTTGCGCATCTGCTCGACGACCCTTCTTGAAGACTGGGACTATCTGTGCTCTTTTCCAATCATTTGGAACCCTCCGTTCCTCTAGAGACTTGCGGTACACGGCTGTTAGAAGGGGGGCAAGTTCTTTCGCGTACTCTGTGTAGAATCGAATTGGTATCCCGTCAGGTCCAGTGGACTTTCCTCTATTGAGTGATTCCAGTTGCTTTTCTATTCCTTGGACACTTATTTCGATGTCAGCCATTTTTTCGTTTGTGCGAGGATTTAGAGAAGGAACTGCAGTGCGGTCTTCCTCTGTGAAACAGCTTTGGAAAAAGGTGTTTAGTATTTCAGCTTTACGCGTGTCATCCTCTGTTTCAATGCCATCATCATCCCGTAGTGTCTGGATATGCTGTTTCGAGCCACTTACTGATTTAACGTAAGACCAGAACTTCCTAGGATTTTCTGTCAAGTCGGTACATAGAATTTTACTTTCGAATTCAATGAACGCTTCACGCATAGCCCTCCTTACGCTAACTTTGACATCGTTTAGCTTCAGTTTGTCTGAGAGGTTTTGGCTGCGTTTAAACTTGGAGTGGAGCTCTCTTTGCTTTCGCAGTAGTTTCCTAACTTTGTTGTTGTACCACGGTGGGTTTTTCCCGTCCCTCACAGTTTTACTCGGCACGTACCTGTCTAAAACGCATTTTACGATTGCCTTGAACTTTTTCCATAAACACTCAACATTGTCAGTGTCGGAACAGAAATTTTCGTTTTGATCTGTTAGGTAGTCTGAAATCTGCCTTCTATTACTCTTGCTAAACAGATAAACCTTCCTCCCTTTTTTTATATTCCTATTAACTTCCATATTCAGGGATGCTGCAACGGCCTTATGATCACTGATTCCCTGTTCTGTACATACAGATTCGAAAAGTTCGGGTCTGTTTGTTATCAGTAGGTCCAAGATGTTATCTCCACGAGTCGGTTCTCTGTTTAATTGCTCGAGGTAATTTTCGGATAGTGCACTCAGTATAATGTCACTCGATGCTCTGTCCCTACCACGCGTCCTAAACATCTGAGTGTCCCAGTCTATATCTGGTAAATTGAAATCTCCACCTAAGACTATAACATGCTGAGAAAATTTATGTGAAATGTATTCCAAATTTTCTCTCAGTTGTTCTGCCACTAATGCTGCTGAGTCGGGAGGTCGGTAAAAGGAGCCAATTATTAACCTAGTTCGGTTGTTTAGTGTAACCTCCACCCATAATAATTCACAGGAACTATCCACTTCTACTTCACTACAGGATAAACTACTACTACTAACAGCGATGAACACTCCACCACCGGTTGCATGCAATGTATCCTTTCTAAACACCGTGTGTACCTTTGTAAAAATTTCGGCAGAATTTATCTCTGGCTTAAGCCAGCTTTCTGTACCTATAACGATTTCAACTTCGGTGCTTTCTATCAGCGCTTGAAGTTCCGGTACTTTACCAACGCAGCTTCGACAGTTGACAATTACAATACCGATTGCTGCTTGGTCCCCGCATGTCCTGACTTTGCCCCGCACCCGTTGAGGCTGTTGCCCTTTCTGTACTTGCCCAAGGCCATCTAACCTAAAAAACCGCCCAGCCCACGCCACACAACCCCTGCTACCCGTGTAGCCGCTTGTTGCGTGTAGTGGACTCCTGACCTATCCAGCGGAACCCGAAACCCCACCACCCTATGGCGCAAGTCAAGGAATCTGCAGCCCACACGGTCGCAGAACCGTCTCAGCCTCTGATTCAGACCCTCCACTCGGCTCTGTACCAAAGGTCCGCAGTCAGTCCTGTCGACGATGCTGCAGATGGTGAGCTCTGCTTTCATCCCGCTAGCGAGACTGGCAGTCTTCACCAAATCAGATAGCCGCCGGAAGCCAGAGAGGATTTCCTCCGATCCATAGCGACACACATCATTGGTGCCGACATGAGCGACCACCTGCAGATGGGTGCACCCTGTACCCTTCATGGCATCCGGAAGGACCCTTTCCACATCTGGAATGACTCCCCCCGGTATGCACACGGAGTGCACATTGGTTTTTTTCCCCTCTCTTGCTGCCATTTCCCTAAGGGGCTCCATTACGCGCCTAACGTTGAGAACCGTTTAGATGGTGTGTCACCACGATAACAGTTAGCAGCGATGGGTCAGCTACACTGGGAGTTTAAGCATGCACGCATGGATAGATACAGCTCGCACATCCTCTTATGATCACTAGGAACAATGAACCCTGTGCTATTCTGGGTTGCATTGGAACAGATTTCTATAGTATGACCTGTGACATCAGTATCCACAGGTAGAGAGGTATTGCACCAGCAACGGTATACATGTGCATGCGGCCCAGAAGCACCTGACATATGGGACCAGTGTGAATGCACCACCCGGTGTGCACACCTAGGTGTTCTTAAGGACATCTGTTCGCTGATACGTCATGGTTGATGATAGCTCAAAAGCGTTTTTTACAAGCGATGGGTGTTTAAGCTCTGCATTATTTCCAGATGTTTAAATGTTGTGAGCGTGTTTGCATAGCGTTACACATGCATTACCTTTCGACAATTTACGAGTTCTTCTCGTGTCTGTTGCATTATTTTGTGAACAGGTGGCCAGGCTGTGCAATGCGTGATTTCAGCATTTGATGATTAGCAAGATTGCAGAGAATTTTCCATGCCCTATTTTCATAGTTTAAAGTTGTTTACATCTTTACATATCAGTTTTCTGCCTTATTTTGGTGACTTACGAATCATTTGCAAGGTCTATAGGCTATTTACTGCGACCTCAAGCACACCAGGGTGAGTGATTTGTATCAGTGCAATAAAGTAAGTGAAATCCATCCCTAAATAAATTATATGCATTATTTCGACAGTTTATAATTGGTGAGTGTGTCTGTACATGAGTTAATTGCATTATTTCGGTGATCTACGAGTAGTTTGCAGCTCTGTAGTGTGTACAACGCATTATTTCGGTAATTTACGAGATGTTCGCGCGTCTGAACATCAGTGTATTGCATTATTTCGACGATTCACAAGTAGTCTGCAGCTCTGTAGGGTGTGCAATGCGACCCCAAGCACTTCAGAGCGAGTGATTTGTAGCATTGTAATAAATAAGCTAAGTGAAATCCATCTTTAAATGAATTGTTTCAAAATAAATAAAGTACACTTCTTCCTATCTCCCACAGCACAGCACAAACTGAGTCCTTTTTCCGCCATTTCCCTCCCCCAGAAGTCCATCGGCGATTACCTCATGGAAGGGATGACAGTACCCTCTGGTAGAGGTACTGTGTACTAGGTCAGTTGGACTCTGGACCTCATGGTGAACAAAGTAGATGGAGTTACTGTCTCAAATTAAGTAAACACTGCATGGAAAATAAAGACTCATGTCCATCCTATCCAGCAGCCCAGCACAAGCTGAGTCCATTTCCCACCAATTCCTAGGAAGAGGTGGCGGTTGGATGACTTACGTTAGTGAGGTAGCGCAAGTGCCCTTTTTTCCGCCAATTTGTTAGGTTAGTGGAGGGAGCTATGGTGTGGTGCATTGTTAATAATTGGCAACCTCTGCTGTAAAATCTCAATAAAGGCATGAGATGTTCAATTGACTCTGTTATTAGAACATGTTACGCATTTCAGGATTACACCCATCTTTAGACATCACAAACTTCAACTCCTCCCTAACCAACCAGGTGTAGAGCCTGATGTCCAATAACTTATGACTGTTGGACACTTTCTTTGAGTTGTCAAGGCTGTACGCCTGGTTAGTTAGGAAGTTTGTGATGTCAGAAGATGGGTGTAATCCCAAAACGTGTAACATATTCTGATAAAAGAGTCGATTGAATATCTCATGACTTTATTGCGGTTGTACAGCATTGGCTGCCAATTATTAACATAAAAATGATCACAGGCCTCAGACAGGATTCTATGTCCTGTATATAACATCGTGTTGCATTTTCCTACTGGAATTTGAGCTTCCTGGCATTTTCTGGGGGAGGGGAGGTGGGTAGGGAGGGGGTTAGGTTAGTGGAGGTAGTCCGATTGACCTATCTTCCCGCCAAAATTTGAACTTCCTACCATGATGGCATTGCGACGTTGCCATACCTATCGCCGCCATCTTGGATCCGCCATCTTGAATAAGTTGGGCAACAATGTAGACTGAGGAGACACATACCTTGTTTAACTACTTATGGTTGCAGGCCCTCAACTGCCCTCCTTCTAAGCTACATACAGGCATCACTGGCACTGAGTTAGAAACAGCTTTTAATCAGAAAACGCAACAGACATCCACCTTGCTTTTTAATGAGCTCTCGCTTGACACCACCGAAGTCGCAGGTGGTTGTCGGTTGGGGTCAGTGGAATGCTTGCTATAGGGCGTTTGGTTCTATAACAGTTCTTTGGGTCGCAGTGGTACCAACTGCTGCTGCAGATGCAGTGGGATGCGCTAGAGCCATGTGACGAACGCGATGTCTACCCTCTTGCTAGTGCCACGTAAAATACTACATTCCTGCAAGATCTTTCTGCAATATCGCAGAATGTACATCCGCCCTCTCGCAGTCCTATCACACGGCCTCATTCAAGCTAAGTGAGATGTTAATAATGTTTTTTTGTCGCCTTAAAGGAATTCTTGACGAACAAAAACTCACTACGACCTGTTTCAAAGCTAACCAACGCTCATGACAGCTACAGCGTGTATTTAATGCAAACCTGATTTGCATACTCTTATGCAGCTGTCGCGAAATTTGAATAGACATCATCTTGAAGATGTAGCAACACACCTACTGACTTTCTTTTGTATTGCACAACTCCTTCTTGGTGTTGTGATTTTTTTCCCGTCAGTGTATTTTCCACGCAGTCCGGAAGATACTGAAATCAGACAAGTACAAGATTTACTGCACAATCTGCTTAACGGCTCATGCGTCTGAGTTTGTGACAAGAATGATATACGTAAATGTGTAAAATAAAATCGAGGATCAGTTATATGACGATTAGTTAGGCTTTCGGAAAGGTAAAAGAGTCAAAGACGGACTTCTGGCGTTGCGATTGATAATAGAAGCTAGACTTCAAAAAAATTAAGCTCATAGGGTTTGTCGACCTACAAAAAGCTGTCGACAATGTAATACGAAACAAAATATTCGAAATTATGAGAAAAATATGAATAAGCTGTAGGGAAAGGAGAGTAATACACAGTAAGTACAAGAACTGAGAGAAAAAAAGGAATCGACGACCAAGAACGAAATGCTCAGAAGCATAGTGTAAGACAGGTGAGCAGTCTTTCGCCCCTACCGCTCACAATCAGTACATCGAAGGAACTATGACAGAAATAAACGAAATATTCAAGAGTGGAATGAAAATTCTTAGTGATTAGATATCAGTGATAAAATTCTACTATGATATAGCTGAATGAAAGTGAAGAAGAATTACACGATCTTTCCCTATTGTAAGCATTCAAAAACTGTTTCGTAAAGAAAACTGCCTTTTTCTGCTCCAGGAAAAGGCAGTTTTATTTACGAAACAAGTATTTATATGCTTGCTGTGGAGGATGGCCACGCAAACAAATTTGTTATTCAGAAACTGGTTTGTCTATAAATGTAATGAACAAAATTCCGCATTGTATTGTAGATATCTCAAATCTTACTGCAGTTCGTCTCGTCTTCTGCTGTCTACTATTTCTTGTTCTTAACAGGAAATGGTATCATCAGTTAATATATATCTGTTGCAAGAAAATCGTTACTAAACATTTTTGTCATGTTCTGTTTCATACCTCTTCTGATCCATAGGAAATCTATAGAATGAGAAGCTCGATAACTTCGTTGTGTTATTGTAACAACTTATTGCTGTGCTTATGCTCTCTTTTGTACCAACCACGTCAGACATCAATAAGAAAGATACTATTCGCAATCGTCTGTTATAGTATTCAGCAATGTAACTTACTGCCTGTTTCACGATGCAGTTGCAGTGTATAGCAGAGTTGAAGGCCTCTGCCGTAAACAGTGTTGCTGGAAAAGTTGGTTGTTTTGAAAAACTGCACAGTAAAATTTCTATGAAACCTCATAAATAAAATATTTCAAGTGCATGCAAGGAGATTTTTTTAAATTCAGATACGTTATAGTGTTCAGACGTACTGACAGGAACGATATCTATTAAAATGGTTACGTCTGTTCAAAATTTTAATCTTAAAATTCTTTAATGCCTACTTAACTTGTATACTTTCAAAGTGAGTGCACGTGATATCAGTTAGCATTGACTTACCACTGTTTTCTTACTGAGAGGATTCATGAATTTTTACTGTGAAACCACTTTAAAATACAAATTTAAAAAGTCCTACTTGTTTCCGCAGGCCTGTTTGATACTTAAATTTGCATTAACAGTTTTTGCAATAACGAAGTGTAACAACTTCAAAGATTAATCTATGATTCTGCACGATATAAAATTAATTTTAGCAAGCAACTTACTATAGCCCGTACAAAATGTTAAAGATCGCCCTTAACATTTGTACCGTCACCCTGCCAGGTAAATTCGCATAAATAGTAGAAAGGGAGACAACATTGTTTGCTTGCTCAATGAAGTTTTCGCATTTACCTGATTAGTTACAACTTTCGAAGCACATTTGTGTTCAGGTTTATATTCAGGACCTTCATCTTTGTCGCAGCTATCGCTGAAAAGCATTTTCCAGGCACCAACACCGTATGCGCATCTATTACTGGCAGCCAAGTTTCTGGCGCTTTTAACCCAAGGCCACATCCTGACAAACTTGCCATCAGCGTGATCTGAAAGTTGAGACACGTCTGCAGTATCTTGGTTTATCGCGGAATTAACCAGTGATATGGATGAACATCATTTTTCTTCCAGAATGAAACTTTAACTTTGCGGCGGAGTGTGCGCTGATATGTAAATTCCTGGTAGTTTAAAACTGTGTGCCGGACGGAGACTCGAACTTGGGACTTTTGCCTTTCTCGGGCAAGTTCAGCAAAAGCACTTTCCCGCAAAAGGCGAAGGTCTCGAGTTCGAATCTTGGTCCGGCACACAGTTTTAATGGGTTTTTCATCGTTTTCCAAATTTTACATGCGTAACTCTCTCATCGTGCGTTTCTTGCTTTTGCTTCAACCGAGATCTTCAATTAAGAATTGTTCTACGTAAGGGCGGTTATAACAAATTAAGGTGCAGTTACTCACTTATGTCCAGTGTGGGCTGTAATTATCATCTGCACAGCAAAACTTGATAGATATGCTAATACGTTAATGCGGAACCGATTTATTCTGGAAAAAGAAATAACTTCAGTTTTGGCCACTCAGTGCTAAGATGGCGCTGTGAGAGCGAGAAAGTCATATAGAAATGTTTTCGTATGTAATGGATTGGGAACAGGACATTCGCAGAAAAGGTCAAACGAGTGAGAAACGCATAACGTTGACCTTATTCAGAAACGCCCTATACTCAGTTTGTTCAACATGATCACTGGAGACGTCTATGACACGCTGCATCCGTAAACCGACGTCATCAACAGTTGCTTGTAGCAGTTCCGGTAAAATCTGAGCATCGTGTTCCTGTATACCACTCTTCAGATGACGTACATACCGAACTTGCCCCTGATAAAAGCGTCGTTTTAGATATTCCCAGAGTCAAAAATCACATGGATTCACGTCAGGTGATCTATCACGTCATGCATCTTGAAAACGTTCGGAGATAACACGTTCACCACAGATTGCATTAAGCAGACCTTTCTCTGGTCGAACGACATACGTTGTTGCGCAGACTTCCACGGAAACTGTGGTTTTCACAGAGTTGCGCTATTCCACAGACAGAATTACATGCTGCACAAAGATGTCTCCAAAATGTGCATAATTCCCAGTAGACATGACGGGCATCTTGGGGTGTTCTTTTCAATGAAGAACGGGCCGAGAACAAAGGTGATTGTGAATCCATACTACACTGTCACATGCAGCGAGCGCAATGGCTCGTCAGCACAATACATCGTTTAACGGTTCCCCAAATTCGGCACTTCTGTGTATTCACTGTATCCTGTACTGTCAAATGTGTTAGTTTTCATAGAATACGGCCCCGCCACATGTCAACAAGTTCTATCTGTCCCAAAAGCCAAAGAGCAAATTCAGACCATTGCGGCAAATCATGAGGTTTCAGTTGCTGCACCGACTGGATCTTGTACGGGTACCATTGTAAAAATAGACCACTGAAGTTTCCTACTGTTGACAACTGGGTAGACAATTCTCGTGACACTGCACGTCAATAACTTCCAACGAGATAGAAATCCTCCTGGTGCCACATCAAGCTCACCCATATTTTAGAATTTCATTATCATCTTCTTTAAACCATTTTATGACTTGGGATTGTCCTCAGACTATTCAGTCGGCGATAATCTTTCAATGCAGCACTGTAATTGCTGCCGCTCACATAAAACAGTCTCATTAACAGCACACTTTCTGTCTTCTCGATAGCCATGCTGCTCATTCACTTTATGGCTTGCCAAATGACAACGGGAATGTCATCATCAAACAAACAGTTTACAGCGCCAGGTTTGCACCTGGCGGCCAAAATTGGAACTATTTTTTTATGGCATGAATAGGTTGCACATTAATGCATAGTGTATCTATCAAGTTTCGCCCTCATACGATAACTGCAGTTACACCTCCGCGTGTAGCTGCACATTAATTATAACCAGCTGGTATTATTATGCACTGTGGTTGCGGAGTTTATTATTCCATACAGTGAAGTCAAATTTCAATGGCAGTGAGTGCGGTTCTAATTATTAAAGAGCTTTTCAGATTCCGTATTTAACCATTGTGTCTTCCTTCTCGGATTAAGACAAGGAATCTGACTTTTTTCCTGTTGTGCGACTTTAGAGCAACTTTCGTGCTCACATAAAAATTTTCACAACAGTAGATTGCGCCACTCCTGGTACTGACGTCCACTGTTTCAGATCAGTACTCTGTTCGGAAGTCTTAAATGTTTTGTTTGAGATCGTAAATGAATAAGACGGGCGCCTACACAGTTCTGGACAGAATTTACGTGGGCGACCAACCGTTTCCATGCAGGTGGGAGGTGAGACTCGGAGGGCGGTGGCGGCGGAGATCGTCCACGGCCGTGGGGGCGTGTGTGTTTAGACGGGCGGCGGCTCTGTGCGGCCTTTTGTTTCCAGCGCCGGCGCTGGAGCTGGAACTGGCTGGATTGTCTCATCACAATTCAGCCTCCGTGGGTGGCAGGTATAAGCAGCGCCCGAGAGGTCGTAAAAAGCCCGCCGCAGCCGCGCATTAGCGGCCGTCGCTGCAGCAAAAAGTCCGCCGGCCGGCGGGCGACCTCTCGCAGTCGCTGATGATCGCAGAGCTCCCCGGGAATTGCGTCGTAAACGTGGAGCCGCAAGTTTCGGAGACGGGACGAAGGCACAGTGTTCCGATCCGAGGAACCACGCTATCCTTCTGCTCTTACGTCCCCGAAGCGCTCTTTTCAGACGCTGTGAGGAATATGGAATCATCTCACTGTATTTTCACAGCAGCTAGTTCGATAGCTGTCGAACATCCTTTCGCGGAGATACATGGTCATGCAATATACGGTTATGTAGTAGCGTCAGTACCTTCTCTTCGACATAGCATCTACCGCCACTGTAACATTATGAAACACACAGACACAACTAGTTATATTAGATATTACTACACCTGCCTCCAGAGGAACTTACAAATTAATGGTGTTGACGCAATTTAGTGTAAAGACAGCTACCCAGATAAGGGCGCCATACGTATGAGGAGGGCAAAATATTCACATCTACACCCTCACCTACGCACATATTCCGCAAGCCGTCATACGGTGGATAGTGGACGGTTTTAGAAAGCCTAGCTTGTGCGAAACTCAGTTTGCCCTTTTCTGACGTGATATACTGCGAAGTATGGATGGAGGGCAACAGGCAGGTTCCACATTTCTAGATTTCCGGAAAGCACTTGCCACGGTGCCCAATTGCAGGCTGTTAACGAAGGTACGAGAATATGGAATAAGTTCACAGATATGTGAGTGGCTCGAAGACTTCTTGAATAATAGAAACCAGTATGTTATCCTCGATGGCTATTGCTTATCAGAGACAAGGGTATCGTCAGGGTAGCCCTAGGTAAGTGTGACACGATCGGGGTTGTTCTACAGATACATAAATGATTTGGCGGACAGGTGGGCAGCAATCAGCAGTTACTTGCTGAGGATCCGTGGTGTATGGTAAGGTGTCGAAGTTCAGTGAGTGTAAGAAGACACAGACAAAATTTGCAGTTGGTGTGATGAATGACAGTTAGCTATAAACGTGGAAAAATGTAAGTTAATGAGGATGATTAGGAATACCAAACCTGCAATGTTCGGATACAGTATTACTAGCGACCTCCTTGACGCAGTTGTGTTTAAATATTTGGCTGCAACGTTTCAAAGCGATATGAGATGGAACGTGCATGTCAGAACTGTGCTAGGGAAGAGGGAAGGCGCGAATGGTCGATTTCGGTTTATATGGAGAATTTTAGGAAAGTGTGGTTCACCTGTAAAGGAGACTGCATATAGCACGCTAGTCCGACCTGTTCTTGAGTACTTCTCGGGTATTTTGGATCCGTTTCAAACCGGAATGAAGGAAGACATCGAAGCAATTCAGAGGTGGATTATTATGTATGTTAGCCGGCCGGAGTGGCCGTGCGGCTCTAGGCGCTGCAGTCTGGAACCGAGCGACCGCTCCGGTCGCAGGTTCGAATCCTGCCTCGGGCATGGATGTATGTGATGTCCTTAGTTTAGTTAGGTTTAATTAGTTCTAGGTTCTAGGCGACTGATAACCTCAGAAGTTAAGTCGCATAGTGCTCAGAGCCAGCCATTATGTATGTTATCGGTAAGTCCGAACAACACGTAAGCGTTACGGAGATGCTTCCGGACTCAAATGGGAATCCCTGGAGGGAAGACGACTTTCATTTCGAGAAATACTACTGAGATAATTTAGAGAATTGGCTTTTGAAACTGACTGCAGAACGATTCTGTTCCCGTCAACATACATTGCACATAAGAACCACGAAGATAAGACTCGAGAAATTAGGGCTTATTCAGAGGCATACAGATTTCCCCTCAATCGGTCTGCGAATGGAACAGGAAAGGAAATGACTAGTAGTGGTACAGGGTACCCTCCGCCACGCACCGTACGGTGGCTTGCAGATTATCCGTTTGGATGTACATGTAGTCGTAAATGTACCTTGTACTACTGTTAATTGCTAACCATTCCCTTTTCACTACCATTTGCAAACCGAGCGAGATAAAAACGACTACTTACTTCTGTGCGAGACCTGATTTTTCTTATCATTGCTTCACGGTTCCTACGATAGATTTAGGTGGTAGTACAATTGTCGTGCACATTGTCACAAATGCTGGTTCTCTAAAATTTCTCAGTGATGTTGTAAGACGGCAAGAACTATGCCCCTTACATGAAGTCATTAAAGATCACCTAACTCACGTTGAGTGAACAGCAGAGCTGAACAAAAAATGACTGACAAGGCACAATGCATCTTCTAGAGGGTATAGTATGGACGTATTGAAATAATTAATGGTTTTAAAGCAATTCACACGACATGAAAACTTTGTGGAAATGCGTCGATTTACTGGAGGTTAGTTTATCCCAGGGAAGTACTCAGAATTGACCGTGGTCGCCGGGGGAGCGGCTAATGGAAGCGACAATAGGCAGCTTAGGACAGCTCAAGCTCTGAGAAAGTGGTAACGGGCCGTGGCCTCCAGCTGCCTTAAGATGAGTGACAGTGTGGGTGGTTGACCCCGACCCCATGCTGGTATACCAGGAAGCAGATGGAGAACTTGTAGGCCTCTTGATAAGTATCCGTTGTCCCGTTTTGAGTTAAACATGCGAGAAAGCCGCGCAAAGCTAGGGTGGAGCGGTCAACAGAGGTCAAAATATGCGTGTTCGTGACTATAGCAACTTCACGCTGAATTCACGGTCCACAGAGTCTGAAGTAAATCAGGTGAAGAGCGACAGAATGAAATATGCCAGCCCCCGATGGGAACATAGGACCGAGGAATTTGAAGTACTGTCCTGGGAGTTAGAATTCCGGAAAAATTGGTGTTTGTGCAGATGCTAAACTTGATGGGTGACCTGGCAGGAGCTAAATAACAGAAGTTGAGAGGAAGGGAAATTTTGTGGGAATTTGTTCATTTCCCAGAGCAGGCATTGGTCGGCACTGGAAGCGACGCATAATTAACGCGACTTGCGCGGCAATTGGCATAAGTGATTTTGCTGTAGGGGAAACCGAGGCAAAGAGCAGACTGGCAGAAGTCTCGGTAGAGGTCTTCTGTTCCCAGCTTGCCTAGAGTGCGGACGTGGCGTTCTTTACTCAGCTTGCCTGAGAAAGAGTGAGCATCTCTCCAGTTTATGACTTAGCAAATGGAACGATTGAGCTTGGAGATAGGAAGTTTTGGTTCAGCTATGTACTGAGCAAGATAGCTAGGAGTGAATAGACGAGCGCAGCCTTGCAGCACCACAAGGTCGGCCGAGGTCCACACAACGACGCCGCTCCGCCACGCTGAATTCGATGATATTGCGCCCGCTGCGGCCACTGATTAATTTGTTGGATCACGTTGGCAAAGTTTCCACGAGGGTTCATGGGCCGTTTATTGTAGAATTCTTCTCGCACTTTGCATTACGCCTGGGTCAGTCGATAGGAATTACTTTTGATTTATTGCGCTTTACTCCACGCAAACGCAATTTATTACCACTGCCTGTTAGGAGAGTCATGTTATGTGATGATCGAAGGTCGTGAGTTAACATAAATCTGTGCTAATCGACTGCATCTGTTTTCAATCAAGTAGTTGAAATCCCAAGTTACTTTCTTAATCAATTTTATGTTCAACATTTGCATCTGGTGTCCAATAGCTGAATATAAGATCAATGTGCACCCCTTTTTAATTAAAAGGGATCAATTCTGAATCAGTTAATGTCAACACTACCACCGCAATTCAATCAGGAGTCACAGGGCCTTATTACTTTCTTTGCGTTATCCGACATTGCGGCAGTTTAGCACTCTCTGTTGATCTGTTAGTCAATTACCTGGGGTGAACACACACCAAAACCAGATAAGTGAAGGGGGGGGTGTTACAGTGTTACGTGAAATGAAAAGTACGTCACCTTCCCTCCAGAGATTCCGATCTGAGGTCACGGAGCATTTCTGTAACACTCGCGTGCTGGCTGAACTTACCGGTAACAGATCTAACGGTACACCTTTGAACCGCTTGGATGTCTTCCTCTACCAGTATTGAAGAATAGGTCGCAAAAGTATTCTGTATGGGATCTCCTTTCTAGAAGACCTGCGCTTTACTAGAATTCTCCCGATAAACCCTGAGCGAGATGACGCAGTGGTTATCACACTGGACTCGCATTCGGGAGGACGACGGTTCAGTCCTGCGTCCGGCCATCCTGATTTTGGTTTTCCGTGATTTCCCTAAGTCGCTCTAGGCAAATGCCGGGATGGTCCCTTTGAAAGGGCACTGCCGACTTCCTTCCCCATCCTCCCCAATCCGATGAGACCGATGACCTCGCTGTTTGGTCTCTTCCCCCAATAAGCAACAGCAGCAACAACAACAACCTGATAAACAAAAGCTGACCATTCGCCTTCGCTACAATTGACCTTCCGTGCTCGTCCCATTTCATGTCGCTTTTCAACGTTGGGCCTAGGAAATGGACGTGACTGTGTCAGGCCACTAATTTTCATCTGAACTTTACAGACCGTTTCCCTAGTGACCTGGATGAAACCATATTTTCTCACATTTCGACCAACATGCGATTGATGACGCCAGTCGGAAAATCTGTCCGTCTATGCTGCTTCAGCTCGTTCTGATTTACGTATTGTACTTGGTGGGTTGATAGATAATTGATACACATAAGGCAGGAAAATGTGGAAACATATAACGCCAAGAATAAAACTGACGAAGGACTAGCATACAGACCAACGTACATTCATGAGAGAAAAATACTAATAAAGATAAGAATACAAAGTAAAAGTATTACCGTGGACTAGTGGATCGATACCGCCTACGGGGTAAATAGCTGTCCTTCATATCTTTCAAAGTGGCCATGAGTGGAGTCATGTGAAATGTATATGCTTCCTCAATCTTCATCAGAGCCTCTTTATCTGGCCAGCATGGATAGTCCTATTCTTACATATGCAAGAAAAGCAGACAAAGCCCATATTCTACCTGCAGTCCTCACATCCGAGTCCTTTCACATCCGAGTTCTCTATCTCCTCCCTTGATATAGCATACACCCTCTTATTGGGAACTTGTAATCTTCCTTAAAACACGTTCCCACGTAATTCATAGTCACTCTTCCCACCTCCTTAATATCAGACTTCCGAAGCTACACCGTATTCTCAAGTCGTTCTCGTCCGTCTCTCCCTATCCCGTCTACTTACTTATCTATTGTCACATATTTGACTAACCCCTTGCTCTACTTTACCATTCGATGACAACATTTCTCATACTCCACAGGTTTTGCTCCTATCATTGTATCACTCTGTAAAAGGTTTTGTGTTACTAATGTGGTGTTTTCCGCAATATTTGTCGCTGTTCATCGTCTTCACTTTCACGACATTGGCAGGTATAATGTGCCGAATGTTAACTGCTCGATATAATAGTGGAAAGAATTTGTAATATACCGCCTTTGGTCTCATAGACAGTCCTTGCATCCATATCAAAATCCTATGCCCTACTTCATAGTCCCGCAGCTTGGTTTTTCTATCCCTTCGGCCGAAGCCTGTGTTTCTTCAACATTCCTTTGCATTGCCATGATTTAAATTGATGACCATCTTCTGAGATATTCTTCTCTACTAGCTCAAGCTGTTTCAGGGAGACTTTCTGGAACACTTCCAACATTCTCGTTGCTGTTGCTTTTCACCATGGAACAATGTTACGCATTTCGAGGCCAACTCCATCGTTACGCCGGCCGGGGTGGTCCAGTGGTTCTAGGTGCTTCAGTCTGGAACCGCGCGACCGCTACGGTCGCAGGTTCGAATCCTGCCTCGGGCATGGATGTGTGTGATGTCCTTAGGTTAGTAGGTTTAAGTAGTTCTAAGTTCTAGGGGACTGAAGACCTCGGCTCTTAAGTCCCATGTGCTCAGAGCCATTTGAACCACTTTCCATCGTTGCCGAAATATAATTGTAATTCCTGCTTGTACATAGTATCGGTCCCATTAAGTCAGTTGCCGCCAGCTGTCTCAACCTTCCAGGTGCAATGGGAAACCGATGAACTAGTTCGATATTATCAATGGTTTCCGTTTTTGGCATCGTTTTCCAAAGAGTGATACCTTTCGGATTCTCCTCGCCGTAGTCTTGAACTAAAAAGTCGCCTGTAGAGCCAAATAACATTCCCTCAGTTCGTATTATGCATGACTCATATGGCTATATCACAGCAGTTTAACTGTTATGTCTTTCAATATATACAATAATCATTGTGTTCCATCCAGTTTATGGCAAAGAAATAATAGGCCATTCTTCAGGAGGTACAACTGCCATATAGCGGTCTGCTCTCTGTCTCTCATTTTCCTTTTCATTTCCATCAGCACGAATTCCATTACAATGTGCGTCAGAGACGCCCTAATAAAATTCTCGAGCACCACCCGTCACATATAGTTCAAGCTATACTGATTTTTTTTTTCAAGTCCCCTTCCTTATTCTTATTTAATCTACTGGGCACAATATTCATTGCCCCAGGCACGTATGTAACAGTGAACTGGAATTGTTTCAGGTATAGTACCCTCTGTGAAGACCTTCCGTATGTAAATTTCGCCATAAAGATTACGGAAGGGTCTTCTTTCTCCAGCTGTTGTGCGGAGCATGATGAAGATGTTCGAATCAATTGAAGAACTGCACAAGAGATTGTTGATGTAACCACTGTTTTTATGGCAGACAACGCTGCGCGCAATTCCCTATCTTCAGACAGTGGTCATGCTGTGTCACGACACTTGGACATCCCAAGGTCCACGGTACGGAATGTGATTTGACCCATTCTCAAATGGTATCCGTAGAAGATCCATATAGCAGAGCAACTTGCACCACAAGACGCAGAGCAAAGTGTTGACTTCAGTCTCCACTTTTTCGCAAGGACTGAATTTGACGTGGGCTCTGTATGATGAACTTGTCGCCGTATGATGTGGCCTCACAGCTGGGTTCAACATTGGCCCATCCTTTTTTTTTTTTCTTTTGAAGAATTTGCCGCACAAGGGCCAAAAACGTGCATTGTGATTGGCCAGCGTTATTGCGATATGCTTCTCCAGCATATCATACCCACTCTACAGGAGAGAGACGCATTGAACCCAACAGTTCTCATGCAAGATTGGGCCCCACCGGACATCGCTCGAGAAGTTCCCCTGATTCTCCGAAACACATCTGGAAACGATCGAACTATCGGCCGATCGTTTTCAAATGCTTGGCCGGCATGATGACTTGATCCCACTCCAGGTGATTTCTTGTTGTGGGGCTACCAGAAAGACAGGGTTTACCGGGGAAACATTCACACATGTACTGATCTGAAGCACAACATGTCAAGAGAGATATACAGCATATCTACGGACATGCTTCGTTCTGCTGAACAGGATGAAATCCTGCGCTTTCACACTCTTCTGGACACTGGTGAGAACCGTATTGAGCCCCTTTTGTAGCAGTAATGGTACCGGTATGTTATGGTATGATGTACCATAGCAGCACATTAAAAGTGTTTCAGTTGAATTGATTCTGCATTATTTCTCCTCCCCAAGTCCTTGAAATTAGTGCTGCCAAGTTTCGTTCCCGTACGGTAATTAGTTTCAGTGTTATTACGTGTCAAATAGGGAAAGTTTAATTATAACCACCCGGTACGAGTTGCCTCACCTAGTTCTTCGATTTCTTGAAGATATCCACTTCCAAACACGTCTCTGTGCTATGCGTTAATATACAGAAACCTCTGAAGAGATCTGGGTCGGAAGGCTTCAGTGCCGTTAGAATCGCCTGCTTAAATGAATGGAATTCACTCTCGGTGATGACATCCCAGATCCAATTCGTCTTCTTTCCAGTCAGTTCACATTAGCTCGGCATGGCTAATTTATTAAGCCGATGTATATGCGTAGTTATTGCTTAGTTCATGGTGTTGCGTAGCAGTGTGCCACCTCCACTTCTGTAGATCCGGTGAAGTACCACTGGTATCCATTATGTGTCCTAAGAACTTGACTCTAGCAACAACTTAATGCCGCTTTATTGGTTGTTAGTCTACATATACATGATTACTCCACGATTCACAGTTAAGTGCATGGCAGAGGGTTCATCGAACCATCTTTAAGCTACTTCTCCACTCTTCCACTCTCGAAGAGTGGGCGGGAGAAAAGAGTCTTTAAATGTTTCCGTTCGAGCTATGATTTCTCTTTTATTTATGATCATCATCGCTTCCTTTGTTGATGAGCATTAACAAGATAATTTCACACTCTGAGGAGAAAGTGATTGAAATTTCATGAGAAGGTCCTCCCACAGTAAGAAATGCCATGGTATTAATGACTATACCCCGATTCGTGTATCATATTGGTGGCACTCTCTCACTATTTCGCAATAATACAAAACAAGCTGCCCTTCTTTGAACTTTTTCGATGATCTCCTCCAAACCTATCCGATGCGAATCCTACACCATATAGCAATTCTCCAGAAGAGGGCAGACGCCGCCAGCGAGTTTCTCTTGTACTCTTAAGGACACACTACGCTGCCCGCAGGCAGAGCTGGAGTAACGTTTGGGATGTTACATTTTTATCACAATGGCTACGTCCTGCCTTCTCATCCTGGGCCTAGACGCTCCGATGCCCAGCACATGTCCATCTTCTCGTAAAGAGATCGTTTCTGGCGTTCTTCCTGCCGTGAGTACACTGCTTAGCTACGAAAAGAGACTGCTACCTTCTTCTCAAGAGACGGCACAGTGTCAGCCTTTCCACCTATAGGCTTAGACGCCTAATAGATAAAGGTCAAGCATGGTCATCTAGTACTTCCCCTGCTATCATTGCCGTATCCCACTGTACGATTTTAAGTGAAATTATCCAACTCTTCATGTCATTAATATGCTACTCTGTTCCATCCCTACTTATGGCTCAGACGTGATTAGCCAGAAAGTGTAGACAACTCTGATCTTCCTAAGATCCAAGGTGAAGCCATTAAATTTTGGAAATCAGATTCTGCTTACAAAGTTTCCCAGATTATAATTCCACAGCGTAGAACCATTCACTGTTGAAGCCAGGGAATAGTTTACCGTTTACTATGTCTCATGGATTACAGTCTCCCTAGTTAAAGTCTAGATTTATCCTTAAAGGTCTGACATTTGGATAACGTTAACGTTGAATAAATTTTAACAAGTAAGTTTCACTGAGTGATTCTTATGTAAAAGGGTTCACAGTTGAAGGTGAGTATTATTGCAGAGGTTCAATATCTGGATGTGCCACAGTTCCTGCAACACAACCAGGCAACAGCTGTGATTTGGTGTATTAAGACATGCCATGAGTGGAACTGGAACAGATTGTCCTTTATAAAAACAAAGATTTTCCTTGTTTTATTGCACTTGTGTTCTTTACTTCGGTACAACGCTTGTATTTTACGTCAAACAGGATTTTCTAACTGTGTTGATAGCGTTCTCCATAGCTTTCAATCTTACTTCAATCTTTCCGTCTTTATGTAGCTACTGTCCTAAGCATGCTTTTGCACTATGCTTTAAATATTTGCCTTCCTCCATAATTTCCCCCACTACTGTTCACTCCAGCGTCGGTTAACCATTCCTGGGTGCCGTAGCAGATATACCATTAACTGTTTCTTCTCTTATTTCCGTCTGTTCTTTTTGCTTATCTATTTCGTACTTCATGTATTTATTTAATTTTTATCGTTCACTCAAATGCTTTCAGCTTCTCGAGGGTTCCCATTCTACACGTTTTATTTATATACATGCTCTTCATCCTCAGTAATTTTTCTCCTTAAAAAGTAGACATCTGTCACTTCCTCTGCTATTGTCTATTTCCCAATTTTTGTCTTAAACAAATCGCTGTATCTTTTCTCAAATTAAGGCCTATGTTTGTTACTACTAGATTTCTCTTGGCCAATAATGCCCATTTTTGCCGGTGCTAGTCCGCTTCCGATGTCCTCCTTGCTCTGTCCACCATTCGTTATTTTGCTGCTCAGGTAGCAGACTTCGTTAACTTCATTTACTTCGTGAGCGTAAATCCTCATGCTGAGTTTCTCGGTATTTTCATTTCTGCTACTTCTCATTACTTTCGTCTTTCTTCGATTTACTCTCAATCCATATTCTGTATTCATTAGACTGTTCATTCTGTTCAGCAAATGTAATTCTTCTTCACTTTCACTACAGATAGCAATGCCATCAGCAAATCGTATCCTGAGATCCTTTCACCTTGAATCTTAATTCCACTCCTGAACCTTTCCTTTATTTCCATCATTGTTTCTTCGATGTACAGATTGAACAATAGGCGCGAAAGACTACATACCTGTGTTACACCCTTTTGAATTCGAGTACATCTTTCTTGGTCGTCCACTCTTATTATTTCCTCTTGGCTCTTGTACATATTATACATTACCGTCTTTCCCAATGGCTTATCTCTATTTTTATCAGAATTTCGAACATCTTGCATCATTTTACATTGTCGAACGCTTTTTCCAGGTCGACAAATCCTATTAATGAATGACTCTGAGCACTATGGGACTTAACTGCTGAGGTCATCATTCCCCTAGAACTTAGAACTACTTAAACCTAACTAACCTAAGGACATCACACACATTCATGCCCGAGGCAGGATTCGAACCTGCGACCGCAGCGGTCGCGCGGTTCCAGACTGCAGCACCTAGAATCGCTCGGCCACCACGGCCGGCTCCTATTAACGTATCTTGATTTTCGTTTGGTCTTCCTTCCATTATCAACCACATCGGAATTTCCTCTCTAGTGGCTGTACCTTTCCTAATGCCAAACTGATCGTCATCTACCACGTCCTCTATTTTATTTTCCATTATCCTAAATATTATTCTTCTAAGCAACTTGGATGCAAGAGCTGTTCAGCTTATTGCGCTATAATTCCCGCACTAGTTACCCCTTGCAGTCTTCGGAATTGCGTGGATGATATTTTACAACAAGTCAGATGTTACATCGCCACTGGACAAATCTTGCCCCTCACTGAGACCTACAATGTACTCGTTGCACCTACCCGAGCTATCCTCTGCTTTTTAACAGTGGAATTTCCGTTGTACTCTTAATGTTATTACCGTTGCTTTTAATTTCACCGAATGTTTTTTTGACTTTCCCACATGCTGAGTCAGTCGTTCCGATAATCACTTCTTTTTCTGTTACTTCACTTTTTTCATGCAGCCATTTCATCTTAGCTTCCCTCTACTTCCTATTTATTTCATTCCTAAGTGACTAGTGTATCTGTTTCCCTGAATTTCCCTGAACTCTTCCGTACTTCGTTCTTTCATGGATTAGCCGGCCGGTGTGGCCGAGCGGTTCTAGGCACTTTGTCGCTACGGTCGCAGGTTCGAATCCTGCATCGGGCATGGATGTGTGTGATGTCCTTAGGTTAGTTAGGTTTAAGTAATTCTAAGTTCTAGGGGACTGATGAGCTAAGATGTTAAGTCCCATAGTGCTCAGAGCCATTTGAACCATTTCTTTCATGGATCAACTGAAGTATTTCTTCTGTTACCCATGGTTTCTTCACAGTTACATTTTTTTGTAACAATGTCTTTATTGCCAACATCTGTGATTTCCCTTTTTAGAGACGTCCTTTCCTCTTCAGCTGTACTGCCTATTCCTTACTGCTTTATCTGTAGCCTTAGAGAACTTCAAGCGTATCTCGAAATTCCTTAGTACTTCCGTATCCCACTTCTTTGCGTATTGATTCCACCTGAATAATCACTTAAACCTCAGCCTACTCTTCATCGCCGCTACATTGTGATCTGAGTCTATATCTGCTCCTGGGTAAACCTTAAAATACAGTATCCGATTTCGGAATCTCTGTCTGACCGTGATGTACTCTAACTGAAATCTTCCCGTATCACCCTGCCTTTTCCAAGTATAGCCCCTTCTCTTGTGATTCTTGAACAGATTATTAGCTACTACCAACTGAAATTTATTACAGAACTCAGTCATTCCCCTCTCGCATTCCTTGTAGCAAGCCCACATTCTCGTGTAATCTGTTGTTCTACTCTTTCCCCTACAAATGCTTTCCAGTCCACCATGACTATTAGATTTTCATCTCCCTTTATGGACTGTATTACCCTTTCGACATCCTCATACACTTTCTCTATCCTCTTCATCTTCAGATTGTGACGTCAGCATGTATATCTGAGCTGTCGTTGTCGGTGCTGGGTTGCTTTATATTCTGATAAGAACAACCTTATCGCTGAACCGTTCACAGTAACACACTCTCTGCCATACCTTCCTATTCGTAACGAATCCTACTCCCGTTGTACCATTTTCTAGTGCTTATGATATTACCCTGGCGAGAAATCGCTGTCTTTATTCCATTTCACTTCACTGACTCTATCTAGATTGTGCCCACGCATTTCCCTCTTCAGATATCTAGCTTCCGTGCCACCTTTAAGCCTCTGACATTCCACGCTCCGACTCTTTGAACGTTGTCCTTTCGTTGCCAATTAAATCTTTTTCTCTTGGTAATGTCCACTCTGGCACACCACTTTCGGAGATCCTAATGGGGGACCATTCCGGAATCTTTTGCCAACGAAGAGATCATCCTGACACTTTTTCAATTACTGGCCACATGTCCTGTGGATACAGTTTGTGTCTTTAGTGCAGTGGTTTCCATTGCCTTCAGCATCCTAATGCCGTTAATCATTGCAGATTCTTTGGCCTTTAGGGGCAATTTCCCACCCCAAAGACGAGAGAGTGCCCTGAAGCTCTGTCCACTCCTCCGCCCTCTTTGACAAGGCCGTTGGCAGAATGAGTGTGAGTTCTTATACAGGATGTCTTCGGCCACCAATGCTGATTATTAAACATAATTTAAGCATTGGTGGGTTTATAACAGGGGATAGAGGACGTTTTAGTTGCTAATCAAAGGCACTACCCCCATCTTTTTCTTCAGATTCATTTTGTCCGTTATCGCTCGTTACATTTTTCGAGGCGAAGTTCAGATGACACACGTTAAAGTTCATCGTTGATCCATTCACTCAGTTTTTTTTATTGCACAGGGCAGGTAACCCTCTGACCGAACACGGTGAGCTACCGTGCCGGCTACCCATAGACCACGGGTGCCGAAGTAAGCTACAGCGACATAAACGGCTTGACCCGATATTGTCGAAGAAAGAATGCAGAGCTAGCTTTCTATGGCAGTATATCCATATTGTAATTAAAGCCATCTCATATCTTGTCACAGAAGGGAAAGAAATTGATTGGTACATATGTTAAGAAGCTTATAAAAACAGTTTTGGGAAATTGTGTTGAAGGAAGAGGAGACGAGGGCTGAAGAGATTTCAGACCTACCATTTAATGGATCGCAGCACATGCAGAATCATTAAGAAGGAAGAGACGAGATTTCGGGAGGAGTTTAGTTTAGTTTTTTAGATACTACATAAGTACTCTAAATACCTTTTCACGAATTATTGTTTTATTTCTTGAATATGAAGTCCACTGTAGTTTCCTTAAGAATATTCACAGTACAGTTTGCGCAGTTTGATTGGGAAAATTATACCGCATCCTGTGTATTGCTGTGGTTATTGGATCCTGAAATTTTACGCAGAGTATTCTTAAGTTTGTGACGTATTGATTTCAGAAAGTTAGCTACTTGTAGGGACGAAATCAGTTTCAGTCAGCACATACAACAGCGCCCTTGGATTATTTCAGCGTAATTCGCTTTCTTCTTGAACATGTTTATCACTGTATTGGCGAAGTTTTTCACTAAAATATCTGCTGATAAGTTTCTTGGGCGCGACGTAGGATCACATTCCGAGAACGCAGAGAGAGCTTAACCACCGAGTTTCACCTCACTGTCCTATTAGCACTTAACAGTGCCAGGCTTTCAGATTTACGATTCGATTAATGTTTATCCGTAGGTCGTACAAAACAGTGTGGACGCACGACTTGTTTAATAGGTATTTCAATGGATTTAAATTCCGGATGTGTGTCGATGAAGGCAAGAAGGAACCGTATTGTAATCTTAAGTCATACGATGCTAACTTTTGGCAGCCTGATTTTATTTGATCAGTATTTTATAGCCTATATGAAGAAACTGGTATCTGCCGTGTTAGTCCTATTCATTACTTGCTTTACTTAGGTGTTGCTTCTTTTCTCCTGATTTTATGGAGATATAATTTGTACCCTCCATAAAGTCTTCAATGTGTCTGAACTCTGTTTAAGTTTTCAAGAAAGTAAGGTTCTGCTTTTATTATTATTATTATTATTAGCAGTAGTAGTAGTAAATCAGTATAATTGTTGATTATTTTAGGTAGTATAGCGATTTTTCTAGGATCTTGAGGAAATATTCCAACAGAACGGTGAAATAAAAAAGTGAAAGGAAAGTGCAGAGTTAATTTGTTGTAATTCTGAAATAATAACACCATAATCTGCGCTGAATGATTAACATCATTGCAATTTCTATGTCACTCGCTTTGAGAACGCATTTTACATTTATTGTTCCATGTTATTTTGGCTCCTCTACTTTTTTTCACCGGCGCTTCCGTGAGTAACTTTCAATTTTTCCTAATTTAGCACATGCGAATTATTTTCAATTTATAATTTTGTGTTTAAAAACTTCTCGTGAGAAATAATTCCTGGTATTCAAAATCAAAACTCTATTGGATTCATGTAGCTCTAGGGACATTATTCAGGCAGCACACAATATTAGCAGGCTATCGGCAGAACAGCGTACAAAGCGATATGATTAAGTGACAGGGCAAACGGCTATTCGAACCGTATTTCATATCTCACGGCAAACTGGTCGTGATTTAACGTTGTGAGCGTGCACTGCCGCAGCCGTAATTACGACAGCATTCTGGTCGAAAAGTCTAGATTATTACCAGCGTTGATCAATGTGATTATACGAAGGTGGGAGAAATAATTTACGTGCAGTAACAAAAGAAAACGAAGTAGACAAAATTTAAGAAAAATTTGTTGCCACACAGCTAGGTTTCGTGGGTACCCTATAAATATGATCTGGATGACTCATGGATGATTTTATTAAACTTATTATGTAATTTAGGCATGCAACTAACATCGAATAATTTAAAACGAACATTTTTGAGAATATTAATCTACAAAACTGAGGACGTTATTTTTGCTAATTTATTCGCAAAACAGCCTAATAAGCAAATCCAAAAGATTATAACAAGTAGCCAAACGCATACGTGATGCAGGATGAAAACAAGGGAATAGGTGACAAGTTATAACAAACTAAGAAACAAGAATATTAGGTGAAATAGATTCCCACCGTCCATCCTTCCGGTTAAGAGTCGTAGGAAGATATGTAAAGACGCAGGGGTATACGCAGTAATATTACCAACTGTTGTACCTCCGATATTAGTATCAACTACAACTGGTGCCTCATCGTGCTGGAAGTGTATCCTTTGTTTAACATTCAGAAATACATCTCCTAGCAGTTCTGTCAATACATATTCCACGAATGCGGTGTTTGCATCTACTGAGGTGGGATGGAAGAATGTATGGTCCAAACAACCAAGAATGCCACCCAACACACGATACTGAATCGCTGTTGATGAAAATAAGGTCGATACCCCGCGGACTAACATGTTCCCAAACATGCGAACTGTGGATATTTGAATGTCAGTACACACTCCCAGTCAACAACACCGACGTAACAGCTTACGTCAGCACCACTAACAAAATATCCCCTAACATTACAAGCTGACATCACAAACTATATATTCCTCATGGAACTACATTTGTTTTGACGTTATCTATCTTCTCTGTTAATTTGAACCTGGTATATATGTGGTGTCTGTTCTTTCGGACATGTCCGAAAAAACAGATACTTTATTTGATCGATGGTGACAGGTGAAAATTTGTGCCGTTCAGTGCCTCTAACCCAGATCTCCCAATCAACGCCAAGAACCTTTACTGTCTTGGTCATTCGAGCACGCTTCCCATCCACACCAAATTCCCAGTCTGTTACAGAATACTAGTGTAGCGTCACCTACGCATAAACCCCTTACTCGCCATTTCGGATTCTGCCAAGAGATCGGCCTTGATGTGCATTGACACTGAAGATGTGTGTGTGTGTGCGCTTATCTTCCTTCATCTTGCGGAAATCGCACTTGGTGAGTAAGGGGTTCATAGGTAGGCACGCCACGCAGATAATGTGTAGCAGGCTGGGTCTGAAAGAACAGACGTTGAGGAATGGCTGTTACGCATTGTACTCGAACGTCCGGGCACTTCAACAAGGGGGGCTGCTACTCAAGATCGTGTCATGAATCACAGCAGTGTGTGGCGGATTTTACGTCGGTAAGTGCTCTCAGAGAGTGCTAGCCTTCCGCAAAGCAGACCTCTCTCCTAGAGAGAATTTCTGCCAATGCGTGCAGCAACAGCGTACGCTGCATTCCCTGTTTGTAAGCAGTATTCTTTTCACGGATAAGGCTTGATATAACCGAGGCGGTATATTTAACTACCTTACCTGTCACATTTGGGCCGATGCCAGTAATAATGCAACACACGTGCCACGCTATCAGCAGCGTTATTTGTTGAACGTCTGGCCAGGGTTGATCGGAGACCGCATTATTACACCACACTTCCTCCCACAGAGACTAACCGAACAGCACTACATGTGGTTTTTGCGGACTGTACTTCCAGATGTATATGATGATGTCCCACTGAAGCAGCACCTGAACATGTGGTTCTGCTATGACAGTGCTCCAGCACCTGTTCTTTACGGGTGCTCTGGCGTCTATCTCTGACGTGTTGTTAACATTGGATAGATTAGAGGAGGGCCTGTGCCATGGCCATCAAGGTCTTCGGATTTAAATCCCGTGGACTTCTGTGTGTGGGGTCATGTGAAAAGCCTGGTCTATGCTACCGAGGTAGATTCTATTGAGGAATTTCTCTTGCGAATTGAAGCATTCTTCCAGCATTTGTAGGATTCCCCATGACTACCTGAGAGGATTCGCTATTCGTTTCAGAGACGAGATCAACGTTGCATTCAGACTCATGGACAACATTTCAAGCACCGACTATAACGTTTAGAGATGCTATGTGTTCCTCGAGACTGATGAACAGCAACAGAAAATGTTCTGTATCTCGACAACGGTTGATTTGTGGACCTATGTTTACTGGAGCTTCTGACTACTTTTGGCCTGTAACTTCCACATGCGAATTATTGACCATCACTTCTGAAACACCATGTGTATATAAGGTGACGATCACCGAAGATGTATTGTTTCAGCGCACAAGTACACCAAGCCTGATCTCATTCTGGAATCCAAAATGCCGAGTAAGGGTTTCATGGGTAGGTGACGCTACGCTAGAAGCGTGTAATTCGCTGTGAATCTGGGTGGAATGACAAGCGTGCTCGGATGGCCGAAGCGCCTAAGACCACTGCTCACGTTATGTGGGAGACCGGGTTCGCGTCCCAGTCCGGCACAGATTTTCACCTGTTACCGTCGATTCATTTCTATACACAAACGCTGCAAACATCACTGAAAACTTGTGATTTTCTGGTGGTGAGTGGTCAACGAGATAGTTCGGCAACCCCTTCTAATGTTGGAATTGAGTGGCCTAGTCGGTTGCAAGAAAACTATGGTGTACCCTGTCCGGTGGACGGTCTGGTGACTTGCCCGCTGGACTGCAGTTGCCGTTCCTGGTTACAATCGACGGAACTGTAAACCACTACCCGACGGTAGTGGATTCAGTCACAGCTAAGCTTGCCGGAGAGGAGTTAGATTCGTACACAGTCTGCGGCACTACCATGAACTGTGAAATTAGCTGTACGTTTCTTTCAAATTTAAAATGTTGTAGGGCTAAGTAATACTTCAGTGCTCTCCAGCCGCGTGGTAATTTCAGTAACAGTGTTTTTGATGCTGATTTATCCGACTGTTATTTTAAACGATAAAAGCGGTGGCTCGTTTTGTTATTTTTACTGGTTACTATTCCTTACTGTAGGGGCTGTGTTTTTTGATATTTTTTCTCTAAACCAGCAAGGCAAAACAGAGGCCACTACTTCCACCACATCAAGTGGATTTAGTGCTCACGTACTCACACTGAGCCGTGAACACTTCCCAGATTATCAGTGGGAAATAGTTGAACATGATTACTACTGTTATCGGTGCCATGCGTGCAATGGTCGTGCCAGGCGAGCAATATTGAATCTTTACACTACAGTTAGTGGCGCGAGACATGTACGACCCTATAGCAACCGTTATAGTTCCGCATTATTCTGTTACACTAGGGGTGAGTTCACGTAAGGAAAGAGAGAGAATGTAAGATTAACGGACTCATGTTCTAAACAGTTGAGACTCTAACAATAATACAACCAAATGGGGGTGGGGGGAAGAAAGATCCGAGTTCAGCAGCCTGCCCCAACGTACCTTCATAACACGCCAAGATAGCTGGAGGAAAGGAATTTTAGTATCGATCGCCGTATTATCAAATAGAATCCCATTTAGTAAAGGAAGGTATTGCGGGCGTGCAACGACCACCACCATGAAACAGCCAAAGACCAAGACAGATGCTACTGTGCGCCCGGTAGCCTCCCGTACTAAAGCAATAAAACCCGCAAGACGCGAAACTCTTCACAATGACCTATCAGGTCCCCTCTGGGCCGCAGCCGCGAATTTACTGTGCACGTCGGCGCTCATGCTTACCGAACTTCATCTCCTGGAAGCGGCACCTCCGGTCTCCGGCACGGTCTCACTGGAACTGAACTACTGCCCCTTTGTCCAATATCCATTCGCCGAGGGCGGTTGGCGCCCGCCCGCGGAAAACGGGCGCGCACCTGAACTCACCAATCATACAGCCGGAATTTCACAGGGAGGCGACCTCGCGACGTTAAAATCGAGCAGAAATAGCATTTACAAGGTTGGTAAGGCAGGTTGGGGAACTTAGAACAAGAGAAACTTGGGCCACAACTGAATGTTCAAACGACACCACGTGCTAACCTGGCGATCGGAGAGGGGACGGGAAACGGGAAGCCATAGATAAAGAAAATTCCTGGCGCCAAGCTCCTCTAACAGATCAGTGTGAGGTAAGCTGTAAAAATCGTTAAATATATCAGGCAACCCATAGAAATTATTAATATTGCCTGAATTATTATTTTACCGAATAGCAGAATGCTGGGATTAGAAATACGAAATACGAGCACTGAATGGTGAATGAAGTGCACGTCTTTCAACGATTCCGATACTGTGCTCACAGATGACGCCTCTGTTTAATTCTTGTGCAGTTTGCGTAATCTATAGTCGAGTAAGTTCCAGCGAAATTACGTGCAAATGACCAACACTAATATATCATTCATTTATGTATGTCAGATGAGGCTCAGTGAGCTTCCGGGCAATAACTATTGAAGCGCTTGTGTAGGGACACTGGCTGTTGGTTCTTCGAATTGACAGAGACAATCGATTGAGGGGAGTAGTATTCACTATAGCTTTTGGTAATTCGCGACAAATTAAAAGTATTTTGCCTTTTGTAAACAAGGAACGGTTGTTTTCTGCTGTTGGTTAAAGCTAACCGTTGTGAGTCTTCCAGATTAAACATAATAAACGTAGCCCAGATAGATACGGTAGAAATATAACGGTTATTGGAGAAGACTAACCGTATTTCTCTTCAGATAGTCTGAGCTGTCGTATTGTCCACATCGTTATGTAGCTGTGCCAGTTGCACAATAAATAGTGTGGCTAATGATGCATTCCAGCTACCAATATTACGTGTCACTGTAATTGTTAACAACATCTACGCTCCACCGACGGAATAAACAATCTGGTGGCTGGAAATTAATTTTTATGTTTTACACTATAGTTTCGTAGAACCAAATTGAGGAGCAAACGTCCACTGTCATATAAGTCCGCAGCTCGTGGTCTAGTGGCTAGCGTAGGTGCCTCTTGATCGAGTTCGACTACTACCCGGCTTGGGGATTTTTTCTGCCCGGGGACTGGGTGTTTGTGTTGTCCTTATCATTTGATCATCATCATCATTTGTGACAGAAGCTAAATTGGAATCAGTAAAGAAACTGGAACGTGTGAAAAACTGGGACTTTGTCTGGGCGGTGATGACTGCACAGTTGAGCGCCCAGCAATAACAACGTCATCAAGTCTGTCATGGAAGGTGTCAGTACAAGGAATTACAACAGGGAAGCCATAACAGATAAAGAAAACGTTCATGAAATCTAAAAATAAGACAAGCTATACGTTTATATAAACACAGGCAGCAATGTTACACAAGAATTAGCTCAATTTTTCAAGTACCTCCACAGAATAGTAGTGACCCATGATGAAATTTTTCAGTTTAGAGCCGGCCACGGTGGTCTAGCGGTTCTAGGCGCTCAGTCCGGAACCGCGCGACTGCTACGGTCCCAGGTTCGAATCCTGCCTTGGGCATGGATGTGTGTGATGTCCTTAGGTTAGTTAGGTTTTAGTAGTTCTAAGTTCTAGGGGACTGATGACCACAGATGTTAAGTCCCATAGTGCTCAAAGCCATTTGAACCATTTTTTTCAGTTTGGATTTGAAAGCGCGTGGATTACTACTAATATTTTTTAATTCTTTGGCAGCTTATTGAAAATGGATGCAGCAGAATACTGCAAGCCTTTCTGCACGAGAAACAAGGAGGTGCGGTCCAAATGTAGATTGGATTTCTTCCTATTATTAACTGAGTGAAAGCTGCAAATTTTTGGGAATAAGCTATCACTGTTAACAAGAAACGACAGTAAAGAACATATGTATTGAGAGGCCCAACTCGGGCGCCACTTTGTTACCACTATCAGTACTATGGAGAATGACATTTCCTGCCTGTTCATGTCGTCTATTGCTATGAGTAGATTAGGGTAATTAAGTGCAGGGAGATCAATCCTTAATGCAACCGCCGGGCGAAGATTTCGTTGCCCGGCTTTGTTTGTACAGAAAAATTGTGCGGGTAGCACCTTTCTTTCTTTTTTTTATCAGTTGTCAGTCTTCTAACTGGCTTGGTGCGGCCCGCCACGAATTCCTCTCCTCCACGAACTTCTTCATGTCAGAGTAGCACTTGCAACCTACGTCCTCAGTTATTTGCTGATTGTATTCCAGTCTCTGTCTTCCTTCATAGTTCTTACCCTCTTCAGCTCCCTCTAGTACCGTGAAAGTTATTCCTCAATGTGTTAGCAGATGTCCTAGCATTCCGTCCTATCTTGTCAGTGTTTTCCATGTGTTCCTTTCCTCTCCGATTTTGCGCTGAACCTCTTCCTTCTTTACTTTATCAGTCCACCTAATTTTCAACATTCTTCTTTAGCACCACTTTTCAAATGCTTCGGTTTCCTTCTGTTCTGGTTTTCCTACAGTCCATGTTTCACTACCATAAAATGTTGTGGTCCAAACGTACACTGTCAGAAATTTCTTCCTCAAATTTCGGCTTATGTTTGATATTAGTAGACTTCTCTGGGGCAGGAATGCCCTTTTTGCCAGTACAAGTCTACTTTTGATGTCCTCCTTGCTCCGTCCGTCGATGGTTCTTTTGCTGTCTAGGTAGTGCAGTTCCTTAACTTCATCAACTATCTGAGCATAAATCCTTATGTTACGTTTCTTGCTGTTCTCATTTCTACTACTTCTCGTTACTTTCGTCCTTCTTCGATTTATTCTCAATCCATATACTTTACTCATTAGACTGTTCATACCATTCGTCAGATCTTGAAGTTCTTCTTCTGAGGATAGCAGTGTCATCAGCGAATCTTTTCAATTTGACTCTTGAACCTTTGTTTGATTTCCGTAATGGCTTCTTCGTTGCATAAATCGAACAGTAGGGGTGAAGAAATACCGAGTACTTCGTTCTTCATCTCGCACTCTTATTGTCCCCACTTGGCTCTTGTACATTTTGTATGTTATCCTTCTTTCCTTGTAGCTTACTGCTACTTTCCTCAGTATTTTTAACATCTTTCACCATTTGACACTGCCGAACGCTTTCTTCCTGTTGGAGAAATACTATGAACGTGAGTTGATTTTTCTTTAATCTTGTTTCCATTATCAACCGAAATGTCAGACTTGCGTCTCAGGTGCCTTGACCTTTTCTAAAGCCTTACTCTACGTCATCTAACAGACTCTCAATTTACTTTTCCATTCTTCTGTATTATTCTCGTCAGCAACTTGGATGCATGAGCTGTAAAGCAAACTGTGCGACAATTCTCGCACTTGTCAGCTCTTGTAGTCTTCGGAATTGTGTGGACGGTATTTTTTCGGAAGTTGTATGATATGTCGCCAGACACATCCACTCTAAACACCAACGTGAATAGTCTTTTCCCCCCATTCATTTTAGAAATTCTGATGGGATGTTATCCATCCACTCTGCCTCATTGGCTCTTAAGTCCTCCAAAGCTCTAAACCTAATTCTCATACTGGAGCCCCTATGTCTTTTAAATCTACTCCTGTTTCTTCTTTAGACACATCAAACAAGTCTCCCCGCTAGTAGAGGCCTTCAATGTATTCTTTCCACCTATCCGCTTACTCCTCTGCACTTAACAGTGGAGGTCTTTGCAGTCTTAATGTTACCACCCTCGAGTTTAATTTCACCAACGATTGTTTTGACATATGCCGAGTCAGTCCTTCCGACTATCATTCGCGTTTCTATTTCTTCACGTTTTCCATGCAGCCATTTCTTCTTAGCTTCCCTGCACTTCTTCTTTATTTCATTCCTCAGCAACTCGTACTTCTGTGTTCCTGAATTTCCCAGAATACTTTTGTACTTCCTTCTTTAATCGATCAACTAAAGTATTTCTCTTGTTACCCATGGTTCATTTACAGTTACCTTCTATGAACCTATTATTTCTAACAACTGTGATTGCCCTTTTTAGGGACATCATTTCCTCTTCAACTGTACTGCCTACTGAGCTGTTCCTTTAAGAAGTATCTATAGCTTTGAGAACTTCAAGTGTGCTTTTTCGTTCGTTAGTACTTTCGTATCCCACTTCTTTGATTCTTTCTGACTAGTCTCTTAAACTTAAACTTGTGTCCATATCTGCTCCTAGAGACGTCCTACAATCCTGTATCTGATTTCGAAATTTTTGCCTGACCATGATGTAATCCAACTGTGTAATGCACTTTTTTGTGTATATACATGCACATAATGTAAAGCACCACTCACACACTTAGAAGTTTCATCACATGGAGGTATGTGTACAAAGATGACGATATTACAACCATAACAATGCCAAAGACTTCCACTCCTAGAGATATTTCATCATGTAAATGTATGTGACAGTAGAAATTTACAAATTGTTAATGATACTTTGCTTACTATTTACATTGGAAGAGAACTAATAAAAATTAAAATAAACAAATAAACCAGTTAGTTATAAAGTGTTACTGCCGTGATATTACGTATACATTGTGGTATACATTAGAACAACAGTAAGCGATATGGGCCAGATGTACATAAACAAATATTGCAACTATGGACATATTATGGCATACACTCAAAGCACAGTAAATAGGTTGGGATATACGTGCATATGTAAATATTACAAATGTTACAAAACTGGACTTATTTACTTTAGATTGGAAGGAGGTGAATGAAATTTTTAAGAAAGCCGGTACTGAATAACTTGGCTTGCTTACTGAGGAAATTTTGTGGTGATTCGCTTTTATGTACATATATTTCAATTTCCTCAAGCAAATTCATAAGGCTACCTTTCTCAGCATGGTGGAATTCTTCTACATGGTCTTTAATGCTCTTTATTCCATGACTGTTAGTAGTTGTGTGCATGGCAAACGTGGATTTGGAAATGTAGTTCAATTGTACGGCATCTATATTCTCTTTCAACTGTGTCTCAGTTCTTCTTCCACTTTGTCGTATATTGTAAGAGGGGCAACATTGACAGGTGAGTTTGTATACGCCAGATTCTTTGTATGGGGAGTTGTTATTTTTTAAGTTTTGTACTGCTAACTGCTGGAGTTTGTTGTTTGTGTGGAAGCTTATTTTAATGTTTGTGTTTTTAAATAGATTGCTTATTTTGTAGGAAATGCTCACTAAGAAAGGTAGTGAAATATATTTCCTGCTCTTTTCTACTGCATTTTCTGTATGTTGCATGGTTGTCTGGTGCACAGCTTTGTTAGCTGATGGTTTTTATATTTGATGTGATAGTTTGTCTAAAATGAGAGAGCTGTATCCATTGTTTGAGTCTATGGACTTAATTATGCTGATTTCATTTTCTTTTTTAATTGGTTCAAGAAGAATTTAGTGTAGGGGGTTCAATGTGGATCTAAAATATGCCATCTTATACTGGTTTGGATGACAAGATGAGCTGTTGATACTTACATCAGTGGATGTTGATTTTCTGTAACTCCCAAAATGATATTTATGGTTTTTGATGGTGATTTTTACTCCTAGGAAATTGATGCCGTTGTTGGTCTTATGTTCAACGGTGAATTTAATGTTTTAGTGAATGCTACTCACATTTGTTGCTAATGCGTCTATCTCCTAATTGGTGCCATCAAAAAGTAGAATTATATCATCAACATACCTTTAGTAGTAGATGATTTTGCTGTTGATGTGACTGTTAGCTTCAAAAAATGTCTTCTCTAAGTGATTTATGTAAATATCTGTTAACATCTCAGATAGGCTGCTACCCATTGCCAGCCCATCTTTCTGTCTGTATACTTTGTTGTTAAAACTGAACTAATTGTTTGGCAGTACCAAGGTGAGTAACTCAATGAGCTCACAGATCAAATGGCTCTGAGCACTATGAGACTTAACTGCTGTGGTCATCAGTCCCCGCTCACAAATCGCTGCCACACTTAGTTTCTTATGTTTGAGTAGATTGTTTCTGATTAGGTTTACACAGTGATAGTATAAGTAATTCTGAACAAAAAAATGTTATATGCTTCGTTAGGGAGGTATGGATATTGAAAGGAACTTCAATTCTGCAAAACTGATGTGCAAAACGTGAACGTATACGCAATACAACTGGATCGTAATGTGATTATCTTGAGAACAATCTTACAGAGAACTACAATTATGTTACACATTTTTACATAATATTTATTTCGTGCACAGTGCTTTAAAACATGCATGTTACATGTTTGCAGTTGAAAAAGACGTACCATGTCTTTTGCAAACGGCTGTAACACTTATCGTACAGGTGTTGTACAGGTCACAGAACAGGTTTGAATATTCCACCATGAACGTCAATGCACTTTTGATCTGTAGCGATAACATATTGTGTTACTTGTTCAGTTGCCTGTGGTTGATTCCTAATCAATTCAGCAGCGCCCATGATGCAACGAAGCAGTTCATCTAGTGTATTTACCTTCACTTTGTGCACCTCTGATTTCATCCGACCCTGTAAACAGAAATCTAAAGGTGTAAGGTCAGGTGACTTGGAGGCCAGTTAATAACACCGCCACAGCAAATACAGCGATTAGGGTAGGTGCGGTTCAGATGGTCCCTCACACGTAAGGTAACATGTGGAGGGGCATCGTCATGTTGAAAGTACATTCCAGTTCGCTTGGCTAAAGGAACTTTGTCCAATAGTTCCACAAAAGAATTTTCTAAAAATGCAGGTACCTCTCTCCCTTCAATCGCTGATTGATAATAAATGGACCTATCAAAAGGTTACCTATCATGCCACGCCAAACATTATGGCAAAACGAACATGTCGTGAAAATTGGGCTTCGTCAGTGAATAGTATGGAAGCAAATGACTATTCTCAATTACCAAGTGACAGAATTGTAGTCGGGCATTTTCGCCAACCTGGGGGTTTTGGACCAGCTGTATGTGAAATGGATACAGGTTTTCCGCATGTAATGTTTCCCTTACAAGTGTCTGTGGGACATTCATACGCAGGGACATTGTTCGTATGCTCATACAGGGACTTCACTCACTTCACTCAACACGTGCAATAATTTCTTCCTGTTCTTACAAAGTTTGTTGACGCGCACGCTCGGACGTAAAATGTCTGCTAGGAAGAGAGACTGTTGCACGCAAAGTGATAAACACTTTGGTAAACACCCTGCGATCAGGTAATCGTCGAGTAGGAAAGCACCTGTGGTATCCCTCCCTTGCAGCGGTTGCACTACCGTCGCAGAAGCCATAAACATACACCATATCTGCGTATTCCTCATTATTGTAACGTGTTGCATTGTTAGCAGGGCTTGCACGAACACAATTAACACCATACCCTACACAGGTAACCAATCCGTCGCCGGTACACTACACAGTGCGGCTTACACTGCACAACTGCGCAAACAACCCGTGACTGACTACATACTACGTACGTCACATGACCATAATAGGTGGTAGGTTGCATAGCGTAAACATGGCATGTTCCCGTGAATTGTCTGCAAGAAAATCACGTTACGGTCCAGTTTTATAGCGAATATGTTCGCATTGTGCATATCAATTTTGCACAATTAAAGTTCCTTTCAGTATCCATACCTCCCGAACGAAGCATTTGCGGATCTATGTTCATATAACATTTTTTATTCAGAATAAGTTATACTCCCAGACACCCTGTGTACATATATGCCACAAATTTGAACAACATTTCAAAATCCACATTTGCCATTTAAACAACTACCAACAGTCTTGGAATAAAGAGCATTGAAGACCATGTACAAGTATTGCACCATTCTGGAAAGGTAGCCTTATGAATTAGCTTGAGGAGATTGAAATATATCTACATAAAAGCAAATCACCACAATATCTTCTCAGTGAACAAACCGAGTTAGACAATTCAGCCTTTCTTCAAAATTTCATTCACCTACTTTCCAATCTAAAGTAAAAAAAGTCCAGGTTTTTATATTTGTAATATTTGTATATGTACATCCATCCCAACCCATTTGCTGTGCTTTCAATGTATGCCATAACAAGTCCATAGTTGTAATATTTATTTAAGTACATTTGGCCCTTATCATTTACTTTTGTTCCCATGTCTACCGTAATATTTACTTAATATCACTGCAGTAACTTTATAATTGACTGATTTATTTGTTTATCTTAATTTTAATCAGTTCTCTTTAAATGTAAATAATTAGTAACGTAACATTAGCAGTTTGTATATTTCTACTGTCACATACATGTACATAATGAAATATCTCTAGGAGTGGAAGTGTTTGTCATTGTTATGGTTGTAATATTGCCATCTTTGTACAAATACCACCATGTGATGAAACTTCTAAATTTGAGACTGGTGCTTTATATTATGTGCATATACATACACAAAGATGTGCTTTATACAGTATTTGCTCCTGCAAGATATTAAACAACCTGCTCTGGATCGTATTGTAAGTAATTCTAACCTCTTCCATTTAATAATAATAATTTTTTACATCATTTAAAATCGTCGAGAGGCACAATTACAATTAAAAAGTCGTTGTCTCACATTTTGATTTGGTTGTAGGGCACCACATCCCCAATAAAGTTTCGTCAAGTGAGGAAACAAAACACGAAATGTAATGTAAAACGTGAACTTGCCGTCTGAAGATGAACCTATCGGTTCGAAACCGGTAACAGCGCTGTTTAAATAAATAAACAGTATTGTAAATAGTGGCTGGTTGCTGTAATCTTCTGTGTAAGAGTCAGCCTATATTTTGTACACAGCCACGCACTCAAAATAGCAAGAAAATTAGTCATTCACACAGATTTCTGAGTATTAAGCGAGCCCTTGGATCCTATGATTTACGAGTATAAGGAAATCTGGAAAAAGGCAAATTATTAATTTGGACACTGTGGCGTCTAACTCTACGTAGACATACTGATGGCGTTTCTCTCGCATTTTCCTGAAGTAATGTAAGTAAAACCTGCATGAGATGGCCGGAAGTGGGTTTGAAATCTGCTCTTCCTGAACGTGTGTGTAGTAGTCTTCTCAGTGCAACAATGAGCAGCTGTCTCTCAACAGTGTCTCGTATTTCATATGAAAGGGCGTAAGACACGTTATTGAATGCTTACAAGATTGCCACACACTTGCAATAAATATTCTGAAAGTCGGCGTACGCTGTGATTTCAAACGGAACACCCACAAAGACCATTAATATGAAATGTAGATGTCAGACGAATATCCTTGAAAGAACCATGAGGAAGCCCAGTTAATCCGAGAAGGAAATAGGTTACAAATCTCTTGTTTGACAGGAGTACTGCTTGCCAACCTGACACTCTTCCCAAATAGGATTGATGGGCTTATTAGAGAAGACTCAAAGAGCAGCACATTTAACCATAGCTTCGCTTAGTCAGCGCCAAAGCCTCACGGAGATGACACTCTACCTGCTGTGCCCAGTGCTAAAAAACAGGCATTCGGTATCTTGGAGCGATTTACTGTTAAAATTTCGAAAGCGTACGTTCCTAGAAAATTCAGGCACTGAACTGTTTCCTCTTTCATGTATCTTGCGAAAATGTTATGAAAGCCAAATTATGGAGATTCGAACACACGTGGAGGCACAGCAACAGTTGTTCCTCACGCATACTGTTCGTGACAGGAAGTGGCTACAGTTCACACAATCAGGTATGTTGCCGAGCATAGTGTAGATGTAGACACTACACTTCGGTCAGTTCAATGCTGGTTGGCATTGGTCATTGTTAAAATCAGAGAGAGAAACGCGGCAATAATGTGTCACAGTAAAGTAGGAAAGTAATGAGTATTGTTGGAATATTTGTAACGAGTCAATAATCATGGGAATAATGACGATGCCAATTCACTAGTGGACAAATGTTGTATGAAAACTTCAAAACGTGAACATCAGAGTTAAGCAAAAGTACACGGAAGGTATTTTTTACGAATCTTGAAAGAGGGTGAAGAGAGAAATTTTTGAAACATTTTCAGTCATAGTTAAAATACTTATCAACAGCATAAAGAGCGTATCACTGTGGGAAAGATGGTTGTGACACGTCTCTTTCGGCATAGAAATAAAGTACACGCCTATTCCCGTAGCATAAATAAAAATCAGAAACGGAAAAGCGAATCTGTTCGGTTAAATGAACATAAATTCTTACATTCGTGATAGAGTTGAGCAATATTTACAGAAGTGTGATCTTCCATAGCCGTGGTAACTAATCAAACACAATTTAAATAAAATAAAATAAATGAATACAGTCCGAATATTAAACTGCCAGAAAAGTCATCTCACAAGCAAAGGACAAATTTCATCTTTTACCTTATTGCTGTGCAAAAATTATGGTCGAAAGCAGCTTTTGCATGATGTATGAGGCGTATTCGGAAACTAAGGTCCGATTAGGCATGAAAATGAAACCACTGTGAAAATTCGATGGAACTTTGCACGGATGTATTGGGCAGTGTGTTTAGCGTGCTCGTTGCTCTTTTCAGTTCAGAGCGCAAAGAGATCACGTAGAAATATCTAAAACGAAAGTGTCCTCCTCCAAGTATGAGGATCTGGAAAGAGATTTCGCCTTAAGCGATGCAGGGCACATAATATAAATGCCATGCGTTTCTTTCATCAAAACAATTTTTAGCCGCATTCTGAGGGAGCAATGAAGACGCTGCTACTGCTTTTTCGATGGGAAGTATTTGTGCAAACAATACCGCCCTTAATTGACTTCCTCCACTGTTCATCTGTGCTCACATGAACCGCTGGCTATGAAGACAACGTTATGGCACAAACAACGAAAGGCACACCAGCGTAGAAAACTGGTGGAAGGCACAGGTGGCTGCTTTCTGTGAAGAGGGTACTGGAAAGTTTGTACAACGCCACGACAAATTTCTAAGTTGGAGCAGCGTCTATTTAGAGAGGTGTGGCTAACTGTTGCGAAGAAAAAAAATTTGATTTTCACTGTGGTTTTGATTTCGCGAGCAATCGGACCTTACTTTCCGAACAGTCCTCGTATAACTGTCAAATAACTTGGCTCGACGAAATTTGGACCATTCATAGCAAGAACTACTACAGGCTAGTACATGTGGTAACTGAAAGCAATATGCAACGAAGTGAACAGACCCACTTCTATGCAAAGTCAGTAATTACACTGAAGTCACCGTGGTTAATGATGGTTCCTGTATATTAGAAAATGCATGATCATTAATGTCCTCCCATGATAGTCACGGGGTTGTTAAGAGTTCTTATAGTACTTAGTTCCCTCTTTCAACAAACGCGTTTGATAACTGTCGTATTGTTGTTGGTGGATGTGGAGGTGCTGCCATATGTCTCCCTAACGCATCCCACACGTGTTCCATGGTATTTGGAGAGCGGGCAGGCCTTTCTATTTGTCAAATATCCTTCGCTGCAAGATCTCACCCTACCTGCGTTGTTCGGTGCGGTAGCGCATTGTCAACCATAAAAAATGCAGTCAGAACCAAATGCACCCATGGAAAGATACGCTTTGGGAAGGAGTACAGTTTCACCATAAGAGTGGTCGACGAGATTTGGAGATCAGTACGTCCATGCAAGATTTGTCTCAAGCACACTGTAACACCTGAACCACCAAAACGATCATGTTCGACAACGTTCCTGGGTGCAGTTACCAACTCCAATGTCTAGTCGTAATAGGACACGTCCAGCATCGTTTCCCCTTTTCTGATATCCAGGAACCATCACAAAGGGCGATCACTTCAGTGTAATTATCGTCTTTGAACAAAATTGTTATATCTGTTCGTCCAGTTGCGCATTTATTTCAGTTACCTTCTATACTAACTGTACTGTACTGCATTGTAGCAGTTTTTTTCCATGTGTGGTCCAGCTTTCATCGATCTATGTTAATTGGCAGTGGCATTCGAAAGCTACTTTTTCCTTAAGTTTTCCACATTAGTGCGTTCTCCGCGTTTTCTAATTCACGAGCACATTGCTAACATATTCTGTGGCCATTCATCAAAGTATGATATGAGGCCAATCTTTGGCCAGTCGTAAAGGGAAGTCTGGGCCACGTTCATTGGCGAGCAGTCTCGACCAACGATGGCTCTATACGGCCTCGTTCTGGTAACGCGCGGTCAGCGTTCAGGTGGGACAAAGGTTGGCGGTACCCGAGAGAGATTTGTTTGTGTTTCTAGTTTGGCGTTGATGCGTGTCTCTGTGTGCGCAGATTAGTGGAGAGGACTGATATGCGAACTTAACATGGAATTGCTTTCTGTGTACTCTTGTTATGTGCTACGAAACACGTTGAGGTAAAGCCTATCACTGCACGGCTTAAGGTATTAATGCAGAACAACGATTTCAGGTCGGTAACGAGCCATTACGATTGGTAGGACCGAACATGCTTTGTACTGTGCGACAGTCTCAGTTCGCGTGGGCCATAAACTGGTTTCTTAGTAGTGCATCCGAATCATTGTGTCATTGACACCTTCATGGTCCACGTGTAAATGGCTGTATTCTTACTTGTTTTATGAGTTGTGTCCTGAGTTGAAATGATCATTAATCTGAATATAATCTCTCCCAGTTTTTTCATTTCCTTGCCACTGTTAAACTGACAGCGGAAACATAATGAGTCTACGCAATGTGACATGTGTTCGTACACATTGTAAGTAATTTGCGCTGTCAGTTCTGTTGCGATCTGTTACCTACAGAAAACGTGTTTATTCAGTCGAGCTACTTTCATAGACAGCATATATTTGTTCAGTACCACCATTAGTTTTAGTTTCTCTGCGTGAGGTTTCAGATTTTTGTAGCTAAGCTGCGACGAAATCTATGTAGCACATGATAATATCTCGTACTCCATTCAATATTTATTCTACTATAATATAATGTCCTGCTTCATATGATTAAATTTTAGGATAACAGACTGAGCCATTTACGCTGAGTTTACCTACCTTTGTCTAAGACAGGGCATTTAAATGTTTCGTTAGTCAGTTCATTGCTGATAAGAAATTTCATCATCAGAGTCTGTTTAAATGTTCACTTATGCCCACAGATCAAGACATTGCGCAAAGTAAGCCTTCCTTTTGTTAAATTTGTTCTTAGAAATATGGCCAAGATTGCGTTTGATAAAATATCATCGCTGAAAACTTTCGTATTGTAAGAGGGAGTTCGAAGCATGGTAACTTCTGATAGACATTCTTACATGTTTCCAGAACTTTACAAACACATGGGGGGAAGCTTATTCTATTATTTATCGAAACCTGCTCAACTTTTCACAAGAAATCTCTAGACATATTTCTTTCCATTTTTACTACACAGTCGTATTCTTTCAGCGACCGAAAGAACCTGTAAGTGAACATCGAGTACCAGAGCACTTTCCCTTGGTGCGACCCTCAGCAGACGAGATCGCTGAGTAGCAACTTCGATGAACTCGGCGCTATCTCAAAAGCGTGCCCTCCAAGAGATAAACTCACGGCGTGCTGTCTAACAATTGGATTATGAGGAAGTTACTTCTTGCCCTCGGGAGGAGGGCATAAATTATTCATTTGAATCGCGGTGGAACTCCATTAAAACAGAGTTAAGGGAACTAATGCAGACGTCTGAAAAGGACTTCTCTTCCTACTTTCAAATTATGTTGTCTTGTAACGGTTTGTTGCCGCTTCCGCAAACAGTGAGGTGGCGAATTCCGAGCGCAGCGTCTTTCAAACAGCTAACTCACTGTATCCCCAGGTGATTACCAAACCGGTTTACCCGACAGACTCTATTCGCAAGGAATATGTTTGTGCTGTCGCACCAATAAATACTACGCTTAACAATTTTGGAAAATAACCATGAGTTGCTCTTTATTAACCGAATATGGAGAACTAATATTGGGAAATGGTTCTAGTTGCTTTTCTGGGACATGATTCATTATTGCCTCCTCACACAAACATACTGTATTTCTGTATTGTTGCGCTGTCGTCAGCAGATATTTATTTTCTGTGCTAGTTTTCATTTTTTAATCGACGGTGCTTTGTTAAGGCTAATGTGTTTTGAAGTTCAATCACGTCTACGTGACCTTGTCTAAATGTCCTACTTTCTCTTGACGTGAACATTCTTTTCTTTTATGCCGTTTAGGAAGAATAGGCAGTATGCGGGCAGTAGATGTTACCCAGTCACTTCTTTCATCATCGTCTGCAACACGACACTACAAGCAGTCATTAGTTATCCACACTAAACTTCGTGGGCCACAAAGCGCACGCTTCGCGAAAGACAGGTGCCCAGTGAGTGTAAATAAGGATAGCTTCTCCGATTTTGGTAGCTAAGCCTCTACGACACCGGTCGTCAAACTGCGCGTAATAATATGCTTCTAGCAACTAACACTACAGTCGAAGAACGTCAACGAACGTTAAGAACTTCCCAAGAATGTATTTTTATTGCTCAATAACAAAAAACAAAATACAAACAGAGATATTAAAATTTTAGGAAGTTTGCTAGTGTCTTCTGTGGATCACTACTGTTGATATGGAGTCCAACTGTGAAAAGTGGCAACACTGCTCGTCGGGAAAAGTGGCCGATTTGGTTTCCCAAATACGAGTTAGAAACTTACAAAAACACGCATAATACGACAAATAAGACTGACTACCCGAATACGAATTAGTTACTTACAAAAACACGCATAATGCAACAGATGAAACTGACTTTTAATCCTTTTATATACAAAGCTACGATACACCATTCTATCGCTTTGTGAAAATTTATAATTAATGAAATTGTATAATTCGAAAGCGTCTCTGTCCTGTTATAGTGGGTGTAATAAGAAATTCCGATTGGAAGACTGTCTGCAGCAGCCGCCGTTATCCTTTCGGATACTAGGGAGTGAAAATGCCTAGAAAATGTGCCTGAAAATCAGGAAAACAAACATTTAAACCTATTGTGGTGGCACTGACCATATTACCACCCTTAGGGAGAGAAAAGTGGACACTTTGCAAGCCTTCAGAATAATGCATGTTGTTATAATACATCATTTCCATTTTCACTTACAGTATTTCATGTGATACCGTGTGGATTAAAACTGTGTAAGTGGTAAGCTTCTATCAGTAACCATGATTATCTGAAAGCTGAATATGTGAGTGGCCATCGCCCCCTCCCGTCTAGCATGCCCTAACTTCTCTTCTATGTTCCCCGAGATGTCTTTCTACCATGTCAATATTGCCTCTTAAGCAAAACCGTTTGACGACCAAAAACGACGCCACAACGCCATGCATTATTTAAAATTTGAACTGACGACCTGATTTCATGGTCAATTTACTGTTTCAGCATTTTTCGGTCTATCTTAATTTGCACCCCAAGGAGCTACGAGAGTTGAAACTTCTGTCTCTAAGCTGGTCGTAGGTTGTGTTCCAAAAATGAACAGCAGGGAGACAGAAGCGATGACACTTTCTGCAGAACTTGTCCCACATTTTGTGGGACAATCCTCAAGCACGTACAGTGCAAGCTGTTACTGATTTGTTTGACTGATGGGACTACTAAGTGCTATACCACCTACTGCACTTCCCTGATTTACCCCTCGTAAGTTCAGCTCGATTTCTAAACTGAAGGAAACACTTCACGGCATTCGCTTCAGAACTGCTACAAATTCGTCGGGCAATAGACCGCGCCGCTCGAACTGTCAACACAACTGGCACTGCTAAGAGTAAGTATCCTATGACTTCCACAACCATGGCAACGGGTTATACACAATGCTGGTGACTACTCTGAAAGTCAGTAAAACTTAGAAAGACGTATCTATTTTGTGCGAGCTGTAAATAAATAGTTGCCACTATTAAAATTTCAACCCTCGTACAATTCTTCAAAAACTTCCGTGCGCCTTCCGAGCTTGTCTCTGACCATCTAAACTTATGTTTGGGTAATTTTTGAGAGAGTTCATTACAAATTTACTGTTGAGATGTCATGTTAAGGAAGGTGTTGAACAGCCTCATTGGCCTTCTCCGACATAAATTGGTATTTTAATAGCCTACATTTTCCGACAAGAAGAAAACAGAAGCTTCTGAAATGTGGGCCACAGAAAAATGCCGAAGATTGGAGGGGTATATTGCGTAACTAATGAGGTACTGAAGAGAACTGGAGACTAAAAAACATTTTTGGTATAGCTTGACTAAAAGAAGAAATGGGTTGATAGGACACATTCTGAGTCACGAAGTAATTTTCAGTGTGGTGCTGAATATAAGTGGTGCGGGGGGGGGGGGGGGCGGGCGAGAAGATAAAAATTGCAGAGAGAAACCAAGAAACGGTTACAGTAAGCAGGTTCAAATGGATCTGGATTGCAGTAGTTGTTCTTCCGTATTATACCTCGCCAAGATTGTAGAACAGTAATTCTTATTATTCTTATTGTTTCTTTCCGAAGAAACATGATTCGATGCAACGTTTGCTAGAACATTGGAAAAAAGTTTGTTGATGGGAAAGAACCACAGCCAGACGCCTTGTCTGTCGCTTTGGCCGGTTGGGCTAATGGCGCTGATCAATGGCGGCCGTTGTCGTCCGGTATTCAACAGCCTCGTAAAACAGTGAACCTCTGTTGTTCCTGTAATGTAATGAGATCAAATTAATTAGTTGCTCCACCTGATACGTTTCACCTATTAGCAGATAAAAGTAATGTAACCTGAAATATTCGGTCTGTTGATCATGGAGAAGTCCGATTCCTCTCTTACTACAGGTCCTTCTGTTGCCAGAATAATAGATATACTGTATAGGAGGAAAGCTACAAACAAGTAATGTTAATTAGTAAATTTAATGAATCACTGTGTACTGATCGTCATCTCTAGGTCCCATGTGAGGTAGCCTTGTTACAGCAAGGGACAGCAATCATCCACAGTTCTGTATTACTCGTCGACGTGCCCGTCTTCCGCATTAAATTTAAATAACACAAGAAAAATACACTGAAGAGCCAAAGAAACTGGTACAGGTGCCTAATATCGTGTAGGGCACGCACAAGTGTCGCAGCAGGACGTGGACTAGACTGTCTGAAGTAGCGCTGGAGGGAACTGACACCATGAATCCTGTAGGGCTATCCATAAATCCGTAAGAGTACGACGGGGTGGAAGTCTCTTCCGAATAGCACTTTGCAAGGCGTTCCAGATATGCTCAGTAACGCTCATGTCTGGAGAGTTGAAACGTCCCCTTTTGAACAATTATACATGACTGTGCTTAAACTGACACACTACATTTTTAGCGCAACGCAATCTGACTTTCAATAATCCCTACAAAAGAATGGCCCTGACTAACATTAACCTATACCTTTCACAAATCACTTACCTCACAAAAATCTTCGTTACTCGAACTACTGCAATACAGCGAAATAAGAAAACATAAACAGCTTACTTACTGCCACCTAAATAAAAGATTCAAACTACGGAAGGCACTAACTACTGATAGGCATAGTTAGCAAATGAAAGATTTTAATAGAGAACAAACAATGTATTTACCTTAATAGTGTTGAAAACTCATAATATACATAGCAGTTCATGACATCCAGTCTTACTAATTTCAAAACTCCGCCATCTCTCTCCCCACATCCACCACTGCTGGCGGCTCACCTCCAACTGCGCAGCGCTACGCGCTATTAACATCCAGCTGCCGCTGCCCAACACTACAATGGCAGACAACAATGCAAACTAGCAACAGACTGCACACAGCACAGCCAGTGATTTTCATACAGAGCGCTACGTAACGTTGCCAATAAGAAAATATAAACAGCCTACTTACAGAGTTTGGTGGCCAGTGAAAGTGTTTGGACTCAGAACAGTGTTTATGGAGCCACTCTGTAGCAATTCTGCACGTGTTGGGTGTCGCATTGTCCTGTTGGAATTATACAAGTTCGTCGGAATGCACAATGGGCAAGAATGGATGCAAGTGATCACACAAGGTGCTTACGTACGTGTCACCTGCCAAAGTAGTATCTAGACATATCAGGGGTCCCATATCACTGCAAATGCACATACCCATCATCATAACGGAGTCCCCACCAGCTTCAACAGTCCCCTTCTGACATGCAGGGTCTATGGATTCATGAGGTTGTCTCCATACCCATACAGGTCCATCCTCTCGATACAATTTGAAGTGAGACTCGTCCGACCAGGCAACGTGTTTCCAGTCGTCTACAGTCCAATGTCCAAGGGCCCAGGCGAGACGTAAGGCTTTGTGTCGTACATTCATCAAGGGTACACGAGAAGGCCACCAGCTCCGGAAGCCCGTAGCAATGATATCTGGTTGCACGTTTTGCACCGGGCACTTGTTGATGGCCAGGCACTGAAATCTGCAGCAATTTGCAGAAGGCTTGCACTTGTCAAGTTGAACGATTCTCTTCAGTCGTCGTTGGTCCCAATCTTGCAGAATCTTTTTGCGGCCTCATTGATGTCGGAGATTTGATGTTTTACTGGATTCCTGATATTCACGATACATTCGTGAAATTGCCGTACGGGAAAATGCTCTCTTCATCTGTACCTCGGAGATGCTGGGTCACATCGCTCGTGCGCCGACTATAACACCATATTCAAAGTCACTTTAATCTTGAAAACCTGCCATTGTAGTAGAAGTAACCGATCTCACAACACCGGCAGACTCTTGTTGTCTTATATGGCCGTTACCGGCAGCAGTACCGTAATGAGCCTGTTTACATATCTCTGTATTAGAATGCCGGCCGGAGTGGCCGAGCGGTTCTAGGCGTTACAATCTGGATCCGCTCGACCGCTACGATCGCAGGTTCGAATCCTGCCTCGGGCATGGATGTGTGTGATGTCCTTAGGTTAGTTAGGTTGAACTAGTTCTAAGTTCTAGGGGACTGATGACTCAGAAGTTAAGTCCCATAGTGCTCAGAGCCATTTTAACCATTTTGAATTAGAATACGCATCCCTACACCAGTTCCTTTGGCGCTTCAGTGCAGTAAGTCAAGAAATAAGTGAGCGTCCATTCGCTATAGAAATTGAAACTTCCCCTTTGAACAATTTATATATGACTGTGCTTAGACTGACACACAATATTTTGTTAGCGCAACGCAATCTGACTTTCAAAATTCCCTACAAAAGAATGGCCCTGACTAACATTAAACTATACCTTTCACAAATCACTTACCTCACAAAAATCTTCGCTGCTCAAGCTACTGCAATACAGCGAGCGCCACTACTGCCAGCTAAATAAAAGATTCAAACTATGGAAGGCACTAACTACTGATAGGGATAGTTAGCAAATGAAAGATATTAGTAGAGAACAAACAATGTATTTACCTTGATATCATCATATATAAATATAGCAGTTCATGACAAATTACAAATCTCCGCCATCTCTCTCCCCACATCCACCACTGCTGGCGGCTCACCTCCAACTGCGCAACGCTACGCGCTGTTCACATCCAGCTGCCGCTGCCCAACACTACAATGGCGAGTATTACAACAATGCAAAGCAGACACAGACTGCCCACAGCACAGCCAGTGATTTTCATATTGAGCGCTACGTAACATTGCCAATAAGAAAACATAAACAGCCTACTTACATAGAGAAAACATAAACAGCCTACTTACATAGCCCCCATGCTCCCCACAAAAAATTTTACAAAATTTTTTTGGGCAGTGGCCAATAATGATTTGATAAAATTTTTCATAATTACAATAACAAAGAAATCAAATGCACACACTTATTGATACAATGTTGGTCAAAAGCTAAAATTTTCTCACAGTCCATAAAGATAGTCCTGATCATTCATCATAACAGTAATTACAGGTTTTTTTTTTTTTACAAAGTCTCATTAGTAAAAGAAATTGCACACAGAAGTAGTGGATTTCCATGCAGTCTTGAAGAAGTAGTGTTGTCCTTCCAACAGAAAGACAGTGCTGACTCTTGACATGCAACCGAGCGAGGTGGCGCAGTGGTTAGCACACTGGACTCACATTCGGGAGGACGATGGTTCAATCCCGTCTCCGGCCATCCTGATTTAGGTTTTCCGTGATTTCCCTAAATCGCTTCAGGCAAATGCCGGGATGGTTCCTTTGAAAGGGCACGGCCAATTTCCCTCCCCATCCTTCCCTCACCCGAGCTTGCGCTCCGTCTCTAATGACCTCGTTGTCGACGGGACGTTAAACGCTAATATCCTCCTCCTCCTCTTGACATGCATACAGGTAATGCGCCACAACAGAGCAAACCCACAGCAGAGTCATTCGAAGTTTGGAAGAATATTGGTAGGTAGGTCATCACAGAGCAGACCCACTGTAGTCCTGGTAGAGATTACGGTATTGGTGGGCCACCAGAGGTGCAGACCCACTGCAGTCCTTGTAGAAATAATGGTATTGATGGATCATCAAAGATGTAGACCCACTGTAGTCCTTGCAGAGATAACCAACAGCCACCTGTTGTGACTGTGCAGGTGCACATTCACCATCAAAGAGTCTTGCGGAGAATATAGCAAGTCCATAAACCACCACTTGTGCACTCACAAAGTTTTTGGAATTATCCTTAGAACCAGCAATGCTGTTATCCAGTCCCTTGCTGTATTATTAACACACGTGCAAACACTATCAGTCCCTACTTCTCACATATTGTCCGTGTACTATGACCAACAGAAACGTGTGCAGTGAAATGTTACTTAATTTGAAGAACTGGTAACAATTACAATTTTATAACATGAGAATACAATAACAAAGGTACACAATACATCATTAAAAACATAACAATATAGATAACATTTGTAGTAATAGGGGCTTTACAAAAGAATAGAAATAGACATATACGTTAGTGTTACAGGAATTATGACATGAGTACATACATAGAAGATCAGAATAATTATTGAAACATCAACTTCACACATGAGCATTTAAACAGAATGAATAATGTCTAACATCTTTACAAAGTAAATAACATATTATTAATGCCAATTATATTTGAGGATAACAGTATTCCTCATCATAGTGAATGTAGCTTAATATTAAAAGAGAAAAAAATTCTATGAAACTACACAGAGACAGGAAGAAAACAAATACACAAGGGTACACAAACACATACTGGGATAACACAAAAGGAAAGGACAGGGTTCGTTTTCAGTGTAACATTTGGTACTGCAGTCCATCCCAAAACTTCATTCCATAGATCTTTCGTCTTATTTCAACCTTTGCTTCCACCAAAAAAATCTTATCCAAGCATGCTTTCTGTATTCTGTTCATATTTCTTTCAAAATAATTATTTCTGATTGTACAATACTCATTTGGGCCCAAATCCTTTTTATATAACTTCGTAATGCATTCTTTACCTATTCTCCATAGTCAGTTTCTCATATAGTCTACCCCCTCTTAAGCTAACTTAAATCTACTGAGCTCAGATGCTAAACTAAGGGACGAGGCAATGCAGCAGCAAGTAAAACAATTATTATAAGCAGCAATGAAAAAAATGGAAAATTGCAAAGCAAGCTACAGTATAAATTAGCAAAAGTCAAATTCAATAACACTATGCCTGGCAAACAGCAGCAACTTATACCTAAACATGACATAGCGCAAGCAGAAAAAATATTACACTAAAATGGCCATGTCTAATACCTATGTCACATCTTAACATTAGAGTGATGCATCACAATTTATTCTACAAAAGAAATTACCAAGTACTTGAAAAGAAAATTATGAATGCAGTTCCTGTGAAGGTAAATGTCGCTTTGTGCTCCCTCATTTTTTTTTTGAAAAAAATTATTATATACTCGATCTGTAGACAGAAAATATTTATATTAGTACATCTATAAAATTTTATTTTAACCAATGCTGCAGTGCAGCTAGAAACTTGATATTAAACAAAATGTGTAAATAAATACATAAAGCAAGCCATATGGCATTTTTCTTAACTAGCAAGGCAATAGCTGTGAAATGTTTCTCATCGTTTCATTAGGCATTTCAGTAAATATCATAAATTACGAGCTCCACAGTATGCTTTCAACAAGGAGATGTCAGTAGCGCGGACAATGGCCTTCCCTTTCTTTTTTTTTCTACCTGTGCTTCTGACGAGGCACTCACACTAAAGGCTTGTTCTCCAGGCGTCTGGGTGCCCACGACGCATTATGTGCAGGTGGTCACTTAACTTTCGTACGGAAATATTTACGACAGCAGTTTCCGCTACAGTGACAGTCATATATACAAAATTTCACAGGTCGAGAATTTACTTTGCAAATGTGTAGAAACAAAATCCTATGAATATAACAGTGTCCAAAAAAATTTTCAGTGGCATTGTGATACATTCACACATGATTCACACATGTACACACATTTCATAATTCTAAAGTACGATTCTTGGTTTCCAACATCCTTTTCCATAAGTCAGAGTCCCTAATCACTATTCATTACTCCTTACCTTATTACACATATTTATATTCGTCGACACGTCAACCTTGCGACGACACTTCAATATTTCATCATAATAAATACATAGCATAACCAAATTCCTCATATAGCACCAGCTTATTAATCATAAACATACCTCAGCAGCATAATACACATCGTCGTCGTAAAAAATAATATCATAACACCTCAGTCAAATCTCAAAATCGTCGTAGCTTCCTCCAAGAATTAAAAAATTCTCTGCTCATGTCAAAAGTGTCAGCTGCCTCAAACGTACTTTAAAAATCATGATCTCATACCAAATACATCATTCAAAGCTCTCATAGTATCACAATGATTCCGAAAAAATATGAGCATTTCACAAAGTACAGACAAAATACAATTTCATAAGTGTGAAGTTATCCAACTGTGTAATTGCGTAAACATGTGTCACTGACATAGTAAAAAGAATGTTTGTTTCTCTGTCAAATAATCAGATAGCTGTGTAATTCTGTGTTAGAGAAATATGGTACCGATGTGTAAAGTTGTATAAGCAAATACCATATTAGCTAGGGCTCCTTGTGCTTGCCAAACACATGGTACACAAAGCAAGCGTGTACCCCCCTGAGGATTAATGTAATTATACCCTCAGGTGTTACAGATTACAGCAATGTAATGAAATGTATCACGGAAAACTTTCTTTGTAATTCAAAAATCTTTAAAAATAAATGTTTTAAGTATAAAACTGATCACTCAAATACGTGTACTGTAGCGCTAAATGTGCGTCTTGTTGCAACATAATCTGTGTGGAAGTGTCGTAGGTATCGTCCTCCGAAAGCTAAGTTCTGCATAAGTCAATGTACTTACCTCATAATACACAAAGGTGAAATGCTTTGCGTATAGATATCGTAGTTATTACGCTTATTGTTGTAATGAAGAAAGTACTGTACAGTAACATATTGTCATGCCACGAAAAAGGCTGTCTCATTGTTGCCATACCACAGAAGTTACTACTAAAACATGTTTTTCTTCCTAGAAGAATTCAGAAAACTGTGCAGATATAAAACAGATACACTGCAAAAGCAACATTGTGAATTGTCACTCATTAGTAGCGTCGTGATAACATCGTGTAGCTGTCACATAAACTAACCACTGTGTCCTCTGGTATCTCACAGAAAGTACTTTAAACCCAGAATGTATTTTCAAGTAAACCAAAAGTTGCATTAAAATCTCATTAGCAGTACCAGTATGTGTCCTAAGTACGTAAGCCTGATAGTCGTTACGTAATCGTGCAACTAACAAGCAAGAATGTACACACACAATAACACTGTGACGTCTGTTCACTATAACAATGCATTCGTCATTTCTGTTTAAATAAGTTCTCTTGGTTCTTGACTGGATATTTCACTTCAAACATTGTTACATGTTAACAGATTCTAAATCTGACAAAGCATATTTGTAAAGCAGATTATCTTTCAATAATCGGTTTTACATGTGAAATGTGGTACAGTCTTTTACTCTTCAAAGTACTCAGAATTTCAGCTTGAACGCAATTATCATGCAGTATACGTCGGTAAAGAATACTGGAATTTTTCACAGGGTTAGCGTCAATGTTATTTTTCTCTGAGCCAGCCGGCGCACGTGGGTGCCTGCGGCGCGAGTCATTGTCTGTCTCTTTGTTGCCGCGCGTTGTTATTGGGATTAGGAGACCTAACTTCTACAAATTCACCGTGACGAGAGGGCCCTGCTCTGTTTGAATCCCGCCAGTTCTGATGCAATTCAGGTCTGTCGTTACGATCATATCGTCTGTCGTCATGTCGGTAGATGCCATAGTTTCTTTCTTGTCGGTCACATGGTGGAGAATTTCTCCTTGAATCGTAACTGCGCGCTGATCCGTTGCGTCTAAAGTTATTCTGTCTCCCTTGATAGTATTTATTTTGGTTCCCATATTGTCTGTTTCTCTTATTGTCTCTGTGATAGTCATTACCACGGAGAGGTGATCTTTCCCTGTAGTTATTACTACTCTGCCAACGGTTGTCATACGGGTGGTGTCTGTTTTGCTCACGTTTTGTGTTGTGATAATAGCCTTCTCGCGTCCAGTTATCATTTCTGTCGTCACGGAATTGTGACGGATGTGACCTGTAGTGATTGTCTTCCTGTTTTCGCATCCCGCGTCGGTATGTGTCAATTTCCAGTTCTTGTAACAGTCCCTGAAATGCTTCAATGTCGTCTTTGCAACGTCCTGCTAAAATAATATGTCGTAAATGTTCAGGCAATTTCATTAAGCAAATGCGGATGAGTTCTGAGGGGCTGTATGGGTTTGAAAGATACTGATTCTTATGCAACATGTCTTCAAAATATTTCATAAGACTGGAAAATTCAGATTGTTCGAAACGTTTCATCATTATGATACCATGTTTTACGCGGTCTTGTGTGGCTTGAGACCAATATGCTGAGAGGAAGGCATGGTAAAACTCCCCTTCACTGTGGCAATCGTGAATGACCGACCGCATTCTTACAGCTGGTTCATTCTCTAAGTAGCCACACATAAATTCTAATCTGTGCTCCAGTGACCAGTTGGGAGGAAAACAATGAGAGAATTGATGGAGCCATGCTTGTGGATGAATGTCGCTGCCAGAATTTTTAAATGTTTTGAATTTACGTGTAGTAATGAACAGCTTATAGTCAAAATCATCATGTCGGCGAGTCGCATATCGGTCATTGTTAGGTCGTGTCGTCCGTTCCATCTCAAAATTCGGTGCACATTGCCAATTTCTTTCATAACTTCCGAAATGCCCTGTGTTATTATTTTGTGGCTTTTCCGTGTTTCTAAGTCCCTCTTCCCGTGTTGGAGCGCGAGTGTCCTCTGAAATACGTAATTCTTGTATTACCTGTGTCAGCTGATCTTGTACTTCCCGGATTTCTCTTTGGTGTTGTGTATTAATTTGATTCTGATTTTGTTTGAATTTTCTGATTTGTTCATAATCTTCTGCGTCAGTGAAGGCTACGGGTCTTGTGTCATTCAGATCATCATCTACCTTTGTAGATAAGTTAGTGACCTGATCCGAAAGTTCGGCTACTTTCTCCGATAGTGTCCTTATTTCTTCAGTGTGTTTTTCTGAACCAAGTTTCAGAGTATCTACTGTGTCCTTAAAGTTTTCCTGAGTTTTTGCAAGTTGCGTAACCGAATCGGTCGATGCAACCGAGTCAAATTTAGCTTGCAAGGTCTCATGATTTTCATGAACAATAATTTGCAGTTCTTTTATGGCTGCTTCGTGATTCTGTAATGCATTTTCATGCCGCGAAAAAATAGGTTGAAAATGCTCACAAATTTGTGTTTTTACGTCATTACAGACTTTTTGACATTTCGATTCAATGTTATGTAACTCAGTAGTTAAATCTTCGCGTGTTTGTTCAAGTGTGGTGTGAAGATTTTGCTCCATTGCGTCTAACTGTTGCTGTGTTTGTCTCTGGTGTTGTTCCATTGTGTCTAACTTTTTAAGATTTTGTTCCATTTGTCTCTGATTTTGTTCCATTTGTTGCATTAATTGCAATAATAATGTATTAGTGTCTGGAATCTGTTTCTCTACGCTTTTCGGCAGTGCATTTGCACCGGCAACATTCACATTTTGACAAGCAGAAAATGTGTCTTGACTTATTTGAGAAAACGGTGATGACCCAAAACCTGAATCTACAGTATTTGCGATATTGTGTTCTGTCATTCGCGATTCCTGAGGCGAGCTGTTGCCGACCAATCGATCGATAACGCTTCCCTGTTCCCTACCTGTTTCACTGTCTACACCATTGTTTGCCGCCCGCTCCATTTCCCTATGCGCAACTAACAAATTACTACTTTGAACATTAGTTAATTCATTACTCTGCGGCGCTAACACACTGCTTTCATTTTCACTGTCATTTCTCAGTTTACTTTGGAGCCTAGTATTACGTTTTTCACACGCCATTATTGTCACAGTATTTCACACGACAACACAGAAAAACACAATTTGAAGATCAAAAATAAGAGAACACATTAACATAGCACTGAAAATAATATCTAGTTAATTGCAGCTGCGAAATACTTGGTGCAAATCTATATGCATGCCACAACTGTTTTACTGTACAACAATGAAAAACTACAACTACAAAGGAAATTCTCTCTATAATTACGCGCTAGCAATAAACAATAGCTACACTAATTACACAAACTACAAGAAAAAAATCAGAAGATTCCAGTGAGGTATCCTAGGCTAAGGGTCGACATATGAAACTTCCCCTTTGAACAATTTATATATGACTGTGCTTAGACTGACACACAATATTTTGTTAGCGCAACGCAATCTGACTTTCAAAATTCCCTACAAAAGAATGGCCCTGACTAACATTAAACTATACCTTTCACAAATCACTTACCTCACAAAAATCTTCGCTGCTCAAGCTACTGCAATACAGCGAGCGCCACTACTGCCAGCTAAATAAAAGATTCAAACTATGGAAGGCACTAACTACTGATAGGGATAGTTAGCAAATGAAAGATATTAGTAGAGAACAAACAATGTATTTACCTTGATATCATCATATATAAATATAGCAGTTCATGACAAATTACAAATCTCCGCCATCTCTCTCCCCACATCCACCACTGCTGGCGGCTCACCTCCAACTGCGCAACGCTACGCGCTGTTCACATCCAGCTGCCGCTGCCCAACACTACAATGGCGAGTATTACAACAATGCAAAGCAGACACAGACTGCCCACAGCACAGCCAGTGATTTTCATATTGAGCGCTACGTAACATTGCCAATAAGAAAACATAAACAGCCTACTTACATAGAGAAAACATAAACAGCCTACTTACATAGAGAAAACATAAACAGCCTACTTACAAAATCTATTTAGTGAAACAAGTTGAACTACCACAAAAAATAAATAAGAGATTGCGTGGTAGGCCATGAGGGACACGCAATTCTCAGTACGTCAGCATCGGCGTATGTGTGGTACCGGCAGCTTGCAAAAGATAGCTGAGCGCTCACTTGAGTTACGGCGGACTATGTAGACACTTGCAAACTCTAGTGGTACGTCAATTTGTACGAGACGAGTTCCAAAGTAACTGCAGCAGGCTGATGTCAAACTTAAAAGGAGGAAACTTCCCCACTGCCTAAACTGGTGTACAAAACTTAACGACAAAAGTAGCTATTCCATAATGGGTCACTGCCAATTAACATGGATCGATGAAACTTGGATCGTATAAAGAAAGAACTGCTACGGTACAGTACTGAAGGTACTCAAACAGATACGCAATTGGACAAGCAGCACTGACACTTTTATTCAAAGATAAAAATAACACTGAAGTCACCACGATTTGTGATTTTCCTTTACACAGCACAAAAGGCAGAACCTGAAAAGATACACGTACAGAATCAGTACAGTGTCACGACAACCTTGACCGGTAAGTGTACTGTGTTCAAAGTTGTAGAAGATAGGACGACAATGCAACATTATCCCTGCCGATACCATAACACCTGGACCAGCGAAACGATTATGTTCGACAATGTTTCAGCAAGCATTACTCGTTATTACCCCTCGCTGTATAAGGGTGCGTCCAAAATCACCACTCAACCTGCTCTCATCCGAAAAAAATTCTCGACCACACTCACCGTTGGTTCAGCCCCTACACTCTTGGCACCATCGCATACGATGTTGCCCATTTGCGGGCGCCAGTGAGATACAACGCACAGGTCGCCAGTCAGAGACCACCCCCAGCAGTGGCAGAGCCACTGCAGAGAGCGAGAATGCATGCCTTGCGGTTCATTTAAATGTCGTTGCAATTGTACCTGCTGTTTGTGTTGGATCCCTCTTGGTTGTTTCACGACACACACATCCATGCCCGAGGCAGGATTAGAACCTGTGACCGTAGCAGCAGCACGATTCTGGACTGAAGCGCCTAGAACCGCTCGGCCACAGCGGCCGGCAACTCGTAGACAACGGTGTGCCTTCTCTAAGAGAGATGTAGTTGCTCTAGCCACAGGGTGGTTTTCTTTTTTGTTAAAATTATTATATTATCTGTGAATATTTATCTATTTCCTTTCCATGTGCCCATGAAAATGTGTTGTCTTTGGTAAAACTACCGTCTCGTTGGATATTATTTTGTGGTTCCATCAGCGAAACCAGGTTCCACTACGAGTTTCATCGAGCCATGTTAATTGGCAGTGACCCATTATGGGATAGCTACTTTCGTCGTTAAGTTTTGTACACCAGTTTACGCAGTGGGGAAGTTTCCTCCCTCTAAATTTGGCATCAGCCTGCTGAAGTTACTTTGGAACTCGTCTCGTACAAATTGACGTACCACTAGAGTTTGCACGTGTCTGCATACTCCGCCGTAACTCAAGTGAGCGCTCAGCTATCTTTTGCAAGCTGCCGGTACCACACATACGCCGATGCTGACGTACTAGGAATTGCGTGTCCCTCATGGCCTACCACGCAATCTCTTATTAATTTTTTGTGGTAGTTCAACTTGTTTCACTAAATAGATTTCTATAGCGAATGGACGCTCACTTATTTCTTGAGTTACTGCACTGAAGCGCCAAAGGAACTGGTGTATGGATGCGTATTCTAATACAAAATGGTTCAAATGGCTCTGAGCACTATGGGACTTAACTTCTGAGTCATCAGTCCCCTAGAACTTAGAACTAGTTCAACCTAACTAACCTAAGGACATCACACACACCCATGCCCGAGGCAGGATTCGAACCTGCGACCGTAGCGGTCGAACGGATCCAGATTGTCCGTATGTCCTGGACAGCAGCCCCTTTTGTGGTCTGCTAAGCGCATGTTGCTGCTTCTTTTTTGGGTTCCCGTGTATGCTTGACCACACCTACCTGCAATTTTATACACACCACCTGTCGCTAGTGTATAGCACACGTACGTTCTTCGGTTATTAATCATTCTTTTACCTCCACAGTGAATTTTCGCTTCGGAGCGGAGATTTCCTGCCAGACTGAAACCTTGTGGCGAACCGGGGCTCGAATGTGGAGATCTCGCCCTTCGCGGGAAAGAGCTTTTGCCCACGAAACTGAAAGGTCCGTTTCCGATTACCAGTCCACCCCTGCCACGAAATTTCAGTTTTTACCGTCTTGGTTGGGCCATAGAGCGTTTCAACTCCTTACTTGGCCAACACTTTCCACAGTAACCAGTAATTTGTTCATAAACGAGAAGAAAACTCTCCCAGTATATCACCGAATAGTCTTAGGTGAACACCTAGATTTCTTGAGAACGCTCGAGAAAGACATCCGCACCAGAGTATCAACAAAATATGTAGTACAAAATTGGTGGCTCATTGGGTATATGCTTCCCGTGTATTTCTTAGAACGCCGGTTCTGGTCATAGGAAATCCAGTAACCCTATAACATTATCCCTGCAAAGGAATATCCAAAAAGTCTAGAAAAATCTTAATTTTTTAATGGATGAAAATTCTTAAAGGCACCGTGAGCTATATAGAGGTTTCACTATTAGGCAACGTAACCGGTTTCACACCAAGGAATGTTTATATGCAAATGATAAAGCTTTTCACTTCGTAAGGTTAGAGAAATATGGGATACCGGAATAGTGAAGTTGTAAACCAAATTGTTATGTACCTTATAAAACTTTGACTATTAGTGGCTAAAAATGGAATTGTACACCGTAAGGTGAACGTCGGAAGGGTCTAAGTTAAGGCTGCAATGAAAATCTAAAGCTATGTTGTAATAAATCCAGGGTCTGAAAAGTCGACTCCTCACTGAACATCGTCCTGAAATGCATTGGAGTGCTGTTAGCACATACAGGGTCTCCGTTAGGTGAATAAAACCATAGTTCATTTAGATCATCAATAAAACTGTGCTAAAACAGTTATGAAGAACCTATGATAGTTTAAGGTGTCATCCAGTAATAGGTTTTCGACCTCTGCTATTGAGAGTCCATCGTTTTTATACGTACAGTCCATAAGAGTGGAAGAGATCTTTGAGAGGTACTAATAGAAATTTCACAGCATTCGAAAACTTGCCTATTAGCAAAGTATTTATTATTTCCCTACGCTGCGCTTCATTAGCACAGTAGAATGCTAGGTACGTACGGACTGTCGGCCTGAAATCATCCTAGACTGCAAGTTTGCTTTCATGACCATCCTCCGCAGTAAGCACAGACATATTTATTTTGGAAATAAAAGATCACCTTTTTTTCTTGCTGTGTAATTTATTTGTCACAGACGCGTTTCGCCGAGTTTTACTCTAATGCATCTTCGGTAGGATCTACAATTGTACACTTTTGTTTTTATATGTGTTATATTTAGATTATCAAATAGTTCACGTTCCGTTTTTATGTAAATAAGTTTCAAGTAAACTTCCTGGCGGATCAAAACTGTGTGCCGGGCCGAGACTCGAACTCGGGACCTCTGCCGAGTTCAAGTCTCGGTCCGGCACACAATTTTAATCTGCCAGCAAGTTTCATATCAGAGCACAGAATGAAAATCTCATTCAGGTGATTACTTATTTACATAAAGAAAGGGACGTGCACTGTTTGGTAATCTAAAAATATTAAATATCAAACCAAAACTGTATCGTTCTAGATTCCACTGAAGATGTCTTGAATAAAAAAAAGGCGAAACTCGCCTGGGACGAATAAATTACAGTGTAGCAAGAAAAAGACGGTTTCTCATTTACAAAACAAATATACTGAAGCTACAATACTGAAGCGAGAGGAATGCTGGAGGGAGTGACGAACGTACAAATGTTCAACAATAGCAGCTTGCTCGTAACTAATCCTTCTTAAGTCATCTAGTCAACTGCAAGCAAATAGAAAAGTAAAAGCAATGTTAAAATTCCAGCTAGAGAGTTGACTTACTTCGGAAGATAAACAAGAACGTCCACAAAAACGTGATCGGCCTTCCCTTCGCTCAACGCATCTATCAGCGCCCACAAGAACACGGAGGACGTTCCTCCAAGTCATGCTTCCACTTTACGCAGCCCCACGAGACTCGATTGGCATTAGGAGTTCACACAATATTATCCTTAATATCTCTGGGCTGGCTTTTTTTTGCCGGTAACACTCTTGCCCCTTTTACTGTTTGTTTTCTGTGCTTCACCTCTTCCGCCTCGCCTCGTAATGCTCTTTGTTACCTGAGAGGTCTCAGGCGCGCTCCAGAGACAGCCGCCCGCCCGGGGTCTAATTTCTCAAAAATAATGGACCGAATATCCGTCATTTTCTACGGAGGCGTGTTATTTCAATTTGGTCCGAGTGAAGAATTTGTTTGACGTTATGTGTTACTGGAGCGCCGAGGCTACTCGAGCACAAAAGGCCGTAAATGGAAACCTTGGCACGTAATTGTTTCTGCCCCACGCCGACCACCTAGCGGCGGGCCGCGGTCTGGGGCAGGATGAGCTGGCTGCTCCGTGAACAAAGGGCGCGATCAGCGCAATGAAAGCGAATCTCCAGCGCTCTCCCGCTGGCGGCCAGCAAACGGTCCTTCACCGACCTACACAGGTCGTCTCTTTGCTTGAAATTAAACGGTACGTGCCGCATCAGTCCTCTGTTGACGTAAGGTCTTACGTATGCGCTTATAAAGTTTCACTAACCCGAATCAGAAAATCGTAAAATATTTGTTGTTCAATAATCAAAGAGCTAATTTATCAGCTCACTTCTCTCCATCTAAGACCAATATTCTGTTGTTCCAAAACATTGTCTACGTGTTTTTCCACTGTGCTACATAAATATTTCCTTTCGGATTGGCTTTCGTACTGCTGAACACGTAGTTCATTTCAACGATTCTTTTATCGAAATGACTTGGAACGAGGCAGTATACACCACATGTGCACATGATTAGTGTTAAAATTTACAAGCTCTTTGTTAAAATAATGAGAACCGGTTGCACAAAAGAAATCTTATTTCCTTAACCGGTTTCACAGACATAGGGCCCTTCTTCTGCAGGATATAACTATCGCGTTACTTGCAACTGTCAAAAATAACATGCATGCAGAATATTGCTGTGATCATGTGGTTCACAATGCCTCTACAAAAATGGTATAAGGGACTATGAAACACAGGACACTCTCAAATGCTGCGATAGTTATAATGTTCTGAAGAATGGCACTAGCTACATGAAACGCGTTAAGGATATGAAATCTTTTTTGTACAGGTGGTTGACCGTTGCTGAAGACTGATAGCATACTAATTTTATGAACTCGTTACTTTTGTAGTGCTAGTCATGCAATTACACTTTCTTCTCCTGGCTACCCCTTCTGAAATAGGAATTCGTCGTTGGAATAGGGTGAGTTGCCCATAAGGAACAGAAATGATTTTAATTTGAATTTAAAACTTGTTTTCCAACCTGTCGCACATTTTAGGTGTTGCGCAAATGATCAAAAAATTTTGCTGCTGCATATTGATCCCCTTTCTGAACCACTGATAAGTTCAGTAAATGGTAGTAAAGGTCATTTTGCCCGTAGTGATGTAAGTATTAACATCACTGCCATTCTCAAGCTGTCGGGAAGTATTTATGACGAACTTCATTAGGGAATGTATGTATTGTGACGAGGCAGTTAAAGTGCTTACCTCCTCGAAGAGATACCGACGTGACATCCGTTGGTGAACACATATTCTGCTTACTGGTCGTTTTCAGTATTTCCTTTATCAGTAATGAGTCAACTCAGAAAATTATTCCATAAGACACTATTGAGAAGAAATGTGCAAAATATGTCAGCAGCTTAATTCGCTTATTTCAAATATTATTTATTATACAAAGAGCACAAATAGCTGATTTTCATAACATTGTCATCGTCGAATTAAGCTGTTTATTTTTATTTTCAGATGGCCAGTTTCGTTTTCTAAGAGATCGTAATCTGATCTTACATTCATTGATGACTGTAGCTACCGTTGGCGTGAAGCAAGGTCACCTATGTGGTTGTGCAGGAGCAGTGATCTCCACGCCTGCAATGATGGACCTGCTCCACGCCAGCGGTTCCTGCACTCATCAATGAGTGTAAAATCTGAAGATGAGCTCTTAAAAGATCTAAACCGGTCATATAAAAATATAAATAAATATTTTAAATACAATCACAGCTGTGTCTTTTGAAATAAGTTATGATATTAATATATCGCTGTTTTTCCTGAAAAACTGTTCCAAGAAATTTTAAAAATGGCTGAACTTACCCGTTTGGGAAGATTCCTTCCAGTTCAAGTATTCATCAATAGATACACCCAAAATTTTGGAGCACTCTACCCTAGTCACTGAATCCTCCTGATGTGCTACATCAGCTGTTGGTATCAGTACTTGTTCTACAGAACTAAATCTAGTGTGTGTGTGTGTGTGTTTTTTTTTTTTTCATCATTTAGGGAGAGACCATTTTCTGAGAACTAGTTTACAATTCTTTGGAAAATATTATTCACAATCTTTTCTGTTGCTTTCTCTCTGATGGGATTTGTTATAACACTAGCACAGTCGGTAAAACGTACCAAAACTGCTTGTTGAATGTAAAGTGAAAAGTCATTCACATATGCAACGAATAGGAGTGGACCCTAAACTGGGCCCTGTGGGACTTTCTTTGTGATTTCTCATCGAGTCAATAAAACTTCCTAACCTTACAATATTGTTTAAATTATTCAGTAAAGTGATGTAACGACTCTTTGTGCTTATTTATAGACTTTCGCATTTCTGCGCACTGAATGAGAATGATCCATGTGAGCTTTAAGTCATTATCTTGTAACAAATTTAATTATGATCCAATTGCAATTTGTCACCCCGAAATGTTAAAACATGGCAAAAATGGCCATCTCTTGCAAGTTGTGTGGAGGAACTCGTCAGAAACTTCAAGCAGGAATAGTACAACGATAACTGATGGACATCATTCTACACCACTTTATAAACTAAACCACTTTATAACAAATTGTTTTTTGTTCAGTCCATGCGAATGTTGTTCTTAGAAAAGAATGATTTATTGATTGTGTATAAATTTATCACATCCCTTTGGTATTTTCAGGCTAATATAAATACATTTTCTTAAGCTCAGAAATTTATTGAGATAATGTAAATGTTATTAGCTTCTTACAATAAACTGATGAGAATTATACCTACGTTTTCTCTCTGTAAAAATGTGATTTTGCTGTAAAGTAGCCACACTCCGAAGTGAAGTGCGGTATCTCTCACTTCCTAGGGTCCAGGATTTTTCTCATCATTAAGTTCGTATTCAGATTATAAAATTGGAGCCATTTACCAAAAAGTAGGGCTCCGGAACGTAAATGAAGAGGATTATTTGAAATATATATTTCCTTTAAAAAGCTAATTTTGATTACCATCAAAGCGAGGAAAACAGTTAGGATTGAAAGGACTGGGAAAATTTTGAAAATAACCAAATGTAAAGTTACAGAAACGAGCACTAAAGAAGGACAACTAATAAAGGAATTGTACTGCAAAAACTGATACAGCTGCAATATAGGAAACAAAGGAGAAAATCCAACGCTTCAAAAAAATTTATGGTTATTTTATGATATACGGTGCAGTAAGTAGGTATGACCGGGGAAGAGCTGGAGTTGCTGTTATGATGAAAAGCACCTATAGAAAATGGCTGCAGTCATACACGTTAATAAATGAAAGACTGAAACAGGTACGGTTAAAAGTACTCGGGAAAACAGATTAAGTTACTGACGTACAGGCGCTAGAGTGGGAAAACAGAAAAACTGCTTGAAACATTCAAATGCATACAGACGCAAAGCTGAATATTTAATAATTGCTTGAGATTTTAATGCGGGGACAGGTAAATTTACCATTAAAGAAATAGTGCGATCATATAGAGAACATACTAAAAACTATAATGGAGATCAGTTAAAAGAATTTTCTGCCTTCAACCACTTAAAGATAACAAATAATTCTTCCCCGTAAGGATGTCCATAAATTTACTTGGTTCAAATGGCTCTGAGCACTATGGGACTTAACTTCTGAGGTCATCAGTCCCCTAGAACTTAGAACTACTTAAACCTAACTAACCTAAGGACATCACACACAACCATTCCCGAGCCAGGATTCGAACCTGCGATCGTAGCGGTCTCGCGGTTTCAGACTGTAGCGCCTAGAACCGCTCGGCCACTCCGGCCGGCATAAATTTACTAGGAGTGCTAGATCGGTAGTAGACTATATTACTGCAAGTGAGAAAGCCATTTCATTAATAGAAACAGCTGAATAGACAGAGAAAACTATGTTAGTACTGGCCATTTTCTGCTAATATCAAAGCTAAGAATCCCACTGCATATCAACAAAATCACTAAAAAAACAATCACAAGAAGAAGTTTATAGAAAGCATTTGCTACACGTTCCAGGTATTAGACGCTTATACAGAAAATTTTTGAACAAAATACTGAAGAGCACACGAGACAAACAGAATATTAATGAAGAGTGAAAAGAGGTAGTAAGAACAATACAAGGAAGTGAAGTTTTAGGTAAAGGAAGGAAACAAAGAGACTCCTGTTCTGGGACCAAGAATTAGTAAACATCATAACTTGTAAGAAACAAGCCAACCAGAAATAATGGCAGTGAAGGAAACAAGACTACATCGAGAATAAGGCACACAGCAGTGGTCAGTAGAGAAACAAGCAAAATCAAACAACAAAGCTGGGAACATTTTCTCAGTGAAATGGAGCATGATGTACATGGGCAACATAACGAAGTCTGCAAGATGCTGAAACAGTTTAATAACGATGATAGAGCTGTGGTTCGAAGTAACCCCATTCTAAAAAGTGACTGCCTGGACTATTTACAAAGTTTATGGACAGAGGGTGAGGAATGTGTGAAAACTCCAGTAAGAGACGAGCGTGTTTATCTCACATCAATGGAAGTCCTAAGGCCTATGTTAAAATGATCCAAAAACATAAAATCCCCTTAACATCAAATTGATACATTTATCCTTCTCCATCATCGCTGAAACTTTGTAACATCACGGAATCACCTTGTATGTACATATATTTACAGGGACCGGCGCCTACAACTTTGACGCTCTATATCGTCACAGGGAAGAACCCGTGGTATAGAGATAGCGTCTTTGATTAGTAATCAAAACATTCTCAGTATCGGATTTGCACCCGAGCACCACTTGAATACTTAATAATGATCAGCCTTGCAGCCGAAGACTTTCGCATAAGAAGTCACCCCCATTCTTGTCAAAGATGGCGGAGTAGCGGACCAAGATTCACGGCACTCTCCTGTCATTGGGTTTGAAAGTGCCTCTAAAGGCGGAAGAATCAGCAGTGATCAGGACTGTGGCATTCGCTGTGTTATTCAGTGGCTTGGTATTTAACTAATTTGTAAATGGAAATGATAATATCATTTTATTACGTTGAGTAATTACTAAATAAGTTTTCTCCCGGCTAAAGATTTGGTCAAGTTGCTAAAGAACTGCAAGTTAACGTCGTGTTAAAGTTGTCTGTAAGTTGTGTAAGTGTCACTAAATCACAGTTCATACAACAGATTCTATACAACTATTGATTATGATGGAAGCAGTTATCTTCAGCAAAATGATCATTAAAATCACCGAATATCAGTCGCACACAACAATGACGTATGTTACCTGAAACAATATTCTTCGCAACTCGTGCTTAGTTAGTTTCGGCTCCATACATCAGCTAGAAAAGTTTGTTATAAAGATCGTGCTATGAGCACTGTTTATAAAGAACCAATCTGATTCGAATTATTTTCATTAAAATGAGTTCGGGACCACCGGTGCACATTTATTTTTACACATTTGTATTACCTTCGGTATTTATGTCTGCAGAGCTGCGTAATTTGAATTTGCCTCTGAGATAATTGTTAAGATGGTGGCAGACAATTGATAGAGACTTTCTGTTGTTAGAGCAAATAGGATAAGTATTTGAAATGCTTATTTAACTTTACTTTCGTATTGTGCACTATTGAGACTTCATCAAGCAAACATCTGATATTTTCCTGAGGGAAACACAGACAAAGAAACGCGATACAAACCGCTGTCATCAATGGCTGCGCTCCTTGCAGCGGAAAGAAATAATTAACGCAGATAACGCTTATTGAGGGAGGAATCAAAGTTACAAATAATTATTCACTCAGATTTATAATAATAATAAACTCTATTCTCAAGTAATAATTAACAAATAATTACAATTTCTTAACAGACCTCAGTTTGATATGCGTCCGCAACCTACAAAAGCCATCCAAAAAAGGTAAAAACAAAGTAAGACTAACACAGATCATAAAAGGAATTTACAATAATCATTGTCTTTGTATGATACACATCGATATGTCCAATTACATCATAAAATATTATATAAATAATTAAAATTTATCATCATTTTCACTGTTTTTTCATATGTTAAATAGATAATGTTTATAGTTGTTTAAGAGGCATAATTTCCTCTCGTCGCACTGTAGCTAAAATTTATCTTGTGGATGGTACAGGATGCGAAAGGCAGTGGAAACCATTGCATTAAAGACACAAAAGGTGTGTCCACACGACTGGTGGCCTGTAACTGAAAAAGCGTAATGCTGATATTTTCATTGGGAAAAGATTTCAGAAAAGTCCCCCGTTCGGAACAAGGGGAGGGGAGCGCCAAGGGGCGATGACCATGAGAGAACGACTGAATAACCAACGAAAGCATAACGTTATACGAATCGGGGCGTGGACTGCCAGAAGCCTGAATATGTTACGGAAACTTAAAAAAAAAAAAAAAAAAAAAAAAAAAAAAAAAAAAAAAAAAAAAAAAAAGAAGTCGTGTGACTAGGGCCTCCCGTCTGGTACACCGTTCACCTGGCACAAGTCTTTCAGTTTGACGCCACTTCGGCGACTTACGCGTCGGTGGGGATGAAATGATGATTATTAGGACAACACAACACCCAGTACCTGAGTGGAGAAAATCTCCGACCCAGCCGGGAATCGAACCCGGGCCCTTAGGATTGACAGTGTCACGCTGACCACTTTCTTTTTTTAATCTTATTTTGTTCGCTTTCGTTCGTTGCATCTGCGCGGGGTGGACGTCGTAAGACATCCGCTTAAGTTCGTTGTTGATCGATTAACTCAGTTTCTTTATTACAGAGGACTGCTTACCCTCTGACCGAACACGCTGAGCTACCGTGCCGGCTTTGGAAAAGATTGCCACTCAGCTACCGGGGCGGACTACGGAAACTAGAACATCTGGAAAGGCAAATGTTAAAGCTTAATCTAGATATTGTGGACGTCAGTGAAGTGAAACGGAAAGAAGACAAGAATTCCTGATCAGATGTCTATAGGGTACTATCAAAAGCAGCAAACACTAGTATAATGGAAGTAGGGTTCCTTATGAATGGGAATGTAGGGCAGAGTTACTAGGGAAAATTCAAAGATAGGATTGTTCTCATCAAACGGCAAACCAAGACCGTCAAATACAGCACAGGTATACATGCCAACGTCGCAAGCTGAAGATGAAGAGATAGGGAAATTATATGACGATAACCAGTGAGTAAAGCAGTACGTAAAGAGTGACGAAAATCTAATAGTCGTGAGTACTCGAATCCAAATGTAGGGGATGGTGTAGAAAAAATGGTTACGGGAGAAATGGGCTAGATACTAGAAATGAGGACTGGGAAAGCCTAATCGTGTTATGTAATAAATTTCAGCTAGTAAGAGCGAAAACACTGTGGAAGGATAACATGAGGAGTGATGAAGAGTAGGCTCAAGTTTAAGAGATCAGTCAGGAAGAATCAATACGCAAAGAAGTGGGATACGGAAGTGCTAAAGAATACAGAAATACGCTTGAAGCTCTCTAAGGCTTTAGAGACTTCAACAAGGAGTAGCTCAGTAGGCAGTACAGTTGAAGAATAATGGCCACCACTAAAAAGGGCAATCACGAAGCTGGGAAGAAAAACGTAGGCAACTGCGGAAATACAATGAGTAATAGACGAAGTACTTAATTTGATCGATGAAAGAAGAAAATGCAAAAATGTTCAGGGAAATGCAGGAATACAGAAATAAAAGTAGCATAGGTATGAGATAACTTGGACGTGCAGAGAAACTAAAGGGATATGGGTGCATGAAAACTGCGAAGAAACCGAAAAGGTATGATTGTCGGAAGGACTGGCTCGAGGTACACGAAAGTCAAAACAGCCTTCGCTGAAATTAGAAGCAAGGTTAGTAACGTTGAGAGTGCAACTAGAATTTCATTTTTAAGTGCAGAAGAGAGAAAAGATAAATATAAACCGTACATTTAAATCCTCCATGAGAGGGAAGATTTGTCTGATGTGATAGAAGAAGAAACGGGAGCCGATTTGAAGAGATAGGGGATCCAGTAATAGAATTAGAATTTAAAAGAGCTTTGAGAACTTAATATCAGTTGAGTCAGGAGAGATAGATAACATTCCATTATAACTTATAAAATCGTTGAGGGAACAGGCAATAAAACGACTATTCACGTTGGTGTGTAGAATGTATGAGTCTGATGATATATCATCTGACTTTCGGAAAAGCCGCGCGAGATAGCTGCAAGGTTTTGGGCGTCTTGTGGTTCGCACGGCTCCCGCCGTCGGAGTTTCAAGTCCTACCTCGGGCATGGGTGTGTCTGTTGTCCTTAGCGTAGGTTAGTTTAAGTTAGATTATGTGGTGCGTAAGATTAATGACAGATGACTTCAGGGCTTTGATCCCATAAGACCTTACCACATAATTTTCTGGTCAAAATTTCTTCCAAAGAATTCAGAAAGCTGCAAGAACTGAAAGTGCGATAATTACCACACAATCCGATTAACAGCTCACATATCCCAAGTAGTTGACAAGAATAATATAGAGAAGAACAGAAAAGAAAATTGAGGATGCTTTAGTTGACGATCCGTTTGGCTTTGGGAAAGTTAAGGCACCAGAGAGGTAATTCTGAGGTTGCAGTTGATAATGAAAGAAAAATTAAAGAAAAGTCAATACACGTTCGTAGGATTTGTTGACCTGGAAAAAGCGTTAGGCAATGTAAAATGGTGCCAGATGTTCGATATGCTGAGAAAAATAGACGTAGGCTATAGTGAGAGACGAGTAATATGCAACATGTACAAGAGCGAAGGGGAAGTAATAAGAGTGGAAGACCAAGAACGAAGTGATCGGATTAAAAAGTGTGTAGAACAGGGATGTAGTTTTTCGCTCCTACTATTTAATCTATACATCGAAGAAACAGTAATGGAAATAAAAGAAAGGTCCTGGAGTGAAATTAAAATTCAAGGTGAAATGATGCCAGTGATACGATTCGTTGATGACACTACTATACTGAGTGAAAGTGAAGGAGAATTACATGACCTGCTGAATGGATTGAACAGTCTAATGAATACAGAATACCGATTGAGAGCAAATCGAGGAAAGACGAAAGCAATAAGAAATAGCAGAAATGAGAAGAGCGAGAAACTCAAAATCACGAATGATGGTCACGAAGTAGATAAAGTTAAGGAATTCTACTACCTAGGCAGTTAAATGAACAATGGCGGACGGAGCAAGATTGACATAAAAAGCAGGATACCACCGGCTAAAAGGGTATTCCTGGCCAAGACAAGTTTATAAATATCAGACATAGGCCTTAATTCGGGAAAGGAATTTCTGAGAATGTACGTGGAAGCACAGCACTGTGGGAAAATCGGAAAAGAAGAGAGTCGAAGCAATTGAGATGTGGTGCCGCAGAAGTATGCTGAAAATTAGGCGGACTTGCAATCTGAAGAGGATGAGGAGACTGTCCAGAGAATCGACGAAGAACTTGGGAAACACTGAGAAGAAAAATAAGGGACAGGGTAACAAAACATCTGTTAAAACAACAAGAAATTACTTCCATGGAACTATAGAGAGATGTAGAGAGAAGAAAACAGTAGAAAACAGACTGGAATATATCCAGCAAATAATTGAGAACGTTGGTTGCAGGTGATACTCTGAGATGAAGAGGCTGACACTTGAACGGAATTCGTGGGGGGGCCGCATCAGACAATGCAGAAGATTGACGACTCAAAAAAAGAAAAAATGCGTCATTGGAATACGCTTCCGGACATGGGTGTCTATTCAGAATATCATGTACTCACTCCCCGTCGACAAGTCCTAGAAGTTTGTAATTTCTGAACATGATTTATGCACAACAAAATGAAAGTACAAAAAAGAGGCCCATTTGTGAGAGCTATCTAAGGAGTGAGTAAATATCATTTATCAGCCACATTATTTAGCACATACATAGTGAACGGCCTGAAGACGTGGAAGAATAAAGTAGTGCACCTTTATAAGCTTAGTAAGAAAGTTATAATGCACTCTTGTTAGCGCATGATCAGATGACCTTAGAGGACTTCGAAGATAGGTTCCACAATGCAATTTGGTCCTTGCACATGAGCAAGGAAGAAGTAAATAATGGAATTCTATGATAAGGAGCATTTAAGAGCAAAAGTAATACTCGACGACAAATCGATAGAACAAGTAAATACTCTTGAGTACCTGATATGTGAGATCCCTTTAATTACATACAATGATTTGGAATCCAAACTACAAAATTTTCAACACCTGGCAGGTACTACAAATTGCACTCTCCTCAAAAAAATTAGGGAAGAGACAGTACTAAAGTTTTATATGTCATGGCTGTACTAGTTCTAACGCATGGATTATCGACTTGGACTCTAACCGTCAGTCAGTGGAGGAGGATCAAAGTGTCGGAGATGAGACTACGAAGATTAACAGCTGGTTACAAACTCATTGATCGGATAAAGAATAGTGAAAAAAGCATGCTTCACAAAATAGAGGAGCACAGAAAGAAATGGCATGAACACATTCAAAGGATGTTAGATGTGAGAATATCTAAATTAAAATACAAATTCATAAATTGAGAAAGAAGGGGTGTTGGGCGTCCTAGGAAGAGACGGGAAGATCAGCTGCAGTCTATTTGAAATTGGAACAGGCGAGAATGCCTACACCAAAACTGGATGTGATGGTGATGATTTAATTTGTTGGAGAAAACTACACTTTTAAAAAGCGCTCTTAAACTTTTATCCGTGCGGAAACCTTTATTCTCTGGGTGTACGATTACGAACTTTACGTTAGAAGCACGAAGTAGATGATGGGAAATGTGGCTTAGTGGTTCACATACTATGGGCGGAACAAACGTAGAGCTCATAGATACGGGATAGTTCAGCCAAAGGATGTGGATTAGAACCAGCCAGGGTCTTGTTAAAGGAACCGTAGTAAAATTCAAATGACCTGAGTCAGAGACGTAGCGGAAAAGCTATTTCAACATGACATGATCTGTAACAACTTATAATTTCTTGTTTAAACCGTTTTCGGTCTCCTCAGTCACCATCAAGTGATACCTATTGTAACCACGTATAAAAATTTTATATGGTACATACGTCATTGCATTTGAAACTATTCATCTGGGCTTAAATAATGTGATTTTCGGGACCACCTAGGGTATCAATCTTGCAAGAGACGACTGTGTTCATCAACTAGAAGTGGAGGAAAGCTGACACGTCTTCCCTGACTTCGCACGTACGTAAGTGCAATCCAACGTAAACCAAAAATACTTAACCTGCCCCAGGATTAACTGTTTATTATCTCCACACACGCAAGCAAGATACATAATGCCATAACATTATGAATATTCATCCATTTACCAAAATAAAAAAAACTCTCCCTACCAAAGCAGTTAATCACAATGGCTGTATGTCGTTGGCTACTACATGTTAGCTCAATGGCGGATATTGCACAACGTGCGTATTTAATCACAGGAAAATAATCAACAAAAAATTTAGCGCAACAACTAGAAAACATGTAAATGCAGATCCACTCTCACAAATTATAACAATACATAAGAACAGCTGATCAAAAAGCGATAGAAAAATAAAGAATGAATAACATTGGCCTTTAGTAACAATAGTATCTTATTTGCAACAATAAGGGCAGTGTATGAAGTTAATTGGTTTGCTGGATCATAATGTTTATAGTAAAAAAAATAGTTTAATGTATGAAACAACTTTTAGTTATAATTCCGAATGGTATTAAAAAGAAGCAAAATGCAGTCCTGTATGATAGTTTAAAGTTACTCGAAAACGAGAAACTGCCATTGCTTTTGCAAAAAGTCCTTGGAGCACTATTTAAAAAAAAAATAGTTTGCGAGATGTGCGCTCCTTTTATATCAATGTTTGGTATCAATCTCCATTTAGATGGTGTTGTCGGCGCTTCGTTGACGTTCGCGTTGTCGATCCGTAATTCTTGAGCATGTTTCCAGTGATTATCAGTCTCTTGGTGATCATCATAGTCGTATCAGCCCGTTGCGAATAAAACAGGAATGCGCGATGCTTGTAGAATTATCGTAACCAGCGCATCTACATGGAACAATTAAAGTAAGTCACACTTCCTTCATTCCGTGCGATGTAGCCCAACGTCATAATGTTTGTTAGCCGCTGCTAGTCACAGTTTCAAAATTACAGTTTTCCGTTCGATCGTGCCTCGACACATTTCCCAGTACAGCCGTCCGCAATAAGGAAGTGCAGTAAGTTACTTATAACGCATCAAACAATCTATACCGGGAACAATACTCACCTTAGTCACATCAACTGTGCGGCGATCAGCACATCGTACATTCAAGATTACTGTCACTGATATCAGTTCACTAACCAGAAACTTCCTCGTCATATAGCTCTTATTTTTCAGTCCTCTACACAGTAAAGACACTGTGTTGTCTACAATGAAAACAGTGAACTGACACCATTTACACTGCTTAGCGACTTGCAGTTAATACTTTTAAGTTCAATGTGCCGAATAGCAGCACCCACTAGTAAGCAATGCGTTACGTAATATTTTTTGTCCTTAGTGCACGCCAAAATCACGAAACATACGTGATACCTTCGGTGCCTCCTTCGCCGACTCACAGCGCCAAAAGCACAAGAGAAAGCGCGCCGGACCCCATGCGGCGAGCGCCTGAGAAGCGGAAACTGGAGCCACTCTGCAACCACACACAGGGTAGCCAGGTGAACGAACTCGCCTCGCTTAGGAATGGACACGTTGCAAAGAGCCTGGCGGACAATTAGAAGCATGCCGAAAATTGATGGATCCCTGCAACCATTAGGATGGAACGTCAAATATGCACACGCGAAAGCGTGTAATTTCTTTGTGGCCTGGCAGCAGTCGTTTTACCCGCTTTAGAACTCAAGAATGTAACAATTCCAGCACTCCACAGGAAATTGAAGGATCGTACACACCAAGAGGGGTGTGAAAGAAATCGAGCTACTTAAAAAGATCTTTTCTGGACAATAAGGATTTTCCGTGTAAATCACGGAGGCCAGCAGAGTCTGAGACGAACCCCAAGCATGAGTCTGTCCAGGCCACACACAGAGATAGCGGTTACATAGAAGTGTTGCGTGGCTGCTCTCACAAAAACTTCGGAAGAATGTGAAATCGTGAGAAAGACGCCACACACCACCCCGCGAAAGGTAAAACTGTTGAGAGATAAAGGAATGGGGACGGCAGTTGATGAGTCAACACGGAAGCTGGAAGACATGGGTTCTTATCCGTCAATCGCCAACATACGCCTTCTGACACTGCGGTATCGCTGCTTTGGCCACGCAACACACAATGGGCAGAAAATTCGGAGATCGCATCTGGGCCTCGGCTGCCGATGAGAGCAGCCGACTCGTGCTGCATTGTTTCGACTGCTGGGCGTCGCACCAGAGACAACCAGTTATCCGACGGTCCAGACTTTAGGTCTGGGCGACACCGCCGCCTGAGCTATGTCAAGTGCTCCGATTGTCCCTGTCAAGTCAGGACCCACAAAGCCGGTATTCTCCATGTAAGCTGCCTGCCTTCCAGCTGTGTGCGAAATACCCAGGCCATTTTGGTATTACCACCTCGCCTGCCTTGCCGAGAGGAAATATTACGAGACAATGTCAGGCTGTGACAGAGACGAGGGGGCATCCAAATAATTGTCCAAGTCTGATGGAGTGGTAAAGAACTGTTTGCTCATCGATTGTCTCACCGTATCCTGCTACGACGTCCTGCTGTCTCCATCGGCAACATGCAAGCCCAGCACGACCCTGATGGGAGTCGACTACATGCTGATGCGCACAAAGACGGCTCCGACCACACAGTAGCGGTCCTTGTCCCAACGACCTGCTACTCATTTTTGTCTTACAGTAAGAATATTATTGAATATTACTAAAACTGGAAACTCATGCCCAAAGAAATTCCGGGAAAGGATCCAAATGGAAGGTTCGGACCCCAGGGGTCTGCTTTTCAACAACAGTCACCTTTTTACTAAAAATTCGAATAGATCGTTATTACACCACCAAACAAACTGCGGAAATAAATATGACAGATTAAATAGTTGAACTAATTTTAAAGAGCCCTAATGAGTATTAGCTGGCTCAGAATTGGTAACAATGAAAATCTTAAAATCATCTAAACATTCTGAGCATATAAACGCACTCCTTGCAATTAAGCTAAGAACTTGAAAAACTTTTTCTGTCCTTGACAACAGAAAATAGTAGGTTACCAAATATACAGAGTAAAAGAACACAACAATAACTTTTGGCGGCCGCTGCTAACCTGCCAAGGCCTTCAAAGGCCAAGGCTCGTTTAGAGATGAAAATGTTACAATCAACACGAACACACAGATCACACAGTTAGCCAAGATTTCAGATTTAATGAAATTTAACTTCTCTGTAGAGACAGCAAATTGAAAGCATTGCCGCCCGGAGTGCCCGAGCGGTTCTAGGCGCTACAGTCTGGAACCGTGCGACCACTACGGTCGCAGGTTCGAATCCTGCCTCGGGCATGGATGTGTGTGATGTCCTTAGGTTAGTTAGGTTTAAGTAGTTCTAAGTTCTAGGGGACTGATGACCTCAGAAGTTAAGTCCCATAGTGCTCAGAGCCATTTGAACCATTTCAAAGCACTAGGCTTTAATTACAGAATTGGCAACCCCTGCCACGGTTACATACCGGCCGACACTTCCAATGTGTGGGTTGTCTGTCCCGATATCGAGGCTCCGGTGTTACCGACCGATCACTCCGGAAGGCAGTCGTACCTTCTCAGCCGGCAGCAAGGTCCGGCTAGGCCAAACCCGTGGCCGGCCAAACTTAACCAAGTTCTTTGAATAACAAGTATGGCAGGAGCACCTGAAGTACAGACAGACTTATTATCGGAAGTACAGATATTATGTGTCCGCCTGAGGCAATCAGTACCCAGTGTGCACTATTTGATCATCAACAGTTGTCCAAATAAGCCGCAAAGGAGTGAAAATACAAACTTCACAGCTACTGTCTTTATACAGTGACGCTGAAACAATATTTAGTGCAAATGCTTAAGCCAAGCTAACAAGGAAGCCAATCAACACTGCCTAGGTACAACTGTGTGTTAAATTTACGTGCTTTAGCAGCATGTATCGACTAACCAACACAAACAACAACATCTCTTACACATTTTTCTCCTATAGGACACAGAAAAGTTAGAATGGCAGCTCTAAACTAGCAATTTTCTTAGCAATTAGAAATTAAAAGCAACATTATAAAACGTTAAAACTTTGGAGAGTTCAGAGCCCTGTGGGTGCGTCTGTCATAAATTGAAATTCAGCAGGATTTAAATACTCGCAGGAGTGACAGATGTGCCTCTAGCTTACAGTTTGTCCTGCTCCTGCCAACACACAGGTAGACAAAACAACATATACAGAACATCACGGTGACGCAGTACACAGTCTTACAGCAGCTTCGCAGGCAACACTAACACATCCTAAAATACAACATTAGGTAAACCAGGGCATTGAATTTTCATTCAGTATGACAAGGAGCTATTCCTTACTTAAAACAAAAATCCTGTAAGAAGCCAACAAGCTGCTCACATACGAGTCTTAGAAGTAATGGCATACCAAACGTATATTTATAAATATATCGGGACGAAAACCTCTGAGAATGATTCAGGGGTAACTTTCATTCTCGCGCAACAGGCAGACTCGGCCACAGTCCATGGAGTAAGACTATACCCACGTGTAACACCCCGATTTTCAAATAGTAGAAATCTTCACCTTCATGTATGCCCAAAAACGACTATCGGCAAAGGGGAAAAGAAACTAAGACACTTGCGACTAGAGCAACGTCAACAAATCCAACGTGGAGACAGTGATCACACCTTTGTACTGCTAGCCCCACAGTGAAACACTGTTGTAATCGCCTCACCGATAGGCAAAGCACGCACCTTCCCGATCTTCCTTGTGCAAAGTTGATTCCACTCCACCGACTGCCGCCCATCTTTGTCTCTGCGACCCAGCTGACCTCATTTCGGCCGGCGACACCTAGCTTCTTTGTTCGACAGCCAATCAAAGGTCATCCTGTACGCGGAAATCGACTCGGAGCGAACCGCCATGGTCCAATGATAAATGAAATGTTGAAACTTACTGGGTAGATTACGTTTTTCCGTATATATCACCGTACGTTTCGAAATATCATTCCAATTTTCTAGTGCTGTGGGAGCCTATTTAGTGTTGAATATAATGTCTGCCTCTACGTTTCTCTGCGCCTGTTTTGTCGATTTATGACATCACTACACTCCAAAGACATAATACGCTAGAATTTACAGGGTGTTTCAAAAATGACCGGTATATTTGAAACGGCAATAAATACTAAACGAGCAGCAATAGAAATACACCGTTTGTTGCAATATGCTTGGGACAACAGTACATTTTCAGGCAGACAAACTTTCGAAATTACAGTAGTTACAATTTTCAACAACAGATGGCGCTGCGGTCTGGGAAACTCAATAGTACGATATTTTCCACATATTCACCATGCGTAGCAATAATATGGCGTAGTCTCTGAATGAAATTACCCGAAACCTTTGACAACGTGTCTGGCGGAATGGCTTCACATGCAGATGAGATGTACTGCTTCAGCTGTTCAATTGTTTCTGGATTCTGGCGGTACACCTGGTCTTCCAAGTGTCCCCACAAAAAGAAGTCACAGGGGTTCATGTCTGGCGAATAGGGAGGCCAATCCACGCCGCCTCCTGTATGTTTCGGATAGCCCAAAGCAATCACACGATCATCGAAATATTCATTCAGGAAATTAAAGACGTCGGCCGTGCGATGTGGCCGGGCACCATCTTGCATAAACCACGAGGTGTTCGCAGTGTCGTCTAAGGCAGTTTGTACCGCCACAAATTCACGAAGAATGTCCAGATAGCGTGATGCAGTAATCGTTTCGGATCTGATGCAGGGACGATGGGACTGCAACATGGGGCTTTTCGGTTCCCCATATGCGCCAGTTCTGTTTATTGACGAAGCCGTCCAGGTAAAAATAAGCTTCGTCAGTAAACCAAATGCTGCCCACATGCATATCGCCGTCATCAATCCTGTGCACTATATCGTTAACGAATGTCTCTCGTGCAGCAATGGTAGCGGCTCTGAGGGGTTGCCGCGTTTGAATTTTGTATGGATAGAGGTGTAAACTCTGGCGCATGAGACGATACCTGGACGTTGGCGTCATTTGGACCGCAGCTGCAACACGGCGAACGGAAACCCGAGGCCGCTGTTGGATCACCTGCTGCACTAGTTGCGCGTTGCCCTCTGTGGTTGCCGTACGCGGTCGCTTTACCTTTCCAGCACGTTCATCCGTCACGTTCCCAGTCCGTTGAAATTTTTCAAACAGATCCTTTATTGTACGCTTTTCGGTCCTTTCGTTACATTAAACCTCCGTTGAAAACTTCGTCTTGTTGCAACAACACTGTGTTCTAGGCGGTGGAATTCCAACACCAGAAAAATCCTCTGTTCTAAGGAATAAACCGTGTTGTCTACAGCACACTTGCACAATGTGAACAGCACACGCTTACAGAAGAAAGACGACGTACAGAATGGCGCACCCACAGACTGCGTTGTCTTCTATATCTTTCACATCACTTGCAGCGCCAATTGTTGTTGAAAATTGTAACTACTGTAATTTCGAAAGTTTGTCCGCCTGAAAATGTACTGTTGTCCCAAGCATATTGCAACAAACGGTGTATTTCTATCGCTGCTCGTTTAGTTTTTATTGCCGTTTCAAATATACCGGTCATTTTTGAAACACCCTGTAGTAGCTGATGTTGTACGACAACATTTTTGAACGTCTACACAATGTATTGTACTCCCTTCATCACGCAGAAATCATCACGCACGTAACACACCATTCGCATTGTATATGTTAAATGGTAATATAGGACAAAGATACTGTGGCAGTACTACTTACCAATTAATCAGTATACAATCAAAGACAATGCAGTGAATTTATTATTTAAATCATGATTTACACTGATGTAGGCTTGTAACGTTGTTGCTTTAATTTGGTATGAAAGCGGAGCTGATAAATAAAAGCGGGTTAAAAGCTGTGAGCTGTCTGGGAAAGTTAACCTTGCATTACTGAGCAACTGTTTCACCAGGTATCCAGTCTAGCTTACCAAATTCCCAACCAGACTAACTTTAATTATAATCTTTTAATAGTCATACGACAACCGGTGACGTGTATATAAAAAAGAGAATTTAAATAAAAAGAAACAAATCAGTTTATATTTGGAAATTTATTTTAACATTGATCATCGAAATTTCAGCATATTAAACTCGATTCATAACTAAGCTGGTACCTTATTTAGGATTGTGAAAATGTGAGATTGTAATCTTACGGAACACATCAAATATGGAGCCAAGATTGGGAGACTGCATACAACACTGCATTCGTAAAATAACACACGAAGAACGTTGAAACATATGCAAGAGGAAATTAACCACAACCAACCGATTCAATTTTTCACCCAAAGAAGTTACGTTCGTAGCACAATCAGGTCCGTCATGTAATTACCACACACTGGTATACTAAATTCATACTAACTCCCTGTGAAATCTTCCCAAAAAGAGTAGCTGAGGGCTACTTTGATGATTACACCACATGCTTCACGTGGTCAACTTGGTTTACACAAAGAGTGTAACTCCACAATAATTTTGATAATTAAAATAAATTAGATCGAAAAGCAATTTACAAAATAAAAACCTCAAACTGGTTACTATCGTCTTACTATTAACCTGATGGGTCAAACCATTGTATGAGCACGTGGTACTGGTCTCACAAAGTACACCCCACGTGGGTTGAACATAAAGAAAAGTTGCTATATTGAAAAATATTGTCAAGACGAGACGTTATAATCTCACGCACATTCGCATTTAAGATTGATGATCTTAGTTAGAGTTACTGATCAACACATGGTTCCACTTTACTCACAGAGTAGAGACAAAGCAACTACCGGAATATATTCTGAACTTCACACGAGAATTACACTGCGCTGCAATTTAAGATAACATTAGATATTTTAGAGCTAAACCTGAAATAAAGGTGATTAAATTTTCAGTTAGGCTGAACTTAAGAAATCCATTGCCCTACGGACTTAGCAGACATGCGCTTAACCGGAGATCTTACCACTTCAGACGCTCGCCGCGGACCGACTGACCTGGTCCCTTCCTGAGGGTAGCTCACAAATAGAAACGGAAGTGGCCAGAGGGACAGCTTCCTATACCAACATGACAAGGGACGGACAGGACCATACTAAGGATAGAAACCTCTTTGCTTTTAGAAAGCGTAGCTACCTGTTCCGACATTGGTCCTACTGTTCTCTAGCAGACAGGCTTGTCTGCTACCCTCAAGCATGCAACTAGAAATACATTTGCTCATTCATCCTCTCACACAGAAGGGAAGGGGGATGACCGTATCTTATCATACACAGTATATAAAAGAAAGCGGATGTAGGTTCCGTATGAGACTGTGTGATATGAATTACATGTAAACTGTGTTTTAAAGTGTAGTAGTGTGACAGATCGTTCTTGTTTATGTGTAAAAGTAACACGTTCCACTGCTCAGTCTCCTCCCAGATAGTCAGAAACACCACAGTAAATTTAGAAGAGGAATTTATGCCGTAAATGACAACAGATTTATGAAATTAATATGAAAGGAATCCAACAGAGAACTTTCAGGCTTTCCAATAATTTTGTTTAAAATGCATAAAGTTAAGATCCTATTGAATGTAATGCAGTGTTCAATTTCAATTTCATGTAATAATATCCACACTTAAAGGTACACTCTGTGCAAAGAAAAAAAAGAAGAAAAGAAAATGGACATACCAAATGGCTCTGAGCACTATGGGACTTGACGTCTGAGGTAATCAGTCCAATAGAACTTAGAACTACTTGAAACTAACTAACCTAAGGACATCACGCACATCCATGCACGAGGCAGGATTCGAACCTGCGACTGTAGCACCTAGAACCGCTCGGCCACACTGGCCGGCACCGACATACCGCAAAGGAATTTTCCGAATGGGACGGAAATATAATGTACATGAGCATTTGAGCAAAATCACTATAATTCCAGAAAAGTTTCTTGGTATTTTCAAGAGAGAGGGCTTCACAAATTGAGCGAGTCATTAACGCGTTGGTCCACCTCTGGCTCTTATGCAAGTAGTTATTCGACTTCTCATTGATTGATAGAATTGTTGGAGTTCCCCCTGAGTGACATCGTGCCTAATTCTGTCCAACTGGCAGGTTATATCGTCCGAATCTCGAGATGGTAGGCAGGTGCCGCTATACCGCTCCCAATGAACTCACGTGGGGAGAGGTCCAAAGACCTTTCTGAGTAACGTATGATATGGCAAGCACGAAGGCAAGCAGTAGAAACTCACGTCTTTGCCGACGGACATTATCTTGCTGAAATAAAAGCACAATATGGCCTGCCATGAAGGGCAACTAGGCAGAGTGTGGAATGTCGTGCTGTAAGGGTGCCGCGAATGGCAACCAAATGGGTTCTGCTATGAAATGAAATGACACCCCAGATCATCACTGCTGTTCTTCGGGTCGTATGGAGGCTGACAGTCTAGTTGGTAACCCAACATTGTCTGGGGTGTCTCCAGAGACGTCTTCGCTGGCCGTAGGAGCTTAGTTCGAAGCTGGATTCATTAATGTAGACCGTTCAATGAGATTCCATGCCGAAGACGTCTCTGGATGCGCTCCAGACGGTGGTTAGATACCAACCTTAATGTTGCCAGCCATACATTCGTCATGCCTGACGTTAACGAAGTTACTTTATAAAACTGCCATCCACAGATAAATTACCCTCGTCGGCTGTGAGTAGTGATCTGTAAAGGGAGGCGGAAAGGCCCTGTTCACAGCTTCCAGAGAAGTAGGCAAGCTGGAAAGGATACCCTGTAACACAAAACACACAAACTGAATAGAGTATATTCCTCAAGTTGAAGAAATAACCAGCAGACCGGTACACGAAACAGATTGTTACTTTTTGATCAAGATGGTGTTAGACAGGGCCATAAACACGCCAGTAAGAGAAGCGGCGAACTTACAGTCTTCATCTACGGTGGAGATAGAAAGCAATTCAGCAGCTGGGATAAGGAGAACCAGTAGAAATGAAGCATTGAGAAAGGAGCAGCACGACCGAAGCTCCAAGAAAACGACAACCAAATGAGACTTTGTCTGGTCCCGAACCTTCGGTGGTCAGACTTTGTTAAAAAGCAGATATCCGAATTGTACCATTTGCATGATGGCCCCTACCGAATGGAAAAGTCCAAGGTTACCATTCCTACGCAGATGTAGACACCTCCAATGACGTTGAGAAAGTGGTACAGAATAATGGGAAAATGTAATAGTTCATTATTTAACTCCTCCACTTTATACTTATGCATTCCTAGTTATATGTTGCTCATAAGTAAACTGTAGTATTGATATAGTTGTAAGAGTAAGTCAGACCTAGTTTTTTTATACTTTGAAAATTGTCTGGATATTATATTATCCTTTACTAAGATTTAAGCTACTGTGAAACTGTTCAAATACTGGTAGTTCCGCTATGTGCACCGAGACGAAAGATGATGAGCTACCGAAGTAGGAGTGACATCTGGAAGTATGGGCACGTATCCCCACATGCACTGGGTAACTGGGAAAAACTGAAACATGAGGTCTGTTACTCTTGCGGCAGGAGGCACCTTGCAGGTGACTGCAGTGTGCAAGTGCGCATAACAGGCGAACTAACAACCTCGCGGCACGCATACATAAATATTTTTCAAAGACAGATCAGATCTGAGATCAAAGGACTGATCAGGGGTACTGATGTCATCCCAAGGACTAAGCGCAAATAGACTCATTTAATCAGAAGATTCTGAACACGCACCGTTCTGGCAATATGAGGCCAACATATTATTAAGTATAAAAATTCTTCGCTGCATGACACCTGCCACACTCATACAAGTGCTAGTATCAGTACCAAACGACTACGAAGAAGAGAAAGCAAATAAAGCAGAGCGCATAAATTAAAGAATGGCAACGACCCTGCCGCAGTGGATACACCGGTTCCCGTGAGATCACCGAAGTTAAGACGTGTCGGGCGTGGCCGGCACTTGGATGGGTGACCATCCAGCCGCCATACGCTGTTGCCATTTTTCGGGGTGCAATCAGCCTCGTGATGCCAATTGAGGAGCTACTCTACTGAATAGTAGTGGCTCCGGCCAAAGAAAACCATCATAACGCCCGGGAGAGCGGTGTGCTCACCACACGCCCTTCCTATCCGCCTCTTCAACTGAGCATGACACGGCGGTCGGATGGTCCCGGTGGGCCACTTGTGGCCTGAAGACGGAGTGTGTAAATTAAAGGGTAGAACGGAAAGATATTGAAACTAACTAAGAATAACCATAGGTCATCATACTAATTTGTACTCTCTGACAAGTCGTTGGGGGAAGAAATGAAGTGAATAGTAGCAATCTATATGAGAAAAATATTAACTGGAAGCACGACAACCGCTTAACTCCAAAGTCGATAATGTCTGTTTTTCACTTCTACCTTGCCAGCGACTATCTGATTCAGGTAGGCATCATTTGTGGATGAAGAGAAGGCACGTTTTTAACCTGGAAGGCCTCTGGTATGATAGCTTCCCCTCATTAGTCAAATAAGCGTTACTTCACTATCAGTGTAACAATAAAAGAAAGAGAGAGACAGAAACTAACATCTATGATAAAAGCAGGAGATAATAATGAAAAGTACTTTAACTAAGCGTTAGTTTCCAAGTGACATGCCACACGAGCATCTATTATTTATTGGTTAATGGCGCAACCAGCCACAAATACCTCATATAAGTTTTATTTTAGTACCATAATCGTTTTCGGGCTACCATGCCTATCTTCAGATGGCTAACACTTTCAATTAAGCAAATGTTTTGATCAACAGAACGTCGTCTGCTACCAGTGATCGTTTACTTACAAATGATCCACAATAGATCAGTTCCCTTACATAAGTTGCAGTATCGAACGCCAGTATCTGGCATCATATGTAAATAAATGCAAGCATTTTATTGCAGTTTTATTAACGAAACACCTTATAAAGTGGCACTTAATAATGAAATTTTCTTGTGCAGTGCAAGAGCAGGTGACATTCTGTTGGTCAAAACATCTGTGTAACTAAAAATATCTGCCTTCTGGAGATGGACATGGTAGAACGAAATAAAACAGTTAAGTAGTATTTGTAGCTGGTAGCGTCATTCACTGACAAACATGGAGGCCGCAGAGTTCACAAGACCCACGTCTATAAAATAACATTGATTATGTACAGAGGATAGGCAAAATAATGCTTGTACAGTCTCCAGTGGAATGTTATGCCACTCTTCGATTAGAACCTCTTCTGACACCTGTAACGATGAGGGAAGCGGAAATCTGTTCCGGAGTCTGCGCTCAAATACCACCCACAAGGATTCCATAACGTTCAAGTCTGGGGACTGTACTGGCCAGGCAAGACGCTGCAGTTCAGTTGCATGCTCCTCATACCGCGATTGCACTGTCCTGGCTGTGTGAGTGGGTGCATTATCGTCCTGAAATAAGGCATTGTTGTTGGGGAATAACATTTGAAACATGGGGTGCACCTGATCACCTAGAATATTCACATAACCGTTGCCTGTAACACGGCTCTTGAGCTAACTATGGGACCAACAGTGTACCATGATATGGCTGCCCACACCATCGTTGGAATCAAACAATGACTATAGGCTTCTTTTGAAGTACTCCAGATGTAAACCCTGCGCGATGTTGGAAATAACGAAAACGTTGGCTCGTCGGACCAAATGACGCGTTTCCACTGATCAGTCGTCAAGGAATGCTCCTGACAGCATGTTTTACGCTTCTTTGCGTTGGTTGTCGTCACTAATGGTTTCGGTGTAACAGCTCGCCCATGCATATTCGATTTATGTTCTCAGCGGACAGTGTCGATAGATACGGGGCCCCGAAGATGGCTATTGAGCCGCCGTAGTTTTGTGTTCTTTTGACACAATTCGTGTTAGCGTACGGCAATCTCCATCATTTAGTTTTGATTTGCGACCACTTTTAGGTTTACACACGGTGATGTCTTTCCATGTTTTGTGTAGGCTGTTATAACTGTTGACACAGTTACTCATGAAGAATTCAATAAGTTGGCTGTCTTGGTTACTGACTCTCCAGCTAATTTGGCCCCCACAAACACCCCTCTTAGGAACTCTGTTAGGTCGTTCGTTGGGCGTCAACCTCAGCCTGTGAATGCAAATACGAAGTGCGCATTGTTCGTAAACAACCGTACTGAACACGCGCAGTCCAGCTCGACATAAGCCTTACCTGCTTTATTGACCGCCAAACACAACCATGCCATTACTACCACTGTTCACATTATTTTGCCTGTCCCCTGTGTATTGTTTTTTGTATGATTCCTACGAAACTTTGTTAGCAACAGAAGCTCGTAAAATTTGAGAAACACTACTTGGGAAGAAAGGTGGTGTGAGAGATGTAGTTCTAAGGAAAAACAATACATTTCTTCTTATTTTATTATTGTGAATAACTTACTAAATGCTTCCAGCTGAAAGAAACCTTGGAGCCTGAGAGAAGGGTGGGGGGGGGGGGGGGGGGGGGACTGGGTCTGCTCGCAGCTGAGCCGTTGTACGTCAGCAGCATCCTCTAAGGAGAATGATGTAGAGATAAAGTCAAATGTTAGTGACTGAAGCAGTTCTCAATTGCAAATAGCTCAGAGCGGCGATGGCTGGGTTTGAAACGGATGTCACTGTGTCTAAACTGTCAACTGAGAGACAATGGCTCCGCTGCGGTACCACATCAATTTACTTGACTCCTGAGAAGATGGTTGCAACCAGCTGAATGCCCAAACAGGCCGCCGCCCAGCTCAACGGCACGGACCAGCCTGCAGATGGAGGTCGTCGACAACGGCCGCTCCATTCCAGAGCTGGTGCCCCGAAACAGACTCCCAACCACCCCCTCCTCCCTCACTGCTGGGATAACAGAACAGACTGCTTACTGTGGCATGGTTAGGTGAAAAGGAAAGATGACTGTTAAATCCTTGCCAGTTCACCCGAGTGACTACAAACACATCCGTCGTGACCTGGAGAAAATCCATTAGAATGCGTCCAGAAGCTTGAAAAGTCTTCAGGAAAGTTCAGTTGTTCAGTTTGTACAGTGCATGTGTCATTTTGTAAATCAGCTGTTTATGTGAAGGGTCTCTCACGGACAGATACTTCTTCCCGAATGAAGAATTGGTTTCGATTTTGATTAAAGTGTTTTAAAAATTTGTCTTGAAAACCTCACTTCGCAAATAAATTTCTAAATTGTGAAATCTGCCATACAGAACACTGTTCCAGACCGATAAAGTAGGCCACTTTTTGTAAAATATTCCTTTGTATTGTGGTAGTGTTGAAGTAAACTACAATACTGTTTTTCGTAATTATTTCTTTATGTGTATTCAATGTATATACGTTTCATTATTTAATATTGATTTGTGTGTTATGGGTAAGAGGGATTTCTGTTTCTTACAATGAGATCTCCGTTTCTGGTCGGAACCCTAATAGGAGGCAGTTACAACGCGGAGTATGTACTGAGACGAACAAAGACCTTCGAGAAGCCTCTTCAGCTGTAGTCTTGCCCCCTCACAAAGAGAGAGGGTTTAATTAAATTAAAATCACATCTCAGATCGCAGATTCGTGTTCCTTAGGTAATCACGAGTTCAACGACAGTAGCGCGAGCCTATAAATCAAATAATTAAAAGTCTATGAAATTAATCACTCAATTTACGCATTAAAATGAAATTTCGCCGCTAAATAACAACAACCGATGGGATCACCCGAGTAGAGGACCATCGAATAATGGAGGTGAAATTATGTTCATATTAACAAATCAGTCGATTCAGAAAATTTACAAGACGGTGAAAATCTGTAGAAGTTCGAGGTTGTCTCAAATACGAGCCGCAGGCACACTTACACGTAAAAACACTAGATCCACCTGCGTTCAAGGAATTGGTGCTACTGCGTCACCAATCTGAGCGCTCGGAAGTTGCCTCTCTGGCCGAAAGCACCAAGAACCGGTTGAATTGTCACCCCTAGCCACGTTGGCTAAAGGGGCCTTTTTCTGTCGGAGACGGCTCAATGCAGTCTTGCATTTTTTTTTAGTTATCCTCTACAGTTTTTATACTCTACAGCTCCCTCTAGTACCATGCAAGTTATTACCCGATGTCTTAACAGATGTCATATCATTCTATTCCCTCTTCCTGTCAGTGTTTTTCATATATTACTTTCCTCGCCGATTCTCTGGAGAACCTCCTCATTCCTTACCTTAAAAGATCACCTAGTTTTAGCATTCTTCTGTAACACCACATCTCAAATGCTTCGATTCCTTTCTATTCTGGTTTCCTTAATGTTAATCTTTTACTACCAAGAAATGCTGTGCTCAAAACGTACATTTTCAGAAATTTCTTCCTCAAATTACGGCCTATGTTTGATACTAGTACGCTTGTCTTGGCCAGGAATGGCCTTTTTGCCATTGCTAGTCTGCTTTCTACCTCCTTGCTCCTCTCGTCATGGGTTATTTCACCAATCTTGATGTGAAATTTCACGCTTTTCTCGTTTCTGCTTCTTCTCATTACTTTCATCTTTCTTCGATTTACTCTCTGACCATACACTATACTCACTGGACTGTCCATTCCATTCAGCAGATCTGTAATTCTTCTTCAACTTCACCGAGGATAGCAATGTCATCAGCGAATCTTATCATTGATATCCCTTCACCTTCGATTTTAATTCCACTCTTGACCCATTCTTTTACTGTAGTTCCGTGATTGCTTCATCGATGCAGAGATTGAATAGTAGGGGCGAAAGACTACATTTTCTTACACACTTTTAGACTCGAGCTCGTCGTTTTGGTCTTCCAGTCTTATTGTTCCCTCTAGGTTCTTGTACGTTTTGCATATTAGCCGTGTTTTCCTATGGCTTCCGCATATTTTTCTCAAAATTTCGAGCATCTTGCACCATTTTTCATTATCGAACGCTTTTTCCAAGCCGACAAAGTCTACGGACGTGTCTTCAATTTTTCTTCAGTCTTGCCTCCGTTATCAGCTACAACGTCAGATCTGCCTCTCTGATGGGTTTAGTTTTCCTAAAGCCAAACCGATCATCACCTAACACATCCTCAATTTTCTTTTCCATTCTTCTGTGTATTATTCTTGTCAGCAACTTGGATGCTGGCTGTGCGATAGTTTTCGCACTTGTCGGCTCTTGTAGTCTTCGGAATCGTGTGGATGATATTTTTCCGAAAGTCGGGTGGTATTTCGCCAGACTCACACGTTCTACATACAACGTGAATAGTTGGTTTGTAGCCACTTCCCAATGATTCAAGAAATTGTAACGGAATGTTTTGTATCACTCCTGCCTTATTCGCTCATAAGTCTTCCAAAGTTCTTTTACATTCTGATTCTAAAACATTATCCCCTCTCTCTTCTGCATTGACTCCTGTTCCTTCTTGTATCGCACCAGGCAAATCTTCTCCCACATAGAGGCCTATAATGTAGTCTTCCCACCTATCAACTCTCTCCTCTGCATTTAGCAGTGAAATGTTACCACACTTACTTTTAATTCACCGTTGGTTGATTTGACTTTCCTATACGCCGAGTCAGTCCTTATGACAATCATTTCTTTTTCGATTTATTCATATTTCTCACTAGGCCATTTCGCCGTAGCTTCCCTACACTTCTATTTATTTCGTTCCTAAGTTACTTGTATCTCTGTATTCCTGAATGTTTCTGAAAATTTTTATACTTCCTTGTTTCATAGATCTGCTTAAGTATTTCTTCTGTTACTCAACGTTTTTCGCAGTTGCCTTATTTGTATCTACGATTTTCTTTCCGTGATTGCTATTTTTAGAGATGTCCATTCCTCTTCAACCGCACTGCCTACTGAGCTATTCCTTATTGCAGTATCTATAACCTTAGAGAACTTCAACCATACTTCCGTATCCCATCTCTTTGCGTACTGATTCTTCCTGATGAGTCTTTTAAACCTCAGCCTACTCTTCATCACTACCACAATGTGATCTGAGTCTATAATCGTCTCCTGGAGACGTCTGACAATCCAGTATTTGATTTCGGACTCTTTGTGTAACTAACATGTAATCTAACTGAAATCTTACTATATCTCCAAGTATACCTCCTCCTTTTAATATTCTTGATCGGAGTATTCGCTATTACTAGCTGAAATTTATTGCAGAACCCCATTAGCCCTTGCTCTATTCCTAGGACCAAGCCCACATTCTCCGTAATCCTTTTCTCTACTCGTTCCTCTTTCGCTGCATTCCAATCCATCATGAGACTTAGATTTCCATCTTCATTTATATATTTTTTCTGTCAATTCATCATCGGCTAGGTTGTCGGTACGTATAGTTGGAGTGTTGTCCGTGTTGGCTTGCTGTCGATTCTGATGAGAACAATCCTATCACAGAACTGTTCGTAGTAATTCACTCCCTGCCTCACTTTCTTATTCATAACTAATCCTACTCCCGTTATACCATATTCGGCTGCTGTTGATATTACCGTATACTAATCTGACCGAAAATCCTTGTCTTCTTTCCATGTCAATTCACCACAATATCTAGATAGGGCCTCTGCATTTCTCTTTTCCGATTTTCTAGCGTCCCTACCACGTTCACACTTTGGAGATTCCACCTCTCTGGACTTGTCCGGAATCTTTTGCCGATGCAGAAATTATCATTACACTTTTTCAGTTACAAGCCACATGTCCTATGGATACACATCAGGCGTCTTTAATGCACTGGTTTTCATTGACTTCTGACCACTGACATACCCCCCTCTTTTTCTTTTATGCAGTTCTCGGCTGGCTGCACTTCGTTATTAGTAGTAGTGCGAGAATTACCGCCTTGTGATATCTACCATCATTTTAGAAGCAATCATGTGTAGATTCAATCAGCTGCAGTCAACGTTTTTCATGGGAGAACGCTCATGGCAACTTTAGCTGTAATTAAGTTGCAGATACTCTACTTGCACCGCCAGCAATCGGCATTACAGTTCCATCGATGCTAAGCTCGTAAGCTCTGTCACGTTGCCCCTGTCTATGTGTTCGTGTTACCTGACTGTTAATGGCTAACTACCTTCTTTCGTGACTCTCAGTTCTCAATTCTCGAAACTTGTCTCAGTGTTTTCGATTATCACCCGTCCTAGGGACTGGACTAATTACCGATGCTTCTAATTTAATTATTATTGATTAGCATCTACATTAATATTGACCTATAGCAAGTAGGCATCTCGCCTTATAATCCATATTTGTGGGTTGGCTAAATTCCATTCTTTGTGACAAGACTACCTGGAATTTACGAGTTTTTATTATGAATATATTTGATTTAATTTCAGTTCACTGTCTGTTACGTTTGTAGTTTTCCTCCTGTTCTCTCCGTTAGTTAAGTCATCTATGCAGGCAATATAACTCCTTGCTCTAAAAGGCAAGGGTTTACGTTTCCACGATCAAGGAAAACAAGAGGTGAATTGCTTTGATCTACGAATATGGGAAAATGGCTGGCAGTGCGTCACTTTCTCATCCGATAAACCTACAGCCCCAAACCACACTAACTGCCAAGATGTGCAAGGGTACGTAGCAAACAAGGAAGACATAAACCGAATAGTAACGGCCTAAATGAAATTCCTCACATCAACTGAAGATGTACACTAGATGACAGATTAACTAATAAAGCTACTAGAAATGAAATTAAAGTACTTGCATAAACAGGGAAAATCGACATATGTAAGCAGAAATGGAAGTCAGATATAAACAGAAGCCAAGAGGGCAAATATCCTGAGAAAGGTTTCCAGTATACAGGGTGATTCCGTGATGTTGTTAGAAACTTTCAGGCATAACGGAAAAGGGTAAATGTATCAATTTTAGGCAAGGGACCCTGGTCCTAAAACGACAAGATCGAAAGTTATAAGTGAAAAATCCTTCTGATATCTCTGGCAGTTGACTTTTTCCAAAATATTCTCCTTGATTTCCATATTTTGGAAGGATGTGTATGGGGCGAAAGTAGAAAACAATGTTCCGAAAAGCACTTGTTGATCTTTGCTTCTGCAAAATACATCTTGGCTACTGAACGGTTGCTCATTGCTCGTAAGGCATGCAATTTAAAGCTCATGTTTACCTGTTGCTTTTTTTGCTTGGTTTGGGCCACATTACCTCTTACCAAAACACAGAGATCAAAGAGCTGGAGAAGACGTCCATTATCAGAGGTTTTGGAACGATTTTCGCTTATAACTGTCGTTTTCGGACAACGATCCCTTACCTCAATTGATACATTTCCCTTCTACTTCAAACATGAAAGTTTGTAAAATCATCATGGTGTCGCCCTTTATGCCCTAAGGAATAAGAAGTGTAAGCCAGCGCAGGAAACGATGAAGCTAAGAAGTCGAATCCAGAACGGGTTCGTCGAACGTAATTCGTGAATGTAGATGAAGAAGTATTCCTTCTCATACGATGCTATTTTTTAAGTCGCCGGTGCCTTGTTTGAAACTTTTCTCCATCTTTTCCCACTCCGTGCTCGCATTTGTATCTCCTCATAACTAGTAAACATAGCAGTCTCTAAAATCTATTTTGCATGTTCTAATATTTTTACGATTTACTGTTTTTCTCTTCTGCCGATTCCTCCAGGCACATGTCAACCATATATGGGTGACGTAGCTGATGTCCCAGTAGCCTGTCTCTTCTTTTCGTATGGCTCACTCGCAGACGTCCTCTCTCGCCTGTTTCTTTCACTACTTCATCATCTCGTACAGTATTGTTCCTAGTTGTTAGCATTCTTTGATACATCAAATTATAAATGTGTCCCTTTTTTGAAACTGGAAAAAAGTGCCGACCTATTCTTCGGATTTACTATGTGTCCTGTTTCACCGCCATATGCTGTGTTCCAGATGAACACATTCGGGAACTTCTTTGTCATAACATCTATTATCATTACAAATCTTTTACTTAAAAAAAGCTTTAACCACCTGTAGAAATTGACTTCTGATATCTGCTTTGCTTCACCCACCATACATAACCTTGCTCTTTCGGTCTAGAGCAACTCTCACATTTCTTCTTTCCGACATGTCTTTTAAGTCCATCTCGACCCCTGTCAGACAGGCTGTGTGTCATACGATACTACTCATTTTATTCCGCTTCCGTTATACGTTCCTGAACGTATTTACGAGCTCTGTAACATTGGTGGTAGGTAACAATTTTTGCATAGCTCTCTGAAAGAAGAGTTCCAGATCAGAAAGTAGAAAAATACTGCGTAGGAATAAACCAAAGCGTAAGATACGAGCAATTTAATGACTTGAAGTCATCTCCGTCATCTCTTGAATACTGTAAAACTTGTCCATTACAAGCAGCAAACGCTGTACCGACTAAGTATGTGACGCGTGTAGGTCTGGATTCTTGCGTTAAATTGTCATTCAGTCTCTATTCCGTCACCTTCTTTTAGGTTTTAGGTTTTCAAGCAGGTTACATTCCTCATTCACTGATTCCAAAAGCAAATCGATCATTTTAATGTCTCTGCAGTTAGCAACGCAAAGAAAAGAGTGATTTCATTATGTTAGTATGTCAAAATCATAATGGCGGTACATCTATTCAGTACAATACCAACAAGACAATCGCTCTATTCGAGTGATTTGTAAACCATTTTTGCAACAAATTGGGTGAATATACACCGAATCACCAAAGGACCTGGTGAAGGCATCCGTATACATACAGAGAGATATGTAAACAGACCCTATACGGCGCTGCTGTCGGTAACGGCCATATAAGACAACAAGAGTCTGCTGCAGTTGTTAGATCGGTTACTGCTACTACAATGGCAGGTTTTCAAGATTTAATTGATGTTAAACGTAGAATTATAGTTGGCGCACGAGCGATGGGACACAGCATCTCCGAGGTAGCGATTAAGTGGGAATTTTTTCGTACGACCTTTTTACGGGTGTACCGTGAATTCAGAAATCCGGTAAAACATCAAATCTCCGACATCGCTAGGGCCGGATAAAGATCCTGCAAGAACGGCACCAACGACGACTGAAGAGAATCGTTCAACGTGACATAAGAGCGACCCTTCCGCAAATTTCTCCAGATATCAATTCCGAGTCATCAACAAGTATCAGCGTGCTAACCATTTAACGAAACATCATCGATACGTGCTTTCGGAACCGAAGGCCCACTCGTGTATCCTCAACAACAGCACGACACAAGGCTTTACGCCTCGCCTGAGCCCGTCAACACCGATACTGGACTTTTGACGACTGGAAACTGGTTTCCTGGCCGGAGGAGTCTCGTTTCAAATTGTATGGAGTGGATGGACGTAGAAGGGTGTGGAGACAACCTCAGGAACCTTATGGATCCTGCATGTCAGCAGGAGACTGTTCAAGCTGGTGGAGATGCATTAATGGTATGGGGCGTGGGCAGTTGGGGTGATATGGGACCCATGACGCGTCTAGTACGGCACTGACACGTGACACGTACTTAAGCATCCTATCTGATCATCTGCATCCATTCATGTCCATTGTGCATTCCGACGGACTTGGGTAATTCCAGCAGGACAGTGCGACACTCCACACAGCCAATATTGCTACGGAGTGCCTTCAGGAACACTCTTCTGAGTTTAAACGTTTCCGCTGGCCAAAAAACTCCTCAGACATGAACATTATTGAGCCTATGTGGGATGCCTTAGAACGTGCTGTTCAGAAGAGACCTCCTTCCTCTCATACTCTTACGGATTTATGGATATCCCCACAGGAGTCGTATTGTCAGTTTCGTCCAGCACTACTTTAGACATTAGTCGAGTCCATGCCATCTCGTGTTGTGGCACTTTTGCGTGGTCGCGTGGCCCCTACACGATATTACGCGCGTGTACCAGTTTATTTTGGCTCTTCATTGCAAAGTCACCATAACCAAAAGATATCCCTTTCGCAGTCACTGTAGTTCTATCCAGTTTCATGTATTGTAACTCATATGTGGCTTTCTATGAGTCCAATAAAGAGAATGACATATGTAGGTAATATTAAAGACTTCTTACTGGCTGGTTTCTCGAAAGTAGTATCGTAATTCTCGTACATGTGTGAGTCGTAGCATCTCCATATAGAAAAGAGTACTTTGTGTAGAACAGATCGTTTCAGAATGAAGTCTGTGTTAGTTATTTGAAACAATCTCTGGGATCTAGTTACCAGGCGTGACAGGTACAGCATAAGTTGTACAGTGAAAGGGACACGTATCGCGTATACACGGGACGTGCTGCGCTTTCGCCCGGCGGTCGAGAGCCGGTATTAATAGAGCGTATCAGGTGAATGTGTAGGCCCTGAGCACCTTCCCGGAACGGTCTCTTGTTTCAGGAACAGCCGCAGAAATCACACGGATAGCAGGTACAAGCTGAAACCTGAATGTAATTGCTTATTGCACGGTTTCAGTCAGTCCATTCTTAGTATATATCTGTTTGAGATCACGTCATTCTTCAGTGATGGAATAAACAAAATCTGATCCAAGGAATGGTGGGCACAACCAAAGCTATGGAAATATCAAATATAGCGTCAGATCGACTGTATCCTTAGAATGCATCGTGACGCTTCCGAACTTTTTCATCTGCTTATGCAATTCGTGAATTGCGCTTCAATCGTTTGCTGTCATTACGTATTGTCTGACCACCTCTTCTTAGGTCATCCCATCCTAAAGCTTTCGACACTATTTATAGACTGCTGCTGCGAAGTGAGCAAACGGTGGAAGAGGAAAACTGTTTTGAGAAATGAAGGAAGTGATTTGATTGATGAAATATTCACAACGATTACCGCAACTTACTTCATTTATGCCACAGTCATCCATTAATCTACATATGGCGATAAACACTGACAAATGCGCCTTTCTTCGCAGTGGTACTAAGTAACACCATCTGTTCAAAATGTTATCTAGCTAAATATTATCGTCTGCTTGAGAGCATGTCGAACCTGGGAGCTCTTTCCCACACTATTGTACCAAAGATTGGCGTAATCTTTACAGTGCTGGTTGTCTTACTGTCAGAATCGTGTCAGTGCACACTTAAACAAGTTTAATTTCACTTTTTGCGAAGAAATTGGAGTTAGACATTTATGTACCTCAGAGTCTCTTTTGCTTTACGTTACACTACTTTGGAAAAGTCAGACTAGGGCGCCCACTGTCGGACAGTGTCCGCTAAGATGCAGTCCATGTACGAGTACACTACATTATTCGTACTGAAACGTACCTTTAGTTTGCCTCGGAGGTTACCTAGCCTCGCTCTAGTTTCTGCGGCGAATTGCGGTGCGCTAAGCAAATTGTATGAAGTATTGCTCCTCAAATTTCCTCAGATACGTTTATTGGGAGATCCGGCTAACTCTCTGCGCTGTTATGCTATGAAATCAAACTAAATAACGCTGAGCAGTCTCACTTAGACCCGTGAGAAACAGTTAAACATTTCCCTTTAGCATGTTCCGAGTTGCGACCTCTGGACTGGATTATGTACACTGTACTGTTTCTCCTGCGTGGACTGGGGTTAAAAAAAAATGTAAACTAAATATTCTGATAAATTTTGTAAATAATCGACGAGTACGCCAAAGAAGAAGAGAGAGAACTACAATGGACATGTTATTGCATGGACTCTTGCGCTTCTATTCATGAGCTATCTTTCCTTTGTCATTCGCTTATCTTATCTGCTTGGATTTGGACCTAAGAGGACGTTCTTGTGTAAAGCTCATGTTGCTGTACCAGCTGATAATGTAAGTTGTACTTAAAACCCGAAATATATTATGGTTATTTTGTCAAAAGAATTTGTGTATGAGGTCAATCTATTGTAAATCTGATACCTTTATTGTCTTAAGTAGATATGGGCCTTAACAAAGAATTTTCATTTTTAGGCGCCATCTTAGAAAATCTTTAACATTTTTCTTTTACCTCATCTACGAGACGTGCCGTCGTTTATGACAATTAACTTTATTCCAGATCCCACGAGACCGGAGGCAGCTACTAATAATTTAACAGTTTTACTTACAGATTTTCTTTATGTAACCAGATAACATCCCAGGCAGAAAAGGTCTGGTCACAGGATTCCAGTTCCATTATAGAATTTCATTTGTAGATGCTACTCTTGTTATCTTATATTGGGGAATCGAGACGAAACCACGATGTATCGACGATTACGTAAGTACCCTGAGAACTGAGCTAGTTTTCTGAGTGCTTATACACGTCGGGCTAAATTAAACAACGTGTTACACTGTTAATAATATTCCTACATTAGTTATTTCTCTTTTATGCTGAGCCATTGCATTAATGTGTGTTTCCTTTTTGTATAAGTCACGGCTCATATTTTATTTTATCACATTACACTAATAGTCACAAAGAAATAAAAAATTTATATTTTATTACAACACAACTAGTAGTCAGGGTCCAGAAGACTTGCAAGTTACGTACTTAGCTTTTTCTTTGCTTTCTTCGTAGTGGAATTCTTAAATTCCGGACGTGTTTTTCTGTTTAAGAGGTGTAATCTCCCGCTTTTGCAGCTTTTGTGTGCGGCACAGTTGTCACTTGTTTTGGACGGGCAGGTACACAGCTCAGAAAGGAGTCTGCCTCCAATGGTAACAGGGCAATTGTGTAGCATGCTGTCTGTTTAGGTCTCTCTGTGTGATTTTGTAGTTTAGTTTTTAAGTTAGTCGTGCTAGGACAGACAGGATGTGTGCATGTGGACAGAGGAGGAGCTGGCCATACTTCGCAAACACCTGAAAAACGCTTTTGGCTACGGTCAGCTGCCTGAGGATATAGCGGTGACAGTGAATCTGATGCATGGGACACCTCAGATGTCTCACCCATGGACTCTTCTGTCGAGGCATCTTCCAGTGTGTCCATTGCGGTGGATCTGACCTCCTTGCAGGATGAGTGGGGGATAAAACACTTTCTCGTCGCCCGAGGCGGCCAGTCAACGTGGAGACTGGCTGTCGGGCCTCGCCCGTTCACCCTGTGCCTGTACAGGTGGTAGCGCCTTCAGCAGGGTCCGAGCAGGCATGCGGGGAGGGGTCTGCTAGTTATCAGAAGCTCAAATGTTACGCACGTTATGGAGGCCCTTCGGGAATTAGCGTTCAGGGCCAGAAAGAAACCCAACGTGCACTCGGTATCTCGGTATGTCTGCTAGGGGACATCATCCAGAATGTGAAGGTGGCATTGCTTGTGGCTATCAGTTGCAGAGGGTGCAGTCGGCTGCAGGTTCTGTCTCACGTCAGTACCAGCGTCACCTGTCACTTGGGTTCTGAAGTTATCCTCAGTTGATGCAGGCGCACGGCGGACGTGGTGAAGACTGCAGGCCTCACGCATGGGATGCAAGTAAAGCTCGCAGTTTGTGGCATTGCTCCAAAAGTTGATCGGGTTGTTTTGGCTTGGAACCGAGTGGTGGTTTTTAACCAGAAACTTCGGCGGCTTTGTGACGGTCTTGGCTGCAGGTTTCCGACCCGCGGTACCGTGCGGGGAATTGATAGGTGAGAGGTGCACTACACAAAGCGGGCAGCTGCTCGGGTAGCAGAATACTCTTGGAATGCACACTTTTTTCTCTACTTGGCCGTAGCTTGAAGTACTCCGATACAAGTTTGCCAGTCGACATGCAGATAGTGAAATCAAACCGCGTTCAGAGTAAAGACACTTCGACAGTCAAAACATTGTCACTAAAATGCCGAATTATTCATAACGAAGTTCCTGTATTTATGGCCTCCAGGAAATTTGTCGCTATGAAATTATTCTCAGGATCTAGAACAGGCTGAAATCCGAAGTAGAGTGCTCTGAAAAATCTACCGTCATGGGACATTTATAGTGAAGACAGATTAGAGGCCATTGGAGGGGGAGTGTTCATTGCAGTCAGCGAAAATATTGTCTCTATTGGGGTCAAACTGGAGTATGACATGAAGTTATACAGACGCATATGAAAGGTCTAGTTTAACAGATGCTTTTTTGTGCCACCCGATTCCACGGTGAAAATTCCAGAATCATTCGAAGAAAGTCTACGGTCAGTAGCGAGAAAATGCAGTACTAGTACGAGACGACTTTAACCTACCAATTAAAGACTGGAAGGTAGATGGATTCATTATAAAGGGGGGGGGGGGGCGGTGTACAGACAGGTACTCCTGCTGTGAAATAGTTTTGAATTCAGCGTGATGAAAGAGACTGTTTCAGCTGTTTTGAACTTGTTTTCCGAAAACTGTCTCGAGCAGTTAGTTCGAGAGCCCACACACAATGGAAAGATTGTAGTCCTTGTGGTCCAAAAGATGCTTCACTTTGTTGACGGTGTCAGCATAGGGACAGGAATTAATGATCATAACGTCCCCATAGTGGCGATGGTTACTAAAGTCAATAAATAAAACAAGAAGGATTAAGGACTGAAAAGATCGGCTGTGGTTTAATATCAAAATTCGGAAATGCTGAGAACATAAAGACTGTTGCAGTCCCGGTTCAACAGAGAACGCGATAATGACATTAGAGATTCATCCGCCTGGGAAAAGATCTATGCGCCAAGCATATACAACTAACACTGTCATGCCTTAGCATAAGATCTTGTCGAGAACCCGAGAAAATTCTCGTCCTACGTATAAATGGCTATGCTTGTTGAAGACTTCTATCACGTCACACGTTGACTACTCTGGCGTGGCAATAGAAGACCACAAAAGGAAAACTCAAGTTTCCAATTTCGTGTTTAAGAATTCAGTCGCGGAGGAGGAGAGTACAAACATACCGCCGTTTGACCATTGCACAGACTCCCGTACGCTGCAGATAATTTGGAAAAAAATAATTCGGGAGAAAACACCGAACTGGCGTAGAAATATCACCAATTTCCGTGAGAAAACACACTGAACTTGAAAAAACGACTCTACATTTGGCAAAATAACACAGAATTTAAACAAACAAATCCGAAACTGACATTAAAAACCTAAATGAAAAAGAAACACGAAATTTGGCACAAAACGACACAGAATTTGGCGAAGAAACACACAATATGTGGCAAAAAACGTGTAATTTGCTAAAAAAAAAAAAAACACCAAATTAGGCAAACCAACAAATTCGGCCAACACCACCAGATTTACGAAACAACGCCGAATTTGCTAAGAAACAACCTGTAAATAAAAAACACAGAACCTAGCAATAAACACCAAATTTATCAAAAACGCAGAATTTGGCAAAAAAACATACATAATATGGTAAGAAAACATGGAATCTGAACAAATACCACCGAATTCGACCAAAAATAACACTATATTTGGCCGTAAAATTTTAGTTGTAAGAACATTACTTGGCGGTGACAGACGACGCAAAGATATGAGTGTATGGTGGTTCCATGCAACGTGTTGCTGGGCAGCAGACCCGTTGCAGCCTCCACAAGTGCTCCGTGCCGGCAGAGGGTGGCGCACGCCGCGGTGTTAACTCGAGTTAGCGGGTGACACAGGCCAGGCTGGGCAGGCTGCGACGACGGAGCAGGTGCTGCTTGCGGGCTGCGTGCCAATGTGCGCAGCGTGGGGCGGCGGGTAGAAAATTTACAGTTGTATAAATGTTTGAATGTAGAAGTGATGCATTTCCCGGCCGATGCACCATATGTGGGGCGGCTGGTGGAAATGAAGGTTGCTGTTATCTAATGTTTGGTTTGTAATGTAGAAACATTTCCCGGCCGATGCACCATATGTGGGGCGGCTAGTTGAAATTATTTCTGTTAATTAATAATGTAGAATTTTAATGTAGAAAAGATGCATTTCCCGGCCGATTAACCATATGTGCGGCGGCTGGTGGAATTAATTGTTATATAAGTGTTCCTGTTATTTATGCTGTTGTTTCGCCGTTCTCAACACTGGCTCTCTAACTACAATATTGGCAACCAGAAAATGATTAGCAAAACGTGAAGCCTGTAATTAGAATTCCTAGTGCCCACTTCATCTGAGAAACACATTTATAGCTGCAGCTTATAGCTCTGAGGAATTACGAGGTTGTCTGGGTTTCATAATCAAAAACGATTTTCTAAAATAGTTGAGTATATTCCGAAAGTCACAGATGAAAAAAAAAGAAGAATCCACACAATCTGACTAACAGTGCAGTTCAGAGTCTAATGCGCTGATGCAACTATAACTGTCCAAATTAAATGTTTAAGTGAATGCTCGCCATAATTTGATGATAATGTTCATCAAACGCCACGCTAAATAATGGTAGAATGTCTGTCCCGCGACGGCACGTGAAAATACGACATACGCAAACTGAAGATAGATAATTATAGTCAACCCAGAATTAACACTTCACTCGAAAATGATCTCATGGTCCCGAGTAACTTACTACGGCATCCGAGGCTGTTTATAGCAATGATACCGACGCGACGCGACTCCCGACACAGGTGGTGTGCTATTCAGCGCCTGGAGAGAAATGGGGCCTTGCTTCCTCGCGCAGCGTTCTTATATATAAAGCCGCGGTGCGGACGGCTAAGGGAACGCCTGATCAAATCGGCTCTCCCAACTAGCCGCTGGGCTAGTAATGCACCACTTTAAGTCATTGAATAAATCATCACTTCCTTTGCTGATGACCGATGAAGCTCTCAATTTAAATGTGCATTCAGCACACTGGTATGTAATCATAATAAAAGTCTGACGTGGCTAAGTAAAATATTTTGGGCGAGAGAATTAATTTAATTACACTGCACGCAGTAGACGAGCTCTGAACTTGCCCTTTGGAGATAGGCTATCGCTGTAGTTTTATAGTTATTCAAATGAAACTTCTCACATCTTTATGGTTATAGCGGATTTCCATTCTACTTAAATATAAACATCCTAGCCTTATTTATTAGCCTACTTAATCTATCTTGCTTCCTTAATTTTCAAGACAAAACCAGAAAATCATGAATTTCAACTAAAATCTCAATTTGTGAGATCCAGAAGACTGTTTCTATTATATAATTATGAAAAAGGAATCTAAATATAAATTTTTAAGTCTCTAGCTCTTTCCTGTTGCGCCAATTATTTTTACAGAAAAACGTCCAAATTTCGAAAATGGTTAAAGTTATCGAACTGATATTCAACACATATTAATTCAGTATTACTCCTGACATGCTAGAAACATTTTAGGTTATTTACTTGATTTTTAAAGTATTGCGCAACATTTATGACGTCAGAGCTAGTTACAGCGGACTAGGCTGGCACACAATGGAAAGACTGATGTGAATTTATTGCGGCGTGAGTAGGCTGCTTCCCTACAGCAGGGCGCCGCTGCCAGCGGGCCACGGACAGAGCACGGCGCACGGCTCAAGCCCACGGCGACACTAGCACCACTCAACAGTTTCCGCTGTGACTGGCCGTCAGTCTGAGCTCAGAAAGCAAAGGAAACATCGTACCAATGTTATGTTTCCTTTCTTATACCATTCACGAATCAAAAGAGCGAGAAACATTTGGCTATATTGCTCTGCTCGTGCCCTAATCCGTCTTATAATATTTTCATATGCCTAAGCGATATACACTATGGTTCAGCATACGTTCTCATGGACAACGTGGTGAGGACATTTGTGTGTCTCAATGACCCCTAGAGCTATGCTGGTGAGAACTATGCTCCTAGTAGGGTCAGCCATGCCACATTGCTCAGTAGGTGAACCACCTCTTAACCTACCACTTTGCTGTGATAATATGACCGTGATCGCGTACGCCTAATGAACTTGATTTTCGATGAGGCTATCGTCTCCGAAGAAAATAGGATTGGTTAGTGCCGATAAGTGTACAAGAAGTCGTTCTGAAGAACAGCCTTCCTACTCCTGTACTTTCTGCTTAAACGGATTATTGGATGTAAAAAAATTTCCGCTACCAGTCACAATAAAAGATAATTTATTCGTCACACGACCGGTTCCGGGCTTGCGCCCATCCTCAGGTGTTTATACATTTATGTACACGTTTATTTTGACGGAAGTCAATAAAGATGAAGTATCCTTATTATAATTACGTTGTCGTGACAGTTTTTCCACTGAGCTGAACATCTACTATCATTTTCTCGTCCATGTTTCAGTTTTTTTTTTTAATTTAGCTGCAATATAAACATCTACATGAATGTATAAACACCTGAGAATGGGCACGAGCCCGAAACCTATCACGTGACGAAAAATAATCTTTTATTGTGACTGCTAGCGCAAATTTTTCTACACCCTATAAAGGAACAGTCACGGCGTTCAACAGCATCCACTATGGATTAAATTCACTTAACGGACTATTATTTAATACTTAAAATACTACCATACTCGCACGAAATACGAAACGAAAATGGGTACGACATTGCTCAAAGACTACACAGCAAAATTAATTAAAATAATATAGAAATTAATTGATATGGTCACTAGCACAGTTGGGCACTATCTGTCTAATATCTTATCAATAATGCGGACGGCAGTGAGTACATAAGCGTTTGGATGTACTTGTGGCAACGGAAGGTTGACATGTTCCTGTCAGTACAACACATTACGAAGTAATAATGAACAAAGAAAGCAATTGTTTTGGAAAAGTGTGTTTTAAATTCGTTATTAAAAAGCAAATGATTGCGTTGAAGTAGCTCTTTTGCTACGACACTAATTTACAGAATCTCAGACTAACGTTTACTTATGTGAACCAAATTCCTGGACATTGCAAGTTAAGTGCTTCGAATACATTGCTATTACTGAGAAATTTTACTGGATCAAGTAAGCAACTGTTGGCTATCAAGAGATTGACGATGCCGAAATATGAACCAAATCAGTACACAATATCTTTATTGCAATAGAGACAGATACAAAATATGTAAATTTATTATTTCCTTTGATTTGCGAGTGCCAGCATTACTTTAACGTTAGTTGCTGTACTTAGCTGCCAAGAACCACTTTGTCTGTAAATACACTCCTGGAAATTGAAATAAGAACACCGTGAATTCATTGTCCCAGGAAGGGGAAACTTTATTGACACATTCCTGGGGTCAGATATATCACATGATCACACTGACAGAACCACAGGCACATAGACGCAGGCAACAGAGCATGCACAAGGTCGGCACTAGTACAGTGTATATCCACCTTTCGCAGCAATGCAGGCTGCTATTCTCCCATGGAGACGATCGTAGAGATGCTGGATGTAGTCCTGTGGAACGGCTTGCCATGCCATTTCCACCTGGCGCCTCAGTTGGACCAGCGTTCGTGCTGGACGTGCAGACCGCGTGAGACGACGCTTCATCCAGTCCCAAACATGCTCAATGGGGGACAGATCCGGAGATCTTGCTGGCCAGGGTAGTTGACTTACACCTTCTAGAGCACGTTGGGTGGCACGGGATACATGCGGACGTGCATTGTCCTGTTGGAACAGCAAGTTCCCTTGCCGGTCTAGGAATGGTAGAACGATGGGTTCGATGACGGTTTGGATGTACCGTGCACTATTCAGTGTCCCCTCGACGATCACCAGTGGTGTACGGCCAGTGTAGGAGATCGCTCCCCACACCATGATGCCGGGTGTTGGCCCTGTGTGCCTCGGTCGTATGCAGTCCTGATTGTGGCGCTCACCTGCACGGCGCCAAACACGCATACGACCATCATTGGCACCAAGGCAGAAGCGACTCTCATCGCTGAAGACGACACGTCTCCATTCGTCCCTCCATTCACGCCTGTCGCGACACCACTGGAGGCGGGCTGCACGATGTTGGGGCGTGAGCGGAAGACGGCCCAACGGTGTGCGGGACCGTAGCCCAGCTTCATGGAGACGGTTGCGAATGGTCCTCGCCGATACCCCAGGAGCAACAGTGTCCCTAATTTGCTGGGAAGTGGCGGTGCGGTCCCCTACGGCACTGCGTAGGATCCTACTGTCTTGGCGTGCATCCGTGCGTCGCTGCGGTCCGGTCCCTGGTCGACGGGCACGTGCACCTTCCGCCGACCACTGGCGACAACATCGATGTACTGTGGAGACCTCACGCCCCACGTGTTGAGCAATTCGGCGGTACGTCCACCCGGCCTCCCGCATGCCCACTATACGCCCTCGCTCAAAGTCCGTCAACTGCACATACGGTTCACGTCCACGCTATCGCGGCATGCTACCAGTGTTAAAGACTGCGATGGAGCTCCGTATGCCACGGCAAACTGGCTGACACTGACGGCGGCGGTGCACAAATGCTGCGCAGCTAGCGCCATTCGACGGCCAACACCGCGGTTCCTGGTGTGTCCGCTGTGCCGTGCGTGTGATCATTGCTTGTACAGCCCTCTCGCAGTGTCCGGAGCAAGTATGGTGGGTCTGACACACCGGTGTCAATGTGTTCTTTTTTCCATTTCCAGGAGTGTATTATTGTATACCACTGATAACTTTTAAGACTTCATTATTAATTATTTTCAATTATCATTTTAACAAACAAAATAAGTTGGCAATGCTTTTTAATACCTTTCTTTTTGCTTTTTAAACAATGACACTCGGATCTTCAGTAACTGCAAGTCGGTGACAGTGAGTCAGGATAGTGGCAAAGTCAAGTACGTAGAGTTTTTACGCACAGCGCTTATTATTGAAACAAAATTGTCTGAGAATGTCCTACAGGGTAACGCCTCATAATTTTTTTACATGAAAAAATAATAAAACAACCTTTCCGTTCACGGCAGATGTTAAGCCATTGTCTTAATTGTGATCTACTACGCTCTCAATGTCCCACGTAATGTTGCGGGCACACACTGATACGCAATGACATATTATGGGGCAGGGTCATGATGTTGGAGTCTCTTGCATCTGTCCACACTCAAGCTCTTGGTACCACGCTAGTAACAATTGCGCCTCACATAGGCCCGACAGTGTACACCACTACTGTGTGTTCATTGTCACGTCTCTTGCTAACGCTCCCTAATGGCATTAACCCAGAATATATACATCGTAGCACAAAATAATTTATACACGTTGCAGCACATATCACGTTCCTAATTAACACACGTTGTATAAAGGTTTACGGACTAAAACAAGTACGTCATATGTACAATAAAAATAAGGGGAAAAATTTTAGATAGCACATTTATATTATACTGTCACAGCCTTTTCCACTCATTTCGACGGTCTTGCGTCTCCCAGCGTCATTCCACCTCACGTCAGTAACGATGGCCGAACATGGCTGCCGTGCACCTCTCTCACTTCTGATGCTCTGCTCGATGAAATACTAGGTAACACGCAAACCAAACACTAGATTTTGGTGCGGTTGTATCAGTGAATTACACCACTGGCCATTAAAATTGCTACACCAAGAGGAAATGCAGATGATATACGGGTATTCATTGGACAAATATTTTATACTAGCACTGACGTGTGATTACATTTTTACGTAGTTTGGATACACAGATCCTGAGAAATCAGTACCCAGAACAACCACCTCTGGCCGTAATAATGGCGTTGATACGCCTGGGCATTGAGTAAAACAGAGCTTGGATGGCGTGGACAGGTACAGCTGCCCATGCAGCTTCAACACGATACCACATTTCATCAAGAGTAGTGACTGGCGTATCGTGACGAGCCAGTTGCTCGGCCACCATTGACCAGACGTTTTCAATTGGAGAGAGATCTGAAGAATGTGCTCGTCAGGGCAGCACTCGAACAGTTTCTGTATCCAGAAAGGCCCGTACAGGACCTGCAACATGCGGTCGTGCATTATCCTGCTGAAATGTAGGGTTTCGCAAGGATCGAATGAAGGGTATAGCCACGGGTCGTAACACGTCTGAAATGTAACGTCCACTGTACAAAGTGCCATCAATGTGATGAAGATGTGACCGAGACGTGTTTCCAATGGCACCCCATACCATCACTCCGGGTGATACGGCGGTATGGTGATGACGAATACACGTTTTCAGTGTGCGTTCACCGCGATGTCGCCAAACACGGATGCGACCATCATGATGATGTAAACAGAACCTAGATTCATCCGAAAAAATGACGTTTTGCCATTCGTGCACCCAGGTTCGTCGTTGAGTACACCATCGCAGGCGCTCCTGTCTGTGATGCAGCGTCAAGGGTAACCGCAGCCATGGTCTCCGAGCTGATAGTCCATACTGCTGCTAACGTCGTCGAACTGTTCGTGTAGATGGTTGTTGTCTTGCAAACGTCCCCATCTGTTGACTCAGGGATCGAGACGTGACTGCACGATCCTTTACAGCCATGCGGATAAGATGCCTCTGTCTCGACTGCTAGTGATACGAGGCCGTTGGGATCCAGCACAGCGTTCCGTATTACCCTCCTGAACCCGCCGATTCCATATTCTGCTAATAGTAATTGGATCTCGACCAACGCGAACAGCAATGTCGTGATACGATAAACCGCAATCGCTATAGGCTACAATCCGACCTTTATCAAAGTCGGAAACGTGATGGTACGCATTTCTCCTCCTTACGCGATGCATCACAACAACGTTTCACCAGGCAACGCCGGTCAGCTGCTGTTTGTGTATGAGAAATCGGTTGGAAATTTTCCTCATGTCAGCACGTTGTAGGTGTCGGCACCGGCGCCAACCTTGTGTGAATGCTATGAAAAGCTAATCATTTGCATATCACAGCATCTCCTTCCTGTCGGTTAAATGTCACGTCTGTAGCACGTAATCTTCGTGGTGTCGCTATTTTAATGGCCAGTAGTGTACATACATCCGCATATTGTGCGATCCATGTTAAGTTTTTCTTCAACTCGAGTGATATAGCACGATTGTTTTTGGAAATGCGGGTGGCCAGGGAAATAATGTCTCGGCTTCTTCTTATAGTGAAGTAGGAACTGTCGTGGTAAGTTATATTTGAATGTGTCGTAGCAGAAAGTAGCTTGAAGCAAATTTTAAGGAACAACAAAGAAAGCTGTCCCTCTCAATAGCTAAGGAATATTCATTCACAGAAAAAATACTAGTTAATTTTCTGATCTATACGTTGTATAGCTAGAACTCGTTAGTAACATAGTTTAGTGTACAAAAATGTACTAAATCGAGAGGCCTGGGTACTTTTTTGAATTGTAAATATTTGTTTACATTCAAAAATATTATTTTTTCGGAATGGCTTTATTACCTTAAGAACATCGTTATTATCCACATACATGAATAGATAACGTCATAGGTAGTAAAACACAATTTCAAAAAACATTATTTCAGTTTGCTATACACGCGAAATCAAAACTTTTAATAAGTAGGCTTTGCAATTTCTTGATAACATTTTGCTCACACTGAACTTAATATCTGTTCTTGTCATTTGTAAAGTGTTTAATTGTCAACATGTGGGCAGAATAAAAATCAGTTGATAGAAGTTAATACATTCTTCAGGGATATATCGTAGGACTTTCCGAATATGCTCTATCTTGCTCGGCCTCATATGACCTTTATCGTATTGGTATAATACTTGAGTGGGAAATGTGCATGGAACAGCTTTTCCTTATTGTGTCAGAAGAAAAGTGTTCGATCAATCCACCAATCCAAGCGCTTGTTACAATACACCCTATTATTTCCGGCGAATACTTGAAGTAACTAAACTGGGACACACCGATGTGCTGTTTTCTCTCTTTAGAAGCAAGTGATGTCACTAGGGATACCGTTCGTGGCCTTCTTATAAAATTGAGGCCATTTGGAAAAATCCACAATACTATTAGCTTTAACAATTTTCAAAGTAATGCAAGGCGCAACAATAAGCTCGAAACATGTATAAATCGTGTCTCTCTTCTTATAGCACGTTTTATTATCCCAAACTTCCTGCCACACGACAAGAATGAATGTCATGTTAGTGGAGAAAAGTGGATAATAGTAACACACAGATTCATATCAGCCGAAGCCAAGCAAGACCTTGTATGAGTCTCATTTTTATTTTGTGCGCTACAGTTGTCTCGAAATAAATGCAATTCTGATATAATCTTTGGAACAAGTTCGTCAGTATAATCATTGAGAAATGCCACCACTTCATCTGTACCTTTTCTCTCTCATCCCTTGCAGTGCACGTAGAAATAAGTTTTCTCTGTCTTCAAACTCCGAATGGAAAACACGTTACAGGTTTCCCATGAAGACAGACCCTAAGACCACAGTTTTTTCATCATCCATACATTGTTGCTTGCTTTCACTTAAAACACTGTAAAACCTATTATGTCTGCTTCTTCTGAATCATTAGTTCAGCTACTGCTGCCCGTTAGGCTGTTTGGCTCAGATTGGAGTTCTTAATTTTATTGACTAATCCTGACAAGCACAACACACATTTACTTGTGGGCATCCAAACGGCAGTGCAAAGTTTTTATTGAAGTATTTGTTATAAAACTTATAGTTTATGTAAGTATTTGAATGTGTCTCGTTAAAGAGTGAATACATCTTACTCACTGACAATGAACCATCTAAATAGTGGAATATTTTGCCAGAATAATGGCTTTGCTTGACTGGAAACATTTCAGTATGTTCCCGGATACACATCCGTTGCCCTGTCTTTATAGCGTTGGAAAACACATTAGACTCATGTAGCTGACACGCGCTTACAATTAAATGTGTTTTGGTTTTAGTCAGTTTCTTACCGCCAGGCTGCTGATCCACCCTAGACGTTGGCGAAACACGGCCAGAAGAACGATCCGAACCAGTTTGATGTCGAAGCAACACTTAGAGGTGATTGCACATGCAGGAGGTTTCGCCTCATAAATCCTGACCAAGACTGTGTGCTCACAAAATGTTTCCCATCTTTGTTCCTACACTTGGCCGAAGTAAATGGTTTACAGTATTGGCCATGTCCACCAGCCAAGGCAGCAGGAGCACGCCCGAAGTCCAACTCCAGAATAAGACCATCACAGCACAGACAGGGTAAAGTTGAAACTTGCAAGTAGACAGAGGCTCGGAATACGAAGTAAATATCAACCGTCCAGATACAATGAGCAGCCACCATAGTTCCTTGGTACAAGCCGCTATAACACAACCGGTTGCTGTGGCCGAGCGGTTCTAGGCGCTTCAGTCTGGAACCGCGTTGCTGCTACGGTCGTAAGTTCGAATCCTGCCTCGGACATGGATGTGTGTGATGTCCTTAGGTTAATTATGTGTAAATAGTTCCGAGTCTAGGGGACTGATGATCTCAGATGTTAAGTCCCATAGTGATTAGAGCCGTTTGAACGCTATACTACTGGAGGCTACACCAAAACAACCAAACCCTAGCCGATCAAGTTTTGTAAGGAACCTGTTTATATTGTTTATATGTTTGTATGTTGGCAGCGCTTTAAACTGCATTAATATCACTGACAGCGCTGTGCCCCCTCTGTAAGAGACTCTGTGGCTGGAAGGACTCGCAGTTTGAAGTTAATAGTTAGCAGTGATGGAGGTTTGCAGTTTTAGCGCCAGCGGACGGTCTGGTCGTGTATCCGTATGCAGATTAAATATTGGTTCGACGTTGACTGTAAAATATGAGTAATGGAATTATTGACGATTATATATTTTTTTGGAACTGGATGTCACGGACGATCATACAATTTTTCGAACTGGAAGGAAGTCGCATCTAAGCAGTGCTAGGCATAGAGCTTCCTCAAGAACAGGAGTCGATATAAACACGCACATGGCTCACTGTAAATCGGAAACTTATACTGTTTCTCCTTTCTAGGTGCACTACTGCAATACTCCTCATAAATGATATGTATCTCTCCATATTTGATTGCAGTTGAGAAATATTATCTAGATCTAGTTTCACTTCATCGCCTTCTGTCAGCGTAGTTCTTCAGGTTGTGGAATATGACTGGCATTGTTAAGTGATGCCTGTAGTTCAAACTGTTGCGTGCATGTGCAGCATCCCAAAAAGCAATAGCTGCTAAACCGTAACCCAATATAAAATAGCGATATGTGGATCAATTTGTTAAATTTCATTGGAGCAAATTATCTTGTAACAAATTGATGCTTGCCTGTCGCCACATATAAAATGGCGATGTGTGGTGTAATTTGTTACAGTTTCGTTGGGGTAGTTGTTACTGTGTTAGAAATTGATGTTTACCTGTGGCCTAATATAAAATACTGACGTATGGGGTACTTTGTTCCGTTTTGCGGGAGCTAGTTGTTACACTGTAACATTATAACAACTGCCCATTTTTCTCCATCTGTTTGTACTGTTTTCGTCTCCAAATAGCTTTTTCTCTAAAGCAACGTAGCACTTCTGGATATAAGTGTAAGGGTGTATCGTGTGAAAGTTTTAACCTGAGGAAAGTGATAAAATGTTTAAAACTTTTGTATGATTGAAAACTGACGCTTGTCTATAACCGAAAGTAAAAATGGGTGTATGTGGGGAAATTTGTTAGATGTTCATTGGGGTAGTTGTTATAGTGTAACAACTAAGGAAGGCAACTAATAAACATGAAATAGATTTCATTATGCTGTAGCAATTCTGTCGAAAAATGGGAACCTACTCTGTTGGTAATAATATTTATTGTTGCCGAGCTAAGATCCCAAAGACGTTATGGCTCACATGCAGTGCCTCTTCGTCGAAATGTCTTGGCTGAAACTCTTCTAGGGGCTGAACTGCACGTGTCGCATTACACGCCCTAAATTAGACATTTGTGAACCTTTGGTTAAATTGTCTGGCTGATGGCATGTTTAGGAAATCGTATGAAACAAAGTGAATGTAATATATAATAACAGTAATAATAATATCGGGAACTAAGTTAACGACCCATACGTGATGTAGGCCACACAGTTTGACTTGGTTAGAATAATGTTTACTCAGAAAGAAAACTAATAACGAAAGTGGTCGTATTTAGAATTACTATTACACTCGAGCGCGTATCCATTTGACACAGTTCGATCATTTACAATCTCATCGTGCAACACAAGTCCAATACTGGACCTCGATATTTACACGAAAGGTTGGAGTTCACACCAGGCGCGCGGCTGCTCACCGCTCAGACACTAAGTCCCTAGATACCACACAACGCAAAATTTTCGAAGTCGTTTCAGTTCCTAGATGCCTAAAGACCGACTGACCGCTTTCGCATCTCAATGTGAACTGTACCCTTTGGTGTCTCCAGCCTAACTGTCCGCCTTCGCGACCGCACGAGCACTGTCCCTCTGCCAGTCCCCAGCCGCGCCGTCCGCATAGAATAACCTCGCTCAACTGACTAGGGCAGTTCCCTTTCCTGAGGCCGTCGATGTGATAGGCTACAGCTTATTCCCCGTTGTTTTACATTTTGTCCATTATAATTATCCGGGCTGTTATGCCGTGGTCGGTTGATGAATTCTGTGGTGATTCCCAACGTTTCGTCTCCGACTGCGGGAGACATCTTCAAGGGGGTCCGTAGCTTGATGGAAGGTCCAACACACACACTGGCTCGCAACTGACTGCCGCTAAATTTCGTGTCCACCGCGGCGCGGGGGCGCGCGGACACGGAATTTAGCGGCAGTCAGTTGCGAGCCAGTGTGTGTGTTGGACCTTCCATCAAGCTACGGACCCCCTTGAAGATGTCTCCCGCAGTCGGAGACGAAACGTTGGGAATCACCACAGAATTCATCAACCGACCACGGCATAACAGCCCGGATAATTATAATGGACATGATATTTCCGGGCGTGAAAGTTTACATTTTAGTTTTACATTTTAACATATTTAAATAATCAAAGCTTTACCACTTTCACGTTGTAAATAAAGTAACAATAATACCCGTTACATACGTAATAAACGTTAAATTCTTTTACATAAACCAATACAATTTCCTTCTTAGCTTTGAATGTCACGGCCAGTAGCCTTGCACCAATGTGCTTTCTGATAAATAAATAAAGGACAAAAGTAAATATTATGCACTAAACTTTACAACAAATATTCTGTTACCTAATGATTCAATAAGGTGTCATGCTGTCATCGTTCAATGTGTTTTGTGTGGAGGAATTGATGACCTGACGCTCAACTCAAAATATTGATAATTTAAATTTACTATATCTTTTAAACAAATAAAGTTACAGATTTGATATTTACAACATTTGTCATTTTAATGATGTGTTTCTATATGAAGTATCGATCGTTAAGATCGACCAAAGCGTTCAGATTTTAGCATTGAGGTCTTTGTTACAAAACTTGTTAATTTCACTTTAACAGTAGATCCTGAACTATTATAGATATGATCAATATTCAGGTTTTACTGGGATCACCATGAAATTTTACGAAGAATGGTAGATTAAAATTACTGTGGCTTCATTCCCTGCGCTACTACAGAATTAAATAGTTTTCATAAATATTTCCCTTTATGGCCATTCTTATGTCCACCGTATTTAACACTGCTACGTCTCCCTGGCCACAAACGCCTTTTAGTGAGTTTCCCTATGATGTAGGTTCTCGTCTGTCTCACTCGCACACAACAATGCTTAAGCCTCAATACACAATAGACGCCTGTGAGTTTCCCCATCTTGTGGTGAATCTGCGCCTTTTGTGGCACACTGGCCTGGACGACAGGGTTCGCTTCACGATTCCTGTAGGCTTATTCTTTCGGCCGTATATTTAAATGAGAGCGCAATGCTCGTTAACTCATTTGTTGCTGATAATTCTATAGTTTAACTTGCTAAGAAAATATTTAATTTATATGAAGGTAACAGCGCGAACGTCTTAACTTGTATTAGTATTAAAATTTACTGTCATCCACAATAAATACAGTGAGTCAATATGTAAATGTAATAATTTTTTTAAAAAAAATTCGTAACACTGAACATTGTGCTGCCTGCAATAATGTTATTTTATTTTGTTGTTGGTTTGGTTCTGAACCATCATCAACGGCAGTAAAAGTATAAGAGCTGTATCACATGCCATACATGCTTTAAAATACGTTGTCACAGGAAACCATAATTGCCAAGACAATTTGAAATCGTAAATTTTAACAAGATGAAAATAAGATAGCATATTGACACAAGGACAAGAAATGATGTACAGCAATACAAGTTCTTTGATATCATAATCAAACACTGCAGGACAGAGGTTATAGAGCCTACTAGTGGCTCAGGACGACATGGCTTTTGGAAAAGCCATCCTCGAGGGATTTTAACTAATACTTTCATAAATTGAAATTATGGAACTACTTCCAGTAATTATACTGAGAGCAGACAGATAGTGTCCAAACCGATGAAATTTGATCCCTTGCCCCTTGCACAATGTGGCAACTGTCCCAGAAGTAGCAGTCTGCGAAGCCTTCTTCTGCGTTTTATCAGACACTCTGTACAAGGAGAAGAAGGCTTCCCTGGAAACCTGCACTCCCTTCTCACGCAACAATACATTGTATTTAAGTGCTTTGTCTTCAGAGTTGACTCTCCCCTGTGTGGTCCATGTTATGCTGGATCCACCACTTGAATCATTCGTTGTAGATGAAGATGCTGTTCATCCTTTAGGCCCATATTTCTTCCTGTTCGTCTTCAGTAAAAATCCCGGAACATTTCTTACGACACCTGTAAGTTAAGAACCCAAATACAATCCTGTAAAATCACTAACACAGGAAAGCTGTAGCAAAAAGTTGTTCATGGCGCAAAGAAATCAAATTTAGTATTATTCTAAATTTAAGTTGTTTATTCTCATTACGCATTTAAGTATTGAATGTCAATGCTGATATTGACAATTAAACATTGTTGTACATATAGAAGGCATACAAACATCTCTACCCTTACAACAGTCTGAAAAGTCTGCCTTTGAACTATGTCTCACAGTTACCTATTACTGGATTATGAATTATTTAGTTTGAGAGGTAGATTGTTGCACCCACATTTTAAAACTGTAAGTAACTCAAACTTCATAATATTTACCTACGTTTTGAGGCTATTTCTCGGTGAAGTACTATGTTGTCTCTATAGGAAATGTGTGCTTGACCACTTACATGTGCTTTCGTAATAGCGTTTCCTTTATATTCTTCACTTCTCAGAACACCCTCCTTCCCTTTCTTCGGAGAAATATCAAGCACACTATCGTTTTCAACAACTTCACAGCTCTGTGAATTTTTTGGCGATACTAGCGCTCACGTATGGGAAAGCAGACAAGTACTCAAGTCAGTGAATCAGGAACGTTTGTGCAGTGTAGTTTATTTTCGTACAGGATATGTCACCCCTACGATATCAATGACATAGGCACCTTTCTAAGCATAAAGTGTCTATGTGCATGGATAGGGAAAATGATTATATATCTCAGTTCCCAACCAATAATGACTTTTCCGCAATGACACATTCGTTTACAGATCGAAATTCAAAATCTAGTGGTATATAGACGTAGCCATTGAAGTTGAAAATATAGTTCAATATGTAATGCAACACATTTTCTTTCCTCGGGCGATTTCGGTTGAAAAATGCAAAATTTGTTGTGGGACATTGTAGAATATTCTCGCTTCAGCTCCCATAGTTTCATCAGTTTCCAATACGTGTCGGCGCCATACGTAGCCTTCTGAATGATGTCTGTAACGCAGGTGCGTACCAAGCAGGGAGCTATCACTGAGTTTATTTTCGCGGAAACCCAGAGCATTGCCGATATTCATAGGCGCTTGCAGTATATCTACGGATACCTGACAGTGAACAAAAGTACGGTGAGTCGGTGGGTGAGGCGTCTGTCACCACAGCAACAAGGTCGTCCAAACCTTTCCGATCTCGCACGTACCGGCAGGCCACACGCTGTTTTGGAACGTTCGGGATACTCTCATTCGAGGTGATGGGCGAATCACAATCAAACACTTCGATGGACAGCTGGAGGTCCCTGTAGGTAGTGCCGACATACTCGTATAACATTTGGGGTACTGAAAGGCATGTGCCCTCTGGGTTTCTTCGCTGCCTCACGTGAAGAGCAACGATGGACCATCTGTGCGGAATTGCTTAGGCATTATGAGGCTGTCCATTAGTATTTTTTTCGAACATCGTCACAGGCGATGGAATATGGTCCATCACTTCGAACCGGAAACAAAATGGCAATTGTTGGAGTGGCGCCAAACCAACTGTCCACCATACGAGGTGCATTCAAGTTCTAAGGCCTCCGATTTTTTTTCTAATTAACTACTCACCCGAAATAGATGAAACTGGCGTTACTTCTGAGAGTGCCTTTCACTGTTGGAAAAAGCCAAAAGTCACTAGGAGCCAGGTCAGGTGAGTAGGGAGCATGAGGAATCACTTCAAAGTTGTTATCACGAAGAAACATGCATAACGTTAGCTCGATGTGCGGGTGCGTTGTCTTGGTGAAACAGCACACGCGCAGCCCTTCCCGGACGTTTTTGTTGCAGTGCAGGAAGGAATTTGTTCTTCAAAACATTTTCGTAGGATGCACCAGTTACTGTAGTGTCCTTTGGAACGCAATGGGTAAGGATTACGCCCTCGCTATCCCAGAACATGGACACCATCATTTTTTCAGCACTGGCGGTTACCCGGAATTTTTTGGTGGCGGTGAATCTGTGTGCTTCCATTGAGCTGACTGGCGCTTTGTTTCTGGATTGAAAAATGGCATCCACGTCTCATCCATTGTCACAACCGACGAAAAGAAAGTCCAATTCATGCTGTCGTTGCGCATCAACATTGCTTGGCAACATGCCACACGGGCAGCCATGTGGTCGTCCGTCAGCATTCATGGCACCCACCTGGATGACACTTTTCGCATTTTCAGGTCATCATGCAGGATTATGTGCACAGAACCCACAGAAATGCCAACTTTGGAGGCGATCTGTTCAACAGTCATTCGGCGATCCCCCAAAACAATTCTCTCCACTTTCTCGATCATGTCGTCAGACCAGCTGGTGGGAGCCCTAGGTTGTTTCGGTTTGTTGTCACATGATGTTCTGCCTTAATTAAACTGTCGCACCCACGAACGCACTTTCGACACATCCATAACTCCATCACCATATGTCTCCTTCAACTGTCGATGAATTTCAATTGGTTTCACACCACGAAAATTCAGAAAACGAATGATTGCACGCTGTTCAAGTAAGGAAAACGTCGCCATTTTAAGTATTTAAAACAGTTCTCATTCTCGCCGCTGGCGGTAAAATTCCATCTGCCGTACAGTGCTGCCATCTCTGGGACGTATTGACAATGAACGCAGCCTCATTTTAAAACAATGCGCACGTTTCTATCTCTTTCCAGTCCGGAGAAAAAAAATCGGAGGCCTTAGAACTTGAATCCACCTCGTAGAAAACGTTAAAAGCCGCACACTCAGCCGATAAAGTCATACTGATGGTCTTCTGGGTCTCTGAAGGGGTTACTTTGATTTCCTCCATAATGATTCATCGATCAACTGGTGGAGAAACGACTTCAGCGTTTTCGTCGCTGCAAAAATGAAACGCAGGATGTCACACAGTTCTGCGCACGCGAGAGCAGCTCACAAAACTTTATTGGACTGTTCTTCCTACTATCCAGATCTAGCGCCTTGCGACTTCCGTCTGTTGGGCCGAACGAAGGGTGTACTCCCTGGGAAACAGTACGTGAATAATGGGGATGTTATTGTTGCGGCAAAACGATGGTGCCGACATCCAACAGTAGTGGGATATCGTGCAGGCATAGACGCCCTACAATAAGGTGGTGTGAGGCCTTCGTGTTGAACGGAGGTTATATTGAATAATAGGGTTTTGTAGCCGAAAGACTGCTGCGTAATATGGTTTGTTGGAATCCAAAATAAAACTAGTATGCTTTCAGAAGAAAAATATGTTGCATTACTTACTGAATGCCTATCTCAGATGTAGCCACTAACACAAGTAACGGAATTTTGAGTCGACGGTCATCCTCAAGTCCAGAATACAATCCTTTCATTGCTGAATGCAGTCTTCAACTAATAAAGTTCCTTTGGAAAGTTCTGCCTCCCACCGGGACTTCTAAAAATCTGCTTCTGTCATTTATTGGATCACACCTGCCATCAAGGAAATCTCATTAGCTATGAAGCAATTTAGTCGGTCACAACATCAACCCATTTAGGACGGTTGTGGAACTTCTGACCAGTAAATCTCCAGGCTAGACGAAAGTCCGGGTAACGGAAACCACCACAAGAACCCACACGTGCGGCCGGGAATGATATGTTACGGTACCTCTTGCTGTGTCAACTTGCTCGGAAGCAGCATACTGTCAGCGAAATGTATGCACTGGTTCTGTCACGCATCTTTCGAACAATTTTACAACTGCTCCAGGAGTCGCAGTGTTCACAAAAGCTGTCTCTTGGACTATCACGACAGCTGGTTTGCATACCAGATGTCCCGCAGTGGCCGTCCCGCCCACAGCAGTGCGGAAACTGGACAGTTTATAGTAGAGTCGGTAACAACTATATCGAACCACCAAACAGTGGTGGAATATAATCTTCAAAAGCGTCTCCCACCTTAGGATACAGAAAGACTTCCCTCATGCATTGGCCCGAAGGAAAAAAATTAGCCAGTATCTAAATATTCCCGATGCACACTATGAACATCCGAAGCTCTAACATCTACCCACCTGGTGATCTTTGAATCAGACAGGCATTCGTATTACAAGTGGGTCATAAATACAGACTGGTTGTGTACAACCCCGAGCAGTTCGACCTTATTGGCTGATGAAATTGTCTTCTTCTGAGTCATAGAATCACTGCTGCTCTACACTTTACACGAGCGATTTTCTGGTTAAAATGTACTACCCTAAGTGGGTGCACCTCTCGTGGCTGCGTGTAAATCAGCAGCCAACCACGTTTCGAGTGTGTCTATGATGACTGTGATCTATAGACTAGGCAGAGCGTGGTGTCCTACATTTCCGAGGTCGCTGCACACGGCACATGTGCAGAAATATGGAACTTAGGCGGCGTCTGCTAACAGGTCATGATATTTTTCCTACTAGTGTTCACATACAAGACAAACGAAATTTCTGAAACCAAAACGATATTCAAGTTTTATAGAGAAAAACGTACACTATGCATAAATCAAAATGTGAATAGATAAACTTGTTTTTATAAGAATGACTTCAAGAGTGAGGTAGTCAGACTCATTAGAAAAGATTAATAATTATCTTAGAACATTGGACTCGCATCCCAGAGGCGACGGTTCTAACCCGCGTCCGGCCATCCTGATTTAGGTTTCCCGTGATTTCCCTGAATCGCTTCAGGCAGATGCCGCCATGGCTCCTTTGAAAGGGCACGGCCGACTTCCTTCCTCATCCTAATCCGATAAGACCGATGACCTCGCTGCTTGGTCCCCTCCCGCAAATCAACAAACCAACCAATAATTTTCAGTGTAATTTGGCACTCAGCAAGAAAACAAGATAGAAAGCATAAAGTAAAAAGACACCATTTATTGTGCTCTAGATGTTGTGTGACGCCTGCAAGTACAGTACATGTGTTTTCGAGCAGATAAATGTATAAGTCCAGAATTGTTTGAAAGACACTTCAAGTATTCTTTCAATTATTAGGTGTGTAGTGACTTTAACACTACGAATTTTGACTTGGCCAATAATAAACTGTCGTATGTAAATGGAAGATGGAGGGGGAACAAATGAAAAGAAAGGGAAGAGACTATTGTTGTCAGCTCAGTTGTGACTTTGCCCGTAATCAGCTGCGGTGAGTGAAAATGTGTGTCGGACCGGGATTCCAACCCGGGATCCCCATCTTCTTCCACCTCCACCAACCCCCTTCAATTTATATATAATGTATCACAGCTGCGGATTCAATGTGATGTCTGTTTCTTCGGAAATGTCTGAAAAAACAGACATCATGTATTCCTATATTTGATTTGCCACGATGGGCAAAGGATACGCCTTCTTCAATGCGGATGCACGATTTTCTCCGACCTCATGCGGGAATCTCACAGTAGAGAGCATGGAAGACATGGACAGGGATTGGGGGTAGCTGACACTGGGTGGGAATGTGGGACGGCCGAGATGGTCTGCGCACTTGCAGCTAACACGCCATCCGGTTGGCGCCATGGTTAACACAGCCCTCTAGTAAGCAGGAGGTCCCCAATTTGAATCCCGGTCCGGCACACGTTTTCACTCACCGCAGCTGATATCGCATGAAGTCCCGATGCAGCTCACATCAACAGTTCGTTCCCTTTCCTTTCCTTTCCTTTCTCCCCGCCTATCTTCAATTTACTTATAATGTATCACAGCTGCGGATTCCGAGTGGTGTCTGTCGTTTCGGAAATTTCCTAACAGACGACATTCATTCATATAAACTAATTTATCATTGTTTGTTAATACATTTCGTTGCTGTACAGGATGCCCGGTCAAGAGGTATACTTGCATTTCAGTATCTACTAAGGTTTATAACTTTATCTTCCAACACTTACACAGGGCCTCCAACATTCTTATGTATGTCGACCCAGTTCAGTGTGGCCACCGTTTGTATCTCGACAGATATCGAAACATGTTCATAAGCATGACAGGTTTTATGGCTATTGCGGCGTAGATCCGTTGTCTGCGACCTAACTCATCTCGAGCCCTTCCCCTGCTAACAACGTGCTTGGTAAACGGATAAATAAATAGATTTTTTTCGTAAAAAGTAAAGTCGCTCGCAACCTCACTTTCATGTTCCGGCTCCAAACTGCACAGCAGACAGCTGTTCCAATACACGCAAGTTTGTCTCTGACGCGTGAACGAAAACGACCACACGACCTTCAGTACAGGAACAAAACACCTGGGGCTTAGCAGTAGATCCAATTGTCTCGGGTAGTCAACTGAGACAAGAAAATCGATCATATAAAAGAGTCTGCAGACCTGCAAATTCCAGTGAATTGCACGAGATAAAAGCGGATTACACGAGGAAGATTTGTGTGTGAGAACTGTGGGACCCGTTGAGTGGAATGACCAGCATACAAGATGAGCCAAGAATGTGGGAAGTATTGAAAAATAGGAGATCGGCGACACATGATGTAACAAACTTTGGGATGACATAATTAACTTAGTGAAGGACTCTCATCTTGGAAGAAGAATAAAATAAGATGGATGAACCAAGGACGATATAAAAAGCAAACGAGGAAAGCAAAAGAGAGAATTTCTCATCAGAAGAATTCTGCTGGCAGCAAACATAGTTTCTTAGCTTCAAGAAGAAATTTCTGAGAACGTATGACTGGAGCACAGCACTATATGGATGTTAACGATGAACTGTGGTGAAACCGGAAAAGAAGTGAATCGAAGCGCCTGGCATATTATTGTGTAGAAGAATGTTACAAATGCGAAACGTTACGTATGTATTATCTGAAGTCTCCTGAGCGACCGCGCCAAGTTTCCGTCACTTCGAGCGTCTAGCGAAGCTGCAGGACATTTTCAAAATGGCGTCTGTAGGTGATGTACGTTACAAGCAACGTGCCGTAATTGAATTTCTCACTGCAGAGAAAGAACCAGTGGGGAATATTCACAAACACTTGTGGAAAGTCTGTGGAGCATCTGCTGTCGACAGAAGTACTGTTAGTCGCTGGGCATGGAGGGTGAGGTCATCGGAAGACGGTTCGGCGTAGCTCCAAGATTTGCAGCTGTCGGGGAGACCATCTACAGTTGTCACACCTGACATGTTGCAGCGAACTGACGTTCTCACATTCAGAAAGGATGTCATTCGAGGAAGACATTTTGAAGAAGATGAGAAGCAGATTCACATAGTGAAGCACTGGCTCCACCACTAGGACAACGATTGGTACCGACAGGGCATACACGCCCTTGTTTTGCGCAGGAGAAAGACCAGGGAACGGGATGGAGATTACGTGGAAAAATAGGGTGTGTACTAAATCACTATTCTTTCGTGTGTGTGCCGGCCGGAGTGGCCCAGCTGTTATAGGTGCTTCAGTACGGAACCGCGCGACCGCTGCAGTTGCAGGTTCGAATCCGGCCTCGGGGATGTCCTTAGGTTAGTTAGGTTTAAGTAGTTCTAAGTTCTAGGGGATTGATGACCTCAGCTGTTAAGTCCCATAGTGCTCAGAGCCATTTGAACCTTTCGTGTGTGTAATTCTCATTATGTTCAATAAAGAATCGTTGAAGAAAATAATTCGGTGTATTACTTTCTGGGCAACCTTCGTAGAGGGGACTGGATGGTGGAAATGTCATAGAGGCATCAGGGAATATCTTCCATTATGCTAGAGATTGTCGTAAAGCACAAAAATTGTAGGACAAGAAAGAGATTAGAATCAATATAACAAAGAATTGAGAACGTTTTCTGTTGTTGCTACTACAAGATGTGATTGACACAATTTACGAAATCGTGGCGAGTAGGATTAAAAAGTCAGATGACTGAATGTTCAAAATATTTTATGCAGTGCTACTGAAGTAAGAACACATTAAATGTTTGAGAGTGTTGTTTCATGTCTCCTTAAATGATTTTACGTAGTTCGTGAAAAGTAAAGTATAAATTATTTCGTATGTACGAAAGGAGTGTGACGTAATGTGCCTTGTACAGCAACAACACTACGACCCGATGACAGCAGATCTCGTAAGCCTTTGACTAGATACCGTTACCAGAATGAGATTTTCACTCTGCAGCGGAGTGTGCGCTGATATGAAACTTCCTGGCAGATTAAAACTGTGTGCCCGACCGAGACTGCGAATCCCTGCACCAAACTTCCATTCTCTGTAGGTTCTGTAGGTTTTCACGCACTTCGCTAGATTTTCCCAGCGTTGAAACTTGTCTAAATACAACACCATCTTTCAGTAACAGTCTCATGTCGATTCATAGGTTATCAATTATGTTACTAGTTATTCTGTTGATCCATGGTGGTTTGAATAGTAGCCTCAAGGACGTCACCGTGTGACTTAAACCACGCAACATTTTTTCCTTGACCTAAGCAAAGCTTCGCGCAACAGAAATGATTCGCAGTTAAACCTGAGTAACTAATCATATGTTATAAGCTACAAGATATGAAGCACGGGGCATATTAGAGAAGGACAGACGACAGACCACATGGAAATCATGAACAACTGTTTATATGTTAAAGTTGTAAAATGGAACAGTTATTTGTTACCTACATTCATAACCAGCTAACAAGTCGCAGTTCCCCCCTTTCTCCCCCCCCCCCCCCCCCTCCCCCAACCCTCATCTGCACTGGAGCGAAAAGGAAAGTGTAACAATGAAACGTGACTAGCGGATAAGTAGGAAAAGAGCTATCTTGCTGTTTTACTTACGCGTAAATTGTTACGACGCGTCAGTCGGCTAAAGAGGCGCGTGATCTCAGAATGGGGGAATGAGCAGACTCCCTGATGTTATCTGGGAGGTCAACTGCCGCGCCTCCTCTGGAATTTTCGCCGTTACAAACTCTCACTGCGTAGGGCGCTTTCGACACGAATCCGACATTGAGCGTAGCTTTCACTCGACCAGTAAATCAGCGTGACAGATAAATGGTTTCCATGCACGATGAATAATGTGGTTGCTGTACCTAAAAGACTTGAGAAGTGGTTTATCTAAGAAGTGTAAACAAAGAAATAAGTATGGTTCAAATGGCTCTTTGCACTATGGGACTTAACACCTGAGGTCATGAGTCCAACAGACTTAGGACTACTTAAACCTAACTAACCTAAGGACATCACACACATCCATGCCTGAGGCAGGATTCGAAACTGCGACCGTAGCAGCAGCGGGGTTCCGGACTGAAGCGCCTAGAACCGCTCGGCCACAGAGACCTCTGTAGTAGTGGACATAAAGTAACGATACTCGTGAAACTTCCTGGTAAACTAAATCTGTGTGCCAGACCGATTCTCGAATTTAGCATCTCTGCCTTTTTCGGACAAGTCCTGTACCAACTGGTCTACCCATGCACAATTCACGCCCCGTTCTCAGCTCTGATTCTACCAGTACCCTCCTACCTTCCAAACGTCACGGAAGCTCTAGTGCGAAACTTGCAAAGCACTTCATAGAACACATGCCGCCGCGAAAGGCAGGGGTGCCGAGTTCGAGTCTCGGTCCGGCAGACAGTTTTAATTTGCTAGGAACTTTCATTGTAACTCCGACTCAGCAAAGGAAATGGAGTTTATGTTGCTAAAATTTGCCAAAATCCTAAGAGTTTCATCTAAAAATAAGAAGAAAACAAAAACTATGGCAGTAGGGAAGACTAAAGAAAATGGTAAGGTTAACATTAAACTAGAAGATGGTGATCTAGAGCAGGTTGAGAACTTCTTTTATTTGGGGGAACACAATCACTGACGACAATAAATGTATCACAGATATAAAGAGAAGAATAGCCTTGGCAAAGAAAGCTTTCCAAAATAAAAGGAATTTACTAAGAGACAATCGTATAAGCCTAGAAAGTAGGAAAAAGTTTGCCAAAACTTATGTATGGAGCGTCTTAACATACGGATGTGAGGCGTGGACTCTGGGAAAGGCACAGAAAAAGCGACTGGAAGCAGTGGACATGTGGATATGGATAAGAATGACGAAAACAAGTTGGGTAGATAGAAAAAGTAATGAACAGGTCTTAAGACAAGTGAATGAGAACAGAACGCTGCTAAATTATATACGAAGAAGGAAATCAAAAATGATAGAGCACATAATGACACACAACCAGTTCCTAACGAATGTATTTGAAGGAAAAGTTTTAGGGAAAACCAAGAGGCATTCCAAGAGCAACGTATTTTAATAACATCAAAGAAGATATGGGGATAAAATCGTATGAAGAATTGAAGAGGATGACAACGGAGTGAGGGATGTGGTTAAATCGACAAGGCATAACCTTTAGTTTACGATTATTATGATGAGGAACTTCCATATCAACCGACTCTCCGCTCTGAGTGAAAATCTTCTGCAAACGATGCTCATATGTACAGCTAAATTCCGCAACCAGCCTTATGGTGTGTGTCAGAGCGCGGTAATTTTAATCTATAATCCAAATCGTGATGCAGAATGTGGGAGCGAATGCCACACGAGTTGGGTGAACATCACCAAAACTCTTTCGCTTTTATTAAATGAACTTATAATCAAATGCACTGTTTGGATGTTCTACGATCATCAAAAAAACTTTTGCATCACCTCTGTTCCGAGAGTTCCGGAACCTGTACAGAAAATTGGAATAGACATCAACATAAACATCATTTCCGCCCTTTTTATTGCTCATGAAAACCACACCTTGCATGTTGTACCACCATACTGCAAGACCTTCAGAAGTGGTGGTCAAGATTGATATACACACCAGAAACCAGTAGCACGTCTTTTTGCAGTGATGCATGTCTGTTTTCGTCGTGGCATACTATCCACAAGTTCATCAAGGCACTGTTGGTCCAGACTGTCCCACTCCTCAACAGCGATTCGGCGTAGATCTCTCACAGTGGTTGGTGGGTCACGTCGTCCATAAACTGACCCTTTCAATCTATCCCAGGCATGTTCTATAGGCAACACAAGTCTAGCGATGTCGTTATCCTGCAGGAAGTCATTCACAAGATGTGCACATTGGGGGGCGCGAATTGTCGTCCATGATGACGAATGCCTTGCCAATATGCTGCCGATATTGTAACATTATCGGTCAGAGGACGGCATTCACGTATCGTACAGCAGTTACGGTACCTTCCAGCGGCGTACGTTGGCCCCACATGATGCCACCTCAAAACAGTAGGGAACCTCACCTTGCTGCACTCCCTGGACAGTGTGTCTAAGGCATTCAGCCTGACCGGGTTGAGTCGAAACACGTCTCCGACGATTGTCAGGTTGACGGCATGTGCGACACTGATCGGTAAAGAGAACGTGATGCCAACTCTCAGCGATCCATTCGGCATGTTCTTGGGCCCATCTGTACCGCGCTGCATTGTGTCGTGGTTGCAAAGATGGTCCTCGCCATGGACGTCGGCTGTGAAGTTACACATCATGCAGCCTATTGCACGCAGTCTGAGTCGTAACACGACGTCCTGTGGCTGCACGAAAAGCACTATTCAACGTGGTGGTGTTACTGTCAGGGTTCCTCCCAGCCATAATCCGTAGGTGCGGTCATGCACAGCAGTAGTAGCCCTTGGGTTGCTTGAGCGAGGCATGTCATCGACAGTTCCTGTCTCTCTGTATTCCTCCATGTCCGAACAACTCACTCCGAGACGCCTGGACACTTCTTCTGTTGAGAGGCCTTCCCGGCACAAAGTAACAATGCTGATGCGATTGAACCGCGATACTGACCGTCTAGGCATGGTTGAACACGAGCCGTGTATCGTGGAATGACGTCCGCCCCTAGCAGATGCAACTAACGGAAACGAACAATATGAGATTTAAAAAATGGTAAGACGACCGCTCGCCATAAGCGAGAAATCCGGGTTTGAGTTTTCACTGTTGACATTTCATTAAAGAGCTGGTGGTTGTCCGTATTCTCAACTGCGAGTACATTTCACGTACTGCGTAACGCCTTAGTAGCCGCAACGGCTGCATCGTAATTACGCACAACAAAGACGCTGCCACACTGTTGTCATATTGTTTCGTAAGCCTCATGCAACTTCCGACGTGAGCCACCACGTTGTTTGTATACGTTATGAAAAGTAATGCTGCTATAACATTCCATTGGAATACGCCCGAAGTACCTTTCCCGTTTGAAGATGTCTCTCTGTTGGAAGTGACACACTGTGTTCTGTTTGCTATAAACTATACAGTGCAATCTCACAGTAGATCTGACTTCCCGTACGTTCTTGTTCTGTTCATTAGGAGGCAGTGTGGAACTGTGTCAAACTCTTTCTGGAAGTCAAGGATCATGACATCAACTTGGGCAGCTGCATCTACTGTTTTCTGCATCTCACAGACGAACAGAGCGAGCAAGCTCACATACCATCATTGTTTCCGGAATCCGTGTATATCCCTCCTGAGGTTGTTTGCGTGCTTCATAAATGCCAAAATTTATAAAATATCTCCAGAATCCTCAACAGACCGACGTCACAAATCTAGATCCCTAATTTTCTGCATCTCTTCGAGGACCATTGCAGAAAAAGGTAATGACTTATGCTACTTTGCCATCATTATTACTAATTTCCTGCGATCTTCTTAATATTATCTTTTCTCCAGTACGTATCATTATGGCAGGTTGGCAGTCTCTTCACTCCATCACCGAGTAAGATTGCACAGTGCTTAAGACACCGAAATCGAGTACAGGAGGAGCGGTGCTTAACGAAACGAGCGGCCATTCATATTTAGGCTTCCCTAAACCACTCAAGGCGTTTGGTAGGATGGTTTTTCTGAAAAGGACGCGGTTGGTACCTTCCTCGTCCCTCTGCGGCTCCACCTTGTGCGACGTCCCCAGTGAACTAGTCAACGGAGACAAGGTGAGAGCGGTTCTAGTTCCTTCAGTCCAGAACCGCACTGCTGCTACAGTCGCAAGTTCGAATCCTGCCTCGGGTATGAATGTGTGTGATGTCCTTAGGTTAGTTTGGTTTAAGTAGTTCTAAGTTGTAGGGGACTGATTACCTCAGAAGTTAAGTCCCATAGTGCTCAGAGCCATTTGAACAATTAACGGCGTAGGTTTCAGATAAAACACATATTTCCACATTTGTGTCGTGGTTGCAAATCATCAAATTTAAAGACAGTCTTTCGCCCTTACACAATAGTGCTTACGTGCCTGAAGATGGACGAAAGAAAATATGAAACTGGTACGATACTTCCAATATTTATTTGATCATATTAATGGCAGTTCACTTCCGTGCTTGAGAACTGAATTAATTGAAAAAAAAAATTATTTCAACCACACACTTCTACGTGTCGCTTTGTAATGCAAGTGCGCGTTTCGGGCTCTCACCCATACTTACGTTGGGTAATACACTTATTCAGATAGACTACGTTTTGAGTACTATTTCGTTTTTATACGTATAGCACTTACAGGCTTACTGAAACACAGAAGTAGCGTAGCTTACGCCACGTGGGTGAAACCCCGAAACGCATCTTTACGTAACATGAAGATATACCAAAACGACTACTTTTTTTTAAAGTAATTCGAGTAATTACACGTTACTAGCGACCAACACCACCTTTGCACGGGTATCCAGGGGCGGAAAACTTGTTTGCAATGTTTAGTGATATACGCCGGCCGGAGTGTCCGAGCGGTTCTAGGCATTAGAGTCTGGAACCGCGCGGCCGCTACAGTCACAGGTTCGACTCCTGCCCCTGGCATGGGTGTGTGTGATGTCCTTAGGTTAGTTAGGTTTAAATAGTTCTAAGTTCTAGGGTACTGATGATCTCAGAAGTTAAGTCCCATAGCGCTCAGAGCCAATTGAGCCATTTTTTTAGTGATATACACAAACCTTCCACCTGGATCAGTCCATAAGAGAAAACTGTATCAAAATCCCTACACGCAATAAATTCCAAGAAATAACGTACACTTATTAGAATAAATGCGAAAAGATTACAGATGCTTACGTTTGCAGGCTGCACAGCTGTGACAGCTCCAGGTGAAAGAAATCTGCGAACAATCTTATGAATTGTGCATATGGAACTAAAGGAATAGTGCATAATGGAAATTAGCTCAAAATAGACAGAAATACTCGTGTGCACCCAGGAACAAGCAGAAATAAACATAACTAGAGGAAATAACTTGAAACAAATTAATAAAAATGTATTTAGGAAGAAAGATACTGGAATATGCGAAGATGACAGACAACAAGGAATTAGAGAAGCAAAGGCTTTGTTCATGATTAAAAATTAAATTCTTAGTTTAAAAGACATAAATATCGAAGTGAAGAAAATGTGGTTAAGAACTGCTTTTGGAGCATGGCACACTATAGTCGTGACACATGGACAACCAGCAAAAATGAAATGAAATCCTTTGAAGCATTTGATATATGATGCTGGAGATCATGTCAAAGATAAAGTGGACAGATAAAACCACAGGAATTCTTACAAAAAACTGGCTAAGAAAGGTCATTTAAGAGAATAACGCAACGAAGAACCGAGCGGATTAGCCTTATAATATCACGTAGCCATTTCCTTGTAAATGTCATGGGAGGTACATTGTACGGCAAAGTAGCCCGAGGGAGGCAACGAATGGCATTAAAAAGAAATTATACATAATTCAGTGGGCTCCTATTATTCAGAAATGAAGAAAGTAGCTTTTAATAGGTGATGATCTGACACCCATATGAAAGATTCTGCAATGAATTTTCAGACTGCAGTAGAGTCTGCTCTGGTTTGAAATTCCATGGCAGATCACACTGTTTGCCGGCCGGGTGTCCTACCTGGGACCTCTGCCTTTCACAGGTAAATGCTCTACTCTACTGGCGGAAGTGGAGTTCTGAGGACTTGCAGTGAGTCGTTCTTCTACAGCTCAGTAGGTAGGGCATTTGCCAGCTAAATGTAAAAGGACGCAGGTTCGAACTCCAGCCCTCCCATAGTCTTATCTACCAGGAAGTTTCAAACGGAAAATTGATCTTGAAGGAAGAGCGAAGGAACAGCCCTTTGACCTATTCGTATAGTGTGACGCGCACCGTGTTAATTTGTGGGACAGAGAAGTGAATCGAATCGAATCTGCCATGCCGCATAACGACTGTGGTGCACCGGCTGGTACGAGTCTGGTGTTTAGGCAGTTGCCCACGCTTGGCCGTGAAAAAGCTGGGTTGGCACCCAAATTATACCTCAACGAATACGGTATCTCAACAGTTAAAATACGATGACACATACAACAAAAGCCTCCATGACTTACAGATAGAAGGCCTAGATGATTTCTCTCCCGTAGGTTACCTTGACGACCCTGGCACCAGGAATGATATCACGCAACAGTTACATAATAAAACAAAATTTTCCAAAATCCTATAAAATAAAACACTGAAACGCTTAAAAGTGTAGTCATACGTATCTTACAAGAAGGTGTGTGTGTGTGTGTGTGTGTGTGTGTGTGTGTGTGTGTGTGTGTGTGTGAGTGTGTGTGTTTAGTAAAAATGATGACTTTGACTTGCTCAATATGTGCAGTGTAGCTACCTTAGACCCCAGGATTGATATGTGCCTCTTTCATAGCAACGTTCTGATTTACTAGAGGCGGAATGGCTCCTGCAGGTCTGGATTCTGTGTGCTAATGGAGGACGTGGCAGTGCCATCTCCAACTGAATGTGTTGCTGTACATCTTGCATTCCTGAACGTCTGACGCTAAATAATATTTTATAGCTTTTGAAAAACTGACGATGTGTTAAACACCGATAGGTGTGTGTGTTGAGAATAGCTGAGGGCACAAGAGAGGCAATTCTGTTGCTATACTAAACAATGGAAGCGAGGCAAATCAGGAAATGTTCATAGGACTGTTCGATCTAAAAAAAAAGCGCCCGACAATGTAAAAAGGTGAAAGACGTATAAAATGCTGGAAAAAATATGAGTATGGTATAGGGAAAGATGGGTAAAACAAAATATGTACAATAACAAAGAGAGAAAATAAGAACATAAAACCAAGAACTATGTGTACGGATTAAAAAGGTAAGGCAGGAATACAGTCTTTCGCCCATGGCGTTCAGTCTATATGTCGAGGAAAAAAATGATGGAAGTTAAAGAAAGACTTAAGAATGGTGTTAAAACTTAAAGTGAAACTGTATCAATATTCAGTGGCATTCGCTGGTGGCATTGCTAACCTCGGTGAAACTGAAAATAGATTACCGTTATTACTAAATGTAATGAGCAGTCTACTAAGCACAGAATGTAGATTGAGAGTAAAGCTAACGAAAACAAAAGTAATGAGGAGTAGCAGAGATGAGATTAGGTATAAATTTAACATCAAAATTGGGGACCACGAAGTAGGCGAACATATTATGCTACCTTCGAGACTAGTAACGTGTGACGGACGAAACAAGCATGAAATAAACATCAGACTAAGACAGCGAAGAGGGAATTTCTAGCTAATGGAAATTCAGAGTCAAACATTTGCCTTTATGTGAGGAAGAAATTTCTGAGATGTCCGAGCACAGCACTGTATGGAAATGAATCACGGGCTGTCAGGAGGCCGGGAAAGAAGACAGAGGAAGAGTTTGAGATGTGTTACAAAAACGTAGTTGAAAGGTGAACTGATAAGGAATCAGGAGTGACTCCGCATGATCGGTGAGGAGAGGAACGTTCGGGAAACATTGACAAGAAGGAGGACTTGGGTTACGTCAGGGAATAATTTTCCTGGCAGTAGGGGGAGCTGTAGAGTGTGGAAGCTCTCGGGGAAGACGAAGACTGGAATGGACCCAACAGATGGAGGACGTAGGGCGTAGGACGCAAGTTAGTTCAGTCAACGAAGGAAAATTAGGGAAAAAAGTCGTGTAGCCGCAAGTTTTCGCACAGTGGTAGGCAAGAGTGTGCTAAACAATTTACTTAAAGTTATGGCGGATGAAGTGTAAATGTTGGAGTGGGGGGGGGGGGGGGGGGGGGTGGAGAGGATCGTATGTATTACTGGAATAACTCGGAAACCGCAGCTCCTAGCGAAAATATTTCCCAGCACAAAGTTAAACTATAATAACTTTCCAACAAAAAATAGGTCGTACTTATTTTTCTCTAGGACTAATAGATCCCGCGTTGCAGGAGATGGAAGAAACGCATATCATTAAAAATTATGGTTTTGACGGTACAAAATTAAAGTTTATCCCTAAATGAAGTGGGTAAAAATCAAATATTAAACATGTGTACCACATCTAAGTGCAATAGAGCGTATTAAGGAATACACGGTTTTCCGGGGGTGTAAAAGCGTAGAAGGGGGAAGGTGTGTGCGAGAGAAGTGAGAGGGTAGGTGGAGGGCCGGACTGAGACCATGCACTTCCCTACCTCACCCTCATAGTTCTGCAATCTGGAGTTCGAGCAAGCGACTGCCCATTCTGTCTACCTCAATATGTCACAAGAAGGAATTACGGTCATGGTGTTACACAAATATATACAGGCCCTCTAGAGCGCACTTTATGAACCATTGACGATGCAGTGGGCGCAAATGCCCGGAGAGTATTTATTTTGCAAAAAAATGGTTCAAATGGCTCTGAGCACTATGGGACTTAACTTCTGAGGTCATCAGTCCCCTAGAACTTACAACTACTTAAACCTAACTAACCTAAGGACATCACACACATCCATGCCCGAGGCCGGATTCGAACCTGCGACCGTAGCGGTCGCGCGGTTCCAGACTGTAGCACCCAGAACCGCTCGACCATTCCGGCCGGCATTTATTTTGCACAAAATGCGTTAATTCTACATGGAATGCTGATATGAGTAACTAATAACACTAACAGAACAAATGTATAGAGTGACAATTATAGAACTATATGAAGAGAAACGTAAATTAGTGAAACTACGGCTTGTACACGCTTTATTCAACATGTGAACGTCACTACAGATATTCTCATTTAGGTTACGACATGTCTGCCATCATAGGCAATGATGTGCAGCAGACGAATAGCGAAATTCTGCATGACCCGCTGAAGTGTCAAAACATCGATGCTGTCGATGCCCTCCTGAACGGCTGTTTTCAACTCAGAAAAGGTTATTGCTGTACATCTTTAATATAGCCCCACAGAAAAGAGCCTCATGTGTTCAGATCCGGAGAATATGGCGACCAATCGGTGCCCATACCAGTGGCCTCTGGGTAACCCAGCTCCGTTTGCCCTCGCGGAGTGGCCGCGTGGTTAGAGGCGCCATGCCAGTGATTGCGTTCCCCTCCCCCCCCCCCCCCCCCCCCCCCCCCCAGAAGTTCGAGTCCTCCCTCGGGAATGTGTGTGTGTGTGTGTGTGTGTGTGTGTGTGTGTTCGTAGCATAAGTTAGTTTAAGTAGTGTTTAGCTCTATGGACTGATGAACTCAGCAGTTTGGTCCCATAGGAATTCACACACATTTGAATTCACACACATTTTGAGCTCCGTTTTGCATGGAGCACGTCTTGTCTAAATCAGGATCTCTTTGGATAATGGCGATCAAATCATCTTCCAAAACGTACCGTTTGGTAGTCCAGGTGCCATCAAGGAATATCGCACCGATTATTCTGTAACTAGGAATTGCACACCACACAGTCACCCGTTGAGGATGAAGAGACTTCTCGAAGCGAAATGCGGGTTCGCAGTCCTCCAAAAGCAAAAATTTTGCTTACTGGCGAACCCATACAAATGAAAGTGGGCTTCGTCGTTTAACCAAGCTCATGCGCATACTAATTCCCATTATGCCCAGCGTCCAACGGCGCAGTTTGAACCTCCTAATGCAAACCGTTCAGAAGTTGTGGCGATTAAATTTCGTAAAGTTCGAAAATTGTTGCCCTGCATATGGTGTAAATCTGCTTAAATCTCTGCACAATGTTCTACAGTGCTAGAGGGGAAATTGAATCTTGGTCATCCTGTGCGATAGCTGTAGTGTTCCTCCGGAAAAAGTAGCATTCCCCATCATAAGCGGTTGTCGCTTCTCAGTTTACGGACATACTATATCTCCGCTTCTATCCAGTTCTCTCATGTGAGTAGACAAAATAACTTCGTTCTGCTTGTGTTTAATGAATGAATCTATTTTCAGTTTATTTAGTGGGTACTTATTTGCACTTGTCGAGTAAGCTGTAAAGTAAAAAAGTTCAACAGATCTATATGTCAACACTGCGACACTTAAGAGTCCGCTCGAAGAGTAACACCCTGTCAATATCTATTCAACAATGTCGCTTTCATTGCCTCCACTATCATTGCTTGGAATACTTTTGCTTGGAATACTTTTGAGGTGTATCAAATTCATCGCCCCAGCTATATTTGTATCATTATTAGGTCAACTGCTTATTATAAAACTTGAGATGTTTCAACAGAGCATTACGGCAGACTACTCTTGTAGACTTGAACACGATCAGTCCCATTCTATCGGGCATACACACACTCATCTTGAAAGATATACTGTGGATGTGTGGAAAACGGCTCCACTCGGTGCAGCGCACTCTACTCGTGCCAGCAGTTTCTGAATGGAAAAGTGACTCAGTTAATGACGAGAGAAGTGCAGTAACTTTTTGGACAATCATTAATTCGCCAGCAACACAAATACAACTGTTTACGAAACACTGTCCACGATAGACAGCATCAAGGTGCCTCTTATGCCAATCCCATCCCTTTCACGCCAACACTAAGACCATTATGTTACTTTAAATCCGTCTTGATTGCAAATTTTTTTTTTTTTTTTTTATTATTCATATGACCGGTTTCGGTTCATTCAGAACCATCTTCAGATCTGTAAAAATAATTATACTAATTTACTATTTCATGAAAGCAAATCTGTTTCATCCTATCTTATCATCATCAAATGTACCAGAACGTACCTGATATTTAAGTTACAGGAGTAACCCGTCCAATTCAGCAACTTTCACATGCTACGTCACATAAAATTGGTTGGCAGAGTGCACGTCATTTATATTAATTATGACACTATTACCGACAGGTGGCGTCTGGTACATTTGTTACATTCCATTCGCACATACTGTATTCAGTAGATCTTTTTTATATTAAAAATATTTAATTAAAATATGTAGATGTCAAAGCTAAAATCTGTACTTGTCAGGATTAAAAAACAGTAAAATTATCATTTTTATACGATCTAACAGGCATAGGGCGATTTATATATCTATGGTGCTGGTGTGAACTTGTTTTCTTCTACGGTCTGCTTCCGTGGTTCCCGCCACTTTGGTGTTGTGCCGCGGCCGCTCAGTCGTCTGCTGTCCATCGCCGCGGGCAAGAGGGCCGCACAGGAGGGCCCCGTCAACGACGCCAGGCGTTGCACGCGTCTTCCGGCTTCTCCACCGCGCACCATCTCTCATCCCTCGGCCTGGATCTCCATACCCAACAGTTGTCATCTTAGTAGGTCGTCATAAATGCTAAAATAGGCGTTATGATTGAATTCGCTTTGTTCGTTGAGGATTAAATCCGGATCTTTATTTTTATGGGTGTATATTTCGATCTCTTCTAAAATGTTAAGGAACCGTCCCTTGTGAGCTCTATGCAGGATCTCTAAGTTGTTTTCAATATTCGTGACTGAGTGCTTTGTCGCAGCCATATGCGCCCCAAAAGCTGTTTTGTTTTGAGAGTAGGTGTGCTCCCTGAATCTGGTTTCAAAGTGATGATAAGATAGGATGAAACAGATTTGCTTTCGTGAAATAGTAAATTAGTATAATTATTTTTACAGATCTGAAGATGGTTCTGAATGAACCAAAACCGGTCATATGAATAATAAAAAAAAAAAAAAAATTTGCAATCAAGACGGATTTAAAGTAACATAAAATCACTGATTGCTGTTATCCCATAAGACATTATGTCTGTTTTTGCAAAACTAAGACCATTGACAACAAATTAAGCACAAAGAAACTATTTTACGTAAAAATGTACTTAGAAACAGCACATAAGAAGTCGTTCAATAAATCTAAAATAAAACCACTATACATAACGAGTTCAGTGCAGCTACTTTGCCTTTTCATATCAGAGAAAAGAACTGAAAATACTGGGAAGACACAGCCTGTCTGTAAACTGGAAGTCTCTTCTACACTTAGATGCTGTACACGCATTCAGTATTTGTTTTTAACCTGCTTGATTTAATGATAAACATTAATTTTTCCCTGATGAAAAATGTTCCTGTTGTAACACAAAAAGGCGAATATGTCCTAGGCAGAGTTAGCTACGTGAAAGAAGCTTTACAGCTTATCTGGCAGCTTCTAAGATATGTAAATGAAAACATATTGACATATTCGCGCTTTTTAATTCATAATATTAGCATCCATGTCATCCAGTGTAATGCATCGTGTCAAGTAAAGCAACATAATACATGAACTCATGTCATATAACAGGGTACAGACCATTATGTCGTCCAACATAGCATTTCTGATGTCGTGCGATATGAAACAACGTGTCATTCAAGTTTAGGGTTCATGCATCCCAACTCCGGTGTACTTCCTGTTACAGATGCACCCAAATTCCGGGATACTTCCTATTGTAGATGCATCCCACTCCACAGAATCACATAAATGTGTGTCTATTTGTTCTTACATTCCTCACCATGCATGTATCACGGGTTGGGTCTAAGAGAGCTCACTGCGCTGGGGAAGCAGGGTTGGGAGACGGCTGATCCGGTTCAGGTCTCTTTTATTGTCTTTCGATCCATGTTGCTTGTATCGTGGCAACGAATACATATTTTACAAAACAACAGAACGACTACTACTTAGATGTATTTGTCCGCCTTCTAACAAAATTTGAGCCGATTCGCACAAGTCTGAAACATAGAAGTGGCTCGTATAAGGAACGTCCAAAAAACATGTCTTTTGCACTTAAAATTGGAATGAAGCATATTTTTGGAAGAGAGTTTTCAGTTTTACGTAATTCACTGTAAACAGTTTTCGCGCATTCAATTCACGTAAGAATGAATTTGACGTGCTACGCTTAGCTAAGGTTAAATCATCGCATCTGGACAACGGATAAAGTTTCTTATATAAGAAAATTACATTTAGATTTTATTCACTGATCTACTTCGCGTGCAAAGTCTGAACCGAGTAGTACGCGATTAAAGGACAGAAGTTGCACGCATCAAAAGACTCTCAGAAAAAAGTGTTTTGTCCTCGTACAGTGCAAAAAGCAAGATTTTTTTTCAAACGGTTAAAACTGATCTTAGACCAATGTCCGATACACCGGTGGACGAAGTTGGAACCGCCAGTTTCGCTCCAGTCCGGAGTTAATTTAAGAGTCACAGTTTCGCACGTAAAATCCGAACGGTGCAGATATAAATGGGGTCATTAACTAAGTATTAACTGCAGCCCAATTAAAAGTCTTTTGCAAAAGGAGTTAATCGATTCGCACAATTTATCTGGGCATAATGTCATTCTAACCTTGGTTAATATACTGTAATATAGTTAGACAGGTCTTCGAATGGCTATTCAAACGGCTGCTTGTACGGACTAAGCCAAAAACTTCTAACCCCACGTTCCTAGTTCAAATAGGAACAGAGCTTCCGAAAAAATATCTTTAATGATCCATGGTTTTCCAACCCCTGAAATGCGGAAAACAAGTCTTAGAAAAACAATTTAAAGTGAACTATTTGATAGGACATTTACTGTAATTTAATTTTTTACTGGGAAACAATTTCACTAGTAGTCGCGATTTTCGAGTTATTAGAGAAAAACGTAAAAAAAAAATGTGGTTAAATTCCCTCTCCCCTACTCTAACGCTCATACCGTACCGCTCAGGCCCGCACCTCGTGGTCGTGCGGTAGCGTTCTCGCTTCCCACGCCCGGGGTCCCGGGTTCGATTCCCGGCGGGGTCAGAGATTTTCTCTGCCTCGTGATGGCTGGGTGTTGTGTGCTGTCCTTAGGTTAGTTAGGTTTAAGTAGTTCTAAGTTCTAGGGGACTTATGACCACAGCAGTTGAGTCCCATAGTGCTCAGAGCCATTTGAACCATTTCGTACCGCTCAGGGATTTTGGTGTGTTGTTCAGCATACTCCTTCCCAGTACCGGGCACAAAGTTTAGTCTAGAGGACTTTTTTCCCCCCTAATCGATCTTTTGCTGTTCTCGAGGGAGGGTGCTGGCTTAAGAGAAAAGTTTGACGGACTGCATCAAACCAGTTAGCAGACTCATGACCGGAAGTTTTGGACACTGCCGTATACAGTGGTCTACTCGTCTGCTCTGATCTGCACAGGCGGACGCGGCTGCCCAGTCAGTGGCGGTTGCCTGCTCGGCTGTCGCGTCACGCGGGTGGTGACGTACGGTCCAAGTCGGTGTCCGCAGGGGCGGTGCTGGGTGGCGAGGTGTGACGGCGTGGCGCTCATAGCGCTTGCAAGCGGAGTCGCCGGCAAACGGCTGGCGGGAGACGGCGCGCCCATGCCGACGCCGCCGACGCCGCCTCTGGCCTTGGCTGACCCGGGCCGGGGCAACTGACCCCAAACCGCGGCAGCCACGCCGCACCGCAGGGACTCCCCAACGGCCACTGGGGCACTCGCTGCGGTAACCACTTTGCAGCTGCTCACGTTTCAAACCTCAGAGGGGATGCGGACACGAAACGGTTCACTCAATTTGCTCACCTTTCGTGGTATTATAATACATACTACGATGTAATGAATGCTGCTCTAGTAGAGTTCCCCCTCTCAAGCATTTTTGGAATAACGAGCTTCGGTTTTTTTTTTTTTTTTTTTTTTTTCGAATCTGTTGAACACTGTACAGGAATACTGGACACCGAGCAGCGGCATTATACAGGGTGACTTAGTTTCCCCTACCTAAGTGCTTTATGCAACCCACAACGCCTTCAAAAATCGCGTGCAAGATTTTCATATTCTGTAGCTCACTATGTGCAATCCAAAATCCTAAAAAAACTACAAAAAAGGTAAAAAATAGAATAGTACCCTTTTCTAGGATATTTGATTTAGTTAAATTTTGTACTGGTATACATTTTCGCTGGAGGCTAAAGTTTTCGAGTTTTCAAGAAAAACTCATTTAAAGGTTACTTTTGTACTTTCTTCTTGAATAATTCGAAAATTACGGCCGCTAGCGAAAACGTGTACTTGTACGAAATTTAACAACAACAAATTTCCTAAAAACCGGTTCTGTTATTTTTTATTGTCGGACCAATAGTTTCTGCATAACGAGCAAGAGAATATGCAAAACTTCATTGTGGTATTTGAAGGTGTTGCTGCTTAATAAAACCTATAGGTAAGGCCAGCTTAAACACCCTGTACATCGTAGCCAGCGGTGTCCTCTTACTGCACTTTTATCCTTCACCAAAAATTTGTTTCTTCACAAAAGGTGATGACGATAGAGGTAAGTGTAGTAATGCATAAATTCACTGTATAGTAAGTAATTCTGAAGATAAGAACTTGTACTTTTCGATGCATCCTGTTACTCAAAACAGGTGTAGTCCGGTATGCCTTCACTGTGATACTCGCATTAAAATATCGATAAATAACCAATCATTTCTTCGCTATTCTCTTATGGTATTCAACAGGCTCCTAAAAGCCGTGCATAAGATAAGCAAACTCGATTACTTGTTGAGAGTGTCCTCTCGTTGCGAAAAAGGAAAGTCCACTGGCCTTGTCGTGTCATTTTAAAGCTATTAGGCTGCTATCAGTTGTAATAAATATTATTTCTTACGCACTTGTTAGAGTAAACTGACTGTTGGAAAAGAGAAAAAAAATCACAATATTCTAAGTGACAAATATTTCTTGTAATGAATGGTTTGTTTAGCTCTAACTAGTTCAGATCTAAGCCCGTCTTTAGGCGGGAACGTAATTGCCAAGCGGATTCTATATTCCTATCTAAGCAGTCTAAATACGGTGTTTGTGAAAATTAAAACGATTTTGATACACTTATTTTTTACGATCAATTGCACATTTTTTGTACAGTATGACGAGCTTCGATCTATCAACTTCAGCTCTGAACATGTAACTGAATGGATACTGTCCATTATTTTACAAACAGCAGAAAAGCTTTTTACGTAAATGTCGAATTTTTCTAGGAACCTCCGCCAACAACCGGTTGTGTGTGTGTATCAAAACACGTCAGAATAGTGTAGTTTGCAGCTGTCGCCCATGTTTTAAGTAGGTAACTCGAAAAGGGAGGGGAGAGGTGGGAAAAGGGGGGGGGGGGGGAAGGGAAGAGGAGCCAGGTGAATTGAGAGAGGGGAAAGAATGCAGAAGGGGGAGCAGAGTTATATCACGAACTTCATGCATTTACATTCAGTAAAACGTTGTAGTAACTTACACCAAATTTATGAAAAGTAAAGATATGACGCAACTAAACAGATAAATTCGACATTTAAGTATAATACTTAACTACTTTTTGTAAAACAATGGACAGTGTAGTTTTGATCTCACTGGATCATCTTTAAGCCTAAAACCAAAGTAAAACCAAATATAGATTTGGTCATACTGTGAGAAAAAAATTGCAACTACAACTAAAAAATGAACGACATATATTGAAATTTTTTGCGTGGCAAAACACTAATTATTCTCTTGCGGTGAATATGATGGATGAGGTGTTACTGATATAACCATACAAAATTTCTGAATAACAGACCTGGAAAGACCCTTTAAAAGGAACAAATGTCCTAAAACAGCATTTTCTATTGGTAATAGCTAACCAGGCGTGGTGAAGCGTCTGTATGCAACAGCCAACATTTTTTACACAATCGAAGAATATTTAACTATTCTACACACCGATGGTAAACTAAGAAAAATAAGGACGTTTGAAGAAAGTCACATTTAAGAACCACCAACAGTGGGCGATGAAATAAACTTTCACTAATTACCACTTTCCATCAGCCGATTACTATCTGTTACTGCATAACGTTTTCACCAGCCTGGAAAAATGTGCGTAGACAGTGTCGTAAGATCATGTAACTGTGGTAATGCATTTTACTGTTCGCTGCATAAATACATTTTGTTCTTGAAAGCAGTTTGAGTGACGCCGATCAGTAATTTTTATTTGTTTTGTCTTTTGATAACACAGTAATATCACCTCCCTACGAATGATGTTCATATATTTATTTTACTTGACGCTGATTGCTTGATCGAAGGCAGTGGTGCATAAATATTTCCTCATTACCTCTAGAAACAGTTGTCGGCCACGATCTGCATAAAGTATATGAAGGTAGACGTACTAGAGGAAGTTGAGAATATGATCCATATAAGAAAGTTTGATGTTCTAAATGAATTATACACAGTCGAAATAGATTCATTAACAGCTTTATGTTTGTGCTATATATAGTACTACGCACATCAACAGAGATTTATCTAAGAGGGAGTGTGCTTAAAACAGGGCCATTTCTCAATTTAACCAACAGATTATCATGAGCGAAAACTTGTACACAAAACTTCTTGAGTCTCCAACAACTGACTCGTACCCTATTACTTTTTTCAACATCTATGATCAGCTTACGTAATTGCTACGTAAATTTCACTAGTATACGGAGCTTTTTCTACTTATTTTTGACATCAGGCTTCTGAATGGTTTTATGCGGTCCGCCACGGGTTACTCTTTATCTCAGAGTACCACTTGCCACTTGTCCTCAGTTATTTTTTGATGTATTCCAATCTCTGCCTTCGTCTACAGCTTTTGCCCTCTACGGGTCAATCTAGTACCATGGAAGTCATTCCCTGATGTCTTAACAGATGTCCCATCATTCTGTCCCTTCTCCTTGTCAGTGTTTTCCACATATTCCTTTCCTCTTCGACTCTTCGCAGAACCTCCTCATTCCTTACCTTATCAGTCCACCTAATTTTCAACATTTGTCTGTAGCACCACATCTCAAATGCTCAAATGCATCTCTTCTGTTCAGGTTTTTCCACAGTCCATGTTTCAGGGCCATACAGTGCTGTGCCCCAAACGCACATTCTCAGAGATTTCTTCCTCAAATTAAGTCCTTTTTTTATACTAGCAGACTTATCTTGGCCACGAATGCCCTTTTTTACAGTACTAGACTGCCTTTGATGTCCTTGCACCGTACGTCACTGGTTACTTTGCTGCCTACGTAGCAGATTTACTTAAATCCATCTACTTCATAACCATTAATACTGATGCAAGGTTTCTCGTTCTTCTCACTTCTGCTACTTCTCAATACTTGAGTCTTTCTTCGATTTACTCTCATTCGATGTTCTGTACTCTGTTCATTCCGTTCAGCAGATCGTATCATTCTTCTACGCTTTCACTCAGGATGTCAGTGTCATCAGCGAATCGTATCATTAAGATCCCTTGACCTTAAATTTTAATTCCACTCGTGAATCTTTCTTTTATTTCCATCATCGATTTTTCGATGTACAGCCTGAACAGTAGGGACAAAAGACAACATTCCTGTCTTACATCCATTTTAAATCGAGCACTTCGTTCTTGGTCGTCCACTCTTATTATTCTCTCCCTATAGCGTACCCCACTTTTTCTCAGAATTTCGAACATCTTGCGCCATTTTGCATTGTCGAAAGCCTTTTCCAGATAGACCAATCCTACGAACGAGCCTTGATTTATCTTTAGTTTTGCTTCCATTATCAATCGCTAAGTTAGAATTGCCTCCCTGGTGCCAGTGTTCGGAATGGTATGGATGATATTTTTACGGAAGTCAGATGGCATGTCGCCAAACTCATACAGTCTACACGCCAACTTGAATAGCCAGTTTGTTGCCACTTCCCCTAATAATGTTAGAATTTCTGATGGAATGTTACCTATCCCTTCTACCTTATTTGAATTTTAAGGCCTCCAAAGCTCTCTTCTGATTTTAATACTGGGTCCCCCGTCTATCCTAAATCGACCCCTGTCTCTTCTTCTATCACACCAGACAAATATTCTACCCATCCGCTCTTTCCTCTGCATTTAACAGTGGAATTCCCGTTGCACTCTTAATGTTACCACCCTTGCTTTTAATTTCACCGAATGTTGTTTCGACTTTCCTATATGCTGAGTCAGCTCTTGCGACAAACATTTCCTTTTCGATTTCTTCACATTTTTCATGCAACCATTTCGCCTTAGCTTTCCTACAGTTCCTATTCATTTCATTCGTCAGCTATTTTTCTCTGTATTCCTGAATATCCCTGAACATTTTTGTACTTCCTTTTTTCATATGTCATTTATACCTTTTTATAATACTAATCGCTTCACGATTGCTGACTTTTTAATTCAGTGATTTGGTATTACATACTTTCTACAACTAAATCCAGGATATTCACCGAACTAGTTACAAAATGTATATTTTTTTCATATTCCAAGAATATTGCGTTGACAGTGAAAAATTTAATTCTGAAATTGAGAAAACGGGCAGAATGATTAAAAACTCACTTGAATATTGAAATATATAAGTAAAAAAAGCTAATAATGCCTTGTTAATGCCTCTCAAAACTTAGAATGAACTTCAAAACACATTTAGTGAACTTTGGTGATATATTTAACATTTCATTTGCTTACTAAACTTCAAATCTGATCTTGTTAATGGATTTACACACTACATTGCTTTAAGGGGCTCCGGAAAGGCTCAAAATCATGAAAAGTTCAATTTTTACTTTTTTGCGTTTTCTGAATCTGCAGACTATTACCTTTTAATAGATATATAATTTATTCAATTCCGAAGACTACAACTATTTTTAATTTTTTTTTTTTTTTTTTTGAAATGTGTTCTACATGGGCGTGACCCACTGTGGCGCTGTTAAACTGCTGTCAAATGGTGTTATTATTAACGTCCGTGTTCATCAGGTACATTTTAGTGATGTGAGATAAAGTATGTGTTGTGGCTAACCTGTGATGGTTCAATATATATCGCTGGTGTGATTGTCGATTGTTTCATGTTTATTTACTCTGTCGTTATCTCGAAAATATTCGTAATTAATTCTGTTTCTTGAGTCTCTGTTTTGTTGAAGTATAATAATGAGTAAAAGTAAAGTTATTAGAAATCCTCTGAAGGCTTTTAAGAAAAGGAGAAATGTTGGAAAGCCAAAGGTATGTGTTATTACTGTAAACAATAAAGACGATAACCAAGTGAGTGAACCTAACCTCTCAAGTACACCTGCCCATAGCAGTCAAAGTGGGAAAGAAAATACTTCACAGAAGAAGCTTGGTTCAATGAGTGAAAACTATGAATGTTTTATGGGCGAATCGGATGTGAATGAAATATTTGATATGTCGGTTCTCAAAGGAATTTTTTCAAACTGTGTAAGATGTATTCATTGTAGTGAAGTTGGTCTGGAACTCTCCATAATAAAGCACGTAGGACTTGCTAGTGAAATACAACTGAAATGTGATAAGTGTTCATACACGACCACCTTTTGGAACAGTGTTGCAGTAACTGCAACTGAAGAAAATGGTAGCAAAATCTACGAACACAACAACGAGCGATGCTTGCTTTAGACAAGGAACGCCTTCGGGCTGCAGACAGGGCTGTAAAGAGTCTAGAAATACAAGCAAGAGTAAACAGGAGGAGGAACAAGAGGAAGCTGGAGGAGGAGTTTGCAGAGGATGAAGATAATCCATCCTATGGACCTGGAATGCACTAAAAAGTTAATCCAATCTTTGTCGCTCGATTCCCAAAACTTTTATTTTCTCATACTAATTACATGTTTTCTAAGGATCTTCCAAACATATTTGTTTCAAACTTTCAGTAAATGTTACACAGTACCTTCTGCATAATTCAACACAGCCTTTTTCCAAAAAACTGTGTATTTTTGAATATATAAATAAGAAATTGCAAAAAAATGTTGTGAATTTTCATTACAATTGAAAAAAAATCATCTTTAATAACTGAACTAAAATTTTGTAAAATCCCTGTGTTAAGTTGTAGCCCATATTCCAACAAATAATCTGTAAAAAGTTCAACTTCCTACCTCAAATACTTTGTGAGGAAAGATGTAATTTATAAGCGTTACTTTAACATTGCAAGTATAGGGCGTTCCGGAGCCCCTTAATTGCTTCGGTTTTTTAATATTGACTGGTGAAATGAAAGGTAATCTAACTACTTTTTTACTTTACGTCTCGTGTTGGGTATATTTTAATCCAGGGCCAACATTCGCTAAGATAATTGTGCGAAAACTCGAGTAGCTACTTTCAAAGAGTTTTAAAGGCCTAGGACTGAACTAACGCAGTGCTCAGCACCTAAGTTGAAAAATTTTTCCGAACCTATGCCATCTGGTACTTTTCATTGGCCTTGACGATATTAAATCTACCGTTTATTATAATCTCAGATGATGATTTCTAGAAATGAGTGTGGATTTAGAATTAATGAAAAGTCTATACTTCAGATTGCAAGAGGGAAGTGAGTTCTCAATCGGACCTCCCGCTACTCTTTGCAGTATAATTAGAGGTAACTGAAAAATTGCACGAAGAGTTCAGTTGAAGAAGTTAATGGACACTACACCCTCTCGTTAACGTGATTTAGACTTTGGCATACCACGGGAGTCTTCAAACACACACCGACTGAGGATCGCGTATGAACTACTGCCGTAGGCTTCTCAACCCACTGCTGATGACGATGACAGTACAGCGGACATAATTTCTCTTAAATAACTTGGCTACATAACTACAACTTGCGCCAAACCGGATACAAGTAAAACTCGTACAAATAGAAATGCCAGTTGGATACGTAACAATCAGAAAAAAACATAGGAAATGATCCACTATCTTTTCGCCATCTCAGGCTTCGCTTAGCATGCACGACATAAAAGTCTGGTTTATGGGGAGCTGTATGACCATTGTATCCCATTCTTTTTAACTCACTACGCACAGTCATTGCGCTAGCTTCGTAGGATGATGTCGCTTGAAAGGAATCTACTGGGGCACACCTGTATATGGGACCCGAATATGTGAGAATATTAATGTAAACCAAACTGAAATTATGATATTATAAACTATGTATATTTCTGATAGGCTTTATAAAGCGGATCGCCGTGTATGCACAACCGCAGAGCACTGTTTCTAGTCTCAGATTGTAGTGTTGTAGTAAGAGAGCGGTGGGCGCACAGCTGTAGGTAGCTGTCTGTGAGCGAAAGACGATGGAGTAGGCAGTTTTTGTGGTGTGCTGTGTGAAGCCACCAACTGTTAGATCAGTGTAGAAATTTCAAGAACATGTAAGCAGAAGTCTTCTCACAAGCGAGGTAAAGATATTAAAAAATTACGATTTTTGTTTTTTCAGCGCTTAGGTACAGGTGAGTTGGCTGATAATTTGTAATTGTTAGGTAGCCCCAGAATATACGTAAACCTATACGATAAAAAGGGTAGTAAGATATTTCACTTTTGTAATGTTTCTATGATTTGTTAAGAGAGCTATATGTAATTTGATGATTTGCATTTATGCTGGTTTAGAGAGGTTGGATATTACTTGCTGTATAAATCTCATTGTTTCTGGATCAATCAGTAAATATGATATATTATTCCAACCAATGTAACTTCAATTGTAGAAGATTTTGAAAAGACAAATTTATCTTACAATATAGTTTTGCTAAAAAGATTCAGTGTTAGCAATTCACCACAATCATTACCGCCTCCCTGTCCAGGTCGTACGTTTTTCGAAGAAGTTGGATTTTTCTAAAATGTTTTCATTTATCAGCCAAAAGAATTTCATGTGCATTTCAAGGTATTATGGCAAGCACTGCACACTACTGAGCCTTTAGCTAGCATATTTATATTTTTTAGGAGAGACCAGAATAGTGTATCGCGTTCCACCGTTGCTGCTTTAGAAGTACGACAGTTCAATTTATTTGTATTGTGCATAGGGACCAAAGTTATCAGTTTCGAACAGGGCCAGAGAATTCAGTGCCTAAGGGACTGAATGTATTTTGCAGTGATGTATTTCCTAATTGATATTGAGAGTTCATTGCCCAATTTTTGCGAACAACAACGCAGAGTAAGCAACCCACTAGCAGTTACAACACGCTACATGATAATTCAAGTTTTGTATCCACTCCGCAGTTACGCCATCATTCAATGTATCCCATACAAAGCAGAATAATATTACTAAGTATTGCAAAGAATTAATTTGTAAAATAACGTTATACGCTGAATTCAAGCGATATTCGGCGGTCTCAGTGCATAATTACGTGAGGTCTGCCTTTTCTTAGCATAGCATAGTATCCAAAAATACAACTAAGCAGTACAAAGACGTGTCATTGTGTGGTACACAGGTTAATACACTCCTGGAAATGGAAAAAAGAACACATTGACACCAGTGTGTCAGACCCACCATACTTGCTCCGGACACTGCGAGAGGGCTGTACAAGCAATGATCACACGCACGGCACAGCGGACACACCAGGAACCGCGGTGTTGGCCGTCGAATGGCGCTAGCTGCGCAGCATTTGTGCACCGCCGCCGTCAGTGTCAGCCAGTTTGCCGTGGCATACGGAGCTCCATCGCCGTCTTTAACACTGGTAGCATGCCGCGACAGCGTGGACGTGAACCGTATGTGCAGTTGACGGACTTTGAGCGAGGGCGTATAGTGGGCATGCGGGAGGCCGGGTGGACGTACCGCCGAATTGCTCAACACGTGGGGCGTGACGTCTCCACAGTACATCGATGTTGTCGCCAGTGGTCGGCGGAAGGTGCACGTGCCCGTCGACCTGGGACCGGACCGCAGCGACGCACGGATGCACGCCAAGACCGTAGGATCCTACGCAGTGCCGTAGGGGACCGCACCGCCACTTCCCAGCAAATTAGGGACACTGTTGCTCCTGGGGTATCGGCGAGGACCATTCGCAACCGTCTCCATGAAGCTGGGCTACGGTCCCGCACACCGTTGGGCCGTCTTCCGCTCACGCCCCAACATCGTGCAGCCCGCCTCCAGTGGTGTCGCGACAGGCGTGAATGGAGGGACGAATGGAGACGTGTCGTCTTCAGCGATGAGAGTCGCTTCTGCCTTGGTGCCAATGATGGTCGTATGCGTGTTTGGCGCCGTGCAGGTGAGCGCCACAATCAGGACTGCATACGACCGAGGCACACAGGGCCAACACCCGGCATCATGGTGTGGGGAGCGATCTCCTACACTGGCCGTACACCACTGGTGATCGTCGAGGGGACACTGAATAGTGCACGGTACATCCAAACCGTCATCGAACCCATCGTTCTACCATTCCTAGACCGGCAAGGGAACTTGCTGTTCCAACAGGACAATGCACGTCCGCATGTATCCCGTGCCACCCAACGTGCTCTAGAAGGTGTAAGTCAACTACCCTGGCCAGCAAGATCTCCGGATCTGTCCCCCATTGAGCATGTTTGGGACTGGATGAAGCGTCGTCTCACGCGGTCTGCACGTCCAGCACGAACGCTGGTCCAACTGAGGCGCCAGGTGGAAATGGCATGGCAAGCCGTTCCACAGGACTACATCCAGCATCTCTACGATCGTCTCCATGGGAGAATAGCAGCCTGCATTGCTGCGAAAGGTGGATATACACTGTACTAGTGCCGACATTGTGCATGCTCTGTTGCCTGTGTCTATGTGCCTGTGGTTCTGTCAGTGTGATCATGTGATGTATCTGACCCCAGGAATGTGTCAATAAAGTTTCCCCTTCCTGGGACAATGAATTCACGGTGTTCTTATTTCAATTTCCAGGAGTGTAGTACGGGGGATACAATACAATTAAACGTCTACCTCCAGTGTTCAATACCACTCAAACTCTAACTACTCTCCGTACTTCATTTCATTTGTGTGTTCCAAATATGCATACTCGTCCTGCCTAGTAAAAAATGACAGCTCCAAACAGAACCATTTTCGCAGCCGAGTTCTTGAAGTCATCACGCTGAGGACATTTCTTCCAGGCATCGTTACCGTGGGCGAGTAGGTGTTTTAGAATAGCAGAGATTGGTGTACACAGTTTGCTACTGCACTACATTTTGGCGTATATAATGTGCTTTGCTGTTGTATTATTTTTCCATGCACTGATACGCCAGAATATTGTGACCGGCTGCGTAATACATAGCAGATTCTGGAGGCCAGGACATTAACGTGAGTTCACATCTTACTCCTCAGACCACTGTGGCAGGAGTTTGGCCTTGTGAACCGGATAGCTATCATCCAGTAGATGGCTTCGTCGCCGTGGATTACGTCGAGCATGAAGGGATGCAAGCGCTGAGCCATATGTTAAGGCAGTCCACGGTAGTTAGTTGGATTGGAGTTTAGGGACTAAACATAGGCGCCATCAGTCCCACGTCAGGAGGTAGATCATCTGGGGTTCATGACGTCCTCCAAAATTTAAATCAGTCTGTTGATCCATTGTGGATGTGGGACAACAGCTGGTCAGATATTTAACAGGAAATTTGCCAAAGCGTCTTACAAATTGAGAAGATTTTTTTTTAATTTTATTTTCGATAAAATTTGGTGAATGTAATATTGGCCCCAATCCACCTCTTAGAAATTATCGATATTGGCATACTGGGGCCATCTGTTTCTGGATGTCGCGGATTTTCAAGTGCTTCCTTCGAAGACTTGACTGTTGCAGTTACAGTGAAGTCTTCGAGAGAAGCACTTGAGAATTCACGACATCCAGAAAGAGGTGGCTCCAGTATGCCAATGTCGATAATTTTTGTGAGAAGCATACGGGGCCTGAGATGACATATTGAACTGGTCAAACTGGTAGCAAAGATAAAATAACCTCTAAATTTGCACTACTGTTTGATGAATTTCCATATTTAAAAAAATAAATGGGCTGGAATGGCGAAATGAAGATAACATCGATGCGAGGTCTGAGAAGAAGGTCACTTCTTTTCAAATGCATGTACGTGAATCGGGCAAGTACGTAGATCGGAACAGACTGAGGGGCAGTCCGACTACAGGCAAAGAAAATTACACAGCAACTAATGTAAAAATGCATTCTAACTGGGAAGAGATTCGTAATAATGAAACTGAGAAGTCTGAAAACTTAACAGACATCTAGGACAGACAATAACAAAACAAGATGGAATAAATCATCACGTCTGTTGGTGGGTTAATCTGTTGTATGCAACAAGCAGGCGACATAGGATGGTTGTTTCCTTCTGCGGGGAACGGAAGGCCACGATCAGAACGTTTTCTATTTAGTAAACACGTATTATTCCCCTCGCAAAGAAAATTGTATTCTTTGAATACATCTACAAAACGGACAAGTTTCATGTAATATTTTAAGTTTACCCTTTTGATTGTTCACAATGTAAATGTAGAAACTGACATATTGCAAATAATTTGTCTGTCCTGTGCAGTACTTTGGACCATGCTGTAACTGCCGGCGACTAACTTTAGTGCACTGTACTTTCGTTGCACGAAGAGAAACCGATCAACGAGGACTGAGAGCTCCATTAGTGAGCACAGAGTACACGAGATGAGAGAGACAATTCTAAATAAGTATTGAAGTACTATTACTTTCTGTAAAATTTATTGCCGGAACAGGGGAAATGTTAGTGACGTTTACTTCGGAAATATACTATTTGCATGGATAAAGCAACAAAACCCTTTAGGAGATGGTACGGATATACTTCCGCGGTATGAGGTGTCAGAACAGGAAAGAGAGGCTTCATCAAACTATCTGATCAATAATATACCAACAAACCCCCGTGTAATGTCGAACTGATCAGTAAACGCCACGAGAGACGAATCCACCACTACAAAAGGAGGCGGGGAGTCTTGATTCGTTGGGAGAGAAGCAGTAACTCTTGAACGGGTTGGTCAGAAGAGTTAAGCGACTTCGAAGTTGGACTAGTTATTGGATGTCACCTGAGTAACAGACCCATCAAGGACATTTCTATCTTCCTAAAGTTTTCCATATCGACTGCTGGTGGTGGTGTGACTCGAGGTGGGACAGCATATAGGAAGGTGGCGGGACCTGTTCTTGAGTACTGCTCTAGTGTTTGATGCCTACCAGTTCGGATTGAAGGAAGGCAGCGAAGCAATTGAGAGGCGGGGTGCTAGATTTATTACCAGAGGTTCGAACAACAGGTAAGTGTTACGGAGATGCTTTGGGTATTCAAATGGGAATCCGTGGAGGCAAGGCGACGATCTTTTCAAGAAACACTATGTGAGAAAATTTGGGGACCCGGCATTTGAACCTGACTGCCTAACGAGTCTACTGCCGCCAACATACATTGCGCATAAGGACCACGAAGATACGGTACGAGAAATTAGGGCTCATAAGGAGGCATATAGACAGTCGTCTTCCGCTCGCTCTGTGGTTTGCGGAGTGTGTTTGTAGATGTATTTGTGCTGAAATTTTTTTGCGTTCTGAAACACGAAGAATCGAAGCGAACAATTCAGAACGTTAACTGACAAATTTACATAAACAAATAAATGTATGCTTCAGTAAATAGTGTACAGAGCGCCGTTTTCACACGAGCGCCTCAAGGAAGATGCCACACATTCTTGAAATTTAAATTTCAATTACACAATTGTTGTTATAAATAAATTTGTGGGAAAAATGTCAGAGCCATATATTTGTCTAGACACCCACTACTTCACACTGACAAATGCTGCACTGTGCGCTGTTTTAGCTATGTCGGCCGGCCGGAGTAGCTGAGCGGTTTAAGCGCTACAGTCTGGAACTGCGCGACCGCTACGTTCGCAGGATCGAATCCTGCTTCGGGCGTGGATGTGTGTGATGTCCTTAGGTTAAGTTAGGTTTAAGTATTTCTAAGTTCTAGGGGACTGATGACCACAGCAGTTAAGTCCCATAGCGCTCAGAGCCATTTGAACCATTTTTTTAGCTATGTCGAAAATTTCTTCCGCCTGCAGAAATGACACTTGCTTAGTGACCGTGTAACACACTCAAAATAGTCAAATGTGTACCGGGTAATCTCTGCTGTGAATACACGCCGGCTTCAGTAGATAGCGATAGTCATCAGAAGATCAAAAACCCATGTGAATGTTCCACTTCTGCAGGAAAAATGTATTACCTTACCTCCCTGAAACGTTGTAAGCAAATGGCCTCTTGTAAGCGGGGCGTTATTGGCTGATACACGTGAGAGATTGCGTACAAACCGAGATGCAAGTTTATATTTAAACACTTAAATCAGGAAATAATCGTACTCAGTAGGTAATACGAGTTCCCAGACGAATGTAAGAATTTAATTCTTTAGTGTTCCGCATGTTAACTTCTCTCATTTCATTTTGAAAGAATTTTTTTTTTTTTATTGACTAAGTGTAGCTCGAAACGAGTTACGGAAGAAATAAGAATTTAATTTGGAAGGTCGGTGAGAGGAAAACTATAAAGTCAGAAATTTCTGTGTGGGCTCGAAATTGGCGAGTTCTGGCGTCATCAAGCCACGAGCGCTCTTTGAAACGTAAATGCTTCTGGAGAAACGTGACTGAGGCAACGTCTTCGCAGCTGCGCCCGAGACTTGGCACAGACTCCGCAGAACTTATTACGACGACTCGCCGCTCCAATTACTTTTACTGCAGTGTCAACATCCCGTACATTCGCCACTTCCCTTTTAACATTCAGCACGTGGGAGCGCGCTGGTGGAACACAGCTGCCTCGAATGCGTGATGTATGGAATCGCTGACACCGCAAATCCCGACGACACAGCAGCTCAGCAAATGGCTGAACCCGTTGGCTATAAGCCTCTGTCCCAGTCTGTTTATTCCGTAACTTTCATGCGAGAGACTTTCGAACTAAGCGGGAGACTTTCGAACTAAACTCGGTAATCCGAAAGTTCGTTTGAGACTAAAAGAAACCAAAAAATCTAACTCCACTACATGATTTTTAACATACGTGAGTAGTATGAAATTCCAATACTGTCTCGTTCTTGTCAAATATTACGCCAGTGCATGTCTCATTTCTGTGAAACTTTATGTCCGTATTTAATTAAATTTGCACTACTAATTTCTTTGTGTTTTTCCTGCGCCAGACGCGTCTAGACTTACCATGTACTTCGGAAACAGCGTTGTAAGATTCCTGCGGTTTTTTAATGACGGTCTACCTACGAAACTAATTTCAGATATGTCCTGAACTAAGAAAAAATGTTCCATTAACTAGTATTTGTACCCACGAATCAAAGTAGTAACGTCACCCGACTGCAAAGAGTATGCAGAAAATTACCTAGGCATTGAACACTCACTTCTTTTGCGCAGCGATTTACGTTGGTCATAGCAAAAGGAAACTGAACTTAAACAAACATGAGAAGTAGGACCAAAATTCTCAGCAATCATAAACTTGTGTAAAGCAACGCTGCTCACAGGTCTGTGGAGTCCAGTAGGCTTGAGGACAACTCACAGAATTTTGATTTATGTGAATGAAAATCCATCTCAGCCATGGATTTTTGTTTTATTATTTTGACATCAGTCTTACGACTGATTTGATGCGGAGCGCCACGATTTCCTTGCCTGTGCCAAACTTTTCACCTGAGAGCAGTACTTGCAACCTACGTACTCAATTATTTGCTGACTGAATTCCTGCCTCTATCTTCCCTTATAGTTTTTACCTTCTGCGGCTCCCTGTAGTACCATGGAACTTGTTCCCTGATATCTTAACAGATTTCATCCTGCCCCTCCTTCTTGTCACTTTTTCTATAGATTACTTCAATCACCGATTTTACGCAGAGCTTACTCATTCCTCATGAGTCCACCTAATTTTCAACGTTCTTCTCTAGCACTTCAACTCAAATGCTTCGATTCTCTTTGTTCCGATGTTCTCATGGTCTATGTTTCACTAGCATACAATACTGTGCCGGCCGCGGTGGTCTTGCGGTTCTAGGCGCTGCAGTCCGGAACGCCGAGACTGCTACGGTCGCAGGTTCGAATCCTGCCTCGGGCATGGATGTGTGTGATGTCTTTAGGTTAGTTAGGTTTAAGTAGTTCTAAGTTCTAGGGGACTGATGACCTAAGATGTTAAGTCCCATAGTGCTCAGAGCCATTTGAACCATTTGAACAATACTGTGCTCCAAACGTACATTCTCAGCAATCGCTTCTTCAAATTAAGGCGTATGTTTGACACTTGTAGACTTCTCTCAGCCAGGAATGCCCTTTTTGCCAGTGCTAGTTTGCCTTTTACCTTCTCCTTGCTCCAGCCGTCGTTCATTATTTTGCTGGCTGCGTAATACAATTCTTTCACTTCTACTTCGTGATCACCAATTATGGTGTTAAATTTCTCGCTGTCCTAATTTCTGCTGCTTCTCATTGCTTTCGTCTTTCTGTGATTTACTATCAGTCCATACTATGACTTTATTAGAATGTTCAGTCCTATAACTCTCCTTCACTTTCACTGACGAGAGCAATGCCATCATCTAATCTTCGATATCATTTCACCTTGAATTTATATACCACTCTTGAAATTTTCTTTGCTTTTCGATTAATAGATTGAACAGTAGGGGCGACAGGCTACATCCCTGTCTTACTCCATTTTTAATCTGAGTACTTCGTTCTTGGTCTTCCAGTCTTATTGTTGCCCCTGGGTTCTAATACGTATTTTGTAATTTCCTTGTTTCCCTACAGCTTGCCACTATTCTTCACATACTTTCGAACAACTTGCGCCATTTTGCATAAAATCGCGGATAAATCGCGTCAAACGAGCACATTTTCTATTGAGTAGAGCTCTGGAACTCTGCGTGCAGTATTAACACCAACACTTACCTCCTCTGCTGAAAATCGTGCAAATAATGTGAAATATAAGATTACTGATTATTACTACTCTGACTGTTGTAAGATATCCCTAATGTATCTACCAATTCCTGAAGCCGGAGGCTACATAATTCGTCTCAACAAGAAAATGAGTGACCGTGTAAACTGATTTGAAAGAATATTTGTACGTAAAATCATATAACTGAATTCTAGAAAGTTGTTCTGTTACAATAGCACATTCCATATAATTGTCCATGAAACGTGTGCCAAACTGAGTTCCATTACATAATAAAATCAAAGTATAATCCTTACAAGTCGCAAAGCATTGACGTAGGTCCATTCACAGGCAGTATGAGAAAACTGTACCACGATTCAGATTAATTAATAGCAAACATATTGTATACCGAACTTCAAAACATACTCTACTCATGAAGACAGAATCTCCTCATGTGTGACGAGCTTAAACCTACGTAATTAATTTCGCGATGCGAAACCGTATTGCAAGTGCGCTCAGCTTGCACATCACCGTACACCGAAACAGCAACCACCGGCATCCGACTCCAAAACATGATCGATCCCCTGGGTTAGCCGAGTGCCTTCTTCAAAATTCCCCAGCATTCCCAATGAAGCTGACAAGAGTGAGTTGGTTGGCCGGCATAGCCCTAACTCAAAGAATTCTTTCCTTATAGCTCACAGAGTAATTCAAAGACAACTAAGTTGTTCGAGATCGACATTAAGTACAGAACTGCGTCTTCACAGTAAGCCTGCGGTAAATAGTATACGATGTAATTGCACTGTGCGAATAGAAAATTAAATATTGAAAGCTCCAATGTAACAGCTAATTTTCGTCATGCAGTCATATTTGAAAGAGAGTAATCTTTAATACTCCTGTTCCCCACCTATCAAGGAGGAGCAGTGGTAAGGTACTGGACCCCTGTTCAGAAGTGTGGCTCTTTAAATACTCGTCTGGCGACTCCAGAGCTGCTTTCCCTGTTATTTCCCAAAATCACTGGAAGCGAATGCCAGGATGGTTGCTGAGCCGTGCGCGGCTCGTGTTCATGCCATTTATTGTTTGTCATCTTCTTTTGCGGTACTGCCGCCTCGTTTTCTTATTCCATTTACTGGCGTCACTAACTTCTGCCTTACTTGCCCGCCGGTGGCAGAAGCAGCGCATATCGATATGTGCACAGTCGTACCATCTCTGGAGCGACCAATGGTATTTTCGGGTCGTCGTGTGTCTGGAAGTCAGTTGGAGACCGACCATGAGAGTGGTCGGGACGCAGCAGCAGTGCAATCGGGGACGGAGCCCCAGTGAGGTCTGCACAGCCAGTACCAGCGGGGACGACCGTTGGTTGGTCGTTCGGTCGGTCGCCTTATCGATGACGTGTATTTGGGTCGGTTCCTTCCTATGCAGAGATGTTGGTTGTGTTCCCTCTGCATGGATGGGTCCGAGCCAGTGTCTCCGGAATGTCGTTCGTCCGAAGGAAGTCAGTTCTGTTGGACCAGGAGCGCAGTCGGGCACGGAGCAGTGAGTCGGCAGAGTCAGTGCGAGTACGCGCCGGCACCGTCGTCGACGCAGACGGAAGGCCGATGGCCGGTCGATCGGCTGGTCGTCGCAAGGCGACATGTGGTCTCCTGACCACTGACACCAGTATCAGTCGGGGAAGAGTTGGCAGCCAGCAACAGTCGTGTCCGATGGTGTTAGTATTCGCCGGGACCGCTGTCGGCGAAGGTGGGCTGCCGTTGGTCGTTTCCTCGGCCGGTCGTCTCAGTCCACGATGTTTTGGATCCTCAGGACGAACACCATTTTCCGAGTTGGGATGTGACTGGGCCTTGTTAGTTTTTTGGAACTGAGCAGCGACGCAGTCTCCACAGCGCGAAGCCAGACCGGTACTTTTGGCGGCGGGCACGCACTGTTCCATCTGGAGGCGCTAGCTGCGCGAGCGACTTTTCGCTTTCTTCCGAAGCAGGATCCGCAAGCTGAGTAATTAGTTACCCGTTCGTAAGACTCGACTGTTACGATTTCTTCGTTATTTGTGGATTGCTGTTTTCTCAGCCCATGACCTTTTTTTTTTTTGCCTAGAATCTGCAGCCTCCAGTAGTAACTTGTATTTTCCGATTCTTTGAAACTCGTCTTGATGCCTTGATCTTGGTGAGGCCCAGTTGAAGTTATTGGTATGTGGGTTTATTCTTCATCGGCCGATATTTGCCATTATCTCTGCAGTTGGATCTGACCGTTGGAAATCGGTCAGATTATCAGTCGGTCGTGTACCGTCCCTTGGTTGCGTTGCCTTCCGATTACGAGCTTGTCGGTCTGGCTGCCTGCCTCACCTAAGCGTGCGTTAGCGTTACTTCCCAGGCCGACCCTTGGAACCTTCTGAGAGCCGCTCCTTCTGTTTTACATAGTCATTTCCTTTTATTTTTAAGTACTGTGTGTGGCCTTCAGCCGACTTTTAGCTTATTTAAGTTTCAAGGCTGTTCTTTTAGGCCTTAAACCGTAAAATTGTTTTCTGCATGATGTGTGTGGCCTTCAGCTGAGTTTTAATCTCTCTTAAATTAGACATTCAAAATCTTTGTCTTGCCCTTAGGTCCTGAGATTGGCATTCTTTAGTATGAGGCCTTCAGCCGAGTTTTACACGAAATATTTTAAGATAAGGCCTTCAGCCTTTTCAAATTCTAAGCTCTTCTTCGTAGGCCTTAATTCGTAAAATTGTTTGTCGATATGCGGCACTCAGTCGAGTTTTCAGCTTGTTTAGAATTAACATTGAAAAGCTTTCTTTTGGCTTTAAGCCGTAACACTGTTCGTGCTTAATGTGTGGCCTTCAGCAGAGCAGTATGGGAGCGATTTAAGCTAAGGCCTTCAGCCTATTTTGATTGAATTAAGAAACTTTTTTTAAAAAGAAGTGAACCTTCCAGAACAACTCCTGTACCTCAATTCCTTGCTCAGGCCTTGGGCCCTGGATATTCGTATGTGGCCTTAAGCCGATTTAAATCGAATCAAAGGAGCTCTTTCGTTAAAACATTGAGAGTTTTTAATTCTTGCTTATGTTATTGTGTGTTTCAACTAATAAAATTTATATGTTGAGTGTAACTGACAGCAACTTACTTTGGCCCCTTTCCACGAATATAAACTCGCTGCTTTATTCAGCTAGTCCAGGGATTTCAGTTCCTTTGCAGGGGCATGGCCGATTTCTCTCCGCATCCTTCCTCAATCTGAGCTGGTGCCCTATTTATAATTACCTCAAAGACGATTGAACGTTAGTTTCTAATTTTTATTCCTTCCTGTTCTCTTTCGTACAAATAATACCACATATCATCCTTCATTCAGAGGCCATCACGTTGTCCCAGAAATAAATTAAAACATTCCCACCCTCTGGTTCCCACCAGAGGATGGGAGGTGGCTCTTGGGTAGAACAGAATGCTCGAACTGCAAATATCCTCCAAAATAATCCTATTGGGGATTCCCTCTGGCCCGCTCGCAGCCCACTAGGGTATTTGGCTGGAAGAAATGCGACTCTCTAATGGAGGTACTTTCAAACAGATCGCTCTTTCTTGGAGGGGAGAAAAAAGGAACTATCTTCTACCACACTAGTCACTAGAAAATTCTCATTCATCTTCTACTGACCAAATGTTGCCATTTGATTCTTTTTTCCATGTCTACCATCCTTAAGTGAGAGTTCATAAGAATATTAGGTACTTAAATTTGAGAACTGTACATTTCCTAATACTTTTAATCCAGAGCGTCAGGTGTTGCTGATGCTGCTTGTTAAAAACTTTTCACCATCGTAGCGACAGTAAGTCATTTCTACCGACGCATTAGACGAGAGTGTTGTGTCTCGGGACACTAGTCAGACTTTCGGCTCTGTCCAGGCCTACAATAGAAGTTCAATATATTTTGTAATTCTGACGTAATGGGATTCAGTTTTTATGTGCTGCACTCTTTTTCTGAAGTAACAAAACTTACTTCGAATAGCAATTACATACTGAAAGCTGCACTGTAACAGCCAGTTTTCGTCATGGAGTCGTACTTCACAGACAGCAGAATTCTTTAATACTTCTGCTCCCTCCAAATCAAGGAGGCGCAGGGTGCCAAATGGTCAAGTACCTAGCTCAAATGAGATTTAAAATCGTTTCAATCGTGAAATCATTTTCAATATTGTATTTATTCGTCTAAGTGTTACATTATTTCTCTACTAAATACCAATAATTAGTAAGAAACCTAATTGAGGGGAAATATTATCAAAAATCAGTTACAAGTTACATATTTTATTGACAATGAAGCTATTGGAAACTAACTGAAATTCCCATTCTCCAGAGCTGCAAATCTCGCATGTTTCGTGATAAAAGACCTTCTGTTTCAAGGTTCATGATGGTGCACAGCCGATGAGGTGGAGCTTAACATTTCACACGCTATGTAACAAGTTTTAAAAGTATATAGAAGCTTACTTGCCATAAATACCCGTAACTTAAGAATTAACGACATATTTCAAATAGATGTAACGTATTATACAGAACTCAAATATGTACATATCGAAATACTTACAAAGGTTACAAAAATCGCAACATCATGCCCAGCAAGAACAAAAATGGTAGAAAATGGCGTAAATTATTTAAAGTGATCTCTTCTGTGCATTCACTCATGTTACTATAAAATCAGTCGCAAGACTGAAGTACCGACCAGAAAATAACACTTGTTTGTAGCTACAGTGTCCTCTAGGATCATTTCCTCCTTTACTGTTTTTCGTGACAACGTTTGGAATCAGATGCCGTGATAGATGCATTAAATTGCTTACTGACATTTGCTCCCCGTTTGCATCCGGCATCTTCAGATTTGAAGCATTGCCAAGTGCCATTCATCTAGGAACTTTTAACCGAAGTAACAACGGGCGCAAAAACATTCATTGTGTTAAATTACTGTTGTTTCTTCTGACTCAAAATTCATTTTTCCTCGATGTAGTATATGTAGTTCATATGCTATTTGCGCTGCCTGAGTACTTGATTTGTATGATTCACTAATGCAAGTGTGCTTAATTTGCTTCCAAATGCGTCGCATTTCATCCTCTGATTATAACTGATTAATGGTTAAGTATTTGTGGGCTCTTTGCCTTCAAAACGATGTGATGGGGGTTTCAGCTACATTTAGTTCACTAAATTCTTCATTTTTGTGGCCATATTGGGCGTAGTTGCTTTAAAATTCCCGAGAGTAATTTCGCTCCGTCGTTACAACTACAAGAAAATGGGTCTTTTCTTTTTGTCCATCAGACGCGTTTCGCTTTATTGAGGTAAAGCATCATGAACAGTCCGTAATTAGAGATATTTACAATTTGATTTGTTTTTAAAATCGAAAAATAGTTCATTAACATTTTTTTCCTTCTGCTTACCCCCTGGCAGCCATCTTCTAGACAGTGGCTAGCAGAGGGGGATTCCTACCACTGGGGAAAAGCTGGTAGGATATTATTCCGTGTGAGTACTTTTAGGCACTTTGCTGGTGAGTAACGTCGTTGTATAGCACGTTGTGGTGCGAGACAGTTTGCTGTGCGACCAGTTCGTTCAGTTTCTTCAGTACCGAGTGTTCTGCTCTCGTGTTACTGTCTGGTGTAGATATGATTTTCTGGGGTCACACAAGCATATTTTTGATTGCCCAGTTGTGTTCGGTGCGACTCAAACTCCTTTAGTATATCTGGTTTTTGTAATCATCTTTTTAAGAACAGTTCTCTTTCCAATTTTTTGGTTCATAAAACACTTCTGCGACGCGCTCACCGCTTGTGTTCCGTCTGATTGGGCTGTCTGATCAGGGTAATTTGCGAGACATATTTGTGAATTAGTTTTGCACTATACCGTCTCCCCTCGAAAGCCTTCTAAAACCATAGTAAAATGTTGCTATAACCAGAAGTGAACTGTGTCAATAATGAATAAAAATGTGCGTGTTTATGTATGTAAAAGTGCTATCAATGATGAAATGATATTTCCAATTAGAAAATTCTACACCTTTGTGTGTTTTGAACATAAAAATATTAATAAAAAAATATGATTGTGCAACAAATACTAAGAATAATAAAGACTATAATTATCATATGATGGAATTTCCGTAATTGTGGGATAAAGACTTGGATGAATAAAATGATCACGCTGGTGTCAGCTCTCGAACCTATTGACGCTTTTGTGCGAGGTTCTTTTGAACGTAAGTTCTTCACAAAATAGGTAGCAAAAATATTAGTCTTTCTAATCTCTTCCCATACTTGTCCCTCCATGTGGATATAATTAAGAGGAAGTCATTAATTATTGCTAGAATTCAAGTTTTATCATTGGCCATATGCCTTTCTTTTGTCGCAATGGCGCACTGGCAGCCTTTACGTGGAGTACAACTAATCAAATGACTTTAGGACTTCGCCCTCAAGAAAACAGGGAAATGTACTTTTCATTAAATATTCACGGCTCGTGCAAAGATAATAAATAATAATTTGAGGCGCAGTCTTGCTTATGAGTAAATCACTGACTGGTAAAAAATCATGTTTCCACTGTCGTAAATATTTTTCAAATATAATTAACTGTATAAAACGTCATTGTCTAACAACAAATTTCCGAAACATTGAGAATAATAATGCAGCTACCTACGTGATTATATCGTATTTCCCTCTTCCCAACATTATTTATTTATCGAGCATTAACTACTACAGTTTTAAGCAAACCACGCGCATTTTTGGGCTAGCTGTGTGTACTGAGAACGTAAGTAAACTGTTACGAACAGAATTATTTGCCTACGTTGCTACATTGATAATTGTTAGCGTATATTTTTAGCCGCTGCCATCAGTATGCGAAATATGTGCGACACCACGACCTGTAAGTATTTTCAACCACGATTCTAAACGTAACAAACCGATACTTTTTATAACGAATGGGAGAGAGAGAGAGAGAGAGAGAGAGAGAGAGAGAGAGAGACGAAATAGCTCTCTTTTGGTGTGTTGAGGACAGCTGTCTTTGCTTGGCACAATAACTAAGGGTGTTGTTTATACTGCGGTGCAACGAACCTTGCCATCTACCTGTCTTGCTAAAGAACTCGATTTCTATGAAGCTATTAACTTTGATGTAAGTTGACCGTCTGTTCGCTCATTTTTTTATTGTTGACTTTAGAGTATTACAACAATTCTTCCTGTCTCCTGTTGTTCAAGAGAGAGAGCACTTGCATTAATGTAAATAATTTGGATTCGCTCATTTATTAATTGTTGACTATAGAGTATCACAACAGTTCTTCCTGTGTCCTGTTGTTCAAGAGCGAGTGCACTTGCATTAATGTAAAAAAATTTGGGTTCAAAATCAAGTTATGTACTGTTTTATAGTTTCTTGCCCATGTGTTAAGCTTTGAGTTCTTGTTAAAGCACATGTGCGGTCCTTAAATCTCAGACACCTTGCAGTCCAATTTTGATGTGTTGATGGTGATGATGTTAGATTTGTGGGGCGCTCAACTGCTCGGTCATCAGCGCCCGTACAAAGTCCTAATTTTTACACAGTCCAATTTTTCACCCAATCCAATCGAGCCACTGTCACGAATGATGATGATGATTATGATGATGACATGATGAGGACAACACAAACACCCAGTCCCCGGGCAGAGAAAATCCCCAACCCGGCCGGGAATCGAACCCGGGATTCCGAAATCCAGAGGCAGCAACGCTAGCCACTAGATCACCAGCTGCAGACATTTTGGTGTGTGTCCATTCGTACCACCTGATAAGTGTCGGCAATTATCTTGCGACGCGAGTTTCGCTCATCGGTTCAAACACACATGGACTATGAGAAGTTACTGGAGTTGATTGCAATCAATTGAAATTTAAATGTGTTAGAGAAAAGAGATTCTTGTGGTTAACGGCAGTATGTAAGGTGTAAATCTGATCAGTTGTTAACTTACGCACTTAAACGTTATTTTGCGGCTGTTTTGAAATGAGGTGTTGCCTCAGTTCCTGTACCAGTGTAGCATGTGAAGCGTCCCGATTAGCCGGTACCGCCTGAATTGGACCTTACTTCGTATGACATAACTGACAATTTTCATTTTACAGTTAACTTATACATATATTTGTCAAGGAACTTGGTCATTGTAATTAAGTCTGTTTTAAATTTATCTGTGATGCAAATGGCGTTCAGCCCCCATTGGCCCAAACCTTCCAGCCCGAAAGGCAACCAAGCGGAAGATCGTTATTATTTAACTTATATTCTTATTTTCTTATTTTCAGAATGTCCAATTATTCGTACCAGCGTATCTTTGTAATTCCAAAAGTATGTCTATACAATAGAATGTATGGAATGAAGAAATGTATTTCTAACGTGAGCTTGAAAAGTCGAGATGGTTTATCGATAGCAGTTAAGTTGGAGCCTGATGCGCGGAAGTAGCGGTAACGTGAGTGTTGGTGTTCGTGGTGATGTTTTCACGTGTTGCGTGATTCCGTTGTGGACAGTAACGCGTTAAGTAAACTAACGCTTTCCGTTATTGGACGGGCACTGGATGTGCAGTGACGTCTAAGGCAATCTTCAAAGGCGTTCTAGCGACTACTGTGGGCGCTAAGCGCTAACTTGAAAGAATGTGCGCATAAAATGTACATGAAGTGCACGAAAGAATCTCTCCGTAAAGTAACATACAGCCACATTCACAACACACATATACGAATCACAAAGTTTAACTTTTGTCTGAGAAATAATTACATTGTCACAGGATTAAATAAAAACAAGTCCAGTCTCTAAGTTCTGCCCATCATTTTGAGAAGATTTAATGTGGTTGTCAAGTGACAAATGAAGCTATTGAGTTGCTCCAGCATTTGTTCGCACTAACAATTCGTTTTGTATTGGCTGGAAAGACCTGCGAATCAACAACAAACCGCATCTAAAACTGTCTGCTCCATTCCTTCGGGTAGAGAATGAGAAAAGAGGGAGAAAGAAAATTCTATAAGACACTGGGAATAAAACACGTAACACATCCTGCGCAGAACGTCTTGTCAACTATGAGGGCATTTGTTACAAACCAGCCATAACTGAAAAATTTGTCGGAACGCAGGCTAAAATTGGCAACTAATGACCTTGAAGTGCTCAGCTTCAATTTAAGAGTAACTACTAACAACTCCACCGACCACTCTCAGCGCAATGCGTTGAGACACAACTAAGACACAACACGCTGCAAGCCCAGACATTTTTGCAAAAAAAAAATGGTTCAAATGGCTCTGAGCACTATGGGACTCAACTGCTGAGGTCATAAGTCCCCTAGAACTTAGAACTACTTAAACCTAACTAACCTAAGGACAACACACACATCCATGCCCGAGGCAGGATTCGAACCTGCGACCGTAGCGGTCGCGCGGTTCCAGACTTTAGCGCCAGAACCGCTCGGCCACCAGCGGCCGGCCATTTTTGCAATGAACTGATATAAACACTAAGCTCTCTCATTACACTCATGCTTATAAATTTAGGATGATTGCAGAATGTGGTGACACACATTGTGGCACTACACAAAACTGGTGCTAATAGCATAGGCACATAGGGAACACTCACGACACAGATCTGTAAGTCCACGGTATTGGTGGTAAGTTGAGAAAACTCCCGAAACACATATGCTACAAAACGCCACTTTTTCCTGTGCATATACTCCAACATCTGTATGGGATATGATCACCATGCACATGCACACAGGCCGCACAACGGATTGGCATATTCTGGATCAGGTGGTCGAGCAGCTGCTGGGATATAGCCTCCCATTCTTGCACCAGTGCCTGTCGGAGCTCCTGAAGTGTCGTAGGGGTTTGAAGACGTGCAGTGATATGTCGACCGAGAGCATCCCAGATGTGCTCGATGTGGTTTAGGTCTGGAGAACAGGTAAGCCACTAGATTCGCCTGGTATATTCTGTTTCAAGGTACTCCTCCACGATGGCAGCTCTGTGGGGCCGTACGTTATCATCCATCAGGAGGAAGATGGGACTCACTGCATCCCTGAAAAGGCGGACATGCTGGTACAAAATGACGTCCCAATACAGTTCCTCTGTCAAAGACATGCAGTGGCGTACGTGCACCGATCAGAACCCCACCCCCACCATCAAACCACGACCTCCATACAGGTCCTTTACAAGGGCATTAAGGGGTTGGTATCTGGTTTCTGGTTCACACCAGATGAAAACCCGGCAGGAATCACTGTTCAGACTATACCTGGACTCTTCCGTGAACATAACCTGGGACCACTGTTCCAATGGCCACGTACTGTGTTCTTGACACCAGGATTTACGGGCTCTTCTGTGACCAGAGGTCAGTGGAATGCACCATGCAGGTCTCCGGGCGTCTGTAGACTGTGTGTCTAGAGACAACTGTTCCATTGTCTGAGGTGGCTGTGGTGTTGCACACTGCGGACGCCCCATACTGTAGCGCCTGGACACGTTCCCAGTCTTCTGGAATCGTGGCCATAATCTTGAGATCACAGTTTGTGGCAGAGGGAGGGCTACGACCTGCTGTGTTTCAAAAAATGGCTCTGAGCACTATTGGACTTAACATCTGAGGTTATCAGTCCCCTAGAACTTAGAACCACTTAAACCTAACTAACCTAATGACATCACACAAATCCATGCCCGAGGCAGGATTCGAACCTGCGACCGTAGCAGTCGCGCGGTTCCGGACTGAAGCGCCGAGAACCGCTCGGCCACCGCAGCCTGCCCTGCTGCGTTTGACCTGCCTCCAGTCGCCCTAGTCTTCTACCCCTCATAACGTCATCAATATGTGTTCTTTGAGCCATTCTCAACAGACAGTCACCATTAGCACGTCTAATAACGTCTGCACTCTTACTTGCTGCACCGTACTCTGACATGCATCAACACACCTCTGCATATGTGGACTGTTGCCAGCGCCACCGTGCGACGACCGCAGATCAAATGCACCGCATGGTCACACCCCGAGGTGATTTAAACCCGCAAACCGCTCACCAGAGCGTTGTTTCACCATGTATTTAATTCTGAGCATGAGTGTAGTTACTAGTCATTATGTATATCAAATTGAAGCTTAATTTATTTTGTGCTGAATGTAAAGTTACACGTACAACCACTATTGTTGCTGTCGTTAACAAACCTGGTTAACATCCTCTCTCTATCAATCATTCCAACCTTGCTGGTAATGTTGATAAACGTACAAGAATTCTAAATTACTTAAAGCAATTTCATAAACTAACGGGCTTCTTTTTTGGCGTAGCAATTATTTTCAAATCTAATGCCAGTCGTTATTCGGTGTGCGTACGGAGCTACTATATTCCCTGGCTTATTTCTGACAGGCCAAAAATTGCTGGTATTTGCGAAATCAACTGGACTCCCGATGAATACGTGTGTTATTTGGCCAACTACTTATATTATCTACGTTGTGAATGTTGTGTCTTATTCTACTGAAATTTTGTTATTTGAAATTACTTCATCTAGCAGTAATGGTGCAAAATGCCTACAGACAAACAAATTTAACTTACGTCAAGTATAAATTTATGAATTTTGATCTATCCAATTTCAAAAGTTTTTTAGGTTTCGGAAAGAGTGAAGGGTCAATAGAGAAGTTCAAAAGCGAATTAAATCGAATTTGTAGATCGTATTAAGTTGGAGATTTAAATCAGTTCTTATTTAACAAATTTAAACAAAATCATTACATTCAAGAGTTTCGTTCTATAAGAACAACGATTCGGAACTTTCGGCACAATACATAAATTACGTAGCAACTGGTAAAGTTACCGGTAGTATTGGTAGCACTGGTAGGGAGAGAAACATAGAACAACGTGTGAGAGAGAAACTGAGAGCAGACGAATTTTTGATTTTGCTTTCTTTGTTTATTATGCACATAATTAGAACCGCACCATCGTTCATTATTAATCCATTGTGTATTTTACATTTGAATTTTACAGTAGTCTAATAAAAATTCGTTGATTGCGTAACTTATTAGCTTTTATATAACCAGAGCAATTACTTTTGGTTCAAGTGCAGTTTACAAGCACAAACATAAAACATTCTTTATAATTATTGTTGTTATTTTGTACTCAACAGAACATTTTTCAGCCGGCTGTAGTGGCCGAGCGGTTCTAGACGCTACAATCTGGAGCTGAGCAACCGCTGCAGTCGCGGGTTCGAGTCCTGCCTCGGGCATGGATGTGTGTGATGTCCTTAGGCTGGTTAGGTTTAAGTAGTTCTAAGTTCTAGGGGACTGATGACCTCAGAAGTTGAGTCCCATAGTGCTCAGACCCATTTGAACCAAGAACATTTTTCAACATGATCTAAGGCAAGAGTTTCCTGTTAAATCTGATAACTATGAAAGATCTCTATAGATAACAGAAATTTGTTTTATATGGTCTCGACGAAGCGTTGAAATGCTGATCGATGTGATTTTTTCGGTTTCTTAAATTGTACCATATTTTCAGGAAACTGCGTTTTCTAGCGCTGATTATAAATCTGTATGTTTTATTTTCATTTTTACTGTAACATCCCTCTGTTTCGCATTACAAATCAGAGTTTTTACCAATAAAACCTGAATGAAACATTGATAGTTTCAATTTTGTTATATAATTTTAAGTAAGAAATAGGAGGATAACTAAACAAAAATTTTCCGTAACTTATGTTGGCCTTTATACAGCCTCATTCAGTTTGTATAAGGTTCACTGTTTCCGATATCTAGTGGAATCTTGTAACACAATTATAGCAAACGCAAACAAAGCGATGGAAATGAGGTAACGCCCAATAGGGATACAACACACCTAACATACAGGTAATGTGGTTACATTCTTAACTGACCAAAGGTACTAGGAAAATTACCATAGTCTACCGTTATTTATGAAGTCCGCAGCAGCCTACGGTAATTTAGCAACTGTACATATAAGCCAAGTTCAGATCAATTTCTATTTTAAAAAATAGGTTGAACAGATCATTTTGTCTCAATTTTAATATACCTGCTACGCTTAACTGACGTCGACGCGCATCGTACGAACGAAAAAGAAATTTCGAGATTTTAACAATGGAGTGATGTCTAAAGGTATCATATTCGACTGATTCGTTCTCTGAAACTCTGCAGATTAACTGCTAGCATGGAGTTTAAAACAAACTTAGCGTAAATGGTTGCGAAAGCATACTTGGCCTTTCAGCAACAGATAATCCAGAACAAATAGTGAGTGTTGTGACGAATACAGGAATTAGCAACCACAAGGCAGTTGCTGCTAGGCTGAATATCGTAACACCTACAACCATCAAAAAGGAACACAAAGTATATCTATTTAAAAAATCTGATAAAAATGTTCTTAACGTCTTTTCAAGAGACAGTCTTCACTCGTTCCGATCTGATCATGTAAGTGTAGGAAAGATGTGGAATGTTTTTAAAGAGATAGTATCAACAGCAACTGAGAGATCTATACCACATAAATTATGGTACTCATACCCCATGCTACACAAAACGGGTCAGATCGTTGTTGCAGAAGCAACGAAAAAAAAAAATGCCAAATTTAAAAGAATGCAAAATCCCCAAGATTGGCGAAGATTTACAGAGGTTCGAAATATGGCGCGTACTTCAATGCGAGATGCTTTTAATAATTTCCTCAACGAAATTCTATCTCGAAATCTGGCAGAAAACCCAGAGAGATTCTGGTCATACATAAAGTACTCCAGTGGCAAGACATAATCAATACCTTCACAGCGCGATAACAACGGTGAAGTCACTGATGACAGTGCCACTAAAGCAGAGTTATTAAACACTGTGTTCCGAAAGTCCTTCACCAAAGAAGACGAAGGAAACATTCCTGAGTTCCAATCAAGAACAACTGCCAAGATGAGAAACATAGAAGTAGATATCCTCAGTGTAACAAATCAGCTTAAATCATTTAATAAAGGCAAGGCCTCCGGTATAGATTGTATACCAGTCAGGTTCCTCTTAGAGTATGCTGATAAAATAGCTCCATATTTAGCAATTATATACAACCAGTCGCTGACAGAAAGATACGTACCTAAAGACTGGAAAATTGCTCAAGTCACACCAATACCCAATAACGGAAATAGGAGTAATCCGCTGAATTACAGGCCTGTGTCACTAACGTCGACTTGCAGTAGGGTTTTAGAACATATACTGTATTCGAACATTATGAAGTACTTCGAAGAAAACGTTTTATTGGCATATAGTCAGCACGGATTCAGAATATATCGTTCTTCTGAAACACAACTAGCTCTTCATACTCATGAGGTAATAAGTGCTATCGACAGGATATCTGTATGGTGCGAAAAGTGGCAATTGAACCTGAATAAAGAAAAGTGCAAAGTTATTCACATGAGTAATAAAAGAAATCAGCTAAACTTCGATTACGCGATAAGTCACATAAATCTGAGGGCTGTAAATTCAACTAAATACTTAGGGATTACAATTACAAATAACCTAAATTGGAACGATCACATAGATAATATTGTAGGTAGAGCAAACCATAGACTGCGATTCATTGGCAAAACACTTAGAAGGTGCAACATGTCTACCAAAGAGACTGCTTACACTACACTTGTCCGCCCTATACTGGAGTACTGCAGTGTGGTTTGGGATCCGCATCAGGTGGGACTGACGGATGACATAGGAAAAGTACAAAGAAGGGCAGCTTGTTTTGTATTATCGCGAAATAGGGGATATAGTGTCACAGACATGATACGTAAATTGGAGTGGAAATCATTAAAACAAAGGCGTTTTTTGTTGCGACGGGATCTTCTCATGAAATTTCAATCACCAGTTTTCTCCTCCGATTGCGAAAACATTATGTTGGCACCCACGTACATAGGGAGAAATCATCATGACGATGAAATAAGAGAAATCAGGGCTCGCGCGGAAAAATTTAAGTGCTCGTTTTTCCCGCGTGCCGCTCGAGAGTGGAACGGTAGAGAGACAGCATGAAGGTGGTTCATTGAACCCTCTGCCAGGCACTTTATTGTGAACAGCAGAGTTATCACATAGATGTAGGTGTAGATTTAGACGATCCGCCACCAGCAGTGGACGATGAACAGTGGATCAATAGCAGTGCTACCAATTCGTGGTGGCGAAACTTCAGAAAAATCTGTGAACCAAATTCGACCGAAGATCCCAAGACAGAAATGAACAGAAAATACGTCAACGAGCACCCACGAAAGACTCGACAGTACAGTAAATGATTAACTGCTACGATTTTTGCTGTTGCCAGGCAACCCGCAGATTCGCCATCTAAGTCTGCAGTGACGATTAAACTTTTTTCTTGTTTAAGCAGAAGCTCTGTGTATCTTAAGGCTGTCGTCGACAAAACGAGCTGGAATCTGTACTGACACCCCGCTCCGCGAACCCTTCACCGCGGTCTCTCCGTTTCCGGCGACTGCCAGTAAACACAGAAATTTTCTGCTCGGTTCGACAAAGCGCAGCACTCCCGCCGTGCAAAGAGCGCTCCCGGCCAGAGGAGGAGTCCCCACGCCCGGTCGCTCCGGATTTGGCAGTAGGCAGTAGGCTCTCGCACAAAGCGGGCCCCACGGCGAGGCGCTGCCCTGCCCTGCCCTGCCCCGCCCCGCTGCAAATGAGGCGCGCAGACAGCCGCCTTTTGTTTGATGACGTTAATTGGATTCCCGCCGATCGGCTGCAGTCCTCGCGCCGCGCCGGCCGACTCAACGCCGGGCCCTTCTCGTCGCCAAAGCCAGCCCGGCCCCTCTGCCAGCCGCGGCTGATGTCAGCATTACGAGTACTGTAGCTCCTCTACTGCTTCACTGCCCCACTCATCTGGGTCACACTGTCTGACTCACAGTCATATTATTATTATTTTAATTATTAATACTACACTACTGGCCATTAAAATTGCTACACCAAGATGAAATGCAGATGAGAAGCGGGTATTCAAAGGACAAATATACTAGGACTGACATGTGATTACATTTTCACGCAATTTGGGTGCATTGATCCTGAGAAATCAGTACCCGGAACAACCACCTCTGGCCGCGATAACAGCCTTGATACGCATGCGCATTGAGTGAAACAGAGCTTGGATAGGGTGCACAGGTACAGCTTCAACACGATACCACAGTTCACCAAGAGTAGTGACTGGCGTATTGTGACGAGACACTTGCTCGGCCACCATTGACCAAACCTTTTCAGTTGATGAGAGATCTGGAGAGTGTGCTGGCCAGGGCAGCAGTCGAACAGTTTCTGTATCCAGAAAGGCCCGTACAGGACCTGCAACATGCGGTCGTGCATTATCCTGCTGAAATGTAGAGTTTCGCTGGGATCGAATGAAGGGTAGAGCCACGGGTCGTAACACATCTGAAATGTAACGTACACTATTCAAAGTGCCGTCAGTGCGAACAAGAGGTAAGCGAGACGTGTAAGCAACGGCACCCCATACCATCACGCCGGGTGATACGCCAGTATGGCGAGGACGAATACACGCTTCCAATGTGCGTTCACCGCGATGTCGCCAAACACGGATGCGACCATCATGATGCTGTAAACAGAACCTGGATTCATCCGAAAAAATGACGTTTTGCCATCGTGCACCCAGGTTGGTAGTTGAGTACTCCATCGCAGGCCCTCCTGTCTGTGATGCAGCGTCAAGGATAACCGCAGCCATGGTCTCCGAGCTGGTAGTCGATGCTGCTGCAAACGTCGTCGAACTATTCGTGCTGATGGTTGTTGTCTTGCAAACGTCCCCATCTGTTGAGTCAGAGATAGAGAAGCAGCAGTGTCGCGATACGATAAACCGTAAACGCGATAGGCTACAATCCGACCTTTATCAAAGTCGGAAACGTGATGGTACGCATTTCTCCTCCTTACACGAGGCATCACAACAACGTTTCACAAGGCAACGCCGGTCAACTGCTGTTTGTGTATGAGAAATCGGTTGGAAACTTTCCTCATGGCAGCACGTTGTAAGTGTCACCACCGGCGCAACCTTGTGTGAATGCTCTGAAAACCTAATCATTTGCTTAGCATCTCCATTCTTTCGGTTAAATTTCGCGTCTGTGGCACGTCGTCTTCGTGGTGTAGCAGTTTTAATAGCCAGTAGTGTACTTCTGCAGAGAGGATTTAACTGACGGATAAGACGAGCAGCAATCAGACTGCTTCTGATGACACCAGTAATCTACTCCCCGCCTTCCTTTGCTGTTGTTGCTACTGTCCACTATGGTAAAATCTTTTTTGAAGACTCGAGAGCAGTAAGATTTACAATTAACTTTTTACTTATCTTTTCTCGCACAGTTGGCTCCAGTTCTTCATGTCTAGGGTGTCTGATCCTTGAAGCTGAAATTCTCACAATTTTGGTTCTTATCGTTCAATTGATCTAAATAATTTTGTTGAATGTCGTTGCACAACTTTCGTTTTCGCAGTAATTTACTGTCTCACATTTTACTGTGTCACATTGTCTTTTCAATTTTCACAGTAACAAAGCTGAAATTACATTGTTCGTCCGGAATACAAAATACCTCCTACCACATCAGACGCATGCTTACTACTACTTCACTCTGCTATAACCTACATCTACATCATACTGCGCAAGCCATCTAGTGATGTGTGGTGGAGGGTACTTTCGGTGCCACTATCTCATCCCTCCAACCCTGTTCCACTCGCGAATAGTGCTTGTCAAGAGTGACTGTCTTTCAGCCTCTGCATTGGCTCTAATTTCTCGAATTTTCTTCTCGTCATCAATGTGAGAGATGTATGTAGGGGGAAGTAATATGTTGTCTGACTCCTCCTCAAAAGTGCTGTCCCAAAATTTCAATAGTAGATCTCTCGGTGATGCGCAACGCTTCTCTTGTTACATCGGCCAGTGGAGTTTGTTTAGCTTCTCTGTAACGCTCTCTCGCCAGCTAAATGATCCTGTGACGAAAGGTACCGCTCTTTATTGGATCTTCTCTGTCTCATCAGTCCTACCTGACAGGGATCCCAGATGGATGAACAATGCTCAATAACTGGGCGAACAAGCGCCTTATAAGCCACTTCTTTCGTGGATGAGTACATTTCCTTAAGATTCTTCCGATGAATCTGATACTGGTGTCTTCTTTTCTTACCATCTGTTTTATATGGTCATTCCACTTAAGGTCGCTCTTGATTGTTACGCCTAGATATTTTACCCCAGACGCTGTCTCCAGCTTTTTGCTATCAATAGTGTAGCTGTACAGTAGTGGATTTCTTTTCCTATGTATGTGCAATATGTTACATTTATTTACGTTCAGGGTCAAATGCCGGAGCCTGTACCATTCATAAAGTCTTTGCACGTCGTTCCGCAAATTCTTATTATCCTCTGGCGTTGCTACATTGGTACAAATGACTACATCATCTGTGAATAGCCTTTAAGAGCATCCGACGATTTCTGCTACATAATTTATATATAATGTTAACAGCAACGGTCCTGTCACACTTCCCTGTGGTACTCCGGATATTTCCTTTACATCTGTCGATTTAGTTCCGTTAACAGTGACTTCGTGAGTTCTATGTGCAAGAAAGCCTTGAATCCAATCGCAGGCCTGCTCCGATACTCCGTAAGCTCGTATTTTTTTCATTAAGCGGCAATGCGGGACGGTGTCAAATGCCTTACTGAATCATGGAACACTACATCAACCTGAGCGCCGTTGTCCACTGCTCTGTGGATCTCATGGACAAACAGAGCGTGCTGAGTTTCGCAGGATCTCTGTTTGCGGAATCCATGTTGATTTTTATAGAGATGTTCATTTTCAAAGAGCGTCATAATTCTTGAGCATAAAACATGTTCCACAATTCTACAACAGACTGACATCAACGATATAGGTCTAAAATTGTGTGGATCTGTCTTATGACCTTTCTTAAAGACGGGAATGACCTGCGCTTTTTTCCAGCCGTTAGGTACCTTTCGTTGCACTGGCGATCTATGGTAAATTACTGCTACAAGTTGAGCAAGTTCTTTCGCATAATCTTTATAGAATCTTATAGGTATCTCATCTGGTCCTGAGCCTTTCCACTACTAAGCGATTGTAGCTGCTTTCCAATTTTGCGATCGGTTATCTCAATATCTGCCATTCTGACTTTCTCACGACGATTTAAAGGATGGGCAGTATTAAGATCTTCCGCGGTGAAACAACTTCGGAAGACCAAATTCAGTATTTCGGCCTTCACTCTGTTATCTTCCGTTTCGGTGCCGGTGTGGTCGCTGAGAGAATGAATAGATGATTTTGACCCACTTACTGATTTTACATACTACTCTTAGGGTTTTTACTATGGGTCGGTTGACAACGTCTTCTCTCATTGCTCTCCTTACGCTCATTTTCGCTTCGTTTAGTTTTTGTTTGTCAACTAGAATTGTACTTCTCTAGAATCTGACCTGAAGTCCTCTTTGTTTACGTAGCGCTTTTCTAACACACGTATTAAACCGTGGTGGATCTTTCCCATCCTTTAAAACATTTCTCGGAACATTGTTGTCTAGGGCGTATTTAACGATGCCTTTGAATTTCTTCCATTTGTTCTCCACATCTTCGTACTCGTCACCAAATACTTGATGCTGCCAGCTGAGATATTCTGAAATATGTATCCTGTCACCTTTGCTGAGCAAATATATCTTCCTACCTTTCTTAACATTCCTTGTAGAACCCGTCGTCATAGATGCTATCACAGTCTTATGGTCACCGATACCTTCCTCTACGTTAACTGATTCGATAAGTTCAGTTCTGCTTGTTGCCAGGACGCCTAAGACGTTGGTTCTCTAACTATCTGCTCAAGGTAATTTTCGGACAAGACATCCAGAACAATGCCACACGGTTTCCTGTCTGTGGCACCAGTTTTGATGGCATAACATTCTCAATGTATACCTGGCAAGTTCAAGTCACCCCCTATTACAACGTCATGATCAGGAAAATTACTAGTGATATTCTGCCAGATCTGTCTGAAGCGCTCTACTATTACAGATCCTGACCCAAGTGGTCTAGCCGGCCGCTGTGTCCGAGCGGTTCTAGGTGCTTCAGTCTGGAACCGCGCGACCGCTACGGTCGGAGGTTCGACTCCAGCCTCGGGCATGGATGTGTGTGATGTCCTTAGGTTAGTTAAGTTTAAGTAGTTCTAAGTTCGAGGGGACTGATGACCTCAGATGCTAAGTCTCATAGTGCTCAGACCCATTTGAACCATCTGAACCAGGTGGTCTATAAAACATGCGATCAGCATTTTTTACTGTTCTTTGATAATTTCATCCCGATTAATTCAGATTCGGAATCCGTGATACCCTCGCTAGATTTTATCAAATTTTTTACTGTAATAAACACGCCGCCACCATTGGCGACTAACCTATCCTTACGATAAACAATCCAGTCTGAACTTAGCGTTTCGTTGTCATTAACGTATGGCTTTAACCAGCTTCCTGTTCCCAATACTATCTGTGCATTATAGCCTTCAGTAATCGATATTAATTCTGGGTCCTTTCCTTGGACGCTCCTGCTGTTTACTAAAATCAGCCGGCCGAAGTGGCCGTGCGGTTAAAGGCGCTGCAGTCTGGAACCGCAAGACCGCTACGGTCGCAGGTTCGAATCCTGCCTCGGGCATGGATGTTTGTGATGTCCTTAGGTTAGTTAGGTTTAACTAGTTCTAAGTTCTAGGGGACTAATGACCTCAGCAGTTGAGTCCCATAGTGCTCAGAGCCATTTGAACCATTTGAACTAAAATCATATTAATCTTTTCTATCTCTGATCTGAGAGGACCAAGATTCTCTGAGGTCGCTGTGGCTGGTTTAACAGGCAAATCGTCTTTGCTCCGAAGGGAGGGGTCCTTTAACCTAAAAAAGCCACATGTACACTCCACACGTACTCCGCTACTCTAGTAGTCGCTTCCTGCGCGTACTTCACGCCTGACCTGTTAAGGGGAACCCTACAATTCTGAACCCAATAGCGGAGGTCGAGAAATTCGCATCCGTTACCGTCGCAGAGCCATCTGAGCCTCGCGTTTGGACCTTGCACAACTTAGCTTGCACTCCGCGTGCGTTGGTAGTTGCCTTCACCAAATCAGCCAGCTGCCGAAAAGAGTCTAGGATAGACTCAGAACCCAAGCGGCAGACGTCATTCGTGCCGACATGTGGCAGTACATGCAGCCGGTTGAACCCAGTGAGATCAATATCCGCCGGCAGGGCCTCCTCCATATCACGGATGAAACCACCCGGCAAACATACCGATTGCACACTGGAATTCTTACCCGCCTTGCCTGCTGTCTCCCTGAGGGGCTCCATCAATAGCCTAACATTGGAGCTCAAAATGACTAGCATACCCACCCTGTGTACTTGTCCGGACTGGGTATGAAAATCGACCGCTGGCCCAACAGGTGAGGTATCCTGTGCTGGTTCAGAGTTATCACCAACACTGAGAAGCACCTCGTACCTGTTGCTAAAACGCAGGGAGCCAGCCGCACGGCCTGCTCCCTCTTTCGCCTTCCGCCCAGTGACACGCGAACCCACCACTGTCTGCCACCCACTCTGGAGTGTGGACGGACCGGTAAGATGTTGCGTATCGGAAACCGCAACGACGCTTGGCCCACCAGGGGATTCCAGTGACACCAAAGATGTCTCATGTCTCATCACTGGCGCCCCTCGACGTCACCGCAACTTCGAGCATTAGCTAGAAGATTGTCGACGCAGCTTCCAGCTGTTTTCGGACATCTGCCAACTCTCCTTGTGTCCGCTCACAACAAGCACAGTCCCTAGCCATGTCGTATTGTGTATAAAATAGATATAAGGCCTCACATGGCGCTACTGAGTTTGAAAATATACCAAAGAAGAATAAAGTAACACTAAAAGTTGGTGTGCAGGTTTCTCACTCCACTCTGACCGCAAGCTTGTAAACAGAAATAAATTTCTCTACACGGAAAATTTACACTAGAAAGCCCCATTACACAATGTTATTCGCAAGATTTATGAACCAACAAAAACTACGATTAATTTCCTAACGACTAGTCTTCACAGTAAAATGCAAACGTACCTTTCACTTCTTTTCAGAGGCACGTGAACCAAGAAAAAAGGCTAAATTAATTTACAGTTGATCACACAAACGCTGCTGCTGCTCTAATTACAATACTACAAAAGGTTTATAATTTTTCTTGACAAATAAATTTCTAGTAGTCTAGTAGTTTATAAACGAATCCAGAAATGAACACAAAAAAACAGTACTACATTGCTTTATCAATATTAGAAATTTTAAGTCTACCAAATAATTTAAAAAATTAACGGTACATTCAGAGCTATTACATATCGATTGTAACAAAGAAAATAAAGTAATTGCTTTTCATAAATTTTCGTTTGAAATGTAACATATTGTGCATAAAATTATATGAAATTTTTCAGAAAAACAGCTGAGATAATATTGATCTGTCCAAAATTCGAAAAATATTACCATCATCGACTATCACTGTTCAGGAAGAGTAATTCTAGAATGAGATGTCCCTTTACAATCCGTAGTTCACGAAAAAGTCTCATCGTGGAGTGGCTATAGAAGATACACAATGACTTACACAGATTTTGTAATTGGTGTAATGAATGTCAGCTTCGTCTACTTGTCGAAAGATTCAGATGTAATGGAAAAGAACCAAGGGAGAACCATAAGATTGGGAGACCGAGAACGAAGCGCTCGGACTAAAAGTAGCGCAAGAGAGGTATGTAATCTTTCAGCCTTAGTGTTTAACCTATACATTGCATGAGCAGTGACGGAAGTAAAAGAAGGGTTCAATGTGAAAGGATATAAATGATAAGATTCGCTGCCGTCATTGCTATCTTCAGTGAACGCTACGAAGTGTCACAGAATCTCTTGAAAGGAACTGACGGCCCAATGATGACAAAATATGGACTGAGAGTAAATCGAAGGAAGACGAAACTAATAAGTACTAACAGAAACGAGAACAGCGAGAAATCTAGCATCAGAATAGCGAATAAGTAGGAGACGAAGTTAAGGAAATCTGCTACCTACTCAGGAAAATAAGCCATGGTGGACGGAGCATGGATAACATAAAAAGCAGACTGCCACTGGCAAAAAATGGCATCCCTGGCCAAGAGAAGTCAGCTAATATCAAACAATGGCCTAAATTTAAGGAAGAAATTTCTGAGAATATACGTTAGGACCACATCATTGTATGATAATAAACGTTGCGTGTGGTATAAACCGAACAACGGAAGATGATCGAAGCATTTGAGATCCGGTGCTACAAAAGAATGTTGAAAATTATGTGGACTGATAAGGTAAGAAATGTTGAGGTTCTCCGCAGAAGCGGTGAGGAAAGAAATACATAGACAACATTGGCAAGAAGAAGGGACAGGGTGTTACGACATATGTTAAGACATTAGGGAATGACTTCAGTAGTACTAGAGAGAGATTTAGAGGATAAAAAGTAGTGCTACTCTAAGATGAAATGGTTGGGACTGGAGAGGAATTTGTGCATCAGTCAAGTCGGAAGATTAACGACTCAACAAAAAAGCGATCTTTTAATGTTCAAATACAGCTTTAGTCAAAGTTATTTAGGAGTAACGTTGCAGAGCGGTATGAAATAAAACGAGCACATAACGTTAGTAGTAGGAAACTGGAATGGTCGACTTTTGTCAGTTGAGAGAATTTTAGGAAATTGTAGCTCATCTACAAAGGAGTAGTACAGTAATGTGACCCGCTCTTGAGTACTGCTTAGCTATTGGGGAACCACAGCAGGTAAGATTAACGGACATAAAGCATTCAAGAGCAGGCTGCTACATTTGTTACCATAGTTTAGACCAACACGCAAGTATTAAAAGAAGCTTTGTGAACTCAAATGGGGATTCCAGCGTTTGTAGCTGACCGTAAAAGGAAAAGACCTGGGACTTACCATCTGAGGTCATCACTCCCCTAGACTTAGAACTACTTAAATCTAACTAACCTAAGGACACACACACATCCACGCCCGAGGGACGATTCGAACCTGCGACTGTAGCAGCAGCGCGGTTCCGGACTGAAGCGCCTAGAACCGCTCAGCCACGGCGGTCGGCAGAGGTTTTAAGAGAAAAGAAGGCGGGTATGGAGGCATATAGACAGCCATTTTCCATCCATTTTCGAATAAAACGAAAAGAAATAACTAGTAGCCTCCGCTATGCACCATTTAGTGTACTGGGCTTCAGAGGCTCTCTAGAAACACCACGGTAGTCCACCAGTGCACTGTCACAGCCACTCTCTTGGCACCTCTGTACTGCACAGCAGTCTCCAGATGCCACCCGGACCACTTTCTGCTTCGGCGCCACGCCCACCACTGAATCGTACTCGCCCGCCGATGCCGTTGCCAGCCACCAGAGAAAGTGCTGTCAACCGGTGACCACACTGCTTTCGCCTAGTACCGGCAGAGATGGAAATCCTTTCGCCGAAGCCAGGAAAGAGGACACGCTGCATAAAGTCTCACCCGATCTTGCCATCAGACGACGCTGTTCAGTGCCTGCAGCCAGCTCAGTACAGATCCCGAAATTGCGCTGTCGAGCACAGTTCCACAAGTTCTACTCCAAAGATTTAGCTGCGACTTAGCAGTCGCTATTCACACAGCAACAGATACTGTCGAACGAATGTCTGCATAATACACTCTAAGAAAAAAAAATCTGTGCACCACTTAGAAAGTATCCTAAGAAATGTATAGATGTGATGTGACTGCAAGTAAAACTAAAGATAGACAAAGGTAATAAGCATTATCAGAAGTGAGGTTACTGATAAACGTAATACCATAACTGGGATCCAGGACGTAGAGGAGTTTAGTGAATTCTTCTACCCCTATCACTGGTGTACCAAGGAGGACATAAAAAGGACAGCGCAGGCAAAGCAGGAAATCCTGGCCAAGCGAAGCCAATTACATTTGAATATAACCCTTGAGCTGAGGAAGAAATATCCGCGAATGTAGGTTTGGAGTAGAGCGTCGTATGGCAGCGAATCACGACTTTCAGGGAAAATGGGAGACGAATAAAATCTAAGCGTTTGAGGCGTCGTACTACAGAAGGCTGCTAAAAATCAGGTGGCCTGATAAGGATTGAAAAGCTGAATACGTGAGCAATTGGCCACGAAGGCCTCCACAAGTTTGTAGTCATAGTCCTGATTAGAGCTCTATGTGCTCGCTTTGTAGCTTGTTTCGCAGGTACATGGTTGAAATGGCTCTGAGAACTATGGGACTTAACATCTGAGGTCATCAGTCCCCTAGAACTTACAACTACTTAAACCTAACTAACCTAAGGACATCACACACATCCATGCCCGAGGCAGGATTCGAACCTGCAACCGTAGCAGTCGCGCGGTTCCGAACTGAAGAGCCTAGAACCGCAGGTTCATGCATGGCCTTACCAGGCGTGGTTCACTATGCCCCGCCACGCTAATATATCAATCACTAGCATGTTTTATTCGAATGACAATTAATTTGTATGTTTTTATTGGTTCATAATTTCGCTCATCTCTTGCTTATTATGCGCAACTTTAATGCAAAGCACATCTACAGTATATAAAGTACAGTAAAATCTAGCCTAACGTAACCTGTTTTTGCTACACCTGGCTTTTGCTTACAAGTAACTGAGTGGTCTTAACATAATAGAGATTTACGTAAATCTGCAGGCTTTCGTGGTCATTGTCACCAAATTTAAAATCTTCTGGGTCGTTAGGCACCGTCATATATCCTTATAAGATAATGGACGTTTCGATCCCTCCGCTGTGACCTTCTTCAGGATGTTGTGTTTGTAGAACACAATAGTGACATGTTTCCTTCTAAAACAATCGACGTGTCGACCCCTCTGCTGGGATCTTCTTTAGGATATTGTGTTTCTAGAACACAACAGTGTCATATTTCCGTCTAAAGTAATCGACGTTTCGACCCCTCTGCTGGGATCTTCTCCCGTATGCTTCGGTGTCCACTGTTGTTACAACTATTGTGTTCTAACAGTAGTGGACACCGAAACATCCTGAAGAAGGTCCCAGAAGAGAGGTCGAAACGTCGATTATCTTAGAAGGAAATATGACGCTGTCTAACAACCTAGAAGATTTTAACTCAGTAATGCAGATTCATTATAACAGCACTCTATTCACTTTCTATGGCAATGTCGTTAGTAAAAGGACCACTTAGCACAGTTTAGGCGGAAGCAGTGCCTGAAGCTGTACGATTCATTGCATGTCCTTGCACTGAATCACAGCTATTGAAATAATAATTTCGTGTGGTTCAACGGCAGTGTGCAAGTCTTTCAATTTTCTGCCACGTGGGTGAGTTATGTGTCCCTAAACTACCCCATTCATCAAACTGGGAAAAGAGGACCTGAGTTCAATTCAAAATATGAAGCAGGTATCGTTTCAAGGACTCCTCACGTAACTGAGAGGTGAAGGTGTCACGCAGTAGGTTTCCTGTTAAACTGTCACGCAACGTATTTCATTTTAGTAATAAGGTTAAACAACTCCTTCTCCGGAGAATAACGTCATTATTGACTTATAGTGTCTTAACTACAGACCATACTCAGTAGCACCAGTGACTCCTGTTTATTGCCTTCTTTTCGCTTCTCTTTTACTACGGTGAGGCTCTGGCAGAGTTGAAAGCCTTCGAGCTGGCTGTGAAAAATAAGAGTTTTTATAAGAGGCACAAGCAGGGTCGTAAACTTGTTAGTTCAGGACTGAGTTTCAGGCGGCTCACGGGGACAGCTGTCTCTCGAAGAAACAATGTTGTGGGAAGAATACTTTTAGAAAAAGAAAAATTCAGCCAGGTGCCGCTTTCCAGAGCGCAGCGTGAAAATCACCAATACCTCAGTTGCTGCACTAAGAAATAAAATTGCGTTTAAATTTCTGAATCAAGAATTTCTCTTGGTCCATACTGTTATTTTCTGCAGAGCGCACAGTTTTTTGTGTGTAACTATGTGTAAGCTCTCCTATCTGCCAACTACAGAATCGTATCATGGAGTGGGAGGAGTCTCCTGGCCGCCTACTCACCCCACAGCGTTATTAATCAGTAATAATGAAATCCTGAAGAGTAGCAGTTTGTTTAACGCTACTAAAATTTACTGGGAATCCACAACATCTGCTTCTATTGGGCCTCTCGAGTTCTGCTCTGACAGGGCGTTAAGAGAGACGGCACTTGCTGCGTTAAGACAGTGAACACTTGCTATTAGTGTACAGAAGACTATTCTCGGCAGTGGGAGATGGAAGAGTAGACTTATTTCCAGATGAAGTCTTGCTATCTTATGGGTACCGAGGACGACTCGCAGCCGGTACTGCTCCTGCTTTCCGCATTCACACTACACGAGGTTGGTAAGGTAGGCCAGCGTTTCAAACGCCGAAGCGACAGGAACGCAGAATCAGTTGACTGCCTTAAGGGGCCATTCGTGCGGTTATAACGTTTCGCAACCATCTAGTTCACTGCTCCCCAACCTTTCTGGGACCATTGCCAGTGAGTGTAACCAGAAATTAGCCAGTACAACCCCCCCCCCCCCCCCCTGACCCTCATCCCTGCTCCCCTCCACCCTCGTCAACATTAGCGTCTAACTAAAAATTAGAATAAAAAACAATATTCTTTGAACACATTTGCTTTCAACATGAAAGTTATGTATATTTGTTGTAGATTACTAACCCACAAAGAAATAAGTTAATGAGACAATTGGTACTGCATGTTTGTAACAATCTGCTACAGAGCATGCTTCCTCTCCATCACTCCTCTCTCTGCTGACACATACTTCACCCATAATCTGCACCCACTCTTAAAATTAACCATGTTAAGATACGTGCACTATAATCATTACTTGCAATTTACTTGATGGCAGGACTCCTTACTTCTTAAATGACGAAAACGGAAACACTTCCACTGCAAATGCTTCATTTCCGACCGCAGCAGTTAAGAATAATAGTAGTAATAATAACCGTAATATGTAGGCCGTGCAATACTACAGTAGCCATTAAACGGTTACGTTTGTGTTGTACTATCAATTAGTTCGCTTATCTGTTGCGGATCGAATAATGAAGCAATTTCTGGATCATTGCGGAAACTACCTAAAATTCGGAGAAGCCATTTTCAAGAGATTTTCAAGCATACGTAGATCTACATGTCTCAATTTTACTGTAGTAGGCGCGTGGTACAAAGCACAAAATACGCATGCAAAGAGTGGATTATGCGACGAAGATGTTAATATATTATAGAAATAATTCAAAAGCCAGGATCGCTTATATACTGTTTACTGGATAACCGGTTTCAGCACACTAAAGTGGCCGTCATCGGATCTGGATGTAGATTAACATATATAAACCATTTGGATATAACGATACATGAGGCAGACCAGCTGATATAAAGTCATGTGCCTCATGTATCGTTTTATCTAAATGGTTTATAAATGTTAATCTACATTCAGATCCGATGATGGCCCCTTTAGTGTGTTGAAACCGGTTATCCAGTAAACAGTACTTAAGAGATCTTGGGTTTTGAATAATTTCTACAACAGAGTGAATGCCCGACTACGCACTATGTGTTCACTACAAAAAAATTGATATATTCCTTTCATAATCTGCAGTCTCCACCACATAGCGACACACGTTAATGATAGCATTTGAGAAAATGCAATTACTGGTAAATTACGTAATCAGTATTACAATTTTACAAAATGGTGGTAATAATAATAATCTTATAAAAATAATTTAGTTTAGTAACCGAAACACGGTACAGCCCTATTATTTTTACCCCTCAGAAAATTACATTTTATCTTACAGGGTAACTACCCAAGGTTAGGAACCACTGATTTAGTTGTTTCGTTATGCGTTTTGGTGATTTTTGAGGTGTTGGTGCTTATTTTTCTGCATTCTATCTGTAAACAACTAACTACTCTTACAGTCATTGGTCGAATTCGTAAATTATTTTCGAATTTATGCTTCTATCGTGATTATATTTTACAATTGTAATCTCCTGTCCAGTTATTAAATGTTCATTGAGCTGTTTCGGTGGGTAACACATATGTTAACGTTTACGACAGTAAACCTTTTTTGTCATTGTGACTATTTCCTCGTGTCATTGTCAAATTTTCCTGCTGTCATAAATATGTCTGTGTGGTGTGGTACCCATACTTGCAAGCTTAATTTGGCAGCCCATATTACTTATCATTTCAATAAGACGTTTCTGCTCGCGTGACATTATCATTTCCTTAAAATTAATTTGCATGATAATACTGGGTGCTTCCCTTCTCTGTAGGTCAGCAGAGGCTGGACTACATCATCTATGGGTATGCTAAACAGCACAACAGACACCCCACAAAGGCTAGATGAAGGGCAGAGTGAAGATTTTCTTCGGCCAACAGGGGTCCTAGCCTGCGACATAGCGATTTCCAGGGACGCACTTTACCACTAAGCCAAAAGATCTGACCAACAGTTATTGGTGTGAAACAAACAGATTTAGGGTTTAGTACAAATTACAAAACACGTCAAAAAAGCTTGTGTCTAAAAATAAACTTCAAGTAGATCATAGTTCGCTACAACTGATCAAGCTGCCCATACAAGGCTAAGGCTAATTGTTCGCCATAAAGCGATATGACCTATTCGTGGTCCCTATTTGGACAGTGGCACATCGCAAACGCCGACGCCCACCATTGGAGCTACAAGCTATGTTGAACGTGGTGCGATCGTATCCTTCATAGGCGACCTATTTCCAGGAGAACTGCTTTCATGCAGTCAGCTTCGAGTTAGAGTAGTATATATGACTCCAGACTCTAGAAACACAAACGTACATTAATTGCAATAAACACCAGTGACACACATACTTACACCGTTAATTATTACACTACTGCTTTTGAGAATGGTCTCGGTTCCAGGGCGTTTAAGTATATGCATACATCATCCACGTCCTCCTGTTAACAGTTATAATATGTGCTATGACAGCAACTGCAATCACTTTCTGCAGCAAAGACATCATTAGCAAATTCACGAATCTTTATTTCGGTCGTATGATATAAAAGGGAAATATTTTTATAAGTATTGGGCGACGAGGAATACATGAAAACATACCATTTTATATAAGGGAGGTATCGTCAGCAACCACTGATTTCTCCTCTCGAAGGACTGAGATCAACGGCCTTGCCGCAGTGGTTCCCGTCAGATCACCGAAGTTAAGCGTATCGACTTGGATGGGTGACCATCCGGTCTACCGAGCGCTGTTGGGAAGCGGGGTGCACTCAGCCCTCATGAGGCAAACTGAGGAGTTACTTGACTGAGAAATAGCTGCTCCGGTCGCACACTGGATCCATGCCGCTCCATATCCGCATCCAGTGAGACCTATGGGCTGATGATGACACGGTGGCCGTTCGGTCGGTCGGTATCTTTGGGCCTTCAAGGAGTTTTCTCGAATGACTGAATGTCGAAGTGGTAAAAGAATATGAAATAATAGCGCCAGATAATGCCCTGTTACAACTGACAATTTCGTAATGGGTCAAAAATTTCTATACACATACATAAAACAAGCGACCGGGCTTTGCACAGGTAGCGCCAAATGACTACGGCCGAACGACTTAAGTTGCCCAGCGGTAATTAATTGTGTAGAAAAGCCTTCGTCGTGAGTCACTCCATATTAGTAAAAACCGTATGAAAATCCCTGTATTATTCCGTGGGATAACCTTCGCGAGTAGACAGAAATCACTTACGGATAGAAACCGCGGCAGGGGACTTAATTTATAAAATGCACAGGTTTGCAAAATAAATAAGGAAGAAAACGTAACCCTAGATATACTTCAAAATGTCTGTTACGATTTTAAATGAGAATAGAGAACGTGAAGCAAATCAGCTTCCTCAGCTACCCAGGAAGTTAATTAACTGAGGATGATAAAACCTCTCTGAAGATTAAATGCCTAACTACATCGGATGAAAGAGCAAATTGCAAAAGAAGCTAGTAACTTAAAAATAGTAGTTTAAATATCTAGAATTGAAAAGACTTGTGAAACATAGAAATAAATGGAGGACATCAAAGCTACCGGTTAATTACAGATGAAAGAATTAATAAGAAACCGTACTATTTCGTATGTCTTGTTGGACATAAGCTTTATTGATATCCGTGTCATTACTAAAACTCAGCGTAATGTCAGTGGCAAGGTACTACAACTGTGACGTTTTCTTTAGTGAATTTCAATATTTTTCACAGCAGTTATTCATACAGCCATCAGTCTGTAGACGGAGCTCACAGGATACACATACTCTCCATCGGAGGTTCACAAAAACTTCCTGTCGTCTAAAAATATGTTACACTGCGAATGAAAGGAATTCAGGTTTTAGCTTATCAACATCGATGCAATGAAAGACTGGACATTAGCGTAATTGGAGACAGATGTGAAGGATGAGGAAGGCGGCAGGAGGAAGGAATCAATCCTGGTAGGTGCCTCATGCTATTTAGAGAGACGCCTTCTTTGACAAAGTAACACTAGAGACGAAGTTATATAAACTACCTTTCGAAAAAATTAAGCAGCCTCTCACCGAAAACCACGAATAGCACAAAATAGTGCGAGTAAAGTTTAAAAATTTACAATCTTATACAGAATCAAGTGTTTCTAAAGGAAGATTTTAGAGCTGAAGTGATTTCAAGAGAATATCCGTTAAACTGTGCGTAGGCCTCTTTGGTAAAGTAGACCATTCCATTCCGTACATGTACAGTACTGAGTCTTTTGCAATGATTTCAAGAGAACCATTTAGAGTTATTGCACGGATCTCTTGCAGCTACCGGTCGCGAGCTGAATAATATTGAGTGCAGTCGAGGATTTTCTTTGAAGTCCGCAATGCACTCCGTATCGGATACCAGTATTACCGGCGGGAGTTACAGCAGAAATCCACGTGCTCCTAATCAGGGTATTCATATTTCTTTTTACCGGGAAAGGAGAAGCTTTTCGTAGTGGATGTCAAGGTTGACTCAGTGTACATACAGAGAAGATACGATCATTACATGTGTTGTTTTATTCATTAGCGGCTAAGTATCTTAATATTGCACAATATCATTTCGTCTTCCTGATATCTGAATTATAATCATGCGGTATTTTAAATATAATACCTTCAAATTATTGCTGCATTATTTGGTTTTTAAGCGTACATTTTATTCCTTCAGGACATCTCCTCTGAAGAGGAAAGAAGTTAGTATTTTTCAATGGACCACATTAAATATCTACTTTCCAAGCAGACATGACAATTTCTCTTGAAAGTAGATAAGAAAGTAAAAAGTTTTCGTACCACTACTTTCTACTTACGTATACAGGGTGCCTATGAAGTCTAGCTATCGTTTCGAAAAATCATAACTTGGAAACTATTGGAGGTTGAGCAACATGATTTGTTGTCAAATGCTTATGAGATCTCTAAATTTTTGTTTTTTCTTCTGTTATGCCAGAACTGCATTGTGTGCCCCTCGCATATAAACACGATATCTGAGGTTTGGCCATGTTTGGTTCAGAATTGAGGCAACAACATTTCTGATTGCTCCACTAATTTGTACACGAAAGGTGGTAACGTCTGTTCTTATGTACACGCGATCCTTGACGTAACTCCACAAAGAAGAAGTCTTGTGGTATGACATCGGCAGAGTGCGGACTATCACCTCTCAGGAAATGTCATTCAGTACACCCCGGACGTTCGAACTCCAGTGTGGGGGTGCGTCATCATGCTGGAAGATAATGGACGGCTGCAGCTCTTCGATCATGTGCAGGTAAGCACTTCCTATTACGGTTTTCTCTGCGAAGAATAATAGGCCAGTCACTTAATAGTGCACTAGGTCACACCTACCATTAAGATTCGGGCCATCATGGACGTGTTCACGTGTGTTGTTTGCGTCTTCGTTGCACCAGTTCCTAATAAAGAGGCGATTCACTCGTTCGGAAATGGACGGAGGATGACATAGATGTTACTGCATACCAAATGTATTTGTCCAGACCCGTTTCACTGAGGAGGATTGTAGTCCATTGCTTCCTCTAAATAGTCCCACGAGCGTCGGAATGATAGATATGGAAAGAAGTGATCAAGGGCCACAAGATACCCTTAAGATTCAACATAGGGTATGCGAAAGAACTGGATCCTCTTCTATTAGCAGTGTACCATATGAGGAGCGAAGCGACGTCGAATGGATGCACACGACTACGGGTATGTATCTGTTATGTGAGCGTATTGTATAATTTTGGGAACACATTTAATGACCACGTCTTAAGACGTTTGTGGGTCTCAACATGTACTCAGTAAAATCGGCCTTGACATATTCAGCTCATTTTGTCTCTAAGCGATACCCAGAAGGCGCCCAATTTGACGCCACGTACCTTGACTTCCAGCAGGCGTTCGACGCTGATCCGCACTGTTGCCTAATGAAAAAAATACGAGATTAAGGAATATCAGACAAGTTTTGTGGAGGAAGTAAGACTGGTTTTAACGTCCCGTCGGCATCATTAGAGACAGAGCACAAGATCGAATTGTGTCAAGGATGGGAAAGGAAATCGGCCTTGCTCCCAGCATTTACCTGGAACTACTTTGAGAAATCAATTAAATTCTAGATCCGGGTGCCAGGACGCCAGTTTGAACAGTCGTCCCCCCGAATGCTAGTTCAGTGTACTAACCCCTGCGCCACCTCGCTCGGTTACGTGTTTTGTGATTGAATTCTATAGCTCCTAGCAAACATAGAGAGCAATCTTAAGAAGTAAAAGTAAGTTCGATGCTATCCCGAGGAAGTGTTATAGATCCATTATCTTTTACTTTACATTTCAGCGATCTAGCGGATATCGTAGGAAGCTGCTAGAATCTTTTCCCGGGCGCTACTGTTGTATGTAGAGAAGTCACAAAGCGATGAAATACAGACAACTGCAGGAAGACCTGTAGAGGATCGGTACTTTGTACAGGGATTGGCAGTTAAACCTCAGTATATACAGTTTTAATCTAATGTGCATAAAGAGGGAAACATATCCATTAGTATATGATTAACGACTGCAGAACAATTACGCGAAGCACTTCATCAATCAAATATCAGGAGGTATGCGATTTAAGGTGGAACGAGCATATAAAACTAATCGCAGATAAAGCAGATGCCTCCTGACAGAATCATTGGAAGAATCCATTTAAGTACAGTACATCCACAAAGAGGAAGCTTAAAAAACAATCGTTCGACGAATACCTCACTATCGCTCGTATGTCTGCAGTCCATACCAGAAAGGACTGATAGAAGAAATCTAAAAAAAGTTCGGCGCGTTCCTGTTCAGGTTCATTTACTAAACGCGAAAGTGTCATGGGACGCTCACCCAACCGCAGTGACAGAGTGTACTGCACATCACGATGTGATTTAATACTACATTGCCGAGGAAGCACGATCTAAGAAGAGTCAGTATAGCTCGCTCCTACGAATATACCGCAACAAAATTCAAGTGGCTCTAAGCACTATGGGACTTAACATCTGAGGTCATCAGTCCCCTAGACATAGAACTACTTAATCCTAATTAACCTAAGTACATCACACACATCCTTCCCGGAGGCAGGATTCGAACCTACGACAGTAGCAGCAGCGCGGTTCCGGACAGAAGCGCCTAGAACATCTCAGCCACAGCGGCCGGCCCCAACAAGGGTATTAAACTAAAGTTAGAGAGATTCCAGCTCACACGAAGACTTACAAAGGATTCTTAATCCCGCGTACCATTCGCAACTGGAACAAGCGAGGTAGGGAGTGCGTGCCTCACAAAGTACCCTCCGCCACACACCATGTGGTGGATTGCGGAGTACAGATTTAGACGTAGATGATATAAGGCAGCGTCGTAAATGGAAGCAATAAATAATCGAGATTCCCCTTATGCACTTTAGCTGCGGCACGAAAGGAATTTGAGGCGAATCACGTAAAAGGCTGGTGCGCCGGTTTCTTTATTGCTCCGGACGAAACAACAATAGAATTTATTTCATCACGGAAGTCCGTGACAAAACTGCGGAAGAGATGATAGGTACTATAAGCTTTCAAATTGATTACCGAGTGCACAATAAATTTTCGATTCGTGTTTGGTAAGGAGAAGTTTTTATAATATGCACCTAATATTTTAATACCTGTAAAATATTTGGAAAAGTATGTCCTTCCGAACGAATGTATGAATTCTCCGCCCTGCGAACTTTCCGCCCCTACTAGAAATCTGCAAACTCTCCGCCCCATGCAGCCGGACCGTCCGAATCACCTTGCTCTACCTGTTCCCTGGACTCGGTCGAACTCCGCCCGCACAATCCCGTCTGCCTGTTAGTATCGCTCTAGTTTTCATAGACTTCACATTGTGCCACTTGGATATTACCATCTCAATATTTGTGATATGGAAGTTTCAACAACAGTTCGTGGTAAGCCTATTATGAAGAAGATGGGACTGTGATTTGGCGCTATTCAAAACAAAGAGAAGCATTGCCGGGGAAAGCTTAAACCCAAGGATTCTACAGTGCTCATTTCGCACGAGCATCAATGTGGAGCTCCGGATGACGCAAGGTTGGAAGTAGAGAGGACTTTGAACCAGGCAAAGAAGAGGTAACGAGAGGAAAATACGTCTATTTCCAAAATCTATTCAGAGGAGCTAGGTTGCTTGCATAATCGAGGGTACGACTTTGTGGCAGAAATGCCAGAGCAGCGAACGACGAAGAGGACGTTATACAAGCAAAAGGCAAAGTCGCAGGGAAGTGAGAGGGATCCAGAGACAAGAGAAGAGATTGATCTTAAAGCAGAGCATTCATTATGAACGATTGAACGATGGCAGCAGTTTCCTGTTAAGCGACCATAAACCAGAAGACAGGATAATAGTTTTTTGTGGAAGAGCAGGAAGAGAGGTTCTAAGGAGTAAACGAGACATTTTTATGGATGGTACGTTCAATTGCTGTAGCAAACAGTTTTCACAGATATATACAATTCATGCAGATTTTGGAAGTAATAAAAATGAGACTAATATCTACCCAGTTGCATTTGCATTATTACCAAATAAAAGGAAAGACACATACATCCGATTTTTCAGAAATGTGCTGAAGAATATTCCTCAATGGAACCCTGCAAGTGTGACTGTAGATTTTGAGTCAGCAGCGATTTATGCAATTATACGTAAGTTACCAACTTCCTCAGTGCATGGACGCTATTTTCACATGAGAAAGTCTCTCTGGAGGTTAAGTACAGGATCTTGGACTCACTCGCTAATATAAATAAAATGAAGCAGTGAGTTAACAAATTCCCATGTTTGCTGCTCTGGCGTTTCCACGGACTGAAGATGTATGTGATGGCTGGCTGGAGATACATTCACAGGCACCTGATGTTCTTAGGCTTTCTGACTTTTTCGACTATTTTGTAGAGAGATGGTTGGAAAATGAAGAAAACCTTATCAGCCTTTGGAGCTGCTACAAACGGCCTCATCGAACAACTAGCTCCGTAGAGGGTTGGAATAACAAAAATTAACAATATGCTCTCCAAACCAAACCCTAAAATTAGTGATGTAATTACCTGCATGGAAACAGAAGCAGAAAATTCAGAGTGCGCGTTAATGAGAACAGAGCGGAGCATGAAACGTAAAAGAAAGAAAACAGTGTACATGAAACGGGATGAAAGGCTGGAGAAAATATTGGAAAAGTACGAGGAGGATGGAGAGATAAAGACTTGCTTGAAGGCTATCTCCTACCTTCAAAAACTAGACTAAATAATCTATCAGAATATATATATAAATAAAAAATATTAAGGAAATGTAAATAGCAATCTTTAAAAAAATAAAAAAAAACAGAAACAAAATGAGATAAAAAAATTTGGCGAAGCTTATAAGCTGACTTTAAACACGACTAAACGACAATAAAATTACTTTCGCCATTTAGCTAGTCCAAAGCCTGGATAAAGTGCGACGGGAACCAGATTATTTTTAAAAGTGGTGGTATGTGATTTCTAACGCAGCTAAACCCAAAGCGCCACTAGTCCGATGCCTCAGTAGCGTTTACAAATTAACAGTTAAAATTAAGCTACACTACACATGTGTGAACATGATGCCACTTAATATTCCGTGCATTTAATAAGTGCACTTTTATGAAAATATATCTAATGACAATGACTGCTGTTTGGTGCTGTAAAAGAACCGAATCTTCTTGTTGTACTGAAATATTCTAAAATCTCTGTGAAGTCTTATTTTGTTCTATCTACTGTCTATTTGTTGTTTATCGTACCAAGCGAGGTTAGCGCAGTGGCTAATCAGGGCTCAATCATCTGGCCGTCCATAGTCATACTGTATTTGGTTTTCCTTGTTTAAGCAAATGCTATGAAGATTCCTTAAAGAGGTCGTGGTAGCTTCCTCCCCTCCCCACCCCCCCCCCCCCACCTCTCCCGTAACCAACAATCCCAGCGAAATCTAAATCTCTAATGACCACAACTGTGGACGTGACACGAAACACCAAACGCAAAATTGGTTTTGTCTAGGTTGTAATGATGGCTGATCATATACTGAACTAAAATTAAGCATATCTTTGGAATGTAAACTTGTTTTTTGTAAGTTCCCATTCACTTTAGCAAGACGCGCACTAATGATGCAAAGATGAGATTCCTGACTTATTTAAATATTAAGTTATTGAGTGACTTGGCGGTATTTGCCGTGATCAATTTCGAGCTCACACAGAACTTCCTATTTTGCTATCTACACGTCGAATATTTTGTTCTGCTTCAGACTGACGTTTACGCAGTGGTTTATCTATGTATTTTGGAACCCAACGCGGACTTCTGTCATCCTCACCAATTACCATCCTCACAAAATCATTTATTTATTTCCTAATTCCGATAGGCCCATTCTTACGTTTGAGGTGCTGTCTAGATAATGTATTTCTGTTTACAGTTAGACTTATTCCTAAGGTTTTAAGGTTTAAAAATTCAACCAAGCTTGAAAACTTTTAACAAATAGATCAAACTCGTGCCTTTGGTAAAGAGATTACAACAATAATAGTACAAACTGTGATTTTTAATTCAATGAGCCATCCAAGTTCTAAAAATATTCTCATGCTGTGGCTGATATAGAAGGAGTCCGACGTTAACTGTTAGTTAACACTTTGTTTTGCTCATTGTCTCTTAAACAAAAACGAATGAGTAATGTTCGTTTTTAAATTTTTTGTCACTTTTTTGACGATTCAACTGTTAGATTTCCAAGACAGTCAAAGGTCACTGACAGATGTCAGGAAAGAAAATATTACTACTACTTTCATAGGATTCTTCTTCATTTGCTCTTTCTTCAACTAATACACTTCTTTCGCATGACAGCTATGAGCAAGATTTCCTACGTTTTCTGTAAGTCGCTCAGTTTTATTAAGAACCACCTCCTTAATAGGTTCTTAATGTTTGTTAATCTCGTTAATTTTTGATCATCTACAAATGCACTCTTGAACTATAATATTTTAGCACCTTCTTTCATGTCCTTTGGGTCGAGTGCTTCTCTGACGTAAGTTTAACAAATTTCAGCATTGAACCAGCCAACAAATGACCCTTCAAAAACCTGACCGCAATTTACTTGTTAATTTATTTATTTACTTCTTTGGTGCTTCACTTGGGCAACGTCGCTGTGTATGTGTTCTAGACGAAATTTCTGCATAAATTAATAGAATAATTTTTATTTTACTTTTAATTAGTAATAACTCTGAACGTAAAAACATATACATATCAGAACTAATAAAACTGAAATTGTTACATGCAACATATAGTATGGCTAGTACCGTACGGCTTGAGCATGCTAGCTCGCGTCCCCAGGGGATTAGTGGGCCCTTCCTCGACCTTTTCTGGGCGGAAAATTCACAGGGCGGAGAATACACGACACCCTTTCGAACAGGTCTCGGAGGGCACAACGGTACGGACCGACTCTGTCGTAGTCAGACGATGGGGCGTGACTGAATGTGGATCTGTTGGAGCGTGTCAGCACGTCGCTCTCCCCTCGTTGTTAGTTTTCATGACTGGAGCCGCTGCGGCTGAGTCAGGCATCTCCTCAATTGGCCTCACAAGGGCAGTGTGTATCACACTCTACAACAGCGCTTGGCAGACACGAACGGTCGGTCGTCCACCCAAACCGTACCAAGCCTGACAGCGCTTCCCTTCTGTGATCTGACGTGAACCGGTGTTACCACAACGCCAAAGCCGTTGGCATTTGGAAAAAAAGGGTGGTCATATCATTTGTAACAGGTGCCGACAGGAAAGTACGGGCGAGCGGCTCTCCGCTGTAGGAGGGTGGGGCCGGCCGAAGTGGCCGTGCGGTTAAAGGCGCTGCAGTCTGGAACAGCAAGACCGCTACGGTCGCAGGTTCCAATCCTGCCTCGGGCATGGATGTTTGTGATGTCCTTAGGTTAGTTAGGTTTAACTAGTCCTAAGTTCTAGGGACTAATGACCTCAGCAGTTGAGTCCCATAGTGCTCAGAGCCATTTGAATCATTTTTTAGGAGGATGGTGGTGCAGACGACGTGGGCAACCCACCTATTGCTAAAACCATTTATGAAGAATCATAAATGAACGTAAACCAGTGTTTCTGTAGTAGCAGATTTCAGGTGGCGTCATTGACTCTTAGGTACGAGCATTCTGGCACAGACGTGACCAGGCACGTGTTCCTCACTGTCAGTAGCGTACAGATTAGCCACCTCTGCATAGCGGCAGGCGGCTACTTGCAAAATCACGATGGCGGGGCAGGGACGTGACGACCGATGACCACAAATAGGGAGGCTCCACCAGCAGGTCTGTCCGTCGTGTTGAACGCGGATGCACAGTCTCCAGAGCAGCGGCACTGTGCTTCCTGGATCTCACTGCGTGTATCGGACCACGTGGGAGCTATGGAGGACTCACTGCCAAGAGACCAGGACAGAGGTCGGTAGTTTGCGTCCTGGGGATGGTGGTAGTATCTGCATCGTAAGTTCACCCCCAAATGGCTCCGATTGAGCGTCATAGCATGGTACAGCTGTATTGATGGTGATCGGCTGTGCCGTCCGCTGTGGCCGAGTGGTTCTAGGAGCTTCAGTCCGGAACCGAGCTGCTGCTACGGTCGCAGGTTCGAATCCTTCCTCGGGCATGAATGTGTGCGATGTCCTTAGGTTAGTTAGGTTTAAATAGTTCTAAGTCTAGGGGACTGACGACCTCAGATGTTAAGTCCCATAGTGCTTAGAGCCATTTGAACCATTTGATCGGCTCATCCTGGGGGTTTACAAGCCTCTGTATGCTGCTTACCGCGCGGAAGAAACCGTGTTTCTGAGTCACGTTGAAATGTCTAGAGAAGAGACCAGTGACAGTTCTGGCTGTTGCCATACGCCAGTGGGCCGTACCGCAGAAGCATTCCTGAAGGTTGATCAGTGTCCCGGCAGCTGACCTGTGGAAGTTCTGTGTGCAAAAGTCTCGCAGATGCCGAGCTGCTTTGCATACGGAACGTTGCCTGCGGCTGCTGGAGATGGCTGCACAGTAGTTACAACTCCGGGTGTGTTAGGTGCCATTACATACAGAAGGGCATCACTCGAGACTGTGTTTTAATTACTACACAGACAAAGAAGTACCATGCAGAAATATTACGTCTTGCTGACTCTTTAGCCGTCCAAATATTACGAAAGTGTTGCTGGTGCAGGATTTTGTGCATGAACTGACCCTTCGATTATAAATGTTACATGGGATTCATGACCCATGGATTATAAATGTTACATTAGATTCATGTCGGGCGATCTTCGTGGAGAAACGACACGCTCGAATTGTCCAGAATGCTCTTCAAACCAATCGCGAACGGTTGTGACCCGGTGACCTGGCGCACTGTCATCCACAAAACTGCATCGTTGTTTGGGAACATGAAATCCATGAATGGATGCGGATGGTCCCCAAGTAGCTGAACGTAACCGTTTTCAGGCAATTATCGGTTCAGTGGGACCAGATGCCCAGTGCATACAAGTAAACACAGCCCTCACCGTTACATAGCCACCACCAGCTTGCACAGTGCCGTATTGCTCGCTAGGGTCCATAGCTTCGCCACACTCGAACCCTATCATCAGCTGTTATCAATCAACATCGGGATTCATCTGACCAGGCCATGGGTTTTCGATCGTCTAGGGTCCATTCGATATAGTCACGAGACCAGGAGACGAGCTGTGCAGTTAGTAAGGCATTCGAGTCGCTCGTCTCCTGCTGTAGCCAATTAACGTCAAATTCCACTGCACTGTTGTAACAGATAGGTTCGTCGTGTGTCCCATATTGACTTCTGCGGTTATTTCACGCAGTGTTGCTTTCTCTTAGCAGTGACAACTCTATGCAAACTCCGCTTCTCCCGCTGCGTTGTATGCAATGCGAGGCAATTCCTGACATTAGCTATTCTCGTCACACTCTTGCCACTGTAAATCCAGGAATATGGAATTCCCTATCCATTTCCGTAGTGGGATGTCCCACGCGTCTAGCTCCAACTATCATTCCACGTACAAAGTCTGTTAATTTCCGTCCCGCGGTCATAAGCATGTCGGAAACATCCTTACGTGAATCAGCCGACTACAAATAACAGCTCCGCCAATGCATTACATTTTTATACCTTATGTATGCTGTACTACAGCTGTATGAATAGGTGCATATTGCTATTGCATGACCTTAGTCACCTCAGTGTAACGTAAAACAGTCGTCAGCTTTGTGGTTGGTTCGAATGTCAAAAACTGTAAATATTCGAAGCCATGTCACGTAAAACACGAAATAAATTAGTAATCAGCGTAATGTGCTGTGGTAATCAAAACAAAAATTAATTTAAATTGATACAAGATCACTCACTTCTTGTGAGTTTTAGGGCTTAACGTCCTGTCGACTTCGACGTTATTAGAGACGGCACAGTTATCAGACATATGGCATTCTCATCATGCGCTCGCATTACGGCTAAGATTTACTGCGGCAGCAGTCTCGTGAACACAGTTTAAGTATTGGGGCACGGAAGTGTAGTGCTTGTCAAAAATTTTGAAATAATATTGGGTTGGTGGCAAAGCATTAGAAACCCAATGAGGGAACTAGTAATATAATGCGTGCAGCTGCAAGGGCACCCTTAACAATAGTTCCTGTAACAGGTAAAATCGTACAGAAACTGTAGCATTCAACTGTAATTTAGCAGAGTAGGAACGGATTCTTTGTTTACTAAAAGCAACTGCACTTCTAATCAAAGTATCTAACATTTTACTTACTCATATCACTAACAAACAATGGATTCGACGGCGGATGATAACTGTGAACCTGCTGTTACTCTGCAAACGTTCCACTTTCACTTCAGCTGGTTGAGTACTTCCCGGACAATCACAGGCATGCAAGTCCTCCTGCTGGCGGAGAAATGGTCCATTGATCACAATATGGTCTGGCAACATCTTGTGTCTAAAGGATCTCAAAGCTGTTTCGCACTATCAGTGTTACCTTAATGGGTGCTTCAGCCCACTAAATATGTCAGCCACCCCACCAACTCCATATTATAGTTATCAATCATCGCCCCATCGTTGCAAATGATGACTAGACAAAAACGAGTCGAATTTGGAATTACTTTATCGTGGAGAGCAAGCGTGAACGAAATTCTAAAGGATCTCAAAGCTATTTCGCATTATCAGTGTTACCTTAAGGGCTGCTTCAGCCCACTAAATATATCAGCCAACCCCCTAACTCTTTATTATAGTTATCAACCATCGTCCTATCGTTGCAAATGATGACTAAACAAGAACGAGTCGAGTTAAGAAATACTTTATCGTGAAGACCAAACGTGAACAAAACTATGTTAATTGACATTACTTACAAGTTCTTTATATCGCTCGCTGACGTACTACGACTGCGAGAGACCGATAATCTCTGACTCGTGATATAAAAACTCTGTGGATATAATGTGGAACACTACGTCTATAATGGAGTTACTTCAGACTGAGAATTGGGAGAGTAGGATCGCATTTTTATAAGCTGCTATCTTGAGTACGGAATGAAATTTGATCAGTTGTGATAACATTTCATCAAACTCAAGAGGATCACGTGTACTGAAATGTGGCCAGGAAAATCGTTTGTGGAAAACTATAATTTAATGAATGGGGAAGATACGTTCAACTCTTTGCTTATTTTAACTTCTCCCTTGTTTGTGGCTCGGAACATTATTTGGTGTGTCGTAACTAGTAGGGAATTTTGTATACTGGGAAATCAGTAGAGTCGGCACCACAATCGTGTATGCTCTATTTTAAGACATTAAGTTTCGGACTTTATCCCAATTGATACACAACTGGGACACTGATTCTCATTCTGCAGAGTGAGCACGTCATGGCAACCAAGACGGCTTCCCCACGGCGTAAGATTGTGCCTCTGATTATTTTAAGAAGTTTCAGAGTCGACGATTGCCGGGATTCAATAGAGCCACAGAGACTTTATTCCAGGTGGAGTAACACTCACTGGAAGAGTGAGAGATAATTATGCGAAAATACTGGGGAAGCGACTTCCCTCGCCCAAAAGTTTCCGTTCAAGTAACTTGATATTATTCAGTCATAATAATTTATCTTTAATTTCAGACGGGGAGGGAAGTTAAACACTGGCGCGAAGTACAATGAACTACACGTACTAGAACCCTGTACCATTCGAAAAAAGCATTATGAAGGACCACTATCTGGACTTCCTCAGACCGTTATCTTTCACATAAATTGCTATCAAACTGTTATTCAACCATATAACCCGCCGATAGAGCATTACCTTAATAAAAAATATTCGCCACAGACGTTAGGTGAAGAACTGCTTATTGCTTTTCTTGCACTGAACTTGTAACCCCTTTGGACCTTTTTCCGAGGTCTTGTAAACATCTTTTATTCCTTCGAGAAAGACAACCATTTAGATAATTTGTGTAAAGTCATTGCAGTAACAGTTACCTCCGTCGCGTTCGACATGACGCTGCGATCACAGTTACGCTAATGATTTACGGGTACGTTCGTACTAAAAGAAAATTTTAAAGAAATCCATTGTATTCAATAACAAATCATTGTGTCAAATAATATTCACTTCTGTTAACCCGTTGTATTTCATGAAAATGATGTCAACAGCTACGCATCACTTCACCTGTTTTCAGATTTTAGGAGCCAATACACGCTGCATATATCGCTCCAAATGCTTAATTAAAACCCCTAACGGACCATTTTAGGCGGAATACCGCCACATCAGATGCGCCGTGAATATAGTCGAGCCCTCGGTCGGTATCGGCTGGAATGCGGCCGACTGGAACCAACGCTGGCGAGCGAATCTCATTAGCGCCAAAGTTCGGCAAAATATTGGCAACTCTCCATAAATAGGCACAGTAAATTATTTCAGGGCTGTTTGTTTCTTTGCATGTGAACTGATCCGCACGCACTGGATTTTCGCCGCATTATTTTGAACGGTCACCGAAACAATGGGCAGCTGATTTAAAATTTTACCCCAAATAGCGCGCCCTCCGATCATTCCATTTGTTTGACAGAAAAACGTTTTTCGTGTGCCGCACATAATACGCCATTGCATCCCGATTTTCGGTATTCGTTTTCGCTCTCTGCAGTGAAAAACAAAAAAGGTCGGAATGAATTTTATATCGTTTTTGTTATTTACGAGAGAAATAAAAGCAATTTTCGCGTGCAGTCCTAGTGGAACGTTGGCGACGCTCAGGCAAACCTCATTCCGGTACTATCTCCACTATCGACACTTTATTCATTTATTGTCTTTAAATGATTCACTTAAGACTACCACTCCTAATTGTTCAGTCACTATGAAGGTGAGTTCACTTCTTTACGTTCGACAGACCGCAATTCTTACCTCAGCATCTACTACAGACCTACATTAAAATGCTTTGAAGTCATTACCTTCAGAAAACTACATCTTCCTTTTACTTTTACGCAAGCATGATTCACTGCTGTTGAAGCAACATTATCTTTTACAGATATTTCTGTAAAATATTCTTTGGAAACAAAATCTTACAAAATTTGCTACCGTATTGAGACTATTTACGATAGCGTGAAGCGAAGCCAGAATCTTGCCTTTTACAGACAAGTCCTACTCCAGACCTGTGCCAGAAGCACACACGATGAAACCTCAGTTTCAACTCTGCACGTAGCTATTTCCCGGTTCCTGGAGTGTTAATCTAGCAAGAAATACTGGATAAATACTGTGAAATTCGATAACGATGTTTACAGGAGAGATTCTGTATATTTGCTGCCACGGAGACCACACGACAAAAGGATTTCTGTAATTTCTGATGTTTATAGTGTGCATATCAATAAGCCAAAGCACTAATACCAAACTTTCAGAAATTGTCGACTTAATAGGCTTCGAGGTTTACCGAGCGTCTTTAATACTCTAAGGTAGGGCCAAAATTCGAAAACGCTGCGTGCCTTTCTGGTGAAGCTGTCACCTTGGTTGGATTCCCGGCTGATGCAAATTTTTTAACAGAGCTGCACATTCTACGAGCATATCTATAAATCACAATGAAACAGAGATGGAAAAAAATCCGTAGCACTCAAGACAGGTAAGCGCTGGATGACTGTTTCAAGAATTTTTTGATGAAAACCTACGTCTTCTTATTTCTAAATATATATTCCACATAAAACTCCATTTCTGACTGCTAATATGAATTCGTACTTATCGATTTCTTACCAAAGACTAGCTTAGCGACAGCCGCTTCGCTAGCGTAGACTGTACGGTATACACAGATTTTTCTTTAATGGAATTTTGATGTTTACTAATTGCATCACCTAAGTTTTTAACGTTAATTAAGGCCAAAGGAACACGGTCTTTTCTAATGTACTTCTGACCAAACAGCGATTCTCGTAGCTGCAGTCTGAGGTCTTCGTCAATACTTCCTTTTGTGTTCTTGAGGTGCACATTTTTCTTTAAATTCAAATACCAGTTTTCATAGATTTAGCTAAAATGTGTTGTAATGTCAAGAAACATTATGATAACAATTTTCATCCCTTATTTCACTCCCTTAGGTGTTGAATTTTCAAAAAAACATTATAACAAGTATTTTTTAAATTTCCACTTAGGAAACCAAATACAAATTTTCAGAAATTTTGTTTCAAAAATGCATTCGTAGTGGAATATTTCCACAAAACATTCATCTCCTATTTTAATCCCATAGGGTTTGAATTTCCAAACCCACTGGAAACGTATATATGCACACCCATCAAAAAAAGTTTTGCATTACCCCAGTTCAGAGAACTCCTGAAGATAGACGTTAACTGTGGATATTGTATCACAGACACAGTCCCAGCGACTGTTCAGAGGTGTCACTAAGCAGACCCAAAGACGTAAACAGCCATGCATGAACAGCGCTTATTGGACGGAGGAGGTCCGACAGCCAATCAGTTTACTTTGTGCCAGGGAGGGCTCTCAACAAGGGAGGTGTCCAGGCATCTCGGAGTGAACCAAAGTGATGTTGTTCGGACATGGAGGAGATATAAAGAGAAAGGAAGTGTCGATGACATGCCTCGTTCAGCCCGTCCAAGAGCTAGTACTGCAGTGGACCACTACCTACGGATTATGGCTCTGAGGAACCCTGACAGCAACGCCACCACGTTGAATAATGCTTTTCGTGCAGCCGCAGGACGTAGTGTGAGTCGTAACACGATGCGCAATAGGCTGTATGACGCAACACTTTCACTCCCGCTGTCCTTGGTGAAGTCCATATCTGCAACCACGACACCATGCAGCGCGGTACAGATGGGCCGAACAATATGCCGAATGGACCGCTCAGGATTGGCATCACGTTCACTTTACCGATGAATGTCGCATATGCATTCAACCAGACAATCGTCGGAGACCTGTTTGGAGGCAACCTAGTCAGCCTGAGCGCCTTAGACACACTGTCCAGCGAGTGCAGCAAGCTGGAGGTTCCTGCTGTTTTGAGGTGCCATTATGTGGGGCCGACGTACGACGCTGGTTGTAATGGAAGGCATCATAACGGCTGTGCGATACGTGAATGCCATCCTCCGACCGATAGTGCAAACACATTGGCAGCATATTGGCGAGGCATTCGTCTTCATGGACGGCAATTCGCGCCCCCATCGTGCACTTGTGAATGACTTCCGTCAGAATAACGACATCGCTCGACTAGAGTGGCCACCATGTTCTCCAGACATGAACCCTATCCGACATACGTGGGATGGATTGAAAATGGCTGTTTATGGACGACGTGACCCACCAACCGCTCTGAGGGAGTAGGACAATCTGGACCAACAGTGCATTGATGAACTTTTGGTTAGTATGTCACAACGAATACAGGCATGCATCAATGCAAGAAGACATGCTAACGGGTATTAGAGGTACCGGTGTGGACAGCAATCTGGACCACCACCTCAGAAGGTCCCGCTGTATGGTGGTACAACATGCAATGTGTGGATTTCATGAGCATTAAAAAGGACGGAAATAAAGTTTATGTTGATCTCTGTTCCGAATTTCTGTACAGGTTCTGGAACTCTCAGTGATGCAAAACTTTTTTTATGTGTGTATATTTGTAACTGAGAATCCAAGTACAAATTTTCAGAGATTTCGTTTCAACGAAACATTTTCTTAAAAACATTTACCCCCCATTTTTCCTCCCTAGAGGAAATCCACTAAAATACTTTTGCTTTTACTTCTAATCGAGAAGTTAAGTACTAATTTTGATAGATATAGCTTGAAAAATGCGTTCGTAGTGCTTTAATAAGGATTTGTTTTTAAGAAAACATTCATCCACTATTTCTCCATAGGGTTAAAATTTCCTAAATTGCTGAAACACGTATTTCTTTATTTCTGAGCGGTAGTTTTATCTTCAAAATTCCTTAATAGTGACATTTTCCCAAAAACATTTCATACGCTACTTCACCCACTTAGCGGTGGAATTTCGAGAAACTCCTTCTTTAATGGCGCCTCCTATATAAGATCAACACACTCTCCAAATTTCCAGTCTCCGTCCTCAGCGGTCTGGGCAGGTCGATGATGAGTCAGACAGATAGGACCTTCCCTTTCATATATAGGGAGATTTATTAAAGTTTGTTTAAATTGGAAAAATATTTCTTTTCATATTTACGCATTTTACTCGTCATAAAAATGGGTATGGACGCATGCACCTTTCTTTAAAAATTTACTTCAGTTGGGATTTGAACCCAAGCCCTACAGCACTTTACCAGAGAGCCACGCAGCATGTTGAAATTTTGCCCTTACCTCAGGGTATTAAAGACGCTCGAAAAATGTCGAACCTGATTTCCTCCAGAATTTATAAAAGTTGCACTGAACTGCTTTGGGATATTGATATTAGATTTCCGAACTTCACGTACCAGAAATATGAAAAAATTACAAAAGTGCGATTGCCGGCTGTTCTCGTTATAAGCGAGAGAGAGAAACACTTGACAGAACTGTTGGTGTGTGGCGGGCCGTGCGAGAGTCGTGCGTAGGCAGCTCAATGAGAGAAAGTTTCAAATAGTGGACACTTAACTCCATGATTAGAACATCGTTCTGTAGGTACATACAACTATAGACGGTAAACTTTTAACTGAAAATATTTCAAGTAGTTTTCTAGGTGCCAGTTTTTTGCTCTAGCATATTTATTATACCTATCACAAATGAAGCATAGTGATGAACAGAATGAATTTTATTAATTTGTTTATATCCTGTGTGGAGCGATGTTTGTTTTCCTTTGTACAGCCAATATGTAACCGAAGAAGGAAACCTCAAAGTACTTCTACAAAATCTTGTCACGTTTCGTGCGCCCCCCCCCCCCCCCCCCCCCTGTTGGCGGTTCAAGTCGTCCTCGGACATGGGAGTGTGTTGTCCTTAACGTAAGGTAGTTTAAGTAGTGAGTAAGCCTAGGGACCGATGACTTGTACAATTTGGTCCCATAGAAACTTACCACAAAATTTAAATAACAGCAATACTTAGCTTTGTCAACTTTTAAGCCTTTTGTTTTTCTTTTTCTTTGGATTCTGTGTCAGAATGTGCCCTGAATGCAATTCCTTCTGTTATATAAGGTTTAGATACACGAAATCCTATAAAAATGCCATGTGATTATAATTTTTAAAGTTGCAGAGAAGAACAGTAGAGCTTACTTTGCATCTCGTGGTCGTGCTGTAGCGTTCTCGCTTCCCACGCCCGGGTTCCCGGGTTCGATTCCCGGCGGGGTCAGGGATTTTCTCTGCCTCGTGATGGCTGGGTGTTGTGTGATGTCCTTAGGTTAGTTAGGTTTAAGTAGTTCTAAGTTCTAGGGGACTGATGACCACAAATGTTAAGTCCGATAGTACTCATAGCCATTTGAACCATTTTGATTTTGAAGCTTACTTTGCCCAATGTAATGACGACGGTCGTAAGTAGACACTTGAGTGAATGCCGCAAGCATACTAAGATGTACAAGTTCATGAGCTAACAATAATAACGTGTAAGTAACCGAGCTTCTAGCCAAGGTACGTGCAGCTGGCGTACTTGGCCCAGTCTATTAGCCACCTTTCCATGTAGGAATTTGAAAATTGGCAGACAAAGCAAGAGTGTTACATATAAAGTGATTAACTGCCCGTTTCCTGAGCAACTCTGAAAGCTGACTTAACTTCTGGTCTGTAAAATGATGCAAAGAAAATAGACGAGACGTACCGCTAGACGCGGTTTTAATACATATATGTTAATTCTAATCAGCGCCGTTTCTACGACGTTAGCGAACATATCGATTTTTCAAAAATCATTTTGCAGCGCACATCTTTCTCAAGAGTATAATACACTAGTGGCCATTAAAATTGCTACACCACGAAGATGACGTGCTACAGATACGAAATTTAACCAACAGGAAGAACATGCTGCGATATGCATATGACTAGCTTTCCAGAGCATTCACACAAGGTTCGCACCGGTGGCGACACCTACAATGTACTGACATGAGGAAAGTTTCCAACCGATTTCTCATACACAAATAGCAGTTGACCGGCGTTGCCTGGTGAAACGCTGTTGTGATGCCTCGTGCAAGGAAGAGAAATGCGTACCATCACGTTTCTGACGTTGATAAAGATCGGATTGTAGCCTACAGCGATTGCGGTTTATCGTATCGCGACATCACTGCTCGCGTTGGTCGAGATCCAATGACTGTTAGCAGAGTATGGAATCGGTGGGTTCAGGAGGCTAATAACGGAACGCCGTGCTGGATCCCAACGGCATCGTATCACTAGCAGTCGAGATGACAGGCATCTTATCGGCATGGCTGTAACGGATCGTGCAGCCACGTCTCGATCCCTAACAGATGGGGACGTTTGCAAGACAACAACCATCTGCACGAACAGTTCGACGACGTTAGCAGCAGAATGGACTATCAGCTCGGAGACCATGGCTGCGGTTACCCATGACGCTGCATCACAGACAGGAGCGCCTGCGATGGTGTACTCAACGATGAACCTGGGTGCACGAATGGCAAAGCGTCATTTTTTCGGATGAATCTAGGTTCTGTTTACAGCATTATGATGGCCTCATTCGTGTTTGGCGACATCGCGGTGAACGCACATTGGAAGCGTGTATTCGTCCTCGCCATACTGGCGTATCACCCATCGTGATGCTACGGGGTGCCATTGCTTACACGTCTCGGTCACTCTTGTTCGCATTGACGGCACTTTGAACAGGGGACGTTACATTTCAGATGTGTTACGACCCGTGGCTCTACCCTTCATTCGATCCCTGCGAAACCCTACATTTCAGCAGGATAATGCACGACGGCATGTTGCGAGTCCTGTACAGGCCTTTCTGGATACAGAAAATGTTCGACTGCTGCTCTGGCCAGCACATTCTCCAGATCTCTCACCAACTGAAAACGTCTGGTCAATGGTGGCCGAGCAACTGGCTCGTCACAATACGCCAGTCACTACTCTTGATGAACTGTGGTATCGTGTTGAAGCTGAATGGGCATCTGTACCTGTACGCGCCATCCAAGCTCTGTTTGACTCAATGGCCAGGCGTATCAAGGCCATTATTCCGGCCAGAGGTGGTTGTTCTGGGTACTGATTTTTCAGGATCTACGCACCCAAATTACGTGAAAATGTAATCACATGTCAGATCTAGTGTAATATATTTTTCCAATGAACACCCGTTTATCATCTGCATTTCTTCTTGGTGTAGCAATTTTAATGGCCAGTAGTGTATATAACGAATATATGTTTGAGGAAATGTAAGACACGTTATTTGGTCTTAAGTGCGCCAAAGTATCTCTGTGGATACGGTCTTCGAGAACTCTTCCATAGGGAAATTGTGAGGGCCCATTTTCCTTCCAGAGCCTTAGGCATGTGTTTGTTCTTTCTTGATTTTGACAGTTGGCTATACAGTGTCACGCTTTTTTACACAGTATCCCTGTATGCACGCAACTGAATTTTGCTCTTTGGAATTCAAACTTGTATATTTTGTTATGGAAGTCATCAAACTTTATTTAGGACAGTAGAAATTAATGTACTGTGGTACCTCTCCTACTCCCAGTCGGCCTGTTTGACATCCTAACCTTCTTAAAAAAAACTCGAAATTAATACTGGGTGGGATTATTTGCGACCAGGAGAATAATAACTCTCCAAAAAATTTGTATTCTCTATTGTCTATTAGCTAATAACGTTCTCTTTTGTGTGATATAAAATTAAACATGGATATCATAAAACCAGTAAAAACAAAAGACAAGCAAGTCAGTACACATTTCTTCAATCCTATGCTCCCAGGATATTTTTCTCTCTAATCTTGCTAAAGCTTTACACGACGTGCTTTCCTTTCTGTGAAAGAATCTATTACCTCACCAAAATTCGTCAAACTTTTTGCTACATTAAAAATCAACAAGTCGTTTTCTAATAGTGAAAAAGCTGTTCATACGAATAGTACCCGAGACTAGTGTGGTTTCTCGATTTGAATACGTCCATTTTGTCACTGTCTGCTACATAAAAGTCCGGGTTCCCTGGTTCGATTCCCGGCGGGGTGAGGGATTTTCTCTGCCTCGTGATGACTAGGTGTTGTGTGATATCCTTAGGTTAGTTAGATTTAAGTAGTTCTAAGTTCTAGGGGATTGATGACCATAGATGTTTAGTCCCATAGTGTTCAGAGTCATTTGAACCATTTTTTGCTACATAAAACGTAATAGGCCGTTCCAGTATTGCAGCAACTGAAACACAAGCCAAATAAGCGAGACTAATTTGGCATACGTGGTTATTTTTATTTACCCCATTTACATAAATAATACGATAGAATATAATTCACGAAGTGCCAATATCAAATGCATTCTAGGCCTACTTCAAGCAAAAACTTTAATTTTAGGAAATAGTTTCACATTTCAGTTACAGGCTCCAGTTTCTCAAGCACGAGATCGAAAAATATAGTAGTAGTACTAAATTTTTATATAAATCTGGAATCGTCATTTTCTTCCATATAATTTGTGTGATGTCCCGTTTCTTCTCCTTCCTCGCTCTAACGAACAATCTCGTCATCATTAATTCTCTAATGATTCTTGCCATTAAGCTTGTTCTACGGTTAAGTTCGCCTAACCCTTCCAGAATCATCAGTTCAGTTATTCCGCTTTTATTCTCTGGTTAGGCGCTATTACGTGTTCGCACAACGCGTTTTCCGCCCTATTCCAAGAGTACAACTTAGTGGCTGCTAACCGGGGACTATACTACTGGCCTTTAGGACTGTAGCGTTCTCGCAAAATTTTCTCTCAAAATTGCATTTTCTTGGATACACCGAGAAAATAACATGTAATCTTTCTTACCTGTTATCCTTGTTAGTCGTTTATTCCCCCTCAGGTAGTCTGAATCTATTGATTTCGATAATACTAGGGCGAGTCAAATGAAAACCTTAAATTTACTTAAAAAATTTTGATTTACTGTGCAGAAGTGGTACAAAGCTGTATCACTTTTCAACATAATCTCCCCCACGCTCAATGCAAGTCCTCCGGCGCTTACAAAGTGCATAAATTCCTTTAGAAAAAAATTCATTTGGTTGGATGCGCAACTACTCATGCACCGCGTGGCGTACCTTATCATCAGAATGGAACTTCTTTCCTCCCATTGCGTCTTTGAGTGGTCCAAACATATGGAAATCACTTGGGGCAAGGTCTGGGTTGCTCGCTCTCTTCGTTTCCTGTTGGTGGGAGGGAACCCAGGTTTCGTCCCCAGTAACGATTCTTGCAAGGAAGCCATCACCTTCTAGTTCAAAGCCCCGAAGTAGTTCTTCACAAGCATCAACACGTCGTTCTCTCATTTCAGGAGTCAGCTGCTATGGCACCCATCTTGCAGAAACTTTGTGAAACTGGAGCACATCATGCACAATTTGGTGTGCTGACCCATGACTAATCTTTAAACATGCTGCAATGTCATTCAGTGTCACTCGGCGGTTTTCCTTCACTATGGCTTCAACTGCTGTAATGTTCTGTGGTCACAACTTGTTGTGCCTGACCTGGACGAGGAGAATCTTCCATTTGAGAACTTCCTACTCCATTCGTAGACTTCCTGCTGAGACAAACATGCATCACCGTATTGAACCGTCATTCTTCGATGAATTTCAATAGGTTTCACACCTTCACCACGCAAAAACCGAATAACAGAACCCCGTTCTTCCCTGGTGCAAGTAGCAAGTGGGGCGGCCATCTTTATACCGACACTGCGACGGTATGTGTACATTGCACTATGCTGCCACCAACAGGTCATTCAGCCCGCTGTTTGTAGTACACTTACCAACTTACAGGATAACGGCGTGAAATTTCAATTTGTTCTTACAAATTTAAGGTTTTCGTTTAACTCACCCTGTAAGTGTTGTTAGTAAAACTTCTCTATTTAAACTAGACTGAACTGCATGTGATTGCTTTAGTCTTTAATAAAACTTGCATCTGACTGCGTATTTAACTGAACTGGACTTCATCTGACTGCATGAAAATATTGTTGGAAAAAATAAATGAAAGTCACCAACCTGCATCTGACTGCGTCTGTGGACTTAGCTCGTGCACTCCTTCCCGTTTAGCCGATAATAAAACATATTCAACTCAGCCGTAGTGCAAAGGCATAAAATTGTCATTCTAGATAACTTTACTCATTTTGGCCCTGTTTGTTACTTAATAAAAATTCTGTCCTGATCTGAATAATTTGCCAACTGTGCAATGGCATATAGATTATTTTACTCTGATAAATGAAATTATTAGCTTTACTCATGGGAACTTTACTTTACCTTTTGGTTCAATGCAAGCACAGGATGCGGAGAACGACATAAGGTGTGAGACGAAACTCTAATTTTATCTAAAAAATATTTATTGTTCAAACTTTTAAGGCAAATGTGAAAAACTAGAAAAAACTTCTGTAGCATGGATTTACGAGAAAGTTTCACAAAACGCTTATTGCATCAACAATGAGATTTCTATCTAGCTTTTAGACATTATTTAGCCAAAGAAAACCTATTTTATTAATTATTCTTTCTAGTTTCCCCAGGTATGTGCCGAGTTTCGCTCAATATATAGCTTATTATGTGCGTAGCGCCAATTCTTACTTTGATGCTGTCACGACCCGGCTGCCGCCTGCAGGCATCTAGCTCCGACTCGAAACACGTCTGCTGTCTCTGCGCATCTCCTCATCACTACTCAAACTTTTACCGCGTGCACCTAGCTCAGTTAGCTGTCAAAGACCTTACTACTCGAAGATGTACTACTCGTCCAATCTTGCGGTTGGGAACTATCGACATTTTTCACTGGCTCTAATTCTGATCGAATCTAAGCACATACCTTTCAACCCTCGTAATTATAACAATGCTTATTATTCGCACACCCAATCAACCACACACAAAAATAGCGACTGGCATTTATCCGTTCGGATTTATTCGGCTCAGCCCCGTCCCTTTTTGTCTGCGAGAAGGTCTTTATTTCTTGATGCGATGGAAGTTCCCCTAACGGAGAAATCATGTACATTATCCATGCATTCAAAAATCAGCTTATGATTAGTTCAGGAATCAAATTAGAATGTGTTCTAAAATGTTAAAAAAATCAGGAATACATTTCAAAATCATATTAATAATCGATAGATCAACGTGCGCTGCATGGTAGGAGCTTTGTGAAACAAGTTCTTTTTCTTCAAGTATATGAATTTGGCGCCCCCTGAAATTGCTGCCCGACGCAGATACCCGGTTTGCGAACCACTCGCCTCCCCCCCCCCCCCCCCCTTCAAATTTGGGCCTCATTGTATTAATCTCTACTGAAGGCAGAAACAACATTACGTGGGAGAGTTCGATGCTACTTCAAAAGTGCAGCTTGGGTGTAAATATATCAGAATATGAAAGTAGTGGGAAGAAATCACGAATAACTTTACAATATTTTAATCAGAAAATGTACAACAACACGTAAAGTACAATTATGGATACCATAACACACACAACATCCTTGCGTGAAACACGTTGCGCACGGAATCACTACGTGTGAAATACATAAACAAAAACAGTTTTATATGCATCAGAGAATAGTGGAAAAAGGTCATTAAACGGTGATTTGATGGGTTCAGATGCCCTAAATTCGTGTGGATTAATATAAACCTCAATCTGTACCGTGGTTTGAAAGTCACCCATCTTACCAATCATCGCAGGCGCCGATTTAACATACGTCCTGAAAATACCGTACTTACCATTACACCAAATCTTGCGACACGAGCCAGAGACTTCTCACATACACAAATCATTTTTACACCCCCGTTTCCCCGAACTCGGAAAGATTGATGTTCACTGTGGATATTGTATCACAGACACAGTCCCTTTGACTGTTCACAGGTGTCACAATCCCGCCCAAAGATGTAAACAGAGCAGCACCTATTAGACGGAGAGGGTCCAACAGCCAATCAAATGGTTCAAATGGCTCTGAGCACTATGGGACTCAACTGCTGAGGTCATTAGTCCCCTAGAACTTAGAACTAGTTAAACCTAACTAACCTAAGGACATCACAAACATCCATGCTAACTAACCTAAGGACATCACAAACATCCATGCCCGAGGCAGGATTCGAACCTGCGACCGTAGCGATCTTGCGGTTCCAGACTGCAGCGCCTTTAACCGCACGGCCACTTCGGCCGAACAGCCAATCAGTTCCAGTCATTCCACCAGGAAGTAGGTACACGACGCGTGTTGTCTATAGTTCACCAATTCCTAGACGGTCACTACCGCGGCTCGATCGCTACTTTGTGCCAAATAGGGCTGGTAACAAGGGAACTGTCCAGGAGTCTCAGACTGAACCAAAGTGATGTTGTTCGGACATGGAGGCGATACAGAGAGACAGGAACTGTCGATGACATGTCTCACTCAGGCTACCGAAGGGCTACTATTGCAGTGGATGACCGCTACCTATGGATTATGGCTCGGAGGAACCCTGGCAGCAAGGCCACCATGTTCAATAATGCTTTTCGTGCAACCACAGGACCTCGTGTTACGACTCAAACTGTGAGCAATAGGCAACATGATGCGCAACTTCACTCTCCACGTCCTTGGTGAGGTCCATCTTTGCAACCACGACGCCATACAGTGCGGTACATACGGGCCCAACCACAAGCCAAATGGACTGCTGAGACTTGGTATCACGTTCTCTTCACCGATCAGTGTCGCATATGCTTTCAACCAGACAATCGTCGGAGACGTGTTTCGTTACCTGCTGTTTCGGGGTCGGATTATGTGGCGCTGAGCTACGCCACTAGTGGTCATGGAAGGCGCAATAACGGCTGTACGATACATGAGTGCTATCCTCCGACCGATAGTGGAACCACATAGATAGCGTATTGACAAGGCATTCGACTTCAGGGACGACAATTCGCGACTCCATCGTGCAAACTTGTGACTGACTTTCTTCAGGATAACGACGTAGCTCGAGTAGAGTGTCAAGCATATTCTCCAGAGATGAACAATATCGAACATGCCTGGGATTGATTGAAAAGGGCTGTTTATGGACAACGTGACCCACCAACCGCTCTGAGGGGTTAACGCCCAATCACCGTTGAGGAGTAGGACAATCTGGACCAACAGTGCATTGATGAACTTGTGGATAGTATGCCACGACGAATACAGGCATGCATCAATGCAAGAGGACGTGCCACTGGGTATTAGAGTCACCGGTAACTGGAAATTTGGTAATTTGTGACCAAACTGCTGAGGTTATCGGCCTCTAAGCTTACGCACTACTTAATCTAACTTCAACTAATTTAAACTAAGGACAACACACACATCCAAGCCCGAGGGAGGACTCGAACCTCTGACGGGGGGGATCCGCGTGGACCGTTACATAGCGCCCTAGACCGCTCGGCTACCCTGCGCGGCACAGGTACCGGTGTGTACAGCAATCTGGATCACCACTTCTGAATGTATCACTGTATGGTGGTATAACATGCACTGTGTAGTTTTCATGAGCAATGAAAAGGGCGGAAATTATGTTTACGTTTATCTCTATTTCAGTTTTCCGTAGACGTTCCAGAACTTTCTGCGCCAAGGTGATGCAAAACTTTTTTTGAGTAAATGTATTCGCAGTTGCGAATAGGACAATAATCAGCTGCAGAATGGAGTGACGACAATGAAAATTTGGGCCTGACCGGTACTCAAACCCGGACTTCCCGCTTATCGCAAGCGGTCGCCTTACGATTTACCTATCCGTGCACGACTCACGACCGGACCCAAACATCCATATGTCGCCAACCATACGTCTATGCCCTATACTTGTACATCGATTATGTATATTCCCGTACAGATTACACATTTTATTTGAAAATCACTTGCCCGGTGTCGGCGGTTAAATACGATATTGCAGTGTCTTTGTTATTCTAAATTACGGTGCATAGTTGCTTCGGGCATGCATGCGTTCTTACGACTCTAGGACATGCCGGCCATCAGTTTTTTATCCAGTATACCTCGATCCTGATTGGCCTGCTGTAACCAGCACGTCAATATGTTTCCTCAGTGCATCCTACTGCAATTGAAAATACATGAAAAAAAAATCAGTACTGAAAGTTGTGATTGTGACAGACGATTCTCAAGCTCGTGTTTGAATGGGTCAATGAAATGACTTCGTGCTTCCAGAAATATTTTCGTAGGGTCGATAACCTGCTAGGAGCCTGTTCCATGGTCAAAGTTTCCAGGAATGAACTTCCCGAATGTTTTTTTTCGGTGACTGTTTTTAGATAATTCTGCTAATTAACATATGAGGGTCAGGCCTTGAAGGACGCCGAAGTAACTCTAGTGGTGTATTTCTTTTGCAAGTCCTAATCCAGGCCCGGCGCTCAGTTTCAGCTTTCAGTAAGTTTTAGTTGTGACTATAGACAGAGGAAACGTAAATTCAGGCTCTAGAATTCCAGTGATTGTGGCCGTTACATTTACTATAACTTATTGCCATTCAGTACAGTACTAAATTGTTTGTTGCAGTCTATCCTGTATTCGATTCGTTGTAACATCAACGGCAAGACAGATTCAAATGGTTCAAATGGCTCTGAGCACCATGGGACTAAACAGCTGTGGTCATTAGTCCCCAAGAACTTAGAACTACTTAAACCTAACTAACCTAAGGACATCACACACATCCATGCCCGAGGGAGGATTCGAACCTGCGACCGTAGCAGTCGCACGGTTCCGGAGTGCGCGCCTAGAACCGGCTGTAAGACAGAATTCTCTGAATAATTTGAATAGAGTTTCCAAAACTGTGAGCAACAGAAGCGGATAACGTGGAACTGGCAGTCATGGAGATGGACTAAAATGGAAAAGAATGTGACGCATTGCTCGCAGACTTAAAACATCTGTGATTTTTCGTTAGGGTAAATGGTGCGGCACTATCAGCACCAGGAATTGGTCTATACCGAAAGAGAGAGAGAGAGAGAGAGAGAGAGAGAGAGAGGCCTTCCAGCTGTAAACCGCCTAAACATAGCTTATTAATACAAGTCACTTACAGAAGTAAGAGAAACAAACCGGTAAAAGAAACAAGCCGCCCATTCACCAACTTAGAAAAAAGCTAAAAACACTTCATACCATTGATAACTATTATACAACTGAATCACTTGAGTAACTTGAAGTATTCAGGGATAACGCTTAGCAAATCCATCACAAGAAAAAGGTCATTGATGATTATTTCATATTTCATACACGAGTTCTGTTAAGTTACCGTTTCCAATGTTTCAGTTGTGAAATCCATAGGTGGCTCGCTGTTGTAACCTTACTTTCTAAACCAACACGAAGGGGTTGTTCGACTTGCTGCACAATCGTTTTGAGAGTTCACTGAATTCTTTTACCGGAGACTTGACGTGAAACCGTGAATGCATAGTCGCTGCAACACACACACACAGACGTCGACGCACACATAACCTACGCTGAGGCACAATGTTATCCGCAGGAATACGCATGCAGTCCTCTAATGTGTGGTTAATCATATTACGTTACACAGTGCTTATAGCTTGCAAGCGAGATTCAACTATAAAAGTTCCCCAAGCAGATAGCTTTCCAAGCAGTGGTTATATGAACCAGAGAACGAAGTGATCTCACCTACCTGAACTGGTGGACCGTTGCTATACAGACAAGACGTCAGAACCAATTATTCAAAATGACAGTCACAATCGCATTATTTACTTTGCCGCCAACCGGTTTCAACCCGCGATGGGGTCATCTTCAGGCCAATTTACACTGTAAAGTTATAACATTAGTAAGTAATCACTTACTAAGTATCACAGTAGACGACTTATACGAAGCGGCTACAATGACGACAGCGTCCCAACCACACAGTCTAGGGGGTGCTTGATATACACTATCGCCCATGGCAACGGCGTCCCTATCACAAAGGATAGAGGGCTCTGCTCTATCCACAACTGATGTGAAAAATGAATGGGAAAACAGTTACCTGAATTTAAAATAATTGTAAATTTCTCGAGATTTAATGAGTTATATTTATTATTTATTATCTATTATGTTTTATATTACAACTGGAACAAACTTTAAAATTTACGATTTCTTGCTTAAGCATGTAAATACCGTTAGTCACCGTGTAGACCGTTACCGTTCGCCCACGTGTTGTTGTCCGTTATTTAAGCTCATGCAGAGAGCCAACCATGCATAGTTATTTGGCTCTGAGCACTATGGGACTTAACTGCTGAGGTCATCAGTCCCCTAGAACTTAGAACTACTTAAACCTAACTAACCTAAGGACATCACACACATCCATGCCCGAGGCAGGATTCGAACTTTCGACCGTAGCGGTCAGGCAGTTCCAGACTGAAGCGCCTAGAACCGCTCGGCCACCCCGGCCGGCCATGCATAGTTACTTCCCGTACACAGGCAGGGTGACGACTCCAGCGAGCGACCAAATGGGTATAAAAATCTGTTTATTTATGTAACTTTGACTAATTGCTTGTAGATTACGTACATGATTACTTAATAATATTATAACTTTATATTGTAAATTGCCCTGAAGATGACCCCATCGTGGGTTGAAACCGGTTGGAGGCAAAATAAATAATGCGATTGTGACTGTTATTTTGAATAATTGATTATAAGTAAGTTAATCGATGTTTACCTCCATACAACAACGTTGCCCAAAAAAAGTCGTCAGTTTTATGTCCGTATGCTTTCCCATCGGGAGATATTTTCCACAAGATTCTTCTTGGTCTGCTGACGAGTCGTATTGTAAAATTTTGAACCACTGTTTTGGCAATACGCTTGTTGTCTACGTGATTGAGATTAGATCATTCCCTGCAAATTCTGCCCGTCAAATATAACCAGATTCCTGTGGAGCTACTTACAAGATGATCTGGGACTTCGTACATCTGGAGTGTATAAAAGTCCGTGTCGTACAACGGCCGAACGGCTCGAACCTCAGAACGGCTGCTGCACTGAACTTTCACTGAGGCATGGCTGTAGTGGCAGGAGAGTGCTTAGTGACTGCACTCTGCCTGAATTTCCTTCAAATGAAATTTTTGACCCAAGCATTCAACTTCAGAATCCATTAAGACGAAACTTCATTGTCCGAGGGTTGGTTTATAAGCCTGGTAAAAATGCATGGAAAAAGATTAGTTTGTATATAACTCACCTTACATCTCTACATAGTCTCCAATGTGGGATACACAACAGCGATCCTCCAGCTTTTTCACCTCATGGGAAAAATAAGTTCTTTCAAAGACTGCAGAATACTCGCTGACTGCAACTACCACTCACTCGATGAAAATTCCTTCCCAAGCAAGTCAAAGTTTCAAGTTAACGGAAGATGAACAAGTCAGTCGGGAACAAGTCTGATAAATAGGATGGATTAGGAACCAGTTTAAAGCCGAACTAATGCACTTTCGCCATTGTTAACGCTGATGCATGGGATGGAGCATTACCCTGTTGAAGGAGCCGTTGCTTGCTTGCCAACATTGATATTTTTTCGACTAACGCAAGTTTCAGTAATGCCTCTGCCATTTCCAAATAATATCTGAGGACTACACCTAGAGAATCCCAAAAAAACAGTGGAAATCACCTTGCCGTCGGACAAAATGATCTTTGTCTTCTTTGGTGCACTTGCACCAGCCTTTATCCATTGTTTTTACTGCTGTTTTGACTAGCGAGTAATGATAGATCCAGACTTCATCGATAGTTGCAAATCGGCGGAAAACGTCTTGCGGTTTGTGATTAAACATCGCCAGACATTAAGACATTGTGTTGAAATGTTTGTGTAGGATGCATTCTTGGACGACTGTGGGCAATCGCAGCACCCACCTCGCACACATCTCCTTCATTGAAACTTCCTGGCAGATTAAAACTGTGTGCCCGACCGAGACTCGAACTCGGGACCTTTATCTTTCGCGGGCATAGTGCTCTACCGACTGAGCTACCCAAGCACGACTCACGCTTTAATTCCGCCAGTACCTCGTCTCCTACCTTCCAAACTTCACAGAAGCTCTCCTGCAAACCTTGCAAAACTAGAACTCCTGGAAGAAAGGATATTGCGGGAAGGATATTGCAAGGTTCGCAGGAGAACTAGCACTCCTGAAAGGTTCGCAGGAGAGCTTCTGTAAAGTTTGGAAGGTAGGAGACGAGATACTGGCAGAAGCAAAGCTTCGGTAGCTCAGACAGCCGGCACGGTAGCTCATCGTGTTCGGTCAGAGCGTTACGTGCCCTCTGTAATAAAAAAAACTGAGTTAATCGATCATCAACGAACTTAAAAGGATATCTTACGACGTCCGCCCCGAGCAGACGAAACGAACAAAAGAGAACAAAAATGAGATTTAAATAATAAAAAAAAAGATGGTAGAGCACTTGCCCGCGAAAGGCAAAGGTCCTGAGTTCGAGTCTCGGTCGGGCACACAGTTTTAATCTGCCAGGAAGTTTCATATCAGCGCACACTCCGCTGCAGAGTGAAACTCTCATTCCGGATCTCCTTCATTGCCAGTTCCCCATGCAAAATATTATGCACTCGCTCAACTGAAATGCCTACAGTGTCAATAATTTCTCCGTTTTCTTGTCTTGCATTGCCATGTCATGAATTTTGTGAATGTTTCCCTTGGTGGTCACCTCATTTGGATGGCCGAATTTATTTTATGGCTCCGATATAACTGGCGTGGATATTAGTGTTCGCTTATTAGTAGCCTTTGGAATTTCGCGGACGTGTACTGTAAGAAACTCTTCCTAATTTGCAAACATTTTGTACGCCCCGAATGAGCTATACGCAAAAAGCCGAGATTATTAGAAAAACGGCGAGGAATTTTTTAATCAGCAGCCTTCCGCGAAGTAGCTGCATTCCTTTTGTTACTCTAATTACGGCATCTTGTTCTTCTCAACCGAATTTCGTTCAGTGTTCCAAGGAGGAACAGATTTTATTGCTATTGTTTGGAGCCACTCGAACGCGCTTTTGTGGAGTACCAGGCCCTTTCTTTTGTAACAACTCATTTCTTTCTTATCCTTCTTCGCTTCCTCCTGCAATGCGTTTCTGCAACGCCTTACCTCCCTTTTATAGTGCTTCATTTCCAAGGAGACGTTACACTCGCGGATAATTCTTCATCGTTTATTTTCGGCGTTCATAGACGGCTACTCTTCTGCCTCACTCAAAGCCACAGCTTTGATATTTAGAGCTCGGTCCAGTTTAATCACTCCCGCAGATACATTTTTTTTTTCCTTATTGCATATCATGTTGCTGGAGAGTTAAACATTGTTTTCTTTTTTCATTGATCGTTTTGTATCCCCTCCTATGACGAAGCAAATACGGAAATGTTCTACGAAGGCCTGATGTGGTCAATCATCAATCCGTTTTCCTTTCGGTCATACCATACTTGTATGTGAGATCATCAAATGAATGTCTTAGTATGCATCCTTCCTAATCTGTTTGCATTGGATTCATGTGCAGTGAGAATGGTAATATTAAAACCACGGAACCTGTTATGGAAAAGAGGTCTTGTACAAAGCTACTTCGTCGAATCCTAATTACATCCGATGAGTGTTGAATTCTCTCGTCCCGTACAGTGCCCGTGCTCAGATTGTGTTATTAAAGAAGAGTCATAAAAACTGGTGGTAACCAAGAAAGAAAACAATTAATTTCCTCTTGTGTGGGTACCTACCCATCATCTTATCCTGGATGCCCACTGTAGGCTGCCAAAAATTTTTATGCTGATTAGCTTTATTGAACAAGGTAGTACATAACAGACCAGTTCAAGCCTGTTGGCATTTTAAAATACCTGCAATATCTATTATCAACAAGCTCATACAAGGTAAAAAAGTAAAACACATTTCATTACAAAGTTAAACTTTGTTGGTCACAACTGCTGCTACATTAGTTTTTGTTGCGACGATGCAGTTTGTGTCATTATATTTACAAAGCATTTAGTGCTACGTCGAAAAAGAAATCTGTACCCACATACAATCGAAAGTATGTACTTATTGTCTTGGCCCTTCGCCCGTTCTGTAGCTCTTCATTTAGCTCTAATAGTATTGACAAATGGTTTTCAGTTCCTTGCCTAGCTATTTTGCAACACAACGTGTGCCATCCCTTTCTCATACGTCAGCGAGGTTATTATAAAAACAGGGAACTCTCAAACAATACGGTCACATCCCAATCTTTTAATGAAAGTCGGTGTATACTAGCACACAGAGCTCTACAGTAGTATTAAGTAAAACAAGGTTAACGGAATGTAGTGGAATTAAATCAGATCCCGTTGAAAAACTTGGATTATGTATTAAGACACAAAAAGTTGTGAATTTGCTATGCTATTTGGGCAGGAAAATAACTGATGGTGTTCGAAGTAGAATATGAAATGGAGACTTTCAGGAGGAATAAAAGCAATCCTGAAAAAGAGGTTTTCTTAACATCGATTATAAATTTAAATTTTAGGGGACTTTTCTGAAGTTAGTTGTCTCGAGTGCAGGCTTAAAATGAAGTTGAACGTTCAGACAAGAACGAAATAGCTTTTTGGATTGCGATGCAACAGAATAATACTGAAGATTAGATGGGTAGCTCGAGTAACTAGTGGGGCGGTATTAAGTCGAACTGGAGAAAAAAGAAATTCATGGCACAATTTCACTAGAAGAAGGGATTGGACACATTCTGAAACGTCAAGGAATCGTCAGGTTGATAATGAAGTGGTGTTGCGCTTAAAAATTCTAGAGGAAAACGAAGTGATGAATGCAGTAAACTGTGTCACAGGAATGCACAGGTTTCGGCAGAAATTTGGGAACGCTAGGAGAAATTCTTGCTTGAAGATAAATGTACACACAACAAAAAAAGTTTGGCATCACCTCGGTTACGAGAGTTCCGGAACCTGTACAGAAAATCGGAATAGAAATCCGATTGCTCATGAAAACCTCACAAGACATGTTGTACCACCATACAGCGAAACCTTTAGAGGTGCAGACTTCTGTACACGCCGGTACAGTACCCAGTAGCAAGACCTCTTGCATTGATGCATGCCTGTATTCGTCGTGGCGTACTATCCACAAATTCATCAAGGCACTGTTGGTCCAGATTCTCCCTCTCCTCAACAGCGATTCGGTGTATATATCTCAGAGTGGTTGGCGGGAAACGTCGTCCATAAACAGCCCTATTCAATCAGGTATGTGCGATAGGGTTCAGATCTGGAGAACATGCTGGCCACTCCAGTCGAGCGATGTCGTTATCCTGAAGGAAGTCATTCACCAGATGTGCACGATGGGGATGCGAATTGTCGTCTATTAAGACGAATGCCTCGCCAGTATGCTGCTGATATGGTTACCCTATCGGTCGAAGGATGGCACTGACATATCGTACAATCATTACGGCGCCTTCCATGACCACCAGCGGCATACCTCGGCCCCACATAACGCCACCCCAAAACAGCAGGCAACCTCCACCTTGCTACACTAGCTGGACAATGTGTCTAAGGCCTTTAGCCTGAGCGGGTTGCCTCCAAACATGTCTCCGACGATTGTCTGGTTGAAGGCATATGCGACACTCATCTGTGAAGAGAATCTTGAGTGGTCCATTCGGCATGATGTTGTGCCCATCTGTACCGCGCTGCATTGTGCCGTGGTTGCATAGGTGGATATCACCAAGGACGTCGGGAGTGATGTTGCGCATCATGCAGCCTATTGTGCACATTTGAGTCGTAACACGACGTCCTATGGCTGCACGAAAAGCATTATTCAACATGGTGGCGTTGCTGTAAGGGTTCCTCCGAACCATAATCTGTAGGTTCATTCACTGCAGTAGCCTGAGCGAGACATGTCATCTACAGTTACTGTCTATCCGTATCTCCTCCATGTCCGAACAACATCACTTTGGTTCACTCCGAGACTCCTGGACACTTCCCTCGTTGAGAGCCCTTCCTGGAACAAATACGGATGCGATCGAACTTCGGTATTGACCGTCGAGGCATGGTTGAGCTACAGATAACACGAGCTTGTACCTCCTGGAACGACTTTAAGTGATGGTCTGTCGGACCCCCTCCATCTAATAGGCGCTGCTTATTCACGTTTGTTTACATCTTTGGCCGGATTTAGTGACATCTCTGAACAGTCAAAGGGACTGTGTTATACAATATCCACAGTCAACTTTTATCTTCAGGGGTTCTGGGAACTGTAGTGATGCAAAACATTTTTTGATGTGCGTAGATGCTAGCCAAGCCTGAAAGTTGCACCGTTATATTTGACCACGAATAGCAACTACGCAATGTCCCCAGTACGTTACAAGTGACAGTCATGGTCACAACAGTGTTCTGTGCAGTTGTGAGTGCGTTATGTCCGGGCTAAGTGAATTCAACAGCGGTCAGATTGTAGGTGGTTGTGTGGTGGGTGCTTCTGTAGCCAAAGGATTCAAAGTGTTTGGCGTTTCAAGAGGTACCGCATCGAAGATATATACAACACATATGGTAGGTGGGGAACCATCGAAGGCAAAGCACAACGCGGACGCAAGCGTGTCTTGAGCGACCGTGACGACGGTCACTGAAGAGGATTGTGACGAAAAGTAATAATACAACAGTCACGACAATAATCACTGCAGAATTGTATGTCAGACCGGATACAACACGAAGGAAGTTCCAGAATGGAGGGAACTATGGGGCTGCAAATCACTCATCAGTGATGATAATGCCCGTAACAGGAAAATGTGATGCCGAAGCGATAAAATGTGGATTGTGGAGCAATGGAGGGAAGTCATTTAGTGGAATGAGTCTCGTCTCACACTATTTCCAACTTCTCGCCGAGATAACGTCCCAAGAGTGAAACACGGCAAGGGTTTGGTGACGGTTTGGGAAGAGATAGCGTGGTATTCAACAAGACTCAGACTCTGAGGTTAGGGTTATGTGAGTGTTTGGCTGATCAGGTACATCTCACGGTACCATGTTCGTTCCTCGGTGGTGATGCTGTGTTCCAAGACAACAGGGCCCCTGTTCACATACCTCGCGTCATCCAACAGTGGTTTTGTGAACACGAGGATGAAGTGTCCCATCTCTTCTGGCTACCACTGTCACCAGATCTTAGTATTGTTGAATCTTTGTTGTCTGCTTTGAAGAAAAGGGTGCGTGATAGGTCTGCACCTGCGTCATTGCTTCCTGAATTTGTCAATATTTTGCGGGAAGAATGGTATAAGATCCCCTTGTAAACAATAAAGGATCTGTTTCGAGTGCCAAAAGTTTTCCTGCACCGTATCAGGCAGGGTAAAGTGCTTTATTTCTCGTGTTTTGTCCACCCTCTGGAGGTTGCAAAGGTTACCCAGAGATGAAAGGGATTTCATAGGTTACAACAGCTACAGAATGAAAGAATTACTGCTTAAAATTAAAAGTCTATTATTTTACCTACTGCTTGCTATCAAGATTTTAATTCTGGGGGAAAGTCCATATGTTTACTCAAATAACACATTGGTTTAGTCTTTCACTTGCCATGTATCTTTTATTATCACTCTGAGCAGAGGGTTAGATGATGGTCTGGTCACACGTTAGCTGTGTAATTTCTGTATTAGGCACACTGAAAATGTGCATGTGAATCTAATATTCGTGATCCCAAACGTGTTCCTTATATCTGATTCTTATTATTAAGTGTATTTGTGGCACAGTGTGAGGGCAGGTAAGAAACTCCGTGGTTCCATTGCCTTGTTAGAAAATATGCCCAAGTGATATTCTTGTTGGTACACGGAAAATGAACGAAACCAAAAGTATGCAAAGACAGTAATGTGAGAAGCGTACAGTGAATGAAAAAGTCTACTTTTCCTACAGATGTGACGCTAGATTCAAAACACCGGTGACAAGTATGATTAGTAAATCGATAAAATAAATTTCTGATAAAATTTAAAGCGAAACGGAATACGATACAGAGAATGTCTAATTACAGTCTTCCTATCCCCTAATTATTTCCTATCCCCTAATTATTTCATTCCAGAAGATTGTCGTAAAATTTCTGCTTCCAATCAGAACAGATGTTGCAGTAACAGATACTGAGAGAAGCAATCGAGGAACAGAAAGTTGGCTACAGCCGTTAAACAGAGAAAGGGCAACTGGACTTGTGAGATATCTGTACCGCTCTGTACGTACTACATAGAAAAGCTCCTTATTTTTATAGGACCAGTTAACCAAAGGCCACTGGTAAAATCGTATTTCTCAGACTGTTGAGAAAAAGTGTACACTGTTCCAGTTTTTATTACGAGTCCTCCGTGTGATGCGCACAGCTATAGGCTTATATCACAGACGTCAGTCCATTGAATATTTACAGAAACTAACTCTGACGCACGTTGCAAAACTCACGCTATTTAATCCTGCAATCAGCAGCAGGTAGCAGCAACAACAATGAAGCAAGTAAGCTAGCGTCGCGTTCTCTCCATGTACAGTTCAAATCTAAACGTAACCATTAGTATTTTACCAAGCCTTGTGTGACAGTGAAGAAAAACTGAGCGATACCGAATAAATTGTTGTTATTCGTGTGCTCCTTCAGAGAAGGAAAAGAGGCAAACACTGCGGAAAGATCTGTATGCAGAATATCTACAGCGAAAGACCTAACCATGGAGAGTGTCATATCCTATTTACGAATGTCATGGAGAATGAGCTGATTACGCAAGAGAAATTTTGGTCTGTTCACTTAACTTTGAGCGATGTAAACAGAAAAAACACTTCGTTTAGAAAGGCTTATGGACTAAAGGGGCGAGTGTTAGTTACTTTAAAGAACGCACCTGTGTTGTAACATAATAATTATATTTTACTTTGAACAAGGAGCACCCCATTAAATTTTTGATATATCTTACTTTATACATAGATGATTTACTGTAGTTAGTTTTAAATTGCGCAATGAGCAGCGTATGATACATGTGTCATTACAGAAACTACTTTCTATTCTTTATTTCCACCACCTCCCCCTTCACTGGAAAGGATTCTGATGAACCTTAAGCAATCCTCGTTGAGAAGCGCCTAGGGCGCTGAGGGACATCGACTGGTGCCTGTATATTTGATAGACATGTTCGCACCCGAAAAAAGAACTGTTTGTAATTGGAAAACATGGAAGGCAAGCCAACAGTACAATCTCTAGAGTAGTGTTTGGTTCATTGTTGAGTTGATCTGAAGGCAGTTTCGTGGTGCTACTGGTCGCAACTGTCGCATCGATTCGTATAAAAGTCGACTTCACTTTTCTTGTCAATTATCATCATTGGTCTTGTTACCTATAATTATTTTTTAAAAAGCATTCTCTATAAAACGATGAACGATTTGAGGAATCTGTGGTGGAGAGGACCGAAAACGAACAACTGAATGAGAAAAGAAATATGGCGTTGATCTTAAAATATTGCTTAAATGTAAAAACGGAGTCCATGACACATTACTTGAAAATAGTTCCTTCCTCTCTTGTTTTCTTTCTTTTTTCTTTTCTTTTCAGTCATCAGTCTTCTCACGTGCCCGTCACAAATTCATCTCCTGTGCCAACCTCTCCATCTCAACGTAGCACTTGCAACCCACGTCCTAATTATTTTATGAATTCCAATCTCTGTCTTCATTTACAGCTCTTAAGCTCTGCAGGTTCTTATAGTACCATTGAAGTTATTCCCTTGTGCTTTAACATATCTCCTATAATCCTATCCCTTCTTGTCAATATTTTCCTTCCCTTCTTCGCCGATTCTGCAGAGAGCATCCTCATTCCTTATTTTATCAGTCTACGAAATTTTCAGTGATTGCATTTTATGTATTACATAATTTTAGTTTTACAGGGTAACAGAGAAATGTATGGAGGAGAGGGTTGGGGGCTGGACATATGTGGCCCTTCCCTCATAATCAGCTTGTTACTTCAAATACCCTTCCTTTCACTTAAATCTGGTAGGATAGTTTCGACCATTTGAGCCATATTGACAAAGGAATCTGTTAGGTGATGATTTCTGTTTCTGTTTTACCTCTTATAACGCCCTCCTTCCCGAAAATTGTTCTTCTTCACCTTCTTTCCTTATGGCGCGGGCTTTTATGTTTCAGCTTGGAGGGGCAGTACTAATGAAACAGTATTAATTACGTCTTCCTATTCAGAATTATCTTGTGCAGAGGTTAAAGCCGACGGTATATTTGAACGCCGTGTTACTCTCATAGCAAATATCGAGTCAAAAACAATAGATGTTCTCAGAATTATGGAAAAATCAAATTTGTGTGAAATCTTAAGGGACTTAACTGCTAAGGTCATCAGTCCCTAAGCTTACACACTATTTAACCTAAATTATTCTAACAACAAACACACACACCCATGACCGAGGGAGGAGTCAAACCTTAGCCGGGACCAGCCGCACAGTCCATGACTGCAGCGCCTTAGACCGCTCGGCTAAAGAATTAAGGAGCTGGAAGCTTTGTAACTGTCTCAGATATATGAAAAATAGCTTCAGTTATTGCTGATGTATCATTCCCGATGTTGGTAATGTTTCATTGTTCTGGTTGCTTAAGATTAAAAAAGCTTAACAATTTTTCACGAGAGTGCTAATTGTTACTTCGTACATCATACCTCTAACTTGACGCCTGTGCATCTCGTCGTATCATTCACTATGCAGAATTCGCCTATGGCGTCAGACACACCAGCCACACGTAGCAAATGCGTTGTCCCCTCGACAATACTAGGCGCATTTCTTGACCAGGTAGGGTTGTATAGCGAGATCTAGTGCGTCCACAAGCTTAGACAACCCTGCGAAGTATACGGCAATGCGACGCTTGTGACTCTTGCCACGCGCCTCAGTGAAAAAGTGCCTTTTTCAGAAACCTTTCACGTATGTGCCTTATGAAACTTTCCTCTCTAGGAATGAACATGGATTCTAGAAACAGGGATCCTGTAATAGTAAACTCCTCCTGTTCGTCCGTGAGATGTAGAAAAAGTAGATATTGTCTTTTACTTGCCTTCCGGATGGGGATTAATACAATCAGAAACTTTCTAATGGTGAATTAGATACTAACGTATGGAGTACTAAGCATGTTTTGAGACTGCATTCATTTTCTTAAAGGGTACAAAGTCATTTGAAAATGTAGTTGTGTTGGTATCCGCAAGGAAATATTAAATGATGATAACGCGGAAAGAACACAAAAAAACTAACTTTGGGTGTTTTTAGAGAGAATTTAAGAAAGAATTTCAGAATACGAACCCACATATGGGTAAGACATCTAACACGCTGAACAGCGTCTGATTTTATAGATGACAACATTTTCGCATGGATGGTTGTTAAAAATATGTGGACTAAAACGTAATCGTTCCTTTCAAGAGGTCGGTGTTCTTGTGTCAAGTATGTTTACATATTCTAAAATAATGCAGAACTGTGGACATAAATAAACTGAAAATAAGTTTCCTGATAGCCTCCTTGGGAGTGCTGGCTGATTATAAAATCAACATGACACGGTATTTCGGAGATCCATCTATCCGCCATCTTCAGGAGAGATGCTGCTGCTCAATTTCGCTGAGAACCGATGCCAAGGCTGGAACCCGTCGTTTTATATACAGTAGGCCTCCGTGCCGTACACGGCGCATGTGCTGCCCACAACAGGTATACTATGTGATCAAAAGTATCCGGACACCTGTCTGAAAACGTCTTACAAGTTCGTGGCACCCCCCCCCCCCTCCAACACCCCGTCTGTAATACTGGAATTCAATAAGGTGTTAGCCAATCCTTATCCTTGATGACAGCTTTCACTCTCGCAGGCATACGTTCAATCAGGTGCTGGAAGGTTTCTTGGGGAATGGCAGCCTATTCTTCACGGAGTGCTGCATTGAGGAGTGCTGTCGATGTCGGTCGGTGAGGTCTGGCACGAAATCGGCGTTTCAAACCATCCCAAAGGTGTTCTATAGGATTCAGGACAGGAATCTGTGCAGGCCAGTCCATCGCAGGGAAGTTACTGTCGTGTAACCACACTGCCACAGGCCGTGCGTTATGGTGTTCGATCGTGTTGAAAGATGCAAACGCCATCCCCGAATTGCTCTTCAACAGTGGGAAGCAAGAAGGTGCTAGAAACATCAATGTAGGCCTTTGCTGTGACAGTGCTACGAAAAACAACAAGAGGTGCAAGTCCCCTCCATGAAAAACACTACCACACAACACCACTGCCTCCGAATGTTACTGTTGGCACTACAAACGGTGGCAGATGACATTCACCAGGCAGTCGCCATACCCACACACTGCCATCGGATCGCCACATTATGTACCGTGATTCGTCACTCCACACACCGGTTTTACACTGTTTAAAAGTGCAATGTTTATGCCCCTTACACCAAGCGAGTTGTCGTTTGGCATTTACCGGCGTTCAAAATGGTTCAAATGGCTCTGAGCACTATGGGACTCAACTGCTGAGGTCATAAGTCCCCTAGAACTTAGAACTACTTGAACCTAACTAACCTAAGGACAACACACACATCCATGCCCGAAGCAAGATTCGAACCTGCGACCGTAGCGGTCGCGCGGTTCCAGACTGTAGCGCCAGAACCGCTCGGCCACCAGCGGCCGGCTTACCGGCGTGATGTGTGGATTATGAGCACTCGCTCGACGATGAAATCCAAGTTTTCTCACCTCCCGCCTAACTGTCATAGTACTTGCAGTGGATCATGATGCAGTTTGGAATTCCTGTGTGATGGTCTGGATAGACGTCTGCCTATTACACATTAAGACCCTCTTCAACTATCGGCTGTCTCTGTCAGTGAGCAGACGAGGTCGGCCTGTATGCTTTTGTGCTGTACGTGTCCCTTCACGTTTCCACTTCACTATGATATTGGAAACAGTGGACCTAGGGATGTTTAGGAGTGTGGAAATCTCGCGTACAGGCGTATGACACAAGTGACACCCAATCACCTGACCACGTTCGAAGCCCTTGAGTTCCGCGGAGCGCCGCATTCTGCTCTCTCACGATGTCGAATGACTACTGAGGTCACTGATGTGGAGTACCTGGTAGTAGGTGGCAGCACAATGCACCTAATGTGAAAAACGTAGGTTTATGGTGGTGTCCGAATACTTTTAATCACATAGTGTACCACCCCCCAAAGACTTGGCGCCAACGATGTATCGCAATTAAAGACTACCCTCAAACGGGATAGCCACACCCAACAACAATGGCTTTGATGTTACATACTACAGGATTCCTTAAGGTTATGACAGGGAAACTCTCGCCTCTACTAATAAAGTTGTCTGCAAACCTAATTTCAATCGCCTGCTTCTAAACACTGGCTAAAAAACCGGGCGCACCGGCAATTATCTGAGTCTCGTCAAATTTCATCCCATATCCTTCGTTTAACCAATGTTCAGCTACTGCCAATTTTTCAGGCTGTAGTAGTCTCGTTCGACGACGATGTTCCACGCACCTGTGCGAATCGATCGGCCAATGTAAGCCTTCCCACAGAGACATGGAAATTTGTATATGCTGGGCTCGAAGATTTGGGACTTCGGAAACGAAGCTGGCAATTACAAAACTCTCCCGTTTCATTGTGAGAATCTCATATTGGTTGATTCGCACAGTTCTGTCAGGACACATGCTGTTAATTTCATCGTCACACGAGGCTACAACAGCCTGAAAAAGATGGGCGATAGCTGAAAGTTGTTTAAACGAGGGACATGGAACGAAATTTAACAAGACACTGGTAACTGACGGTACGTCCGGTTTTTGGGTCTGCGTTTTAAGTTAGGTTGGCAGAAAATTCAATTCATAGAGACAAGAGATTTCTTTTCACAAGGGGAACCCCTCATCTCACCCCCTGGGATTTAGTGGTAACATGGTCCAATGTACAGACCGTCAAAAGCTGAACTTAGTCAAGCCCGAAAATAGGAAGAAGGTGTCATGAACTGAGGGGAAAAAAAGTAAAAACAGTGAACCTCGGGGGAGATCCGTTATCGAAAGTACCTCGTCTCGGATAGCCATATTTTTTTTTTCACAAAATTGTGAACCTTCCTTCTGATCATTGACATGTCTGTCAATTTGTGCTTGTGTCGTAGTGTGGCGTTCATTTGCAATAGCAAGGTATAAGGAAGGGACCTCCTATTTGTTATACACAAGTGCCACATGTAACTCGCGTTCCGTTTTGGAAGTTTTGACTCTTTGAATTCCTTTGTTGTAACATACTTCACACCCGCTTATTTGTTGTTTTCATTTCTGTGAGAGGTCTATGTGGCATCTCACCTGCTCTCACTATTCATCACGTGTGCTTGTGACGGTAATACATTCTTACCACATGATTCACGTTGAAACGTCCCCTTTGAACAATTATACGGGACTGTGCTTAAACTGACACACAATATCTTGTTAGCGCAACGCAATCTGACTTTCAAAATTCCCTACAAAAGAATGGCCCTGACTAACATTAAACTATACCTTTCACAAATCACTTACCTCACAAAAATCTTCGCTGCTCAAGCTACTGCAATACAGCGAGCGCCACTACTGCCAGCTAAATAAAAGATTCAAACTATGGAAGGCACTAACTACTGATAGGGATAGTTAGCAAATGAAAGATATTAATAGAGAACAAACAATGTATTTACCTTGATATCATCATATATAAATATAGCAGTTCATGACAAATTTCAAAACTCCGCCATCTCTCTCCCCACATCCACCACTACTGGCGGCTCACCTCCAACTGCGCAACGCTACGCGCTGTTCACATCCAGCTGCCGCTGCCCAACACTACAATGGCGAGTATTACAACAATGCAAAGCAGCCACAGACTGCACACAGCACAGCCAGTGATTTTCATACAGCGGTGGCGTTACCAATAAAAAAACCTAAACAGCCTACATACAACGTCATATAAGCAATGCACAGTACGACAACTGGCAAGAATACGGAGGGTGAACTCACACGTCGGTGATCGGACGGAATATTCATAACTTTGTGGGAAAAAAAGGCAGAAGAGGTATTTGAATACAAGTCCCCTCCTTCACAATCCAATACCGTGACCTCACAACCACGACACGACTCTGAGCACTATGCGACTTAACTCCTGAGGTCATCAGTCGCCTAGAACTTAGAACTAATTAAACCTAACTAACCTAAGGACATCACACGCATCCATGCCCGAGGTAGGATTCGAACCTGCGACCATAGCGATCGCTCGGCGCCTAGAACCGCACGGCCACTCCAGCCGGCCACCACGACTTCCCTCGGTGCTGCACATCTTCATCTTGGAGGGTTCAATGTTTCTATTTCGATTTTTTTTCCTCAGTTCAGTTCACCTTCTTCTTGTTTCCACGCCTGATCTGTGTTTAATTTTTGGCGGCCTATCCGCTGGGTCACCCTACCACTAAATCCGAGGGGGCTGCAATGGTGAGTTTCCCTTGTCAGCAGGGTCTACGGTATGGATGCCCATGCAGCGAGACGGTTTCCGGCCCTGCCTTCAGTTTCCAACGGGACTCAGCAGCAACAACAGCAGCGCCTCTTCTGAACACGGCGGACCGATAGATCGCCGAAATGTGTCCACTCCTGTCACGGAAACACTGTCTGCTTACAAACTAACGTTTTAAGAAATATTTTTTATGACAGTATGGTAGAGTAACATATCTAAGTTTTCCAGTCTATACACAAGTATTATTTTTGTCGTTCCTATTTGAGCCTATACACAGGTCTATTAGCATTTGATACTGAGAAAAGTCACAAGTGATAATTGTCACAGCTTTCTTGGACTTCGTACTTAGGCTAAAACAGCTACACCACCTGCCACACGAACCACACAGGGGGTCGGACGTCATGCGATGATTGGCTCTTGTGTGGGTATTGGTGTCACATCAAGCCCGTAAATAGTGCTTGAGTCGTAAGTGAAACACTATGTTATATGAATTGGTTCAAATGGCTCTGAGCACTATGGGACTTAACATCTGAGGTCATCAGTCCCCTAGAACTTAGAACTACTTAAACCTAGCTAACCGAAGGACATCACACACATCCATGCAAGAGGCAGGATTCGAACCCGCGATCGTAGCGGTCGCGCGGTTCCAGATTGAAGCGCCTAGAACCGCTCGGCCACACCGGCCGGCATGTAGTATAAGATCAGCCTTGTAACGTGAGAAGCTTTCTTACCCAATTCGCATCAATGGAGCATACGCGTTTGGCTATAGAAGAGACGGATACTATGAAATGAGTTATGGATACTATATTTTCAACGAAATTATGATACAGCCCCGAGAAACATGACACAGAAGACCAAATACTCCAGAAAAATCTTTGCGATGAGACGAGCTCAACGCAACTTCGTGCGTAGTTCTAAAATTACAGTAGATTATAAAATTAGTAACAACTAAACCTCTGCAGCGATCTAATGACATTAGGTGTAAAATGAAAGTTGATGACCTCAGTAGACACCACAAAAAGCTACCTTTAAAATCATGTCGGTATGTAAAGGCTTTTAGAGGATTTTATCAAAGATTTATATGCAGCACTATACATCCTCTATAGCAGTTGTTCCCAATCTTCCTTAGAAAATTAAGCCTGAGTGCAGTCAGATGTTAGCGGGTACCCCCATCTTCCCCCATCCCCTGCCGACTGTTGCACCCTCCCCCCCCCCCAAATTATCACCAATTTTAGCCCCTAACTCAACTGTAGACTGAAGGATTTGTCTTGGTACACTTTTATTTTTAAAATGATGAAAGATGAATGATACTTAGTTTGTGTTGTGTGTGTGCGTGTGTGTGTGTGTGTGTGTGTGTGTGTGTGTTAGAGTGAACGACGAGGAAATTTGTGGTGCATTGCAAGTGCTATCCACAATTCCTTCCCAGATTAAAAAGCTAAGTATCCACTGTGAGGGTAGACACTTGTTACAAAACATACTTCCCCTGCAGTACTCCACTCCATTTCTTGACCCGCACACTGCAGCCCCTTTGAAAATCAGTCAAGTTAAAATTTGTGCACTCTACTTACTGTTCGTAACTCACTTGATTGCTGCGTTCCTTACTCCTGAACTGGCAGAAATTGGTCTCCTTGATTCCGTTACTGCTTTGCAGCTAACCATTTGAATAATAACAATAACACTGTGTACAGCGCTATAGTAGGTCTTATGTAGATACTACTGGGTCGTGGTGTCAATTAATTCATTTATCTGTTCCGAGGCGAGTAATGAAGCAATTTATGGACTACTGCAGGTACTATTTACAACTTGGAGAAAACATTTTCTTGAGATATTTAGAATTTGTCAAGCATATATCTCACTTTTATCATCATCTATGTGCTGGACAAAGAACATAATGTGTGTAGTGGGTGGATTGTGTGAGGAACCTGTAACGTCCATCGCATTAATTCTATTAATTGAGAAAAAATAATTATTCATATCTTACATAATCAATACTAGAGCATTAGAAAATTGTGATAATGGTAATGATCTTTTGAAAATAATTTGGTTCCATGACTGAAACATGATCGAATCGTTCAGTTTTTAGCCCTAAGAAAATTTCGTTTTACCTTCAGGTTGGGAACCACTGCTCTATAGCTACAAGTAGTATGAAGCGACCACGAGTATCTCAGAGCCTTACCGATGTTACTACTGGGTGAGTACAGTTTCATTAATAATTATTTGTAAGGACGGTCACAGTTTAAAATCGGATGTGGGTGTGCTTTGTGAACTTCGTTAATAACATGCTTAATGCTGTGCTGTTATTTGAACAAGAGATCGTGAAATGATCACAGCACTTTTAGCTATAATGTTGGTAACTTATATGTATCTCTAATTAGCTTTAAATTTGAATTTTTCTAGCTTGGATTTAGTAATGTGTGGAGTCACAAAAAGCGTTTGAGGGTGAGTGGTAGGATTCGTGTGTTCTTTTATCATCATGTGGTATTTGTGCATTGATAGGTCATAGCTAGAGAGTCTGTCGAATGAGTGTGCATCCGAGCAGCGGCGTAATTTGCATACTCTAGCTTGTTGGACTTGGAATAATTTCGTGAGCACGAGTTGCAGACTTCAGTTTTTCATTGGACAGATTATTTGACTGTATGGTGACTGAATATGTGAATATATGAAACTACACGACTTGAACGTGGTTTGAGGTAGCTGTGAACTGTAATAATTTTCTGTTAATTAATATTTATATTCATGTGTATTCAGGATAATTAACTTCATTTATTATCGTCACTGATAATGGGAAATTCTACTTTTAGAGTTTGAGTCCAAGCTGTTCATTTTCTTGAATTAATCTGCACTTAAATGAAATTTGCTGGCACGTGTTTCATATTTGATGCTCTGCTCTACTAAATATATACATTAATTCTTATTCAGTTGTTTTTCATTTGAATCCGCTATTCATGTGATGCTACCATTCTCACATACGTAAATATTATTCAGTACTGTTCGGATTTTTTCTAGTAACTTTCCTTAATTTTATATGTTATTCACTGACTTCTTTATTTACATTCTATTTTACATCTGTGGGCTTTAATATTGAGTGGAACCAATAAACTAAGTCACACATTGCCCATCCGACTGCGGTCTATGTAACCAATGCTATACTGAAGCTTGAGGAGAAAAGTTAATGGTTAAAGGTGACATAGGTGAGGAGGTTAGGGACACATAACAAGTTGGGATTGGATGAGACGGGGAAAGCGACCAGGACTCTTCCTGCCATTTTCTATGAGTAACTTTGTAACCACTACACATAAAACAATTCTGGCTAGTTGAATTAACACCAGTCCTCTAAATTACCAGCCAATGCCCTAACACTGCACAACATTGGTCAGTTCCATGTTTTTCAACTAGGTGACCCAGAGAAGAACTTTATTCCTTACACTTTTTAAGTGACTCTCTTTTTCCTTGAATTACAATATTTATAACATGAGAGTCCACAGATCTTCCATGATGAAACGGTTCTCGTCTCTATGGTCACTATAAAGAAAGCAATATGTACAGATGTATAGTGTGTGTAAAGTAAAAAATACATTGTCATCTAGTCAGAAATGTATCAGTTCTCCCCACTTATTCTGAAATTCATATATACATTTTGAGAAAGAAAGCAGGTGGCATATATGTACACTTTCATTCAATAAATTCGGTTTTTATTTTATACAGCATGTGGACACAGTTCTAAGAAATTTCTTACTCTCCAGTTGAGTCATTAGTTCGCGTATTCTCTATTAGTTACTGTGTTGCTTTCAACATCAATAGTAGTAATCTAGTCGACAGCGAGTTATTTCATAGCGAATCCGTCCTAAAATGCGATTGCAGTTACAGTGAGTATAATAGGAGGAAGAATGCTGTTTCAGGAAGGCTACGCACTTGAATTCGAGAAGTTTCTAATAGATGATGTGCGATTGACGTGCAACATTAAGAGTTGCAGAAATTTGCTTCCATTAAGGAAGCTGATGCGCTTCAGAGTGAAGACAACTACGACCACGCAGAAAGAGGTGGTGATATAATACAGAGAAAGAAAATAATTAGTAATCTCAAGAGGAAAGCTGCAGAAGATATACAGAGTATTTCCGTAAGGGCGTACAAAAGTTTAACAGGACATGGAGGATGCTCTACTGAACAATACGCCGTAGGGAACTCGGGTTTTTATTTACTTTAGTTACGATTAACTGCAGATACCATCATTGACACAGTGAAATACCATCACGATCAGATGGGGTCTCATCAGTAAACAGCACGATTTCGAGGAAATCTTGTCGATCAATCCATTGTTCGAGTAACCACTAACACAACGCGACCCTTGGCGCAAAGTCAGTCACAAGCATTGCATGCACTCGTGGGTGATACGAGTGTAGTTGTTGCTCGTGAAGTACTCGCCACGCGCTAGTATGTGCAGCGCGCATTTCCCGTGCAATACAACGAATACTTGTAGTGGGGCCTGCTGCAACACGTTCCAGCAACTCCTCATCGAAATCGGATGTGCGAGTAGTCCTCATGTTAACAGGTCTCTCGTTTTTTTTTTCTTTCCAGTGAACCAGTCTCTCTCATTCGTCGATTGTGAGAAATAAACACTCTGACGATGCCCGTCAGGAAACCGCTTCCTGTACAACCTTTCAGCAGTGTGAGCATTGCAACGTACTTTCACATACGCAAGGTGCATGCCAGTGAGTTCTGCGAAACTGTGTCGGTACTGCTGCATCGTATTGTACAGTACGTCTCTGAATAGCACTGAGTAATGATTCATGGCACGTTCTGTCATGGGACAACATAAATACAATACAACATAGCCACCTTATGCACAAGTAAAGTAAACAAAACCCGCATGACTTCCTAGTAATCAGGCTCATCCTACTTGTTTCGTTGCAGGAAATAAAGAATGTAAATGTAACAGCTCAGTACGTGTAAAATTTTACGCTTGTTAGTTGTAAATAAGCTGGAAACCGGTAATGCCAGACAAAGCGATAGACAAATTTATTTTAATGTCTCACTGAACTGCCTTCTCAGACGCCAGGTTCCCTATTTCAAATTGTTCAGTGGAGCATTTTATTTGTCCTGTTACACTTTTACACTCTCTTATGGAAACACTCTGTATGCGAAACCATCAAACCTATACAACACCCACTGAAAGAACGTCAGTCGGTGAAAATAACCATCAAATATATCGAAGGCTTACGTAAATTCATTTACAAAGCTACCCGAAAAATTCTCCCAATATTACCTACAAGTATTCTGGAGGTACATTTTCTAATGAACACTTTAAGTGTGAAAAACCCCGATGGGGCGGATTTGTTATTGCACCACGTCGCTGACAAGAACAACGTAATATTCCGTAAAGTTGGAAAATCCTTAGTCAGTGTGAGAAAATACATTTTGATGGAACTTTCAAGTATTACACAAAATTTTATCAGCTCTTTGCCACCCATGAACTTGTTACAGGACAGTGCATTCCAATTGTGTTTTCATTTTTCAACGATAAGAAAACTTCATTTTAACAATATCTCGTGAACAGTTGTTGATTCTACTTCTGAAATTATCTCCAACAATACTCTCGGTCTGTGAAGAAAATTCAGGAGGCCGTCTCCGACTCGAAATTTAAAATAGAAAAATTATTTATTTTCTAGGATTATTGCACCATTTCTCTATGTTTTTGAGACCATGCCTAACTTACGTGCAGTGTGAAAACATAATCTTACTATATCCTGAAAGCCGTCTATTAGAAAAAGACTTTAAAAATAATTTGTCTTTTACGCTAGTTATGAATCTCTGGAGAGATACGAAGTCTCTCTCTATGCACGTGCTTTGTCTGCAGAGCGAAAGTCTGTTTATATCTTGCACTTTGTAGACGGTACCTGATTGAACAATCCCATGTCGGGGCAATTGACATGTGGGTTAGCTTGCCCATGTGGACTGAGGTCCAAGCACACATTTGTCTCCGTCGACCATTAGGTTAGTCGCATCGTGTGGAGGACAGCTGCACTTGGTTCTGTTGGTTCAAAATCGACAACTTAAGCTAATGTTTTATTTCGGCGTCCATTTCGAAACTGTGACGCACAAGAATTTATGATGAGAACAGTGCTTGCTAGTCTTCTTGGTGCAAAATTTCGTTGGCATAGTTTTTAAGTTTTGTAGGTGTGGTGTCTTTGCAACAAAGGTTAAATCCGTTGCTCAGAGCGAGAGATATTATTCCATGTTCAAGGATCAATATGTGTCTTTCTTCAATTCATCCTTTAATCTATGTAGCGGCTCACGTTACTATCCCAATTGTTTAGTATTACAACGGGGAGTATAAATTGTATGGGAATTCCTTTCACTCTAATTCTGATTATTTGTGGTAACTGTATTTTAGGTTGTCTCATGGAGGACATCGATCATGTTATTACTCAGCTATCGTGTTGGATTTCTTCAATAATTCTTATTCTTGAATTATTTCTCGCGTCAGGATAGGCTAATGATACTGCCTGACTAAGTCATTTCGTATTCTTTATTGAACTGAAGCTGTACTAGCAATCTCGGCCAACATTTCTCTTGCTCGTTCTGACACTGCTTTTATGTGATCAGTATATACTTAAGAAGAGTTTTCGAACATATTATGTGACTGATAATGTCATCGCGATGATCTTAACCCTTGATCAGTTATAAGAACAACAACATCTGGTAAATGTGCTTTTATGTAATTGTACCCTCTCGCCCTTTACCCCCCCCGCCCCCCCCCCCCTCCGCTCAAGTTCTTGGTGGCCAAAGGCGCTCTTTGATTTTCGGCCAGTGGGCGGGGTGTGTGAGGGCTCCTCTGTGCATACTATCAATCGTGCTCGCATTGTCAGCACCAGCATTTCATCAGCATTCACAGCAGTAGCAGCAAGCCATCAGCAAGTAATTGCAAATATTAAAGATTGTCAAAAATATTGATATTGTGAAATATATATGCGATGTTGTTGCCATTAAAGTTACATTTCAGCACCTGCTCACAATGTTGCTTCCAGTAGCACAACATTAAACATGAGTACATGATAAGCTCAATTGACGAGACCCGTTGAGGGAGAATAATTAGACAAGTCTATTGCTGTAAACATCCAGCAGAGAAACGTTCTCAGTTTTCTAAATGAAGACACGAGAAGCAAGACAGTGGAGGGACGTAAGACTGTAGAAAGAAGGAATAGTGTTCAACAAATAATGGATATGCAGCAGAATGGCAAGAAGCTGCAGTACTTAATTGGATCGACGAACACACCGCGTGTCAGATGTTGGAATTGTACGCCATCCCTAAAATGGCTATCCAGTCTCCCAACACGCAAGAAGCTTAATCAATTGCAGGAAGTATTCGTCTGCCTCTATTTATTGTTATTATGTCTGTGTGAAGTTACACTTAGACCTTTATTTTTGATGTTTCTATTACAGTAACAATTCTGAGATAATTAGGGTTAAATTATAGGGAAGGACGAATAACATACAATACGTACAAGAACCAAAAGGGAACAATTAAACTGGAAGAACAAGAACGAAGTGCTCGGATAAAAAGAGGGGGTGAGACAGTAATGTAGTCTTTCGCCTCTCCTGTTCAATCTACACAGCGAAGAAACAGTGACGGAAATGGCTCAAATGGCTCTGAGCACTATGGGACTTAACATCTGTGGTCATCAGTCCCTTAGAATTTAGAACTACTTAAACCTAACTAACCTAAAGACATCACACACACCCATGCCCAAGGCAGGATTCGAACCTGCGACCGTAGCGGTCACGCGGTTCCAGACTGAAGCGCCTAGAACCGCACGTCCACACCGGCAGTCAGTGACGGAAATAAAAAGAAGGTTCGAGAGTGGAGTAGTAATTGAAGGTGAACGGATATTAATGGTAGGATTCCCTGTTGACGTTGCTATCCTTAGTGAAAGTGAACAACTTAGTGTTCAATGGAGTGAGTATTCTAACGGATACAGAATTTAATTGAGAGTAAACACGAAGTAGTGAGAAGAAACAGAAATAAGAACAGCAAGAAACTTAACAACGGACCTAGTGATGAAGAAGTAGACAAGTCAAGAAAATGTGATACCTAGGCATCAAAATAACCTACGGCGGACGGAGCAAGGTGACATAAGGATCAAACTAGCACTGGCCAAATGGGCGATCATGGTGAAGAGACATTTACTGGTATCAAACATAGGCCTTAATTTGAGAGAGAAATTGCATAGAATGTACATTTAGAGCGCAACATTGTATGGTAATGAAACGTGGACTGTGGGGAAACCTGAACAGAAGAGAATCGAAACATGTGAGCTGCGGTACTACCAAAGGGAATTAGGTTGACTGATAAGGTAAGGAATGAGGTGGCTCTCCGCAAAATCGGAGAGGAGGGGGTTGTATGGAAAACACTGACAAGAACAAGTGAGAGAATGGTAGGACATCTGCTATAACGTCAGGGAGTATCTTCCATGGAACTAGACGGAGCTGTACAAGGTAAAAACCGTAGCGGAGGACAGAGGCTGGGAAACATACAGCAAATAATTGAGAACGTTGGTTGCAAGTCCTTGTCTGAGATGAAGAGATTAGCACAGGAGAGAAATTCGTGAGGGTCACATCAACAAAAAAAAAAAAAAAAAAAAAAAAAAAAGAGGGAGGGAGAGAGAGAGAGAGAGAACGCTATAGTATTTAATATTACCCCTGGGCAAAGGGGTTTGTAGTTTAACGTGATGTCGGATCCACGTATCCACGTATCGCTCTTGGCGAATTTTCACACCGACAGGTGTAGGCTAGGTTAAAGACCGACTGAAATAACCTGCGGCCCTTCCGGGATTACGCCCCGCGGCTAGTCCTTGTATGAACATACGCTTTACCACGACAGGGTCAATACGGACTCTGTTTACAGAAAACGATGGTCGTAGGAGAATTTCCGCCTCCATATGCCTTTCCTTCTTCACGAGACCTGAAAATTTCGACAGAAGTGGCTTGCGGAAGACTGTGCAGCATACTTTACTGACGACAGTACGGTTGAGTGTGGCGCCAGTGCCGCTGCTGGTAGCGGTAACAGCGGCAGCCGGCGTGGTCCGTGGCCCGGTGCGCCACCTAATTTGGACGCGGAAGCGGCGGCGTTTTGAGCGGCCGGCCTCCTTCCGTCTGCAAATATGGCGCCAGCGGCGGCCGCGATAACTCCTGAATGGCGGTGTTTGCACGCGCCCGCTAATATCGGCCGCCGCTACGCAAATCCGGCGCAGCGCGGCGGCGCCGTGCCGGCTGCCCGGGGCTAGCTAAGGCAATTTCGCGAAGGAGGAGGCGCGCGTCCGTCCGCCCGACCATTAATAAGCGATGGACGCGCCGAATAGGCCGGCCAACTCGCTAACTGGCTGGGTAAACACGCCTTGCCTTGTAGCCGGCGGGCGCCGTCCAAGAGTGAGCCGGCGGCGGTGCGAGGGGGGGCTGGGGGTTACACTCTGCTCCTAGCCGCGCACAACTTCAGCACTTCCATGGCGATCGGGGCCCCCTGCAGGCTTTACTGTTTCCTTCGCATATGTACGCTTGAGCTGTCTTTCACGACACCTGCCAAGAATTTTCCTTAAGAAGTGGCTGTCCTGGACAGAAGGTTGTGATGTGGCACGCTGTGCTCGGCGCAATGAGAGTGCAGCACGATTATCTATTTCAAACTGTCCCATCACCCATAAGAAGCAGTCAAATCTAATTGGAATAAATTAATCCCCGTCGGGCAAAAATGGAAATGAGCGTATGGCATCGTTGACCGAGAGGCCCCATCCGGGGAAGTTCGGCCACCAAGTGCAGGTCTTATTTCAGTCGACGCCACATTGGGGGACCTGCGCGCCAGTGACGAGGATGAAAGGATGGTGAAGACAACACAACACCCAGACCCCGAGAGGAGAAAATCTCCAACCTGGCCAGGAATCGAACCCGCCTCGCTTGTGAGGCGAGCACGTTACCAACCACATAAGTAGGCGGACTTCCCCAGCGGGTAATGAGATGTAAATTAGTATCAGTGATTGCCAATACTTAACTACTTAGATTTCGAATTCCATTATACTCCACGAAAAAAAAAGTCGACACACCACGAAAGAATGATGACCCGTTGTTGTTGTAGTTGTTGCGTTCTTCAGTCCAGAGACTCGTTTGATGCACCTCTCGATGCTACTCTATCCTGTGCAAGCTTCTTGATCTCCCAGTACCTACTGCAACCTACATCCTCCTGAATCTGTTTAGTGTATTCATGTCTTGCTCTCCCTCTACGATGTTTACCCACCACGCTGCCCTCAAATACTAAATTAATGATCCCTTGATGCTTCTGAATATGTTGTACCAACCGATCCCTTCTTCTAGTCAAGTTTTGCCACAAATTTTTCTTCTCCCCAATTCTCTTCAATATCTCATCATTAGTTGTGCGATCTACCCATCTAATCTTCAGCATTCTTCTGTAGCATCACATTTCGAAAGCTTCTATTCTCTTCTTGTCTACACTATTTATCGTCCATGTTTCACTTCCATACACTCCACACAAATACTTTCAGAAACGACTTCCTGACACTTAAATCTATACTCGATGTTAACAAATTTCTCTTCTTCAGAAATGCTTTCCTTGTCATTGCCAGTCTACATTTTATATCCTCTCTACTTCGACCATCGTGAGTTATTTTGCTCCCAAAGTAGCAAAACTCATTTACTACTTTGCTTTTGTTGACGTTCATCTTATATCCACCTTTCAAGACACTGTCCATTCCGTTCAGCTGCTCTTCCAGGTCCTTTGCTGTCTCTGACAGAAATACAACGTCATCGGCGAACCTCAAAGTTTTTATTTCTTCTCCATCGATTTTAATTCCTACTCAGAATTTTTCTTTTGTTTCCTTTACTGCTTGCTCAATATACAGATTGAATAACATCGGGGAGGGGCTACAACCCTGTCTCACTCCCTTCTCAACCACTGCTTCCCTTTCATGTCCCTCGACTCTTGTAACTGCCATCTGCTTTCTGTACAAATTGTAAATAGGCTTTCGCTCCCTGTATTTTACCCCTGTCACCTTCAGAATATGAAAAGAGAGTACTCCAATCAGCACTGTCAAAACGTAGGCTTGCCTTTCCTTAAGTCGTAGGGTCAGTATTTCCTCACGCATTCCAACATTTCTACGAAATCCAAACTGATCTTCCCCGAGGTCGGCTTCTACGAGTTTTTCCATTCGTCTGTAAAGAATTCGTGTTAGTATTTTGCAGCCGTGGCTTATTAAACTGATATTTCGGTAATTTTCCCATCTGTCAACACCTGCTTTTTTTGGGATTGGAAATTGTATTATATTCTTCTTGAAGTCTGAGGGTATTTCGCCTGTCTCATACATCTTGCTCACAAGATGATGGAGTTTTGTCAGGACTGGCTCTCCCAAGGCTATCAGTACTTCTAAAGGAATGTGATCTACTCCCGGGGCCTTGTTTCGACTCAGGTCTTTCATTGCTCTGTCAAACTCTTCACGCAGTATCGTATCTCCCATTTCATCTTCTTCTACATACTCTTCCATTTCGATTATATTGTCCTCAAGAACATAGCCCTTGTATAGACCCTCTATATACTCCTCCCACCTTTCTGCTTTCCCTTCTTTGCTTAGAACGTACGGAACGGATATCGGTGGATTTGATGGACATTTACCGACAAACAAAAAAATTCAAATTGCAGAAAAAAATTGGATGATTTATTCAAGAGACAGAGCTTCACGAATTGGGCAAGTTAATAATGTGTTGGTTCACCTCTGACCCTCAAGCAAGCAATATTTCGCTTGACAATGACTGATAAAGTTGTTGGATGTCCTCCTGAGGGATATCGCGCCAAATTCAGTCCAATTGGTGCGTTAGATAATATCTCGAGCTGGTTGGCGGGCCCTCCCGATAATACCCGAAACGTTCCCAACAGGAAAGAGACCTGGTGACCTTGCTGGCCAAGTTCCGCAAGCACGAGGATAATCAGTATAAACCCTTGCCAAGTGAGGGTGGGCATTATCTTGCTGAAATGTGAGCTCAGGATGGATTGCCTTGATGGGCAACGAAAAAAAGAGTGATATATCGCCGACGTATCACGGTGCTGTAAGAGCGCCGCGGATGTAAACCAAGAGAGGCCTGCTACAAAATGAAATGGCACCCCAGACCATCACTCATGGCTGTCGCGACGTATGGCGAGCGACATTAGGGTTGGCATCCCACCGCTGTCCGAGGTATCTCCAGAAACGTTTTCTCTTGTCATCGGGCCTGAGTTCTACGCAGGCCTCACTGAAGACAGTCCTATTATATTTAATCAATGAGATTCCAGGCCGAATGTGCTCGACACCACTGCAAACGGGCTTGTTGGTGTTCAATGGCCAATGCTAGTCGTCGCTAGGGGAGCTGTAAGCTCAGCAACCTGTGAACTGACTATAAATGGTCCTTGCGCTCGCGAAAGTGCCAGTTGCATGCCTAATCAATGATAATGATGAACCAGGGGCTATGAGTGCCTCTCTGACGGTTGCTTCGTCGTGACGTACTATCGTCGCTATTGATCGACCGCTTCCTTGTTGACGCTGTGTTTGGTCGTGGTTCGCCCACTGCTGCCAACATCGTCGAATAGTGGCCCAGCTCCCGTACATATGTCAAGTGATTCGCCGTTACTCCAACCGGCTTCTTTGAGCCCAGCTACACATCCTCTGTCAAATGCTCATACCTGCGTATGTTGTTCATGCGGCTGTCTCGAGGCATAGCTACTGTCCAGAATGAAATTCGCAACGACTTTGTGCCCCAGTATCGACATGTCTCTTCCTTTACAGCTGCACTGTGAAACCGCGCTACACCGTCACACATTCATCCACCGACTGCCACAGTCTACAATTTTGCATATTCCGTCGATGCCTCTATAAATATCGATTTCCTACCAGTTTGTATAACTCCTTCGGGTGCGCCGTTATTTTTATCTTAGAATGTATTAAACTATAAGCACACCTAAATGAGAAGCCACCACGTGAACAAATTGTACTCTGCAGAGAACAAGGGAAACCCAGCAGGGCCACAAACTGCAGGGAAATAGTTCCTCATTCCATTCGCAGAATAGCTCCTCACAACGGACCTGCTGGGCAAGTGAAGGGCTCGGTGGAACTTTGTTTTGAAAGGACAGTACCCTGGCGCGGATGGTCCAAAGTCATTCCTGGCAGGCTATATCTCCATGACGTGTGGAGACAAAAGATATTGTTATTAACGAGTTGTGTTGTCACGGGATGCGTGTCGCTTAACGACAGACTCCCAGGAAACCTACCACAGTGGACCGAAGTGGTGAAGCGTGAAAATTTGCGAAAAAACACGGGCTGTAAAGACAACATGTTTGAAAGTGGAATGGGAACTGAACGTTTAGGGCCCCTTTGAACATTATGCGATGCTGACTCCTCTCCCAGGTGCCATAAAACCAAATAGTTAAGGAAATGGACAAATGGCTACCGCTGGCTTACGTAAACAGTTCAGAAGAGGGAGCCAGAAGAGAGAATGTGTTTGCTGCAGTCCTTTCAGATTGGGCAACACATGAAACCCGGAAGAGAGATCGAGTAATTCCGACGCATTTTGCTGCGACATGGTTCAATGTTCTGTAACTGGTTAAACATCTCAGACCAATTAGGGGAGGGTTAACATCATCTTGTAAAATAACTTCTTAGTGGTCAGCAATCATGCGGTTTAGTACTGAGCAAACCACAAACTGAGCGACGCTGAAAAAACTCCGAGATCAGAGTTTCCCTTGTTTCATTTTTAGACTTCTTCCCCAGTCTCATCTGAGACGGGAGACTCTCATTCGGCTTAGCAGAACTTGGACGCAGATAGTGACCCATACTGCAGCAAATTCAGCGCCACTTGCAGGTTCTAGGTATGGTGAGATCCAGCCCAACAGCAAAGCGAACTGTAGGGATAGAAGAACAAATAAGGTAAGTCAATAATTTGAAGCTTTATTCTGAAGACTTGTTTGCAGCTGGAGGTTCAAAATATTTAACTCCTGCAACAGATGCACACATATATCCTTCTGTAGTATTTTCTGTCTATGCATTTACCTTCGGCAATCATGATATGACTCCCGCGAATGTAAATGTTTCATCCAGATACTGGTTCGCTTCAATCACATTCCAGACCCCCTGTTCTTGTAGCCAAGGCATTAGCTTGTCATTTTCAGCGAATGTTACGTAAATGTGTAATAAAATGACCTCACTGAGATCCTTGTCTCACTTCGTAGTCCTTATGTTCATTACACTAAGAGTTCTACTTTTCAGCATTTCTCGCAGGAAAGAGGCAACACTTCGATGTGGCACCAATCCGCCACTGGCATGATTTCATACTAAACTGAAGTATTCATTTTTACTTATTGTACGACCACAGTTTGCAGTCATTCAGAGAAGAAGTCCTAGTTTTTCAGATCAATTATACAGAGTAGAATGGTTTATCAAATCGAGATATACAAGTTACAGGTTGTAAAATTTCGTCGGTCCACATAATCTGTTGCGCCGCTCCCAAAAGCCAATCTGCGACAATTGAAAACTTGATTCTGGTAAGATTTTAAAATATTGTAGCTGGCGAAGCTGGTAGCCAACCCCTCAACCACTTTCCAAGATATATTCTCGAACAGGTATTAATGCATCGTGAGGTTTCTGCCAATAAGGGAAGAACAGACCTGCTCACAAAGCCTGCAGGCCTTCTTGCATGATTGTGTACCAACATTCCAGAGATAGAGACCTAGGAAAAGCTTCATAAACTCCACAAACATTTTGTAAATGTTTTCATCGAGATTAACAATTGAAATATAGAAAGCATTAGTTTTTACGATTCCCATCGCTATCGGCCACTTGAAAATCTCTCTCCTGGACACCAAGAGAAGGCGACTACATGGCGTGCCATCTATTTCCCCCCCCCCCCCCCCCCCTCCCTAATCTGGAGTCAGAATATCAAAACGTAAAGTTCAAATGCGAAAATTACCAATATTCGCTACCAGTTGCGTTTTCGGAGAAGCGCCGATATTAGACTACTTTTTCTGCTGGCGACACTGTCCCGTGTTCTTACACCGATGAAGATTCGTAATTTCTCTTTGTTTTTCTATGTATCGATGATACTGACATGAATGTTTTAGAAAAACGAGCATTCGTCGTCTGTGACTTCAGTTGTATTCTCCTCAGTCAGTTTACGCTTTGCTGGTGCTCTGCCGTACGTGATCCTGAAGAGACAGCCGTAGATGAGGCGTCATAAAAAGGAAAAGTTTCTCATATGCTTCCATTTGCTCACTGCTAGCACTGCAACAAATGTACCATGCTGAGAAAATAAATTCTATGAATACAAGGCGAATTGCACCACTTCCACCAAAAGGGAACCAGCTGTAATTCTGCTCAGTACTAAAGCACTTAGGAATCCGGTAAATTAGTTGGCAGATGTAACAACCTAAGTGGCCTGAAGGGAATTCAGTGGGGCTCCAAGTACCACTCCCCTGCTGGCTAATATGCCGATGTCGGGTTGAAAAGCCGAGCAACTGTGACTGAGCATGTCGCAAGGCACGAGGAACAATAGACTGAGATGACAAATGTCATGGATCAGCAATATGTACATATACAGATGGCGGCAGTATCACGTACACAAGGCATAAAAGGGCAGTGCGTTGGCGGATCTGTCGTTTGTACTCAGTTGATCCATGTGAAAAGATTCTCGAGGTGACAATGATAGCACACGGGAATTAACAGACTCTGAATGCGCAATGGTAGACGAAGCTAGCCCTTGGGACATTCCATTTCGGAAATGGTTAGGAAATTCAAAATTCCGAGATCCAAAGTGTCAAGAGAGCGCCGGGGATACCAAATTTCAGGCATTACCTCTCACCACGGACAACGCACTGCCGATGGGCGTCACTTAATGGCCGAGAGCAGCGGCGTTTACGTAGTGTTGTCAGTATGGTAAGAGACAAGCAACACTGCGCTAAATAACGGCATAAATCAGTGTTGGACGTACGACGAACTGTATCTGTTGGGCAGTGCGGCGGAATTTGGCGTTAATGAGCCCTGGCGGCTTAAGACCGACGTGAGTGCCTATGCTAACAGCACGACGTTGCCTGCAGCGCCTCTCCTGGGCCCGTGACCACGTCCGTTGGATCGTAGACGACTGGAATACATTGGTCTGGTCATATGAGCCCCAATTTCGGTTGGTACCTGCTCATAGTAGGGTTCGAGTGCGATGCAGACTCTACAAGGTTAAGTACCCAAGTCGTGAACAAGGCACTGTCAAGGTGGCGGTGGCTCCATAATGCCTTGGGATGTATTTACACGGAATGAACTCAGTCTTCGGATCCAACTGAACCGATAATTGGCTGGAAATGGTTGTGGAGACTATCTGAAGCCATTCATGGACTTCATGTTTCTCAACAACGATAAAACTTAAATGGATGACATCTCGCCTAGTGACTGGGCCACAACTCATCACGATAGGTTTGAAGAACGTTGTGGACAGTGTCTAACTGACTTGGCTACACATGTTACCCGACATGAATCCATCGAACATTTATGGGACATAATCGAGAGGTCAGCTGGTGCACAAAATCTTGCATCTGCAACACTTCCACAATTATGGACGGCTATAGATGTAGCAAGGCTCAATATTTCTGCAGGCCACTCCCAGCGATTTGTTAAGTCTATGTCATGTGGATATACTGCACTATGTCTGCAAAAGAAGGTCCGCACGATATTATACCGTGATTTTTGTCACCTCAGTGTCAACTGCTGTTGGTGAAGCCAGCCATTAAGGATATGTTGCTGGGGGTTTCCTCGCCAAACTTTGTATGACAAATACCACAAAGTTTCCCTGTATCGTTCACAATATCACACACACTGCTGTGTGACAAAATGGTTTTCCTTCACTGTCAGTGGGTACTGGTTGTGTGCATTTTGTCTCTTCTTCCTTCTTACGGTGCATGCTCCGGAATAGGGTCGACGTCAGGTCCCCCTTTAATTTTCACATCATCTCGTTACTCTATTTAACATTTTGCTTTATCGTTCTCTTGCCTTTCCCATTGGGATTCACACTCCTTTCTCCCTATCGCCATCAATGAATTTAACGGTATTAGCAGCGAGATACACAGAAATTTTTCCATGATCACTTTGCGGAACATGGACGTACCTAAACACGTGACCAAGTCAGTCCTGCCATGAGCAAATCTACGTTTCGCTTAGTCGGATAATGCCACTAATTGCGAATTATGTCGACGACATAGCGTTCTGCAGCCTGCATATGTTTGATGAACATTAGTGTTCGATGTGGTAAACGAGAAATGAAGTCCAAAGTGAATACTTCCGTAACTCGGCGAAATAATTTGGGAATTTGCTCCTGTCATCAGCAGTAGATACAGCAAGTCAAAATCAAAAAGCTATGTAGACAATACAGTTAAGGCAGTTCTCGTTAAAGATTAATATCTGATGGTACTTACAACAAGATTATTTCATTGGCATTACAGTACACATACAAGGCAAGAGGCGCGTAGCATTCCGCCCAAACATCAGGGAGAGATTCAACGCTAGGCAGGGAACCGTCTCGTACAGCCATGCTCGTCTACAGAGTAATGTACATCCTCGTATGACAACAAATCTTTAAAATTAAAACGCAATAAAATAAAATTAAACCTTTACTACATTCAGGCACCACGAGAAGGGAAACAAGTAATATCTACAGAGTATGGTATGAGCAATAAGCATACCCATTACATATTGAATGTATACTCCCGACAAATCCCAGACGACATACATGCAAAGGAAAATGATTAGAAAACACAAAGTAAACAAGGTTTCACACAAAAAATTTGCGACCCATAAAAACGAATCCTACAGCTACATCTCCTTAAATACTGCAAAAGCCACCATACGGTGCATGGCGGAGGGTACCGCTGTTAATTATCACTGTGGTCATGTACTATCCTGTTCCACTAGCAAACAACTATCTCAGTACGAGTTCTAATGTCACCTGTGTTGTCCTCTACATCTACAGCTGTACTCCACAAGCCACCTTAAGGTGTGTGACAGAGGGTACTTTGCATACCACAGCCACTTACCACCTTTCCTGTTTCAGTTTCGAATGGTTCGTGGGACGAACTACTGTTGATATGCCTTTCTGTGGGCTACAATCAATCTAGTTTTACGTTGGTGGTGTTTTGACGGTTGAGCCGTACGCGGACCGTGTTCCTGCCGTTTATTGCTTGACATCTTGTCTTCGCGGTACTGCCGTCCCGTTTCTTGTTCGATTTACTGGCGTCACTAATTTTCTGGCTTGCTTGCCCGTGAGTGGCAGCAGCAGCAGCGCTTATCGATAAGAGCACTGTCATACTATCTTTGGAGTAGCCGCTAGTATTTCCGGGCCATCGTGTGTCGGGAGTCCAGTCGGGACGCAGCAGCAGTGTGGTCCAGACAGCCATGACTCGCCCGACCGTTGCCGACACACATGACCTGAGTGGGGACGGCCTTGGTTGGTCGTTCGATCGGTCGTCTCACCGAACGACGTGTATTTGGTCGCCGACCGCTTCTAGGTTCTCCGTGTGTGTCGACTTGTGATTCCTGCTTGTTGTTCCACAGTCACTGGTTTTAGTATTGTTCGAGTTGTTTGTGGAAGTGTTTTCGTGGAACTGTGTTTAGCTTGTGTGGTTTTGACTGAGCAGCTATTTTAATGCTGTATATGTGCTGCATGTAATCAGTCGGTTGGGACAGAGCAGCAAGGATGTCTCCATGGCGCAAGGTCAGGCCGGGACCACTGGCGGCGTGCACACGCGGTCGGATTGTGAGGCGCTAGCTGCGAGAGCGACAAAGTTCATTGCCCCCCGAACCTGGACACTGAAGTTGAGTGATCAGTTAACCTGTTATGAAACCTCAGCTGCTGTGACATCTCTTCGTTCATTGCCAGTTGTTGCTTCCTGGGCCGTTCTGGCTAACAGTAACATATGGTGTGTTGGAGTCGGCGAAATATTGCAGCCGTCTTCCTGTATGGTCTTTAACTATTAAATTGGTTGTTACTTAACCGTGAAGTTCACCAGCGGTATTTTCTGCCTTGTGGCTATTAATGCCCCAGTTACCTTCCCTGGTCATTAGCGTAGTCTGCCTCGTGATGACTGGGTGTTGTGTGATGTCCTTAGGTTAGTTAGGTTTAAGTAGTTCTAAGTTCTAGGGGACTGATGACCATAGATGTTAAGTCCCATAGTGCTCAGAGCCATTTGAACCATTAGCGTAGGTTTCCGGCAGCGTGGTTTGCCTCGCCGTGTTGATGCTGTCCGGCATGGCGTGTAGTTCGACGGCCTTTTAGTTGTTGTCTTTTTTTTCTTTCTTAAGAGTGGTTATTGTGCCTTGGCTGTTTTTAGACGCCAATTTTGAAGATGTAGTGTTGCTGGTATCTTCGACCTGGGCTGATATTTTCCATTGTCGTACCGTTGGTCGGGTGGAAGGGAATTTATTAGGTTGTTGGTTGGTCCTTCAGCCGTCCCTGTGTCGGGTTGCCATCTGACTATTTAACCTTACTCTTGGCTGCCTGTCTCACCTCACCTTACGTGAGAGATATCTCCTCAGGCCGACACTTGGAAAACCTCTGAGCACCACTGTTCTGTTGGTTTTAGATCGTGATTTTCATTTTAGTCCGTTGTACTGTGCGAGGCTTTCAGCCGTCTATTAATTTAGTTTGTTTTAAATTTAAGATAAGGCCTCCAGCAGACTTAAATAAAAGTTTGAAGATTGGTTTGTTTAATAACTAAAATTTAAAAAAAATTGCTCTATCCGAAATTCTTGTTATCCAGGCCCTAAACACTTTAATGTCTTGTGCGTGGCCTTTAGCCGAGAATTTACGTGAATAATTATTTTTAAGTAAGGCTTTCAGCCACGTGTAGTCTTTAAAGCAATTGTTACAACTTGTGTTCAGGCCTTCAGCCGTTCTTGCTTTTGGTGCGGTTTTGGGCCTTCAGCCCAGGAGATGTCGCAAGTTTTCTTAACAAGGACTTCAGCTGTATTGTTTTAATTTGATCCTTTTAAGGCTATGTGTAATTAAGTGGTTCTTAGGAAAATTAAAGTTTGTGTGTTTTGTGTAACTGACAGTAACTGATTACGGCCCCCTCCACAACCATAACCTGATCCGCTCTATCCTGCGAAAACAGATTTCAACTGTATATACGTAGGAATGTATACTTTCGTAACTTTCATAGAAAATTACATCCTGACGCAGAATGCCTCACTTGCAGTGTCTGCCACTGGATTTGGTTGATCATTACCTTGAGCTTTTCTGCTCACTGAATCAAATTGTAACGAAACGCGATTCTCTTCGTTCAGTCTTCTCTATTTCTTTTATCAGTACTGTCTGTTGCGAATTCCATACTGACGAGCAGTATTTAACTATTGGGCACCGTGGGTCTTCTAAGACACCTCCTTTGTTGACCGACTACATATCCTGAAGATCCTCCCAATGAATCTGTTTGGCAACTGCGATTCCTAAGTTTATTTATCTGTGGTCGTTTCAATTTAAATCGCTCCTTACGATTACTCCCAGACAGTTGATGAAAGTAGCTGCTTCCAGTGATTGTTCTGTATTGTCGTGCTAGAAAAGGAAGAGCTGCCAGTATAGTCTATGTAAGATTTAATATATGATGAAATTTAAGATGTGAGATAACTATGCTGAAAGATGTGGAATTCTGTAGGTCTCAATTAAAGGAAGGGGGAAGGGGTAATGTTTCATTTTTGCGCTAAATGACGAAAAATTCTGATATTTCGTGAAAACATTCTTCTGAGTACATTTGTTATTGGTCAGTCTAGTCAATAACCAAATCATGTTCTCGCTTTGTTCATAGTGATTCTGAACTGATACATGTTTCCATGGTAGACAATCCCTCTCCTCTACCCCTCGCTTACTACGTTCTCGTCCGCCATAGGTGATTCCTGCTACCAAAACCAGCAATTTTCCATCATGGTTACTGAGTATTTAGCGCACACGGAGTGGTTCACACTTACATCTGCATCTACATAATTACTCTGCAATTTACAATAAAGTTCCTGGTAGAGGATTGAATGAACCACCTTCAAGCTGTCTCCCTACCGCCGCGCGGGATTAGCCGAGCGGTCCAAGGCGCTGCAGTCATGGACTGTGCGGCTGGTCCCAGCGGAGGTTCGAGTACTCCCTCGGGCATGGGTGTGTGTGATTGTCCTTAGGATAATTTAGGTTAAGTAGTGTGTAAGCTTAGGGACTGATGACCTTAGCAGTCAAGGCCCGTATGACTTCACACACACGCATTAACTCTACTTTAGGGGCACTGTCATCAGTGACTTCACTTGTTATCGCGCAGTGAAGGTATTTTGTGGTGGCAAGATCCTATGGGACCAAACTGCTGATGTCATCGGTCCCTGGGCTTACACTAACGCTAAGGACAACACACACACCTATGCCCGAGGGAGGACTCGAACCTCCGACGGAGGGAACCACTGGAACCGTGGCAAGGCGCCTCACACTGCGCGGCTACCCCGGGCGACAGTGAAGCTATTAATTGTGTCTTGCCACTGGTGTGCTTTATGTATGACCAGAATCTCTTTTGGTTCCCCAGTTTCTGTCTGCACCTCAGTTAGGTGGAGTTATACTTCTCCAAACCGAGCGAGGTGACGTAGTGGTTAGCACACCGGACTAGCATTCGGGAGGACGACGGACCAAACGCGCGTCTGGCCACCCTGATTTAGGTTTTCCGTGATTTCCCTATATCGCTTCAGGCAAATGACTGGATGCTTTCTTTGAAAGGGCCCAGCCGGTTTCTTTCTCGATTCGTCCCTTATCTGATGTGACCGATGACATCGCTGTTTGGTCCTCTTCCCCCAAATCAACCAATGTACTTCTCCAGTATTCTCTCCAATCGATGATGATATGCATAGTCTTGGGTCCGTGACAATCGGAACACCTAAAACGTAAATCGCAGTACGCAACCTTTAGGTGTGTGTATGTGTGGGTGTGTGTATATACAGGGTGTCCCAGCTATCTTGTCCACCCAAAATATCTCTGGAACAATAACAGCTATTGGAAAACGACTTTCACCGGTATCAATGTAGGGCAGGGACCCATGAATGTACATATTTGGAAACATTCTAAAACGAAAGCATATGTGTTTTTTATCACAAACATATGTTTTTTTAAACGGACCTCCTATAGTTTTTCTTCAGCAATCCATAGCATGACAAAGCTCATACACAATGGCGTTGATTGCATCGCAATATTCCCATTGCATCCCGAGATATTAAGACGCGAAGTTGACGCTTGAAACACCCGACATGCGCTGCTAGCGCACGTTCTGAGGCTCGGGCGTGAACCCCATGCTGCCCGTAATCGCGATGTGATTGACATGCGTAATCACACTTCCATACTTATCAAGAGGTCCGAAACGAATGATACGGTCTGCTACCATCCTGTATTAACGTCGTACATTCCAGTAGGTATTTATTCCATAGGCTAGGGGTGATGCGGTTCTGTAACATATCTATGTACCGCAACGTTAGGCACAAAGTTAACTTCGCTTATCGTTAATCCGTTACTAAAAAGGTAATGCCATTCAACGTTAAAACTTTACTTTACTGTAGATCTAGCGCAAGTGACAGTTAATCATTCACTCGTAGTAGTAAAATTCATGTTGATGGTTTTAGTGAAACGAGCAAGTGGAGTAAAAGTTTTGATGGCAGCAGACCGTATTATTCATTTCGGACCTCTTGATAAGTATGGAGGTGTGATTACACATGTCAATCACATCGCGATTACGGGCAGCATGAGGTTCACGCCCGAGCCTCATGACGTGCGCTAGCAGCGCATGTCGGGTGTTTCAAGCGTCAACTTCGCGTCTCAATATCTCGGGATGTAATGGGAATATTGCAATGCAATCAACGCCATTGTGTATGTGCTTTGTCATGCTATGGATTGATGAAGAAAAAATATAGGAGGTCCATTTAAAAAAAAACATAAGTTTGTGTTAAAAAACACATATGCTTTCGTTTTAGAATGTTTCCAAATATGTACATTCATGGGTCCCTGCCCTACATTGATACCGGTGAAAGTCGTTTTCCAATAGCTGTTATTGTTCCAGAGATATTTTGGGTGGACAAGATAGCTGGGACACCCTGTATATTTATATTCCACTGCTACGATCTTTCTCTAATTCGTCGATTTTTTATACAGATCACAGTGCCCTAACTGAAACATAGCGGTGGAGGAAGCTGCACAGCGGTGAGAGAGCTACACAAATGATAATAACATGCCGTGTAGTGTATGGAACTAGCTAGCTACTTCTGTACACTACACAGCATGTAATTAAATAGACAGATGACTCATCCCAGGTTTTCGCCGAACAAAAAGAAAATATAAGTTCTGGTGTGGAATCTTAAGAAAGACTTCCAAACGCATAGGCGTCGTCCCGACGGCACAATACAAGCAGCATTGGAAGGGCGGCAGGAAGTGCACGGCTGAGCCGCGCATACTGAAAGGCGGCGCGGCTTCTGCAAGGGCCCGCCGGATGTTGTAATGCACAGTGGCCGCCGGTGCATAAGCAGCGCTCGTGTGCCGCAGGCGAATCACTGATTCAGAAACAATGCGCGTGTCAGCCAGACACTGAGCGGCCGAGCGAAGTTTCCTTGAGCAGATGCTGCATGCGCCTCACGTCACAGAAGAACCTTGAAGCAAGGAAACCGAGTTTCTCCTCAGCATGTACGGCAAGGAACTTTTTCTGTGTAAACGCCGCTAAACGCTACACTCGCTCTGAATAGTACAATGGACGTAAGTCTTTTCTCGGTGAAAAAAGGAATTATGGAACAGTAATAACAATGGGTGCCATTCTACCTGCAGCAATTCTTCTTTCTTTTAACTGAGGGGGCCGCGGGGGAGGCAAGGATAGAGCTTAATGTCCGGCAGACATCGAGGTCATTAGAGATGCAAGAGGAGGAGGAAAAAGGAATTCACCGGGGCCTCGTCGAATAAACAGCTCGGCATTCGCCAGAGGTTATTCCGGAATGCTCGGGATAAACTAAATCAAGGCATCCAAACGAGGATTTTGACCTCGCCTCTACCGTGTACGACTCCTCTATCTCAACCAAAGTTTCGCCGCTCTTGCGGCTTAGCCTGTGATATTACGTGGTCCACGTGGTAGAATAGTAGGAAGAACAGTGTGCTACTGTTACGTGACAGCCTCCGTTAGTCGTCGGTGTTCCCTTGTGTAGACTGGTGCTATGGTGAATATTTTATCGAACGAGGCAAATAAATGTTTTACTAACAACACACTTTGATGCCCTTTCTAGCTCAAGAGCAATCTGTTTTAAGTCATTCTTCTCCAGAAGAAAACACGCAGGAAACGTAAAATGTTAAATACTAACTTGCGAAACTGCCGATGAAGTCTCTGTCGTCACTAACAATTTCAGTTCCTAACCCTGCTTGTCACTTTGTATATCCCAGCTACCTGCAGCCTGGCGGTCACATTCTGACTTCCCGCATAGTACCATGAGCTCGATCGCAAGAATTCGGCTGTCCTCGTTAGAAGTCAGATAAATTCCATGCAGCGCGCCACCACTACAGCAACATCTACTCCCAGATGTCTGAAAACATCTCCTGACATCCTATACCTTCTTCATGTCAGTTTTTCCATATGTTCCTCTCCTCGCTCATTCTGAGTGGAACAGAGGGACGAGAAGTCGAAGAACTGAACGAATTACTCTCTTGAATTACATAAATGTGTAGCAAATATTTGGAGGAGAAGTTGGATAAGTTAGAGGGTGTGGTGTGCGTACTGTAAGACCTTCAGTACACACACCATCAGATTATTTGACTTGCTGCTCTAACGAAGTAGGCAAGTGTCAGCAATATGTCTCGTGGTCTTATCGTGGCGTGTTTATCTTCTGCCGTTAGGTCAGACGATAGAAATGCCACTTGCACGCTTAGAGTAGCAGATTGACGGTGACCAACTTTAAACAGAATTTGATTAATTTTCACACACATTTATTAAAATAACAACAAGCATAAAAATTACTTAACTTGGTTCTGGATGCTGTTTACAATTGGCAATCTGAAGTTCCTTTAGTATTGGTACGTTAATCTTATTCTCAAATATATCTCAGAAACTTGACAAAAATGTCTATACATTTATCTTCATGGCTATGCACAAGAACATGGTAATCTTATTAGGCGCAGACTGAAACTTGACTATAGACTGGTACAGACAAATGTAGAACTCGTACAGACTGGTACCGACAAATGTAGACTGGTACAGACTGGTGCAGACAAATGCAGGCTGACCAATCGGAGGTCTGTACACTCGTGATAATACCTCGCGCATTCATGTATCACTGCACGAGTGTGATCCGCGAGGAGAAAAGGTTCCACGTTAGCAGCAATCTCATTGGCTGCGTTACATATTAATACGCGGATCGGCGGAAGCAGAATTTGGTCCGCCTCTGTGGCAGCGCCATCTCGTAGTGCGGAGACGGACGAGCGCTGCGCCTGCACTGTTGTGCAAGCGGGGCGTTCTAGTGGGAAAGGTGTGTACGCGCTGACTATGCGGAACTATGTACACAACAAGGGGTATATGAAATAATAAGTTACATGAAAGAATAGTGACGGATGTATGGATTAGTGAGGGATGGCAAAGGAGCAGAATAGATAACTGTAGAATATGTGCTAGGGAATGGCACTAGAAATCTGTTGTTGTCATGTCTGCGAAGAAACATCCCCTTCCAAATCGCAATAAGAAATAAAACTTTTCGAATATATCGTAAGACAAACAGTAACATCATTTAGACTACGTCATTTTTAGGTGAAAAAACTGAGTAAACTTTACTAAGGCTGAAAGACCATGTTAGTTTCGGACCTGCATTCGATCTGTAGCAACGTGATTATTGCGTTTAAATGAAAACCGCAGAGACCAGTGACCATATGAAAAGTGTAGTTACCGATACATTGAAAAATTTTAGGTGAATTACGTTTGTCAGTAATCATTGGACCACAACAGAACACTGAACATTTCACTACAACCTAGTTGAATATAACAGAGTACTAAGTAACTGAAGCAGCAGAGGGAACAAAGCTGTAACAACGAAAGGACTGTAAGTCGCGAACAAATGATAGAGCACAAAAATTACTTATGGAACAAAAAAATTTTACAGCGCTTGGAAAGCAAAGGATAATCTGGAATAAAGTTTAATCTGGAATAAAGTTTACCTATGGACAGACGCTAGAGTACCATAAATTAGTGAAATCGTTTTCACTGCGCATGTCAACGAGAGGATCAAAGGGTCTGAAAAGACATTACTGTGGCATAATTTAAAGTAGACCGTTCATGTAGCTCTGCAAAAATTGTAGTTACCTTATAGCACAGGCGGAAACTGGTTCTCTTTCCAATTCCTTGAGCTGTTATTTCACTTAAGCGTTTAGTTATTTAAATCCTCTGCTTTTGTTGATTGCTATTGGCTGACGTATTTAACAAACCGTGCGAAAGCATACTGTAAATGTATTTTCCATGTTTCCAGTGTTGTTCTTAACATCAAATTGCCATTCAGATATTCGCTCGCAGTAGCGAATAGTCAGCTTTACTGTGTGTTAGAGTGTAGTATATGTATATGCACACTTACTTCCATATTTGTTCCGTAAGTGCTTATTAACAGTTCAATTTCTCATAAGTCTAGAAACGGGCCACGAAAATTAACCTAATCATGGGTCATTCCCTTTGGTTAGTTACATAGCCTTCGTAGTCTGAATGGTTCTGTGCTGTGAGCACACTTTTTTGAACTGATGTACAAATCATTGAAGGTGGTTAATGAGTCTCAAAGTAAGATTCTGTTCATTATTTTGTCATATTTTCATACATTAAGTTACTAGTAACTGCTCCCTGTGTTCGATGTCTTTTTAGTGATGTTATCTACATTGTAGCTGCTTGAGCATAATTAACCAAACTTGCTAGATCTTCGAAAACTGGAAAGCTCGTAGACACACCTCGCAGTTTATACCTTAACCCACACTGCTAAGTAATTCTCTTTGTTTTCTCTGATCAATCTCTGTAAGTAACAATTCAATGAAGGAAAGGGGAACCCAAAACTATGAATGTGCTATTGGCCATGGCTTTCTCCTTTGTAGTCAGCATTTTGCTGCTCACGCCCCACACGTTGTCCGAAGTAGTTCTTTGGTTTGAGAGGGAAGACATACTGTTTAGCGAACTACTTCCTCCCGTCTTAAGAGAAAACCTGATTGGACCATGATAATCTACTCCAGTGATCAGCCGAATTGTGCCGTCGTCTTGACTCAACGTTCAGTAAATTTCTTATCCTCCATCTTCAGTTGAAATATTGGGATGGCGCTTGATGCTTGACCTTACAGGATCATTCTTGCCTGCTGTTGCTCAGGATTCGGGAGGAAGACGGTACAATATCTCGTCCGGGCATCCAGATTTAGGTCTTCCGTGATTTCTCTAAATTGCGCCTGGCAAACGACGGGATAGTTGCTTCGAAAGAGCACGGACGGTTAACCTCCCTCCCTCCCCCCCCCCCCTCCTCCCCGATAATGACACTATTCGAGCTTGTGCTCCGTCTCTAATGACCTCGATGTCAGTGGGACATTAAGTCCAATCTTCCATCTTCCTTCCTCCGTTTCACAGGCTAGACACTGGAGTGTTGCTTCTGCTATTCCTCTGTGGTTCGACCATTTCTTGGCCTCCATTGCACGACTGACTTATGGTGCATGTGGCCGACTTTCGCGGCTGCAGTCATGACAAGAGAAAAAGACGATGGCGACGTGATTGCAAGAAGAAGAAGAAGAAGTTGAGTGTAGGCTTTGAGCATAAGGGCAGTACTAAACTTGGCAGGCAGATGCACCCAACACATCGCAGCTGGTGGAAGGGGCCCAATTGAGCTGCTGTCAGCCACGGCTTGCACGCCACGCGGCGTACTGCTGCCTATGACGCAATAGCCGCCTTCAAAGTTGCCAGGGCAGAAGAGAAGCCTGCCCTGAAGGCCCAGGTGGACGAGCTTCGTGGCCAGCTGCAGCAACTCCATGAGTCGGTGGCTCATGAGCTTCGAACCATTAAAGGAGAAAGAGGAGAAACGCACCCCCCCCCCCCCCACCACCACCACCCCAGCCCAGTCAGTCCCCACCTGGCAGTCCCGCAACACCACAGGGCAGGAAGTGGGGTGGACTCCACCATGCAAAGATGCAGAGATGATGGAAGACTTGGATATGATCCCAGAACAAGAAACCTACCCCAGCTGCCCCTTGCCCAGAGGCTTCAGTGGCCACACAGCAGGCTCTCCCAAAGCCATCTGCACTCAGAGGCCAGGAGCATCACTGATGGCAGCTGACAGAGCCACCCACTCTTCGTGCGAGTTGCACTGTTACCACACGCCTGTCTCCCTCTTCCAGGAAAGGACAGTGTGGGATTTTGCTGAATATGATCGTCAAGTCTCTTCAGGACATAAACTGGACATACCTTCCCTTTATCCTCAGTCTTTAACCTTTAACCTCCCATAACCAACCTAGACCTTCTTTCCTTATCAGCCCAATCCCTTGACCCATTGTCAGTGACAGATCTTGCTCCATTCCTCTCTCTTGAGGTCGTCAAGACAACCAACACCATGGTTGTCTCTACCCTAGCACAGTGGTAACACATTGTGATTGCCATAGATGAGACAATATTCTCCAGAGCTCCAAACGAAAGAACCAAGAGGCCACCATCAGAGACGAAATTTCTGAGCAGCAGCATGGAATGTAGTCTAAGAAGAGGAAGAAGGACAAGAAGTGAAGAACCCGTGGAAGGTACTAAACTACATACCTAGTCTCCCATTCCCATTACACAACCAAAACATCTTATTGCCACCAATCATCACATTATCATCAATCATTAGCCTGCCTAACAAGTAGCAGGACTTCCCTATTTCAGATGTACCAAAAGCCAATCCTGCAAAGGAGGCCAAGAAATCATCAACCCACAGAGGAATTCCAGGAATGACACTCCATTGTCTAGCCTACACAACAATAGGTGGGAATGGGTTTGTAAGGACAAGCAGGAGCTTATCTCGAGAGGGCACTGCATTTTGGCATGAGCAGCAGTATTGGGTAGACCTACACATGCTCCGCTGGGAACTATGACTGGTGAACTGAGACTGGCGAGGTTTTTGAAAGAGCAAGTTGTCGTTGTTCCAAAACCATGCTATGTAAGACAGGCTGCACAGATATGATCGCGTCATGAGACAAAGGTTGTCTTGGATATTCAACTGGCGGGAGTTTCTCTGCCAGTGTCTTCTTTCAGCCCCCAATCTATGACAGACAGCCCCCCGAAGCAGGAACATGTCATGGAAACTACAGTCAAATCATAGGATGGAACAGCAGAAGCAGCATTGGCCCCATATGCAACTCGCAACTACCCCACGAATTCAGAGAAGTCTCGCTTGGACCACGAGAAGGACACCATAGGTAGATATCGCACCTGATATCTTGCTTTCCCTAAGATACATCAAGTGATGAGACTTTGGAGGTCAGGAAACCCTGATGGGAATGCCCAGCCTTCACTAATCAGCAATTCAGAGAGATGACGCTATGCCAACATCACAACAAGAGCTAAACAACGATTTCGTTGCCCCAGGCGAAATGGTAATCGCTCCAAACAGCAAATCAGTATTTACAAATGCCGGAAGCGATTACAGAGGACAACACTGTGCTGCCACAGGCGAGGAAACTGACTGCCCCGCCGCCATCTCTCATACACTGGATAGGCCCATACAAGGAGTTCCAGAAGAAGTTATAGTGGGCTGTCATTCCAACACACATCCATACTGAAATCACTTATCTGTGAAAGGTAAAATGGAAATGGAGATGGTGCCAGAGCACCTGAAGGATTACTGGAGGACATGGGCTACTACTTCAGTCTACTGGTATCATAAAGTCGGCCAGAACGCAGAGGAACATGGCATTCTTCGTCGTCGTCCTGGTCGATCACACTGAAAACTAGAAAATCTTCCAGCTGCAGGAGGGTAGATAACATGCGATTTCCAGTGGAGCCACGTCGTGCAAAGTGCTGGAGAGCTCCATGCTATTCCTGGAAGTCCATGGCTACTGATCCATGGCCGGTTGGTGTGGCCGTACGGTTCTAGGCGCTACAGTCTGGAACTGAGCGACCGCTACGATCGCAGGTTCGAATCTTGCCTCAGGCATGGATGTGTGTGATGTCCTTAGGTTAGTTAGGTTTAATTAGTTCTAAATTCTAGGCGACTGATGACCTCAGAAGTTAAGCCGCATAGTGCCCAGAGACATTTTGAACTGATCCATGCCAGTCCGGTGTGTTAAATGCACTGCATCACATGAGGGGAAGACTTTAAGAAAGAAAAAAGAAATGGCAGTGAGTCACATGATGTGAGTTATAGAGGTTGCAACGTGTTCAGGAGACACAAAGCAACAAGAAGAGTGAGGCCAGGCACCAGTTTTGTGGACATCGCTGGATGGAAGGCACCTGCACTCCCACAACAGCAAACAACGTCTGCTCCAGCTGCAGCAGCAGTCCAGGCGCAGCAGCAGTCAAATGGGGCTGGACTAGGCATACCATAGGCCGCAGCTAACGGGCGTTGACGTTTTACCTCCATGTCTTCGCAGCATGCCGAGTCGGCCAGATAGCAGCTAGCAGCCACTGCCCAGTCGCGGTCTGCTGCCCCACGTCTAGACGTCGCCACCATGGCCGCCCTGCCCGAGAGAGGACGGCAGTTAAGACGACCCTCCAGGCCGCTGCCAGCAACAGACTTTTAAGCAACAGACCTATGATGGATAATGGCTACATATCAGTATTAACAGTTTGGGGTTTTAATGTAAATTCTAGCGATAGCATCTTTGATTAGTAATCAAAACGCACAGACTCCATATTTCGAACCCTAAATTCTGAATAATAATTGACACCAATGGCCGCCGAAGACTTCTGGCGTAAGTAGTCACTCGCGCTCCAGAAACATCCCTGTCAAAGGGAGAGGAAAGTGGACAGAGACTCAGGGCACACTCTTCCCCTTGAGATGGAAAACTGCCCATAAAAAACGGAAGAATCAGCAATGATCAATGCTATGAGATGTGGAGATGTGAAGACACTACAACAAAGATACACAATGTGTTTGCACAGGGCATGTGACCTGTAATTGAAAAAGTGTCATGATGAGCTCTCCATTGGCACAAGATTCCAGATTAGTCCCATATACGGATCTCCAGGAGCGGACCGCCAAGGCAGAGGTGACCATCAGAAAAAAAAATTGAGTAACCAACAAAAGGAAAAGGTTCTAAGAGTCGGAGTGTAGATTTTCAGAAGTTTGAACATGCAAGGGAAGAAGAGAAACTAGAAAATCTGATACGGGAAGATTTCAGTCAGTTTACATGGTGGTCAGGTGGATTCCAAAATTCGATATTGGATTGTAAGATCACAGTTTAACAGTGATAAAGAGTAGGCTGAAGTTCAGGACTAATGAGGAAGAAACATTATGCAAAGAAGTGAGATAAGGAAGCACTAAGGAATGAAGAGATACGCTTAAAGTTTTCCGAGGCTATAGATTCAGCGATAGTGAATAGCTTAGTAGGCAATCGGCTGAAAGCAATAGACATATCTGAAAATGGCATTCACAGAATTTGTAAAGAAAATGGTAAGATCCAGCAAGCTAACTGTGAAGAAACCGTGGACAATAGAAGAAATACTTCGACGAAAGAAAGAAGTACAAAAATGTTCATGGAAGTTCAGGAATATCAGACCTTGGAACAGCTGAGTAACTACGCTATGGACACAACACGGCTCACTCATACAGAAAGTCAATCGTCAAGATCACTTTCGCTACTGGATTCGATCCACCTTAAGCTTTCTAAATCGAATACTTCATACAAGAAGAATCAGAATAGACCCACAGGACATGGTAGGCATCCACCTCTCTATTACCAGTAATGTGGTCTGTCATAAACTGATAAGCAACAGAGTACGAGTTAAAATTTTACATGAGCATGGGAATGGACTAAATTTGCCACTTTCTGATGGCAATTTGCAGACCATGTCAGTCATTCACGTGGGTCACAGACTCCGCACTATTAGGGTCTTTGAACTTCCCTTCGTGGTTCCGGAAGACATCGTGGTCTGTGCTTTACTACAATATGGACGCATACTCAGCCATGTCCCCGAAGAGTGGACCACTTTTACGATATTCTTAACATCGTGAGGCAAGCTCGGATCGAGCTTACAAGGTATGTCCCATTCTTACCTCTTTGTTGATAGCTGTAGAGCGATAATTATTTACGACGGGTGAAGCTGTGCCACCAGCCACCGTTACATTCACGGTTTTTACGTGTTCTGCCATCTTCCGGACGGAAGTCCAGTTGCACGTTCTCCAGTAGCAGAAGACGGACTGTTTCATGCACAGTTGACGCAGGTGGACGAAAACGCCTCCAAGATGTCAGGTGAGAAACGTCCCGCTGAGCAACTGCAACTGAAGTCCTATGTTGGAAGAAGACGAATATAGAGTTCGGCCGGCTGCTTGTACCGACGGCTCCTTTTGTCTCCGACTTTAAAGGCGACGAGGCTTCTAAACAGCAATGCAAAGACATTGCGCACCATCGGACGATTGCTTTCTCCGCATGAGAGAAGGCGAACGCAAACAGGCAGACGATGACGGCGCCACAGTAGAGAGTACTGGGGTCTCCGACGACGACCGATGTTATACCACCGCCTACGATGGTCTTCTCTACACCAGCCAGATCTCTAAGGCAGATCACATGAAAGGCCACAAACTCGGCACTGTAGAGTACGACATGGCCGTAGCAGCTGAGGCTGAGAAAGTCAGGCTACAGGATTCGTCTTGGCGGAAGTGGGCCCATGACAGTAAGGAGATACAGCGGGCCTGCATGCCCGGGTATTACGGTTGAGGCGACACCCTCTACAGAGCCCATTTCACTCTCTGATGCCACTGACGCAGGGCACACGGACAACCACGATGTGCGCCTAACATGCACACCCCACAACAAGCAGAACGTCAACAGACGTTCCGAGTCGCATCCATTAATATTAATAGCATACGATCACTAATAAAGACGATCTCACTCAAGATGTGCTGCATGCGGCAGATACAGGTTCTGCTCTTTTACAGGATGTATACCTCGACAAATTTCCGTCTCTCTATGGTTACAACTTGATGTCACTATCTTCAGAAACAGGTAGTGGCGTAGCAATACCTGTTAAGGAAACAATCGTCGCGGAGGACCTAACTTACCTACCAGCGCACGCGGAATGGTTGTGACAGTACTTGGAGTGTGGCTTGTCAACATCTACGCGTCGGCAGGGAAGGACAAAACGAGAGAACGATCACCCTACTATGTGGAAGAAATAGCCTAGATTCTTATAGGACGGGACGCTCATTACATCCTTGGTGGCGACTTAAATTGTGTGCAGGAGCCGAAGGATCAGTTTACACGTTGTAACCTGTGTCGAGAATTGAGAATATTGGTACGAGATCTGCAGTTGGCAGATTAGTGAAAGCATGTCCATGGAGACCGAACTGGACATAGATATGTAACTAGCCACTCGGCCGGCCGCATCGATAAGGGTCTACGTCACGCACCGCCTCCAGCCCGGCATCGACGACGCAGTACTATGGCTAGCGGTCTTCACCGACCCATCGTCCTCCTAAGACAGCAGGTTTGGCGAAGCAGCAGTGTGTGGAAAATGAATGTGGCCCACCTTAAAGGTCCAGTGAGTTACCAAGCTATTGAAGAGGTTTGGCAGTCAGTTTGGCAGTTTTATAAAGGGCGCCGACGGGTATATCCAATGACATGACGCTGACATTGCGATCTACCAAACGGCTTGCACTGGCTGCGTCAGGGCGCGAACACTCACAGTGAGACAGCAGACTTTAAACTCCTGTTTCATGATATTACGCCTCCTCTCCTGAAAGACATGTGGTGAAACCACGCTCCAAGGCAAAGACATTGTTATTATGCGTTATCATATGATAGAAGGAGCGGTACACGCGATGACACTAATTCTAGCCCCGGACGAATGCCCATCGATGCACCATGTCATTAATGAACATAAGCGGCACCGGAGAGCCCTGATACATACCAGTGACGCAGAGGATAGTGTACAACTGCAAAAAATGACATAGCAGTTGCCTTCGTTGACCTATTATACACCGAAGAAGAACACGATAGGTCGACCCTTCAAGACGTTACTCACCCGTTGTTTGGGACGCTCGATCAAGTGGCGGATGCCATACTACTGTAGGAAATTAACAGGGACGATTTGGTAGGAACTATAAACAAGGTGGCGCCCAATAAGACACCGGGGCATGAGAGAATACCCTTGGAGATTTATCAGACCTTTAAACACTTGATGGCTCCCTGTTGGACTGAAATCTGTCGCGATCTAATACCTCCCGAAATACCACTTCTGCCTGTCTTTGTAAAAGGGCTGACCATCCCAGTACCTAAAGATTCAGGTGGCACATGTCTTAGAGACCGCCACCCAATAACACTGTTCAGCTTTGATTTCAAGATTTTTAGTAGGTTAATGGCGGCAGTGTTTACAAAAATCTGCTACGCTTGGTGTCACATCACAAGACATCCCTAGGCGGCTATAGCAACATCCAGGCGGCACTCAGCAAATACGCCTATTCGATCGCACTGGCGAAAGCATCTCAACCACTCAAGCCTTTGACTAGGTCAGCCATTCCTTCATTACGAAAGTGTTGACACAGATGAAGATACCGCAGTCCCACATCGCAACGCTGATGCGGTTGCCATACGGACCCACCTCTAAAGTGCTTGTTAACGGCCAACTGGATGGCCCCTTCCAATTAAAAGATCAATTCGACAAGCTTATCCCTCATCCGCGATCATGCACTGGCTCTTCAACCACATCTCTGCTGCCTTCGCCAATGCCTATAGTGATTTACGATACAGGAACACACTATTCAGTGCAAGACGCAAGCGGACGAGCGCGTACTAGCAACGACACAAATGCGGCGTTGAATTGGATCAATAGGTACGGTGCCGCTAAGGCCTTGAGTATTGGTACTGGATTACCTGCTGACTGTGTTGCACCCATCCGGACACGGGACTGTACAAACTGATTGAGGATCGTGTTCACAAATGGCGTGCGTAGCACAGCGGCGATCAAACTCAAGTTGTTGATCCAAGCCGTCAGGGATAGTGTCAGGGCGAATCGCTTGTGTACCAGACATGGTTCAGTGGGTTGGCTACACACATACCTACAAGGTCTTCAGTCTTCAAGAAAGGTCGTCGAGCAGATGCGCAAAACTATAGACCTACATCTCTGACGTCGATCTGTTGTAGAATTTTAGAACATGTTTTTTGCTCGAGTATCATGTCGGTTTTGGAAACCCAGAATCTACTCTGTAGGAATCAACATGGATTCCGGAAACAGCGATCGTTTGAGACCAAACTCGCTTTATTTGTTCATGAGACCCAGAAAATATTAGATGCAGGCTCCCAGGTAGGTGCTATTTTTCTTGACTTCCGGAAGGTGTTCGATACAGTTCCGCACTGTCACCTGATAAACAAAGTAAGAGCCTACGGAATATCAGACCAGCTGTGTGGCTAGATTGAAAAGTTTTTAGCAAGAAGAAAATGTAGTCCATCAACAAAAGAGGTGGCTTACAAAACACTCGTTCGACCTATACTTGAGTATTGCTCATCAGTGTGGGATCCGTACCAGATCGGGTTGCCGGAGGAGATAGAGAAGATCCAAAGAAGAGCGACGCGTTTCGTCACAGGGTTATTTGGTAACCGTGATAGCGTTACGGAGATGTTTAACAAACTCAAGTGGCAGACTCTGCAAAGAGAGGCGCTCTGCATCGCGGTGTAGCTTGCTCGCCAGGTTTCGAGAGGGTGCGTTTCTGGATGAGGTATCGAATATATTGCTTCCCCCTACTTATACCTCCCGAGGAGATCACGAATGTAAAATTAGAGAAATTATAGCGCGCACGGACGTTTTCAGACAGTCGTTCTTCCCGCGAACCATACGCGACTGGAACAGGAAAGGAAGGTAATGACAGTGGCACGTAAAGTGCCCTCCGCCACACACCGTTGAGTGGCTTGCGGAGTATAACTGTAGATGTAGATGTAGGTGTCATATATTCCTCACGATTCACAGATTTTTCCCACGCCGAAGACGATCGCTCGGCGCATGCTAGCAGCATCTGCATACTTCCTCAGCGCGGGATTACTGTTCAAGATCCGATACGAAGCGCTTACCCTACCTATTGGTAGAGGAGACCTCGGGCTCGCGCACAGCGGCGCTTTATCTCAGTGCGACGTTGAAAACGTGAAGTCGACAGCAGGCAGGTCTGTCGGGACTCTTGATAGTATTTCATCATGTCAGAAACTTTTTCATGAATATTGCTACGCCATGCCATACGTACCGGCCATTAGACAAGCGAAAGCGCAATACATCTATCGTTCCGAGTACTCATTTTGTGCCATTTCTCTGGCGCGTTGCGTATCCGGCACTATCGATAGCGACTTGTTTTTCTGTTTCCGTCTGGTTCGGCCTGCGCAGGCGCTGAGGCGGCTGCTGCCCTCTGGAGCGTTTTTCGCGGGGGGCTGCGCGCGCTCGGCTCGGCAGTTGGACTCGCGCCGAGCTGGTGGTATTTTGCCTTCAGCCTCGGCACGTAGGTGCGGTCTCGTTGTTGGCGGGCCTCGTTGATTTGGGCATTGGCCAGTGTGGCGTGTTGATGCTGTGGTGTAGTGGACAACTGATGGATTCCCGCAAGAGATCGCTCGAGATTCTCAGCCTTTGAAAAGTGTGCCACGATATCGCTTGGGTTTCCGCTCCCAGGAGTTGTAAGGACTGCAAGGGCAGGTTTTCTGTGTGTTTGCTCTGTCCGGTCGGCGTGGCGGGGTTCGTTTCACCTTTCTTCACCTTACTTCAGCTGTTGTTTATATTTTCTGCGTGATTCCGTTTTAGCCGGAGTCTGGGTCTCGAGTTTTCTGCTGGTGTGTATCCGGTCGTCGCCCCTGTTTTCCCGCCCGGGGGGCAGCCGTATCTGTTGGTGGGAATTATTTAGCAGTGTATGTTTTGCGTGGACCCGGTATGCTCACGCGCCCTGATTCTGAGTTGAAATTACTGTGGTCAGGCTGGCTCGGTTGCTGGAGTGCGTGTTATTGCTTTTCTGGTTTGCTGGGGACTGCGCGCGTGTCTGTTCCGTTTGTGATATGGCAGCAGTCTGATATTTTTATGTGCGCTTTTTAAGTTGCTAGCAATTGCTTTTAGCCTTGTGCTTACTTATTTTATTTAAATTTCTGGGCATTGTCTTTTGTCTGTTCTATTACCTTTATTTATTTGTAGTGTCAATTAAGCCTAAGACGATGTCCAAGGTGCTAGCAATTGATTGTAGCCTCGTGTGTAGTTAATCCTATTTAAATTCTTAGGCATTGGCATTTGCTTGTTCTTTTACTGTTATTTATTTGTTGTGCCAGTTAGCCCTAAGATGATGTCAGACCTTGGTATCCGCCAATCTTATTTTGGCTACCAGCGCTCATGTGCAATGTTGCCGGATCTATCCCGGATTTGTCATTAATTTAGAGCTTCTTTATACTGTGTTTGTAGTAGTAGGTTTGGCAAGTGCACTTGCGTTGGTATTTATTGTGTTTACCCCTCCCCCCTCTTCTTACTCCTTCGTGTAAACTGACTGTGGAAAGATTGCTAGGTGGCCTGTGTTATTACCTATGCCCGCTGCTGCAGTCGTAACATGTTTTGACCGGCAAGCGGCCCATGTTGGCGAAAGTTTGAATGTGTTTCGCGCTGTTTATGTTGGGCCTTGCCGTACAATATTTAGTCATGTACGTGTTGTTGTGTTAAGGATTTTAGGGCATTTTTAACTGACATACCTGTTGAAAATTTTATCACTCTTTTAAAGAAGGTATAGGAAGAAGTAACTTCAACTGAAAATTTAATTGTAAATTATACATTTGTGCTTCACATTTAAAAATTTAACTGTATTAGGTGAAAGTATGTAGTTTAATGCACAACGATTATTTGTTAATGTATCAAATTGTAAACAGTTTTGAGGTTTCCCTGTTCACCTGTAGTATACAACATGTTTATTACGTCATATTGTAAGCAGCTTGATTTGTTTGTGTCACTGTAATTTGTAAGCCACAGTGTAATTTATTACAGTTAATTGATTGTTTTGGGGAAATAAACCTTGAATTGTATGTCCCCTTTTCATTAACTGAATTCCATCCAAATCGTCCGCTCACATTGGAAGCACAACACCCCAGAATCCACTGGCCGGTGATGTGGCGGACAGTTCATCATATCACTTTTGACACAGGAACACGAACAACGTTATACCTGGCAGTTAACGGTAAACAAGTCACTGGATGCCGCCTCCATGCCACCAACATGTTGAACTCGCCGTAATGCCAGGTGTGTCAGGATAGAGAAAACAACACCCACCGATCTATGTGGAACCCCTTTGCGGAAGTGTGGAATCTAGTGACGATGATTTCCTTTTCTCTCCGCGTCTGACAACACGATATTGACTCTACCATTATTCTTTATTCGGAGAGTGCGTACTACTCACGAACCAAGACGAACGCGGTAACATACTATGAGACCAAGCAGTGTATTATCTGCTTTGCAACGTCCCGAAGAATGTGCTGAAATTGGGGAACCGCCACCATCAACGATATACTGTGACTGTGTGCAACCCGAAATACACTACTGGCCATTAAAATTCCTACACCAAAAAGATATACAGATGATAAATGGGTATTCATTGTAGAAATATATTGTACTAGAACTAACATGTGATTACATTTTCACGCAATTTGGGTGCATAGATCCTGCTAAATCAGTACCTAGAACAACCACCTCTGGTCGTAATAACGGCGTTGATACCCCTGGGCATTGATTCAAACAGAGCTTGTACGACGTGTACAGGTACAGCTGCCCATGAAGCTTCAACAAGATACCACAGATCATCAAGAGTAGTGACCGGCGTATTGCGACGAGCCAGTTGCTCGGCCACCATTGATCACACGTTTTCAATTGGTGAGAGATCTGGAGAATGTGTTGGCCACGGCAGCAGTAGAATATTTTCTGTATCCAGAAAGGCCCGTACAGGAGGTGCAACATGCGGTCGTGCATTATCCTGCTGAAATGTAGGGTTTCGCAGGGATCGAATGAAGGGTAGAGCCACGGGTCGTAAAACACCTGAAATGTAACATCCACTGTTCAAAGTGCAGTCAATGCGAAAAAGAGGTGACCGAGAAGTCTAACCAATGGCACCCCATACCATCACGCCGGGTGATACGCCAGTATGGCGATGACGAATACACGCTTCCAATGTGCGTTCACCGCGATGTCGCCAAACACGGATGCGATCATCATGATGCTGTAAACATAACCTGGATTCATCCGGAAAAATGACGTTTTGCCATTCGTGCACCCAGGTTCGTCGTTGAGTAAACCATCGCAGGCGCTCCTGTCTGTGATGCAGCGTCAAGGGTAACCGCAGCCTTGGTCTCCGAGCTGATATGGTTCAAATGGTTCAAAGGGCTCTGAGCACTATGGGACTCAACTGCTGACGTCATTGGTCCCCTAGAACTTAGAACTAGTTAAAGCTAACTAACCTAAGGACATCACAAACATCCATGCCCGAGGCAGGATTCGAACCTGCGACCGTAGCGGTCTTGCGGTTCCAGACTGCAGCGCCTTTAACCGCACGGCCACTTCGGCCGGCTCCGAGCTGATAGTCCATGCTGTTGCAAACTTCGTCGAAGTGTTCGTGCAGATGATTGTTGTCTTGCAAACGTCCCCATCTGTTGACTCAGGGATCGAGACGTGGCTGCACGATGAGTTACAGCCATGCGGATAAGATGCCTGTCATCTCGACTGCTAGTGATACGAGGCCGTTGGAATCCAGCACGGCGTTCCGTATTACCCTCCTGAACCCACGGATTCCATATTGTGCTAACAGTCATTGGATCTCGACCAATGTGAGCAGCAATGTCGCGGTACGATAAACCGCAATCGCAATAGGCTGCAATGCGACCTTTAGCAATGTCCGAAACGTGATGGTACACATTTCTCCTCCTTACACGAGGCATTACAAAAACGTTTCAGCAGGCAACGCCGGTCAGCTGCTGTTTGTGTATGAGAAATCGGTTGGTAGGTGTCGCCACCGGCGCCAACCTTGTGTGAATGCTCTGAAAAGCTAATCGTTTCCATATCACAGCATCTTCTTACTGTCGGTTAAATTTCGCTTCTGTAGCACGTCATCTGCGTGGTGTAGCAATTTCAATGGCCAGTAGTGTAATAACAATATTTTTCTAATTTCCTGGGGAGTGAGTTAGGCGCAGCTGGAACATCCCAGATGAGAGAAGCTGAGTTTAAACATGATGAAGAGGCATGAAATGACCATAATGAAACGGTTACCTTTCTCAGTGGCAGAAGCGCCGGTGAAGACCGCTCATCTACTCACCAACCAGAGGAGATTTTTTTCTCCTTAGTTACTCAAGAATTCATATCATCTCCTTTACTTAATAATAATAATTGTAAAAGTCATGTCCAGAAAGTATACTTCTCTACATTTTCAACATATATTTTATTACGAACATTCATTAATATCAAACCATAAACAAGCGGTAAAAAAAGGAAAAACGTGTTCAGAACATCAAAAAACTGAAAAAGTGTCCGCCCTCAAAACGGAACAGTGCGTCAGGGATAAAAAAGAGACAAAGATGGTTAGGGCAACTGCATGATAATAAAGAAAGGCTAGGGTCTTACATTAGTAATCCAAAGGCTCTCGCTCCAGCGTCCGAAACCCGCTACTACTTTAAACAAAAGTCAACAGCAATGAGCACCAAAGACTTTCAGCACTAGAAGTCACTTTCAGTCTACCAAGAGGGCGGAGGAGCGGACAACAAGGGACTCTCTTGCACTTGCAGTGAAAAATTGAGTGTAAAAGGCGGAAGAGACAGAAGTGATCAAGGCAAAAGAAACAACTGCATTAAAGATACACAACGAGTATCCACAGGACATGCGGCCAGCAACTGAAAAGCGTCATAATGATTTCTCTATTAACAAAAGATTTCGGAGTAGTCTACCTTCGGATCTCAGGGAGGGGGCTGACAATGGGGAGGTGACCATGACAATAAGACTGAATAACAAAGGGAAAGATGACGTGGAATTCAAGGAGTTTTGAGGTGACTGGTAAGCTATAAAATTTGGAACGGAAAAGCTAAGTCTCGACTTAGATTATTGGGTGTCAGTAAAGTGAAATGGAAGGAAGGCATGGATTCCTGGTTAGAAGAGAATAGGGTAATGTCAATAGCTGCAGAAAATTGTATAACGGGAGTAGGATTCGTTATAAACAGGACGGTAGGACAGAGACTGATTTGCTGTGAACAGGACCATGAGGGAACTATTCTCATCTGAATAGACAGCAAACCAACACATTAGTTCAGGTATACATGACTACGTTGTTTGCAGAAGATGATGATAACAGAGAAAGTATATGAGGATATTGAACTGGTAGTTCCATACGTAATGGGAGATGAGTATCGAATCGTCAACGGGTTGTGGTTTTAGGAGAAGAAAAAAAAGGATTACGGAGAATACAGGTTTAGTAGTAGTAATGAGAGAGCAAAAATACTAATCAAGTTCTGCAATAAATTTCAGCTAGTGATATCGAATTCTCTGCTCAAGAATCACAAAAGGAAGAGATATACCTGGAGAAGTTCGGTAAACACGGGAAGATTTCAGATACATTACATCATTGTTAGGCGGAGATTCTGAAATCTGATATTGGATTGTAAAATCGTTATTTAGTAATGATGAAGAGTAGGATGAAGATTAAGTGATTAGTCAGGAAGGAATATTGCGCAAAGAAGTAGGATTCTGAGGTATTAGGTAACGAGGAGATACGCTTGAAGCTTTCTCAGGCTGTAAGTTCCGCGGCAGTGAATAGCTCAATAGGGAGTTCAGTTGAAGGGGAATGGACGTCTTTAAAATGAGTAATCAAAGAATTTGCAAATAAAATCATAGGGTCCAGGAAGCTAACTGGTAGGAAACCACGCACAACAGAAGAAAAACTTCATTTGACCGATGAAAGTAAGGAGGTACAAAAATGTTCAGCGAGATTCAGGAATACAAAAAGACAAGTCACTTAGGAATGAAATAAATAGGGAGTGTACGGAAGTTAGGCGAAACGGCTGTATGAAGAAGCGAAGAAATTAAGAAAGAAATGATTCTCGGCAGAACTGACTCAGCCTATAGAAAAGTCAAAACAACCTTCGGTGAAGTTAAAAGCTCGGGTCGCAACATTCAGAATGCAATGGGAATTACAGTGTTAAATGCAGAGGACAGAGTGAATAGACTGAAGGAGCGCACTGAAGGACTCTGTGAGCGGAAATGTGTACTTGTCTGATAACATGTTAGGAGACAAACAGGAGTCGAGAGGGAAGAGATAGTGGATCTAGTATTGGAATCAGGTTTCAAAGAGGTTAGGAAGACGTAAGATCAAAGAGGACAGAAGGGATATCTAACTTTCCATCGGTATATCTAAAATCATGGGCGGAAGACCAGCAAAATGGTTATTGTTGTTGGTGTGTAGTAAGTGTGAGTCTGGCGATATACCATCAGACTTTCGGAAAAACATCATCCACACAGTTCCGAAAGTTGCAAGAGCCGAAAAGTGCAAGAATTATCGCACCATCAGCCCATGCATACAAGCTGCTGACAATAATAATTTATAGAAGAATGGAAAAGAAAACTGAGGATCTGTTAGACAGCTATCAGTTTGACTTTAGGAAAGGTAAAGGCACCGGTGAGGCAATTCTGACATTGCAATTGATAATGAAAGTAAGACTAAAGAAAAATCAAGACACATTCATAGGACTTATGGGCCTACAAAAAGAGTTTCGTGAATATCAAATGGTGTAAGATCCTGGAAATTCTAAGAAAAATAGATATGCTGATGACATTGCTGTCCTCAGTGAAAGTGAGGCAGAATTACAGGAAGTGTTGAATGGTATGAACAGTGTAATGAGTACAGAATACGGATTGAGAGTCAGTCGAAGAAAGACGATAGTAATGAGAAGTAGCAGAAATGAGAACAGCGAGACACTTAACGGCAGAACTGATGATCACGAAATAGATTAAGGAAATGAATTCTGCTACCTAATAACCAATGACGGGTGGAGCAAGGAGGACATAAAAAGGGACTAGCACTAGCAAAATGAGAATTTCTGGCCAGGGGAAGTCTGTTAGTATAAAGGCCTTAATTTGAGGAAGGAGTTCCTGACAATGTATGTTTCGAGCACAGCATCGTATAGCAGTGAAGGTGGGTAAAAACTATAGAGAAAGTCAGAGGCTGGAAAAGATCCAACAAATAACTGCGTATGTAGTTTCAACGAGTTTCTCTGAGATTAAAAGGCTAGGAACATGAGAGGAATTCTTAGCGCGTCGCATCAAACTGGTCAGAAGATTGATGATTTAGAAAAAAAAGTCTTTGTCCCCAGCAGCGTGAATTTCGTCAGTTCATACGGGATATCGCGATTGTCATACGTATCGTACAGGAAACTTTCCTCAAGGCGAGGATCAAATTGATGGCGGCCAACTACAGCTGCTATCGCAACAACAGACCGACTGCGGATTCCAGCACTTCCGTCTATGTTCATGCAGCATTATCAGATCCAACTGCCAGAGGTAGATGAACTAGAAATCACAGAAGGGGCTGTCAGCACCACCATCGAGATATCGTTCTTATCGTGCTCTGCTGACTGTCCAAAAGATTGCTCCAGAAGCGTTGCTGGCCTTGAGAGACGGTTAAGGTTTCATTTTGGGAAATTTCAATGCGAAGAGCACAGAATGGAATTCTGGGCTCACAAACACCAATGGGTGTCAGCTTCCTCGCTCCACGCAACGAAATGGCGCTGTCAACCTGGGGTCATTTGGTCCCACCTGCATTCCCAGCAGAGGCCTGCTGGACGTGCTAAAAATTGGCCTCCTGAAGGGGTTCGACGATTCACGTCCGCCACGACGCTTAACGTCCTGTAATTGGATCACATTCCTGTCCTTCTCGACAGGGATGTTATTAGCGCATAGCTGCCTGCTAGTCGTCAGAACTACCAAAACGTGGACGGCGAGTGCTTCTGAGCGGTGGTGCTCACCTGACCCTGATCTAGTGGGCAACCTCTCTCTTTTTTTTTTTTTTTTGGTCATCTGTCTACTGACTGGTTTGATGGGGCCCGCCACAAATTCCTTTCCTGTGCTAACCTCTTCATTTCAGAGTAGCACTTGCAACCTACGTCCTCAATTATTTGCTTGACGTATTCCAATCTCTGTCTTCCTCTACAGTTTTAGCCCTCTACAGCTCCCTCTAGTACCATGGAAGTCATTCCCTCATGTCTTAGCAGATGACCTATCATCCTGTCCCTCCTCCTTATCAGTGTTTTCCACATACACCTTTCCTCTCCGATTCTGCGTAGAACCTCCTCATTCCTTACCTTATCAGTCCACCTAATTTTCAACGTATGTCTATAGCACCACGTCTCAATTGCTTCGATTCTCTTCTGTTCCGGTTTTCCCACAGTCCATGTTTCACTACCATACAATGCTGTACTCCAGACGTACATCCTCAGAAATTTCTTCCTCAAATTAAGGCCGGTATTTGATATTAGTAGACTTCTCTTGGCCAGAAATGCCTTTTTTGCCATAGTGAGTCTGCTTTTGATGTCCTCCTTGCTCCGTCCGTCATAAGTTATTTTACTGCCTAGGTAACAGAACTCCTTAACTTCACTGACTTCGTGACCATCAATCCTGATGTTAAGTTTCTCGCTGTTCTCATTTCTACTACTTCTCATTACCTTCGTCTTTCTCCGATTTACTCTCAAACCATACTATGTACTCATTAGACCGTTCATTCCGTTCAGCAGATCATTTAATTCTTCTTCAGTTTCACTCAGGATAGCAATGTCATCAGCGGATCGTATCGTTGATATCCTTTCACCTTGTATTTTAATTCCACTTCTGAACCTTTCTTTTATTTCCATTATTGCTTCCTCGATGTACAGATTGAAGAGTAGGGGCGAAAGGCTACAGCCTTGTCTTACACCCTTCTTAATACGAGCACTTCGTTCTTGATCGTCCACTCTTATTATTCCCTCTTGGTTGTTGTACATATTGCATATGACCCGTCTCTCCCTATAGCTTACCCCTACTTTTTTCAGAATCTCGAACAGCTTGCACCATTTTATATTGTAGAACGCTTTTTCCAGGTCGACAAATCCTATGACAGTGTCTTGATTTTTCTTTACCCTTGCTTCCATTATTAGCCGTAACGTCAGAATTGCCTCTCTCGTCCCTTTACTTTTCCTAAAGCCAAACTGATCGTCACCTAGAGCATTCCCAATTTTCTTTTCCATTCTTCTGTATATTATTATTGTAAGCAGCTTCGATGCATGAGCTGTTAAGCTGATTGTGCGATAATTCTCGCACTTGTCAGCCCTTGCCGTCTTCGGAATTGTGTGGATGATGCTTTTCCGAAAGTCAGATTGTATATCGCCAGACTCATATATCCTACAGAACCGCAACTCTCTCAACCGCAGAATACTCCAAGCATCAGATGCTGCCATTCTAAGGCGGCCACAATGGCTGCGAGACTTCTCACGCCAATTACCGCTCCACATGCTGATGATGATCCTCTATGACAGCGCACCTGCCAATCAGAAATGAAACACAACATTGACCGCATGAGGCAGGAGATTAAGATCTGTCAAAGAGCATAGGAACCGGGACTAGACAGACACTGTGCCCACACCGACGACGACAGCGCTTAGAGAGTAGTCAAAAGCTTTCTGCGTCGCCAGCATCTCATCCACGTGCTTAGGTTGTCCAGGACTTCATCTGCGAGCCAGATGCCAAGGCCAGCGTGCTACCCGACACATTCACGGCTAACTTCACGCCATTGACTAAGACTGTGTGTAACTTCCCCCTCACTTACCGACCTTAATGACAGTGAAAAATTAAACAGCGTGTACCTAATGAAAAATTTGGGAAAAGTAATCGTCACCGAAGTTAATCTGTCGGTAAAGAGGGAGGAAAGGGTTACATCTAAATGAAAGGGAAAATGCAAATGAAATTGGTGAAAATTAATTTTGAGAAAAGGGTAAAATTAATAAAGAAAGTAAATGTGCGGTCGTTACGTTAACAATTAATTGGCGTTAATTAGATATTTGAGATTTGGGGAAAAATTACGGTCGCCAGTCCTGTGGACAACTACTATAATAACTGAAAATGAAAGATTTATGCACATATAATGAGCATTAAAAGCGTGGCAACTGAAGGTTGACACGTGCTGTGTGAAAACTAAATGTTTGTCAGAAGTAATAAATTTCGCTACACTCTGACTTAATTTAGCAAAAGAATTAATAAAATCAGAAAACTGAAAGTTAATTTATGACTGAAATTAATAGTGAACTTTGTTTCTGAAGCACTACGAAATTCAATAAAATAAGGTTAGTCTTGGGCTACCTCAACAATCATTTCAAAAGCTACTTGAATCTACGCAGTTTAGAAATAAGAGATTTAACATTGAACTTGAATTAAATGGTTCAAATGGCTCTGAGCACTATGGGACCTAACAGCTATGGTCATCAGTCCCCTATAACTTAGAACTACTTAAACCTAACTAACCTAAGGACATCACACAACACCCAGTCATCACGAGGCAGAGAAAATCCCTGACCACGCCGGGAATCGAACCCGGGAACCCGGGCGCGGGAAGCGAGAACGCTACCGCACGACCACGAGCAGCGGACTTGAATTAAATGATTCTGAAAAATTAACAATAGTAAAATTTTGTATGTACCAAGCTGAGCTGCAGTCACAGGTAAGCTAAAATATTTTAACAAAACTCGCACTCTTAATTTCTGCTTGTGTAATCTAAATATGGTAGCCAGCTATGAATACTTTAACTGAATTTTGAAATTGAAGCAGTGAAATGGAATGATATTACTTTAATGCTGGCGTATGTATTTCAACGACACTCGGGTTCATTCCAGAAAAGAAAGGGACCCTGCTTGGTAATGTAATTGGGACAATGAGCAACAAAGGTTCATGCTAAGTTGCTGCATTTTTGTGACGCAACAGTTTGAAAAGCTGAGGTATGCCATACAGTTCCAAAACTTTACGTGCTTTTAGTCTTCCTTGTTGGTTGATTGAAGGTTTGCACTAGTCGATCGGTGAGTTGGCGACAGTCGCTCATTGTCGGCCGTCGCTGTTGCAGAAGCTGGATGTTGGCGCGCCTTCTTCTCGACACGGTCACATAGTGAAACGGGCTCTTGATGTGCGCCAGCTAATGCTTCCCGTCCGCGACTCCGTGTCAGAAACTATCATAGCAAGTCGAGCGTAATTACTTGCTGCCAAACTCTGAAAGCGCGGCAGCTCGCTGGAGCGTCACACAACACACCTGCTCCACCGCCCAACTCCAGCCAGACTCCCTCTGCCCGCGCTCCATGCGGCAGAGTTAACACTACCAAAGATCCTAAACACTTTGGTTCTCCACACGACCTATCGATGTAATCGTTCGATAGCATACTTTTCCCTAGGCCAGACTCAGCGTAAAAATACAAATAATATTTACAAAACAAACTAATTATACATCGATATATATATATATATATATATATATATATATATATATACATACATACATATATATATATATATATATATATATATATATATATATATATATATACAAATAGTAGAACAATTACAATATATAAAGACACAGAAATGTCATATCTTGAGGTAACAAAATAAGGAAAAAAATTTATAGTACAATAGATGGAAATAGGAGGATATGCATTTCTGGCGTTACATCTTGACAAGAATCACATTCACCAGATCGAAAAACAGCTGCCCACCTCCTTGACAGTCAGGGCAGAAGAAAATGTCTTACATATAATCGCAGACGGAGAAGTAGGTGCGCAATTCAGGTCTTTGAACACCAAGAGGACAGAGAACAGTGATGGGGTCAACCAACAAAAATGGTTGAAATGGCTCTGAGCACTACGGGACTTAACATCTAAGGTCATCAGTCTCCTAGAACTTACAACTACTTAAACCTAACTAACCTAAGGACATCACACACATCCATGTCCGAGGTAGGATTCGAACCTGCGACTGTAGCGGTCACGCGGTTCCAGACTGAAGCGCCTAGAACCTCTCGGCCACACCGGTCGGCGTCAACCAACACCTTCTGCAGAATCTTCCTCTCAGGATCCACTGCCCACTACAGTGACCAATGTCTTCAATCAGAAACATCAGTTAGGGGCCTAGTCCTTTGCATGGAAACATGTGAAAGTGGTGGCTATCCCAAAATACCGACAAGGACCCTCGTCAGACAGACAGCCAAAGGCCCACCGTTTCATCCTGCTCTACACGAAGAGGCTCGTGAGTGTCGTACCTGACGACCAGCCTAGATTTGTAAGTGGCCACGTCACCACTCAGTAGGTCCTGCGGCTAGTGGAGCTGACGAACAGGATGCTCAAAACAATGGAGTAACTTCTGGCTGTGCTTCTCGATGGGTCCAGGAATTCGACCCCATGTGGTACTCGTGCCTCATGTGAAAACTCCTTGAAGTGGGGACACCGACGTCGCACGGGATGGTTCTTCAGTTCTACCATGCTGGAGGGACCTTCCATCTGAGGACAGACGACGATTTATCTACAGAGGACCACAGAAGAGCAGGGGTGTCAGAGGGGCCGTTGCTCAGCCACTGCCACACTCTGTGTACACTACCAACACACCGTGGATGGCGCTCATTGAACTGGCGCTTCAAGCCGCGATACAGAGCTGTTCACCCGTAGTATGAACACCCAGACAATGAGATGCCACCTACAATTGCGGCACACTGGGAGTATGGGCGTCAAGAGACAGGCTAAGGAGACACCCAAGGATGCTGCCTGCAGATCTGCTGCCGGTCAAACATCAGGGAGGCCGCATCTCCTCGGGGTGATCCTCGACCCGAGGCTCGGCTGGGCGCTGCATATTCGTGACCCTAGAAGCAGAGCACTGGGGAGTCTCCGCATCCTGTGTCCTCTGCTGAATTTCCAATCTTCGCTACCTCTGCACATGGCGTTAGGCTTTACCAAACACTGGTCAGAGCAGTGCTGGAGTACGCGACCGTGGTGTGGGAAAGGCAGCTGGCTCACACATCGCGGCGCTGCAGAGGGTGTAGAACCGAATTCTGAAACTCTCTTTGTGCCTTCAGAATCTGTACTCAAATAGTTTGCTGTACGAAGAAACGGGGATCCCGCTGCTGTGAGACAGAATCTACATCTACATCTACATTTATACTCCGCAAGCCACCCAACGGTGTGGCGAAGGGCACTTTACGTGCCACTGTCATTGCCTCCCTTTCCTATTCCACTCGCGTATGGTTCGCGGGAAGAACGACAGCGGGAAAGCCTCCGTGCGCACTTGAATCTCTCTAATTTTACATTCGTGATCTCCTCGGGAGGTATAAGTAGGAGGAACCAATATATTCGATACCTCATCCAGAAACACACCCTCTCGAAACCTGGACAGCAAGCTACACCGCGATGCAGAGGGCCTCTCTTGAAGAGTCGCGCCGCTCTTCTTTGGATATTCTCTATCTCCTCTGTCAACCCGACCTGGTACGGATCCCACACTGATGAGCGATACTCAAGTATAGACCGAACGAGTGTTTTGTAAGCCACCTCTTTTGTTGATGGACTACATTTTCTAAGGACTCTCCCAATGAATCTCAACCTGGTACCCGCTTTACTAACAATTAATTTTATATGTTCATTCCCTTTCAAATCGTTCCGTACGCATACTCCCAGATATTTTACAGAAGTAACTGCTACCAGTGTTTGTTCCGCTATCATATAATCATACAATAAAGGATCCTTCTTTCTATGTATTCGCAATACATTACATTTGTCTATGTTAAGGGTCAGTTGCCACTCCCTATACAGTGCCTATCCGCTGCAGATCTTCCTGCATTTCGCTGCAATTTTCTAATTCTGCAACTTCTCTGTATACTACAGCATCAGCCGCGAAAAGCCGCGTGGAACTTCCGACACTATCTACTAAGTCATTTATATATATTGTGAAAAGCAATGGTCCCATAACACTCCCCTGTGGTACGCCAGAGGTTACTGTAACGTCTGTAGACGTCTCTCCATTGAGAACAACATGCTGTGTTCTGTTTGCTAAAAACTCTTCAATCCAGCCACATAGCTGGTCTGATATTCCGTAGGCTCTTACTTTGTTTATCAGGCGACAGTGCGGAACTGTATCGAACGCCTTCCGGAAGTCAAGGAAAATGGCAGCTACCGGTGAGCCTGTATCTAATATTTTCTGGCTCTCATGAACAAACAAAGCGAGTTGGGTCTCACACGATCGCTGTTTTCAGAATCCATGTTGATTCCTACAGAGTAGATTCTGGGTTTCCAGAAATGACATGATACGCGAGCAAAAAACATCTTCTAAAATTCTACAACAGATCGATGTCAGAGATATAGGCCTATAGTTTTGTGCATCTGCTCGACGACCCTTCTTAAAAATGGAACTACCTTTGCTCTTTTCAAATCATTTGGAACCTTCCGTTTCTCTAGAGACTTGCGGTACACGGCTGTTAGAAGGGGGAAGTTCTTTCGCGTACTCTGTGTAGAATCTAATTGGTATCCCGTCAGGTCCAGTGGACTTTCCTCTGTTGAGTGATTTCAGTTGTTTTTCTATTCCTTGGACACTTATTTCGATGTCAGCCATTTTTTCGTTCATGCGAGGATTTAGAGAAGAAACTGCAGTGCGGTCTTCCTCTGTGAAAGGTCCTGCAGACTGCCCGCGTGTTCTGCGAGAATGCGAGTCAATCGCACAATCGCCTTGTCCTGAAACTGGGCCACCAACAACTCCGCACGACGGGGACGCGTTGGTCAGGCCTGCTGCGGGAATACACTCCTGGAAATTGAAATAAGAACACCGTGAATTCATTGTGCCAGGAAGGGGAAACTTTATTGACACATTCCTGGGGTCAGATACATCACATGATCACACTGACAGAACCACAGGCACATAGACACAGGCAACAGAGCATGCACAATGTCGGCACTAATGCAGTGGATATCCACCTTTCGCAGCAATGCAGGCTGCTATTCTCCCATGGAGACGATCGTAGAGATGCTGGATGTAGTCCTGTGGAACGGCTTGCCATGCCATTTCCACCTGGCGCCTCAGTTGGACCAGCGTTCGTGCTGGACGTGCAGACCGCGTGAGACGACGCTTCATCCAGTCCCAAACATGCTCAATGGGGGACAGATCCGGAGATATTGCTGGCCAGGGTAGTTGACTTACACCTTCTAGAGCACGTTTGGTGGCACGGGATACATGCGGACGTGCATTGTCCTGTTGGAACAGCAAGTTCCCTTGCCGGTCTAGGAATGGTAGAATGATGGGTTCGATGACGGTTTGGATGTACCGTGCACTATTCAGTGTCCCCTCGACGATCACCAGTGGTGTACGGCCAGTGTAGGAGATCGCTCCCCACACCATGATGCCGGGTGTTGGCCCTGTGTGCCTCGGTCGTATGCAGTCCTGATTGTGGCGCTCACCTGCACGGCGCCAAACACGCGTACGACCATCATTGGCACCAAGGCAGAAGCGACTCTCATCGCTGAAGACGACACGTCTCCATTCGTCCCTCCATTCACGCCTGTCGCGACACCACTGGAGGCGGGCTGCACGATGTTGGGGCGTGAGCGGAAGACGGCCTAACGGTGTGCGGGACCGTAGCCCAGCTTCATGGAGACGGTTGCGAATGGTCCTCGCCGATACCCCAGGAGCAACAGTGTCCCTAATTTGCTGGGAAGTGGCGGTGCGGTCCCCTACGGCACTGCGTAGGATCCTACGGTCTTGGCGTGCATCCGTGCGTGGCTGCGGTCCGGTCCCAGGTCGACGGGCACGTGCACCTTCCGCCGACCACTGGCGACAACATCGATGTACTGTGGAGACCTCACGCCCCACGTGTTGAGCAATTCGGCGGTACGTCCACCCGGCCTCCCGCATGCCCACTATACGCCCTCGCTCAAAGTCCGTCAACTGCACATACGGTTCACGTCCACGCTGTCGCGGCATGCTACCAGTGTTAAAGACTGCGATGGAGCTCCGTATGCCACGGCAACTTGCTGACACTGAAGGCGGCGGTGCACAAATGCTGCGCAGCTAGCGCCATTCGACGGCCAACACCGCGGTTCCTGGTGTGTCCGCTGTGCCGTGCGTGTGATCATTGCTTGTACAGCCCTCTCGCAGTGTCCGGAGCAAGTATGGTGGGTCTGACACACCGGTGTCAATGTGTTCTTTTTTCCATTTCCAGGAGTGTAATTTTCTCCGAAGTAGCCTGAGGACAACTTACTTGAACATCAACAGAGGCCAGGTAAGCAGAACACCTATCGAATGTTTCAGTAGGAATAACGCTATAAACTTCGACCTGCATACATTCCAAACAACGAATGCACTCGACTAGTCACCTGAGAGGGTTTTATCGCTGAAAGACGTCGAATAAGCCTGAAATCACTGACTAGATCCTGTACTTTTTTCTACGAAGGCAAAATAATCAACTCTGTACCTAATTTATAGTTCTCTGCATTACATCTCATTACGTTTCCTGAAATCCGCATATATGATCGAACAGGTTGAAAACATAGAATACAAAGTTTTCTTCGAGGAGCAGACATGGATGTAACAATACTGCAGCGAAGTCTGGTCCTCATGACCTTTCCTCTACGTCAGCTTCTATAAATAAGGAATATTTTTTATGGCGTTCTGGCGTTATATGTGAATACCAATAACAGGCGCGCTGTTGGCTATTGTGCACAGCTCTCATGAAAGAATTAAAATCGCTGCGCTACCAACTGCGAGTGCGGCTTCCCCGCCTCGACTCGTTAATTGTGCAGCTAAACGTTTAAATTTCAGCGTACGACGAGGAGCTATTGTGTAGGTGACATGCCAGTTGTTTTTGTGTGCACTTGTGCAATGTGCGAGGACAATGCGCGACTGCTTCGCGCTGTTTTTAATCGACCGTCGTCATAAACACACACTCACTCACACACACACACGGACGCACATACACACACACACACGGACGCACATACACACACGCACGAACGCACAGTCGTAATTGTTTGTATACATTCCACGCTTGCTGTCCCACAACGCTGCTGGCTAGGGGGACGGGAGAAAAATCAACATGCAAACATTCTCGAACTGTTCAAACAACTTGGCGGTTCTGGGACAATGGAAGCGCATTTGTCCGTTTGCACTCACTGTGTTGGGTAAACTAATCCCAGCGATCTGTCTAACTGCTCCAGTCCCTATACGAAATACATAGACGTGTTTGCTGACGGGTAATGTCTTCTTCGTCCTCCCCTTTGTCTGTTGAAACCTGAGAAGCACGATCGTTGCCATTGCTTCTCGAAATCAAGAATGAAGAAAGCTAATTACTCGTTAAGTGATAGTTGAAAAGGTGTCAGCTGCTTGCACAGTGATCGATAAATACTGCATACAAGTGCTTAACTGTAGACAGCATTTTTCGCAACAAAAAACCAGGTAAGTCACAATTCCTCTTGAGACGCTTCAAAAGCAAGTACCGGAATCGAACTAATTATTCCGATTAATTGCTGATAAAGCTAGTATCCCAGACGGAATTTTCACCTCTTCATCTAAAATAATGAATCTACAACTTACAAATTACTTTTCAAGTAGAGAATATGCTACACTTCGTCAGGTTACGTAAAGACTGAAAAGACGCTTAACCCTAGATTACTAAATCCTCGTACGGTTCACGATTGCGGTATAGGGTAAGAAACAGGACATTTTTTGGTATGTTACATACCGATGAAGATCTAACAATTGTAATTAACTAATGTATAACCTACAAATTATAACTTTCTTTGAATATATTTGTAGTAGTAATATAACATTTTCTTCCTATAGTGTTCTAGGATTAACAGAGCTTAAACGTTAAGCGTGTAGAATAAAACAGCCCACTACAAGATAAAAGGACTGAGCAATGATTACAGTTTGAAGAGCTCAGTTTTACTGGCGGGATCTATTTATATCAAAGTCGATACACATTGTTTTGGCTGAGCTGATTCGGAAAACGGATAAAACTCTACAAGATACATCAGACGCAAACTTTCATCGCTCAAACAGAACGCTAATGAGCAACCCGAGTTCTCAAGAATTTTCTATGTATCTGAAATTTCTGCTGCCCTTAAATCTCTAAAAGTTGGAAAGACACTAGGAAATTTCTTCTGCGTAGTGGAAACTACGCAAAAAGATGGCTGGTGCATTTGTTCTATGACACTGTGATAGCTGAGTGCCACAAAAAATGAAACAGTCAAACATTATAGCCATGCTAAAGCTCCGCAAGAGATCAGACCAGCCTAAGAACTAACGCCCAGTCGTTCTATTGAGCACTGTTTATAAGGTCCTTGAAGAATTATAGAGAATCGGATTAGGACACTGATCTTTCAGAACTTTCCTGTTGAGAAAACTGGATTCCGACCAGGACGAAGTTGCGCTAATCAAATCTTATCTTTAACAATATTTATCTAAGCAGGATACCAAACGAATCAGAAAACATCATTTGCTTTCGTTGATTAAAGTGCAGCATATGACATGATTTTAAGGCATGGACTGATTTATATATTATGACAACTTGTCACATGCTAACTGACAGCAAAACTAATTGGCAACATGTTATCTGGAAGGACAATTACAGTCACATAGGAGAAGACACTAGCTGCCGAAAAGTATTGAATAACAGCTTACCACAGGGTTCCGTCCTTGCTCGTCTCTTGTTTAATTTATCTGTATCTGATATTCCTGCAACACAGTCTAGAAAGCTTGGCTATGCGGACGACTGCAAAATAACTACCCAACACAAAACCTTTGAAATAGCTAAAGATATCATAATTTGTGATCTAGATATCATCAGCCACTTTTTCTGTAAATGGAGACTAAAATAAAACTCAAATAAAACAGAAGTTTCATTTTTTCATCTGTCCAATAGATTGGCACACAGTCCTCATTGTCTATTTTCAGGGAGACAAACTACATATTGACATGCATCCAAAATACCTTAGGTTCACGTTAGAATGGACTGTTCTTTAAGGAGCAATTGACATTAACATTTGCTTAGCTCAAAACCAGACACAACATTCTCCATAAACTGTGTGGCACTCACTAGGGAACATCAGCAGACACTTTTCGGGTATCAGCACTCGAATTGGTATACTCAGCAACAGAGTACTGTCGTCTCTCTGGCTTAATAGATCGACGTAAGAGATAGACCTATAACTTAACGAGGCCCTACGTATTGTTTGTGGGTCAATACGATCTACTCCCACATACAGGCTACCTCTTTTGGGCCACATTCCACATCCTGATCTCAGACGGAAGAGCGCGCTATTGCGTGAATACCAGAAGATTGCTGATAACACCGACTTTCCAATACTGGAAGACGTACTCTCTTCGGAGCGAAAAAGACTGTGATCAAGACATCCCACTCTCATCACAGCCATGGCTCTCATGCAAACTGAACTCAGTACCACCGATGAATGGAAACGCTACTGGCAACAAAACTGTCCTCCACATCGCCTGAAACTACCTAATATCCAGGAGAAACCACCGATGAATGGAAACGCTACTGGCAACAAAACTGTCCTCCACATCGCCTGAAACTACCTAATATCCAGGAGAAACCTATGGAATTTACCATCCTCCGGCAATTTAGACCACCCTGAGCCTCATCCGAACGGGCTAAGGAAGATGTGCAGAGACTCTCTACAAGCGGGGGCAAATCTTCATCACTGTCGTGTGACTGGTGCTGAAAGGCAGGCAGTTGCTCATATTGTATCAGAATGTCCCATACGTGCCTACTAGGTCCCTTTCGAAGACTTCCTGACAGTGACGAGTGATGTGATAAAATACATAAAGGACCTTGATATCCATTTGCAGCTGTTGTCATTTATGTTATTTTATGCTGAGAGCTGTGCTTAAATGTTGACTTGCAGCAGTTTTTTAATCTTTGTATATTTATTGCCATCCGATAAACAACACAATTTTTTTTATTAGAGTGCATAAAGAGGGAACAGAACTACATGCAACAAAATTTGTATTCTGTTGACACTCACTTGCTTCCGAAATTCCACGGAAAATGTGTCAAATGGAAAATGATTAAAATTAACGATGTTATTGTAGGTCTGTGTCCATTTTGGTAGGCTGTACGTAAATCATATACACATAGTTCAAGTTGAAACAGCAAGTGAGCACTGTGGCTCATGGCAGCGTAAATAATTTGTTGATGGTATTGGACTACTCGTCGTACTGACAGGTGGGATGTGTCATATAGTTTACAGTTATCTTATTCACGCTTTACAGTCTTATTACGTGTTTTTTGCGTGTTGGAAAAGAGCCAGAGCTCCAAGCTTTAACAGAAAGAACTGATGTTGTGGGCACTGAAAGCTGTCTACGACGAGTTGAGTTACCAGACAGGACACACGGAACTCCTTCAAGCGGCCGTCTGCTGGCAGCTGCTGCTTGCTTCCAGACCCTGCACAGCCTCTCCGGCATATCTTGCTGGACTCCTGGGTAGTTTGCGAACTTGGGGAGAGAGCTGCCGGCAGATGGACAGAGAAGCGCCGTGTGTCTTCGCCTGTGAAGGGACATTGGTCAGTTCATTGTTTGCCAAAGACAAGAGTACACGTTTGTGTCTCGGTCAAGTACATGAATTTGATTTGCTTGCATAATGATTCGTACGTGCTGATGTTTTACGTGTCCTTAAGAACTTCAGAGTAACGTGCGTGAGCAACTACCGAGACAGATAGGTTCGTCATAACTTCTGCTAAAGATGCTGAAGATGTTTTCGGTCAGAGTAGTCGGTTAAGGAAATAATGGCGGTACCTGCTGAATCTTTTCCTGTAATCAAACTGTATGCACACCATCTGTCATTTAAGTTCCTACATGTTAGTAAACAATGCATATTGACTGCTGTCGCAGACATTGAAAAGAGTAAGAGTACAAAAACGTTGAATGCGTGCCTCTACCCACACGGGTGGATACGACTACACATTCAGTCGTGCAACAGTTCGCATGTAAAATTCTTCAACAGTAGTTGCAAAGATAATGTCCTGCATCTTCATAACCCGTACAATCCTTATGCCAACAGTCTTGACATTTGTCATACTGTATCCAGTCATCTCAACATCACATCTTGTCCCGGTCTGCGCGGCTCCCCCCGTCATAAGTTCGAGTCCTCCCTCGGGAATGGGTGTGTGTTGTCTATAGCGTAAGTTAGTTTACGTTAGATTAAGCAGTTTGTAAGCTTAGAGACCGATGACGTAAGCTGTTTGGTCCCATAAAATCTTACCACCATTACAATCAAAATCACATTTACAACATAGGCAAATGTTTTTCATGCGGAATTAGTTTTTTGAGTAGCTATCTACATCTACATCTACATCATATTCCGCAAGCCACCTAATGGTGTGTGGCGGAGGGAAATTTCCGCACCATTATCTGATCCTTCCAACCCTGTTTCATTCGCGAATAGTGCGTGGGAAGAATATGCGAGATGTAATACATTTTCCGACTCCTCCTGAAAAGTGCTGTCCCGAAATTTCAATAGTAAATCTCTCTGTGATGCACAACACCTCTCTTGTAACGTCTGCCAGTGGAGGTTGTTTAGGATCTCCGTAACGCTCTGTCGCCAGCTAAACGATCCCGTGACGAAACGCGCCCCTCTTCGTTGGATCTTTTCTATCTCCTCTATCAGTCCTACCTGATAAGGACCCCCGACGGATGAACAATACTCAAGAACAAGCGCCTTATAAGCCACTTCTTCCGAGGATGAATTCTTCCGCCAAGTGTGAGTCTGGTGTCTGCTTTTCCCATTGTCTGTTTTATATGGTTATTCCACTTAAGATCGCTCTGGATAGTTATGTCTAGATATTTTACGCCGCGCGGGATTAGCCGAGCGGTCTAGGGCGCTGCAGTCATGGACTGTGCAGCTGGTCCCGGCGGTTGATATTTTACGGCAGACGCTCTCTCCAGCTGTTTGTCATCAATAGTGTAGCTGTACAGTAGTGGATTTCTTTTCCTATGTATGGGCAATATATCACATTTATTTACGTTCAGGGTCAACTGCCAGATTCTGCACCATTCATCAGTTCTTTGCAGGTCATTCTGCAAATTCTTACTATCTTCTGGCGTTGGCACTTTGGTATAGACAACTGCATCATCTGCGAATAGCCTTAAAGATCATCCGACACTTTGTACTAGATCATTTATATATACCGTAAACAGCAACAGTCCTATCACACTTCCCTGTGGTACACTGGATATTACCTTTACATTTGTCGATTTTGTTCCGTTAAGAGCGACGTGTTAAGTTCTATCTGCAAGAAAGTCTTGAATCCAATCGCAAGTCTGCTGCAATACTCCGTAAGCTCGTATTATTTTTTCATTAAACAGCAGTGCGGGACGGTGCTAAAAGCTTTACTGAAATCAAGGAACACAGCATCAACCTGAGCGCCGATGTCTACTGAACTGTGGATCTCGTGGAGGAACAGAGCAGCATCTCTGTTTGCGGAATCCATGTTGATTTTTATAGAGGAGATATTCATTTTCCAAAAAACTCTTGAGCATAAAACATGTTCCATAATTCTACAACAGATTGACGTGAACGATGATGATGACGATGTCCCATAATCCGAGGAGAGTAGGGGACGATGCGGGAGACCCGCACCGCCGTACTAGGCAAGGTCCTAGCGGAGGTGGTTAGCCATTGTCTTCCTCCGACCGTAATGGGGATGGATGATGATGATGAAGACGACACGATGAAGGTCTATAATTGGGTGGACCTGTCTCACGGCCTTTCTTAAAAACTGGAATCACCCGCGCTTTTTTCCCGTCATTAGGTACCTTTCGTTGGTGAAGCGATCTACGATAAACTATTGCTAGAAGGGGAGTAAGTTCTTTCCGATAATCTTCATAGAATCTTACAGGCATCTGATCTGGTCCTGACGCCTTTCCACTACTAAGCAATTGTAACTGATTTTTCAATTCCGCGATGGGTTATCTCAGTATCTGCCATTTGATTCCAACCGGATGATTTCCTACGGGACGATTTCTTTTCTGCTCTAGCAGATCCTACGTGTACATCTACATTGATACTCCGCAAGACACCGCACGGGGCGTGGTGGAGAGTACTCTGCACCACTGTTTTCTTTTTTCCCCTCTTTCCATCGGTTTTTCCTTCTGTCAACTGTCAGCTGCGACCACAGTTATGATAGTAGTTAGATATCGGAAATACCCTTACGCACTTGGGGCGCTGGGTTGTATCACTCCAGCAGAAGTTCCCAGCTGGGATTCCATCGCTGTACCACTGTCTACAGTCGCGTTTTTATGCTCGGTAATTTGGAGTTCGTCTCTTGTAGTTACAAGAGAGTGGGCAAAACTCTCTAATGGATAAACACTAGGATTTTGTGGGAAAATTCACGTTACTTTAACTCTTTTTCCTTCCTGTATGACACAAGCTTTATTTCCAAACATCCTGGAAAGTTAAGACTGGGCCCTAAAAGGTATCCAAGACAAATTCTGTTAAGTTCGCTGGGTACGAGAGAGGTATTGCAGTAAGTATGGCTGTGCTGGCGGTTCGTGATTCGTGCTTGGATAGCTCAGTCGGTGAAGCAGTTGGTGACTAAAGGCAAAGTTTCAAATCAACGCACTCTCCGCTGCAGAGTGAACATTCAAACTGAAGTAGACTTAGATTTGCTGTAATATATTTTTCGGAGTTTCTCGTAATCATATGAATCTCTTTGATGGTCAGATGCAATTTTTTCACGTTCGAAATCTGAGTATAATAAATACAGTAGAAAATTTGGTGTTTTATTTCATTAATTAATTTGTTTTGATTTGGTTACAAGTTCCATTCACGCTGTTAGCAGAAGTTTCATTATGGTTCAAATCGCTCTGGGCACTATGAGACTTAACTTCTGAGGTAATCAGTCCCCTAGAACTTAGAACAACTAAAACCTAACTAACCTAATGGTATCACGCACATCCATGCCTGAGGCAGGATTCGAACCTGCGACCGTAGCGCCTATAACCGCTCGGCCTCTCTGGCCGGCAGTTTCATTAAGTACGTGCCGTATAATATGTTATTAAAATCAGTATGATTCTTCTTGAGTGTGTTGTCGTTCTGTCGTTGCAACTACAAAAAGTACGTGTTTCTTTTTTTTTTTTTCTTTTTCGACAAGTGCGTTTCGCTTTGTTGAGGTAAAGTATCATCAATCATCTGTAATTAAGCTTTAGAAGTATAAAACAAACAGAAAACAGCTGAATGCGAGTAAGTGTGATGCGCGAAACACAAAAAATTGCTTATTGCAGCAGAGCAACTAAGAATTAGACCACAGTAATCAGTGTCTACAGAAGAAAAACATCAACGATGTGCTAGCAGACGGCATTTCCCGATGTAGGCGAGAAATCAAGCGGGAATCACCGTAAGCAAAAACCATCATACTGTTAACGAACTGTTTTTCCAATATTAAAACAAATCAGAATGTAAATAACTTAATTACAGACCACTGATGAAGCTTTACCTCAATAAAGCGAAACGCGTCTAGTGAAAGAAACATGCATTTTCTGTAGTTGCAACGACAGAACGAAAACACCTTGAAGAATTGTAATGCAACTACGGACAATGTGGCCACGTAAATGAACCCAATCTGACAAGTTTGAGTTATAAGGTGAAAAAGGTAACAACAAAAAATTTAAATGAAGTAAATGAGAAAGTATTGGTGTAATTCATGGGGCGATAGGGAGGTAGTAGAGTTACGAATCACATACTCATAGACGAGTGCTAAGGAAGAAATGGTAGGAAACTCCACAGGTCTGTTTGACGATTTTGCCAAATATTTCTACTGTGCGTTTTCTTTAGGAACGAAGACGATCCTAAACGTATCGAAACGGAAACATGATATTAGCTTTGGTGATGATGATGATGTTGACGACGACGGTGATTATATTACTAATCATAATAAAATACCCCTGCCCCTCTTCAGCTCGGATTTAGGGTACGTTTTGTTGTGGCTGCTTTCCTATTTTGTTGGACATTCATTCACCATCACAGAAACGATTCTGTTGGATTTATACATGTTATAACCTGTTACACCTTTAAATTTCATCATACGTATTCTAGAACCTCGGAGACTTTCCACTATAAATAAATTCATAATAACGCTCATGGGTTAAATCACACTATTTTTTCTCTTTTAGTTATCAACATAGAGGGTGGCCCACCTGAAGTTTCGGATGATATTATCTCGAAAACTATATATCGGGTAAAAATAATGGGTAAAACAAGTTCGTAAGCTGAAAGGGGGACATCAAATGATGCTACACGTGACCCCCTGCCCCCGCACCCTTCGGTGGGGCGGGGGCAAATTTTAAATCTTAAATGTAAATCCTCAATTTTTATTGAAGATTCGGATTCTCCATAAAAAAAATAACCAAGTTTTGTCTGAAACATTCTTTCAAGCCATTGAGAGATGGCGCTGAAATCGAGAAAAATTAAAATTGGGGAAAACTAATGAATCACCGCAACATGTGAGAGGCAAGGGGACTCTCACTAATGAAGCACCCCATGAGAACATCATTCTACTACGTCCATGTCGTTGTTCCTTGGTAACGCTGAAAGTAGGATACAGTACACTTTGTACAAAAGTAGCTAAATTTGGCATAATGAAAGAATTGGTGCACATTTTTTATCGATTTGATGCGTCTTTCTTGGATAATTCTACATAAATCAGAGTTCTCCCCCAATTTTATTTTTTCTCAATTTCAGCACCATCTGTCAATGGTTTAAAAATAGTTTCAGACAAAACTTCATTACTTTTTTGTGGAGAATCCAAATCTGCAATAAAAAATCGGTGTTTATATTTAAGATTTAAAAGTTGCCACCCGACCACCCAGGGGGCGGAGGCTGGAGGTCACGCGCAGTATCATTTCATGTCCCCCTTTGAGCTTACGATCTTGTCTTACCCACTATTTTTACCCGATGTATAGTTTTCGATATAATCTCATCGGAAACTTCAGATGGACCACCCTGTAGATCAATCCATTATACTTAATCCATATTATAATGAAGTTTCCAATACTTCTATTAACACATTCGGACAAAGGTTGTGTAGAAAATCGTCTGAGTCTTACACAAACGAACGATCTCTGCATTCGCTTTAAGTGGTTTAAGGAATCCAATGAAAAGGTTAATGTTACGAGATGACAGGGGATTTTAACACAGGTCCTGTAGAAAGAGGGTCCACTGGCGTATTCAGTGTGTCGTATCACTCCGAGCTCCTATTGAAGCGTAACAGTTTGTCAGACTGTGGCCTGAATCCTCAGTGGGCCATCTAAAATTGAGACGTGCTCTGGAAGTTTGCTTTATTCAGATGGAGAGCTGTTTGTGTCCTTGAAAGTAGCGGTACGTTTATATCGGCCAGTGGAAAGAGTTCCACGTAGCCCTGTTTAAATATGCATCAGAAAAATTCATGTAGCGTGTATTAAAATTCATTAATACCTGCTAAAAATACTATTGCGTGTGAGGAGCTCGGAGAGACCGCAGCGTAAGGTAGCGATATTAGAAACAGATCGAAGCGGTTGATAATAACGGAGACATTATTCTTGTGGAGAGTGTGTAACAAGTCTGTTCTTACAAGGATGACTGATTTTAAATACAGTAGTTCCCCATTTTAAGGAGAATCATAAATTATTTGCACGAAACGGTCTGGAGGAGAACAATAGTGAATTAATGACAGAAACAGTGCAGCAACCTGAAATATTCTTCAGCTACTTAATGCTGCACTCTTTAAGAACGGAAGAGAGTGTATGTGCGCTGAATAAAACTTACAGAAAAATGTAAAAATTAAAAAAGAATATTTCGAATAGTGAGAGGTCTGCCATTAACTAAGAAAATGCTGTCGACGATGCAATGCAGTTGCAATTTATGCGTACTGATTTGCTTAAAGTGTCAACAGATAAATCAAAAATATGTTTTGTAATTAAAAAAGCGAGACGATAACTAACATACGAGTACACTATCGCTGCATGCATTAGAACACAGTATTTTAATGTCTGACATGAGCTGCCACGCTTCGATCTTGATACTGAGGTTTTAAAACTATGCAGTTACCAAAAATGAACTACTATTACTACAGTATACAGTACTGGTAAGTTACGTATTGAATGTGTTATGACTGTATCGTACTATCAAGCACGAAGTAAGACATTTCAGAAAGGAAAGGGACAACATTATTACTGTGAGGTTTCAATTATTTCTGCTTGCATTACATTTGTTACAATTTTTGACGTTATACCAGAGCGACGGAAGTTACTGTATAATGATAAGACCCTTGGCAGATGATGGTTTACAAATCCCTTTGGTCAATGAGTAACTAAAAAATAAGTCAATAGAACTGCAGCGTTGAATGACAGAATTACATGTGTTACAGAAAATTATACAGAAGTGGCACATTTCCTTTACTCCAGAATATTTGTAAACTGTTTATATGAGGGATGCAAAAAAATATGAATACAACAGTTCAGTTCTCTTAAAAAATTAGTAACTGTTTTTTCACAATAGTACGTTAACATACAATTTCAATTTTTGTCGTTAGGACAATTAAATAACTTTTAATAAATACATCAGATCGCTTATATTCATTTTGGATGTCAATTGTTACTAAAAATTTAAAGCAGATAAGTGTTTAAAGGAGATAAAATCATTTTTATGTGACAAAAATGTCGTAGGTGGATCATTTCTCCGCTAGGGGTCCATGAAGGTTTTGACACTAGTGATCTTGAGACACGATGTTCATACTGCCTTATGAGTGATATTGCTTCAGAAACACTGCCGAAAATTCTGACCTTTCAGATTAATGTAGAATTGGCATTGGCGTGCTGAAGCTTGTTTAACACGCTCAAGATAACCAGGTGTCTCACAAACAATAATTGAAATTCAGACAAGTAGGTAAGATGTCTTGGAGTGCCTATCGCGTATCTTATACAACAAACACTTCATATCCCACACAAATAGAAATACACAGGTAGCAACGTAACAGATTTATTTAACATACAAAGCAATTGAAAATCAAAAAAAGATTTTGACAAAAATTTATGTAACGAAGTATCGATATTAATCTACTCCCAATGCTGTGAGTCTTTGGAGCCACCTAAATAAAAGTATATTAATGTGTGTTAAAGTAGTTATTGCACTGGGGTAGCAAAGAATGTAAATATTACTGGAAATTACTCTAATATTCTATAAGAACCGCAATTTTAAAAATTGAATTTTCGAACAGTTAGTCATGCAAAGAGGGGATCCACAATAGGTTTTCCTTTCCCGCTTGTTTGGATGAGATAGTAGCTCCGCGTGGCTTAGAGGACGGAAGCGGTAATGTAGAGGGTAGCATTGGCTGTGGATGTGCACGTGGTATCTATGTCTGAAGACATGGACTTGTAAAAGTGCGTCGAATCAAATGAGGTGTGGTATTGAGTACACGTAGAGAAATCGGTCATAATTATTACTGGAGTATTTAGAGCATACCTTCAGCTTGAATAGTGGCTTCCACACGGTTCTCGGTAAGTCTTGTTAATCCTGGTGTTCAGAAACGTGGAGTACAGGTACAGATGTATTTGTCATCACTGCTTTCGACGGCACAGCAACTTTCAAAGCAAACGTTTTATTGTAACTAGTTTTCTTCGAAGTGTACAAGGAATCTACAGTCTCATATAATCACGTGTTTAACTTTTCTAAGTTTTTAAGAATGTAGTGTTTTATATTTTCAGTAGCTTCTAGTGTTGATTTACCTAAAGACATTTCTTATTCTGTCCGTGGCGTCCAGTGGCTTTCAATCTCTTGAGCGACTTCAGTTGCTTTCCTATCCCACGGTCACTTACTTCGTGCGACGGTGTGAAGGAGGCTCTACAATGCGACCTTCGTCTGCGAAACCGTTTTGGGAAAAGACTTGTCTTCTTTCATCTCACCGTCTTTATGGTCACAGAATGTGTGTATATGTGGCATCGATCCGTTTACTGATTTAACATAAGACCAAAACGCCATACGATTTTCTTTCATGTTGGTGGAATTTTACAATCGAATGCTTCGACTGCTTCATGCATAGCTCTCCTTACGCAAATTTTAGATTCGGTTTGTGTGCGGAGCTTTGGCTAAGTTTTATTTGCAGTGACGTTTTCTTTGCTTCCGTAGCATCTTTGGAAAATGGTTGTCGAACTACAGTGGGACTTTCCCATCTCTCGCAACTTTGTTCGATACATACCATCTAAAACTTATTGTACAATGCTCTTGAACTTACTCCATTGACATTCAACATTGATAGTGCTGGAGATGAAATTTTCATGCTGACCTCTCTGGTAATCTGAAATCTTTTTCTTGTCGCACTTGAAGCAGAAAGATCTCCCTACCGTTCTTTGTATTCCTATTTGCAGCTGTGTTCAGTGATCTGTAATGGCCTTATGATCACTCACTCCCTATTCTACTTTGAGTCGAAAAATTCTGACCTGTTTATCACCATCAGGTCTAAGATTTTACCTTCACGGGTCTCTGACTAAATGCGTGTAGATTTAGTTTAATGCATTTACAATTCCACTCGATGCCCAGTGCCTACTACAAGCCCTAATCAACTGAATCTCCTAATGTATAGATGGTAAGCTGAAATCATCAACTAGTACTGCAACATCTCCAGGAAACTTATGCGGATTGTTCTCCAACATTTCGCTAATATTTCCGCCAATACTACTACTAAGGCAGAGGGTTTATAAACGCTTTGAAAGATACACTTTAACGCTTGCCTTCACGCAAATTATTTCGGATTTGGAATCTGTGCTACTCTCACAAGATATTATCGTCTTTTTGTAACTATAGCCACACAGCCACGCACAGAGATGAACCTATCATTGTGATCTAGATTACAGTAGGAGTTAAGAATTTCATGACTGTTATTATCTGGTTTCGGCCAACTTTCTGTCCTTAGTACCACGTGGAAGATGTTATCGTTTTTAAGTGAGACTAGTTCTGAGACCTATCCACAGATGCCCCAGTAGTTAATAAATTCGAAAACTCTCAGTCTGAAACAGGCCTTGGAAGGCCAGACGGCACCGACCGGCTGCCGTGTCATCCTCTCAGCCCAGGGCGTCACTGGATGTGGATATTTTAAACATAGCTGCACAACAGCAATGGTTCTACGTAATAAAATTATAAACAGCCGACCAGTTGCAATGGATAAAGAATTCTTTACCTAGGTTTCAACAAATTTAAATCTGTCTTCTTCAGAAGGTGGCAGTTTTACATTAGTCTGGACTTATGTATCATCGCCGTTTTTACAAATGTCTGCATAGATCCATTTGTCAAAATTAAAATATAGCCCTAGAAATAGGGTTTGTCACGTAAATATAAATTAGTACATGAATGTTGCAGAGCTCACAACCGACAAACCCTATTTCTAGGGCTATATTTTAATTTTGACAAATGGATCTATGCAGACATTTGTAAAAACGGCGATGATACATCAGTCCATACTAATGTAAAATTGCCACCATCTGAAGAAGACAAATTTAAATTTGTTGAAACCTAGGTAATGAATTCTTTATCCATTGCAACTGCTCGACTGTTTATAATTTTATTATTGGATGTGGATACTTTGTGGCATGTGGTCAGCACACCGCTCTCCCTGCCGTCGTCAGTTTTCGTGACCGGAGCCGCTACTGCTCAGTCAACTAGCTCCTCAGTTTGCCTGAGAAGATAAGGGCTGAGTGCACCCCGCTTGCCAACAGCGCTCGGCTGACCGGACGAGCACCCATCCAAGTGCTAGGCCAGCCCGTCATCGCTCAACTTCGGTGATCTGACGGGAACCCGTGTTACCACTGTGGCAAGGCCGTTGGCAATAGTTAACTAATACTACATTAATATTTTCTTTCTCCGAACTGCTATGACGGTGGTTGCCCTGTATGGGATCCGATCACATGTTATTTTTTTATTTTCCTACCCTAAAAATACAGCATGTGCAAATCACACGTACTCGGCTAACCTAGTTACCGCTTCCTGCGTGTATTGCTCGCCTGACCTATTAAGCGGCGTCCTACAATTCCCCATCAGATACCGGTGGTCAAGAAATCCTCATCTAAGTTGCTTACAGACTCGTCTGAGCCCCGGGTTGAAATCTTCAACTCGTTCAAATAAAAGGACCATGATCGGTTGTCGGAATGACGCTGTAGAAAGGTAACTTTGCTGCGACCCCACAGGCGAGGCTAGTTACCTTCACCAAACCAGATAGCCGCCTGTAGGATCCCCTCTCAACCATGGCGGCAGACGTCATTCGTGCGTACATGAGCCATGATTTTCAGCCCAGCCTGGGGCATCTAATCGTCGCTGGCAGAGTCTCCTCACACATCGGACCAGACCACCAGCAGGCAAAAAGAGTGGGCAATGGCCTTCTTTCTCGATCTGGCTTCCCCTGAGGGGCTCCATACACCTTCTGACACTGGAGCATCTGATGACGAGCAATCACACCCTCTGCAGCTGTCGGGGCCTCACAATAAGATCGGCCATAGGCCCGACAGGCGAGGCTTGCCAAATGGTTCATATCTGGTGCCCCAGCACCATCGAACCCTGAGCAGCAGCCTGATACCTGTCGACCGTGGGCAACAAAGCTTCCAGCTGTTTACGGACAGTGGCCAATTCCCACTGTGAGCGTACACAACAGGCGCAGTATCTCTGCATCTTTAAGCAATTTTTGTCTGTACCACAAGCAAAGTAACACTGAACTAAGAAAAAAGGCTCACTCTACAAAAAAAAAAAAAAAAAAAAAAAAAAAAAAAAAATACACAAGCTCTTAAGTTATAATAAATTCACCACAACAGGTAAATAAGCAGCTGTTCTCACTTGTGCTCAGAAGCGTTCGAGAATAGCAGTAAACTAAGCGATGTATGCTGTCTGTGCAGAAACGGTAAGTTGCTGCTGCTTAACTCCCTTTGTTCAGAGACCGGGGTCACCTAATGACAATTTCTGTAAAATTTGTGAAATCAGGGCTAATCCGAAGGTTAGAAGCTGCAATTTTTATGAGACAACATTAAGGATTGCAACATGTGAAGAAGCACTGGCAAAGTACTTATGGTCTAGCACACATCAGTACGATGTAGTACGGAGGGCGCATTTATGTGTATGCAGGCAGACACCGGATAAAATCAAAAAAATGGTTCAAATGGCTCTGAGCACTATGGGACTCAACTGCTGAGGTCATTAGTCCCCTAGAACTTAGAACTAGTTAAACCTAACTAACCTAAGGACATCACAAACATCCATGCCCGAGGCAGGATTCGAACCTGCGACCGTAGCAGCAGCGCGGTTCCGGACTGCAGGGCCTTTAACCGCACGGCCACTTCGGCCGGCGGATAAAATCATAATTTCGGTTTCACCACATCAGTATGATAGTTAGTACTAATAGGCTACGTTTCTAAATGGGTAACGTTATGTTCTATTGTACAATGAGCGTCCGAAATTCTTGTACAACGTAAACCAAATGATGTCGAAATACCGCTGTAAGTGGTAAGTGGAGTGCAGAGAAGTTCCTCTGGAAATCCCGTCCAGTGGTAAAAATTTTCTTGTCCATCTACAAATCTGCATCTTCTTGCTCCAGTATCTGACAACTCATGCCCTACCTTTCCATTTTTACAGTTTATCCATAATTTATAGGAGAAGTTATATTTTCTCTGTAATTTAATTGCTCATCTGAATGTCTAGATTTCATTTGGCACGATGATTGAAAACGCAACTGTGTACGGTAGAAATTAAGACTGTGTCTGTATTTGACAGTGCCAGCAAAATTCGACGCAATGTTTCCTTCGGACAAGCACTCATGATCTGAATTATACAGGCGCCGTCAAATACCGACATTGCGCTCAGGTAACCGATGTGGCAGTCTGATTTCCGCACCGCTGCTGCTGGGACGTCCTGTTTACGTTCCGTCTGCATGGTCGCGAGTGCCAGTAGTTGTTTACCACTTCGTCGCCGCTACTATCGAGTCCATAGCAACCGACGCAATGCGGCTCATTCCTACTCACAAACCACTATCAACATCGGTTTTCAACCCGGTCAGGCAAGGCCGCGAGCTTTTGAAGTGGGAAGTTTCCTAGGTGACGACATTAAAATTGATCCGCAGGACATAATTGGTACCCGTCTCTGTTCCACGAGCAGTGTTGTCTACGTCAAGTTAGTAAGTGGCGAGGTGTGCAACAGAACTGTGCGCCCACGATCTTAAATTCAAACGTTCTTTTGGCCATATTGGGGCGGTCTCTATCGATCACGCGGGGCTTGGGCCGGACGGGGTGGCCGAGCGTTCTAGGCGCTACAGTCTGGAAACGCGCGACCGCTACGGTCGCAGGTTCGAATCCTGCCTCGGGCATGGATGTGTGTGATGTCCTTAGGTTAGTTAGGTTTAAGTAGTTCTAAGTTCTAGGGGACTGATGACCTCACATGTTAAGTCCCACAGTGCTCAGAGCCATTTGAACCAACCAACGCGGGGCTTGGCCTTCGTACGACACGAGTCTTCGAACTCCCTTTCGAAGTACCACTGGACGTAGTCACCGCGGTTTACCAGCCTTGCGGCAGAGTGGTCAGCCTCATGGCGGGATAATGGACACCTTTACAACGTACCCGGTTCTTAACGGGGTATGCCAGATCAAAATTCAACTGAAAAAACATGCACCATCGTATCTTGTCATCGATGGATGTAGGGCGATTATTATGTATCACGGGCAGCCACATACTTGCTTCGATTGTGGCCAAGAAGGACACGTCAGATATAATTGTCTCCGACGACGGCTTGCTCAAATACCCACAGGTGAATCTATGACTCATTCTACAATGACGAGCCTTCCTCTAAATTATGCTGCGGTTGCACGGGCGGCCACCCTTTCCGATGCTGACCGCATTCGTCCGATAGCCGCTCCCCATAGCGAGGCCACGATGAATTCTACAGTAACGGATGCAGCCACTACAACGGTGCCCCCTCCTGAGGACAATCACCGACCAACCTTACAACAAAGCGCCGATGACAGTATGGACATTGACCTACGGGTTGTGCCGACAGCGGCTTTTCTTCCAGGCATCGGAGCAGCTGAAGAGATCAACCCACTTTTGGATACTGAAACATACGTCTGTAAACAGCGTTCCCCGCTGAAACACAAGAGACGGCGGCGTGCTCCATCGGACGAGTGCTTGCAGCGAACGTCTGACACGGACTGTCGCCATTCCGACGACTGTAGCGGCGGTGCAGAAGCAGCAGTGACATCCCATCCAATAGGTCGCCTTGGTGACGGCTTCAGTCCCTCCGACCCCACAGAACAGCAGGATCACTCGCAGACAGCCGCTGGCGATAACCAGCCAGTAGCGCCGAAGGAGTCAGCGCCGAGTGCCGCAGCAGCCACCATCAGCCACCAACAGCGGATGATATTTCATGACGACTGGGCGGACGACGGTGAGGGAAGATCCTTACCCATCGTGTCTGACGACACGCGGGAGAATTTGCCCCACCAGTGTTGATCCTTTTCCACCATCAGTGACATCATTGAGCCAACCTGACGTCACGTGCACACACCCGTTATAAGGGTAAAGGCTAGCATGCGTGCTCTGGATAGACCTGAAACTTATCGTGTTGCAACTATAAACATCAACACTATACGGACGCGCGCTAAGTTATCCTTGCCTGAGGACTGCATTCTGCTTCCATCGACATAGCCCTTCTCCAGAAGGTGTACGTCGACGACTTCCCAGGCACGTATAGTTATGACGCATGCGTCTTTCCAGTTTCCCCCCACATGCAGCGGCGTCGCTGTACTTCTTCGGGAAGGACTAGTGGCGGACGATATCCTCTTTTTGCCTGGGACAAGAAGAATGGCACTCACAGTACTGGGTGTCAGCCTCATCAATATCTTCGCACCTTCCGCGACGAACAGACGTCGCGAACGTTCACGATTCTTTGCGGAAGACGTCGCCCCGTTGTTCCAAGGCCGTCAAGGCCATCTGGTGTTTGGAGATGACTACAATTGCGTATTGGCACCCAGATACCAACTCCCACTACTTAATACGTGCCCGTAACTCGAGACGCTAATCCGAGACCTGCAGATGGTGGACACATGGGAACGTCTTCACGGTCACCGACCGGGATTCACAGACTTCACAAGTCACTCTTTCAGTCGCATCGAGCGGATTTATGTCTCGCGCTCTCTTGACGCTGGGACACAGGATCCGAAACTGTGACCTGCAGCTTTCTCGGACCACTCATCTTACATCTGTGCCATCATCCTATGGCGACAACTAGTGTGGAGAAGCCGCAGTCCGTGGAAATTGAACGTCGCTCACCTGTCGTACCCGGATAGCCGCCAAGCTTTTGAGTATACCTGGCATTGGTGTGAAAATCGACTCCGTGCATATACCACAACGATCCGCTGGTGGTTGAACTGCGCCAAAGCGGCGCTGCAGGAAACGTTGATAACCTACGGTTGCGACCACGTTGCTTGGCGTAGACATACACTCGATTTTTACTTCAGGGTACTGTGAGACTGCGATGCCATGGCACCGTCTCCGGAATGACAAGCAGCGGTCCACCGTGCTAAGTCTCAGATCATCGCTAACATGTGACACCACCTAGAGGGGATGGTCATTCGCTCGAGGACGCAGGATAGGGTAGCGAGTAAACGCCCGTCTATGTTCCACGTGCTTCGTGAATGTAAACGACGCCAAAGAGCGCTGATGCGCTTCATCGACTCGGAGGACGGTCGTCGTCTCACCACGCAACAAGACATAAGCACATCGTTCTACAATCATTGTTCCCACCTCTATTCAGCTCAGACCCCTGTTCCGACAGCACTGGAGGACGTCTCTCAGACCATTTACGGCACCGTTACCCCTGCAACGGAAGCGGTCTTGATGGAGGAAATTACGGAAGAAGAAGTGATCGACAACATTAGAAAAGGAGCTGTAAACAAGTCACCGAGCCCTGATGGCCTCCCTTTGGAATTTTACCTGACTTTTCAATATTTATTGGCCACCCGATGGACGGACATCTGTCCCGAACTACTTTCCCCGAAAGTGTCGCTCCCAGCGGCCCTCGTAGAAGAGGTGGTTCTTCCTTTTCACGAACTGTCCGGTGGCTCGTGGATGCAGAACTACCGCCCGCTGACGCTGTTGAATTGCAACTTCAAGATCTTTTCTCGACTGTTGGCGGTGCGGTTACACGAGACCTTGCAACACGTCACCTCACTCGATCAAAGGTCATTGGGAGGCGACAATAATATTCAAAATGCGTTCAGTGATTATCGTGACTTGATCTCACTGACGAGGGAATGTCGTCTGAAGGATGCACTGGTGGCAATCGATTTCAGTCAAGCTTTCGACTGCGTGGACCACGACTATTTGGGAGCGGTCCTACAACATATGCGATACCCACAGCCGTTTGTCACTGTCATCGTGCGACTTCTCCGTGGCGCGACATCCAAGGTGTTCGTCAACGGCCGACCTACGCAGCCCCTCACCATTTCTCGATCGATACGCCAAGGCTGTCCTCTGTCCACTTTGCTCTGTGGCCATGGAACCACTCCTATGCGGTCTACGCCAACGACTAACGGGTATGACGTTACGAGACCACACTTTCCGATGTAGAGCATACGCTGACGACCTGGTGATTGTCATCCGCAACGACGGCGACACAGTCAGGGCATTGAATTGGTAGTCTTATCAACGTCGCAAAATCAGCGGCGATGAGCATGGGGGTCGGACTGTCTGAGGACATCTCAGAGAAACTTTGATAAGCCTCGGCATTGATTTCACAGCTGATATACAATGAGCTGCAGCTAACAACTTTCGACGACTTTTACTAAATCTTCGGAGTGGGATTTCTTTTCACTAGCTGGTTAATTTTTATGACCCACCGTCTAATTTCTTACGGGGGGACGTATGTTGCCACTTAGCCACTGTGACTGCGTCCGGGGTCCGGTGTGACTGAAAGTAACACCACACCGGCTCCCGTCCCCACTCACACCGTTGGCCGTGTCCCGCCACGTGGAGGCGGGCTCTATTTGTTCACATCCATTTGATATCTTTTTTTGTGCAGCATTAGAATAACTTATAACTAATACAAAATCAAGTGAGATATTAATAAACAAAACGAAATTAAATATTAAGAAAGAAGGAAGGAAGAGAATTGAATAGAGAAGAAATAGGTATAATATTGCCCGTCACCTGGTTGTGGGCGGCGGCCCGGGTCTTGGAATGACCCTCAAGGCGCTGGCCATCGCTCACCATGACTTTAACATCCACCATCCTAAAAACTAACTTAACTAGAAGAGATTAGGGTACGTTAAAGCTAGAAACTATGACTAGGACCTCCATGTCCAGGGTGCTACACTATTTACGATATACAATAGAGAGGTAATTGATTTTGTGCTTGGTTCAAAGTTCCTAATGAAAGGGTTCTTGTGGTAATAGTAATTAACGTAATGACGCTAACAGTTTGTGTTGAGCCTACAAGGCTCCTAGTAAAGTACATCAGGCGCAAGCACCTCCTGGCCCCGCCGACAACACGACCTGAACGGTGGTTTTCCCCGATCTACCATAGGTATCCGTCGGTTGGGCTCAAAAGAGAGGGACCACAATTAAGATCCTGCCATCCATACTGTGCGCTGTGGGATAGCGAACAACCACCTGCGAGCGCTGGACATCGTCCAGCGGATCCAGTGTGTCAACACACATTTAGCGTCACGCACTCCGCATATTGCCAGGTAATACCAATACCGGTGATTTTAGCTCGCCGTATACCGGCGGCTTTTGGGTCATTTTTGAGTGCAGGAATGCTTTTCAAGATCAAATATGAGACTCTCACCCTTCCCTCGGCTCGGCGAGGGCTTGGCCTTTATCACGTTCATGAGAGAGCGGACGCCCTATTTGTGAACATGTCCGCAAAGTTTAACCAGTTTGTTATTAGAAGAACTAGCACCGCTCTCCCTCTCGCCATATGTGTCTATACATCACGTCCCCTCGTCTCTCTTGTACATCGGTGTCTTTTACCTCGAACTCAGTTACGTTCGACTTGCCTTACCAGTGACTCGACTGGCGACGGCAAAGACTGTTTATCGTGTCCTGCACCGTGGACGACCCGTTGACATCGTGGAGGCAGCTCCCGAACGTCAACTGGCGAGTAGTGTGGAGGACGATTCACCTCGTAACACTGGACTCTGCCGTCTCGACGAAGTGGTATATCCCTGTGAACGGTAAGCAGGTGACCAGATCAAGGCTACATGCGATCCATGTGGTGGCCTCACCCATGTGCAACGATGACACCTTCTTAGCTGTGGCGGGTCTACAGCAGAGTGGCACTTAGCGAAGTAAATGTCAGCGTACTTCCTTCGAGTGACGCCGAATGATACCGAACTCACGCACGAAAACTAATGCCGTGACGTGACTTCGTGGACCTGTAGTGCTTTAGTTGTTTCAAGATAGCACTAAGAGCACTTTCGACTCTTGGAACTATTTGAAGAAACGACATTGCAATCTCCTCCGTAACCCAAAGTGTCGACAATATTTTTCCAATTATTTGTGGAGTGCGTTCCATGACCCTCCACGCAGCTGGAGATCACGGGTAAGAGAAGCTAAAATTGCAAGAAATGATAGAACACAGTGAGAGTCTACCTTGGTCTTTGCGAGAAGTCATACATGGATGATGAAGTAGATGGAGAGTTTCGTCGTGACCCCTGGCACTATGTAGTAGTATTTGTCCCCTTTCCTCTTTTTGTCCCCAGTGCGAAAGGTTCTTCGCAATTTTTGTTTCCCATCCAGTGCAAGATGTAGAACCGGTTAATGGTGGTACGGACTCCACCTTCGGGTTTTATTTAACGACTTCCTTGGACCCTCACTTTGCTGCAACTATAATTATGTTTTCAGTTATGTGCGTCTCTATTTCGACGCAACGAGTACACTTATTAGTTTCAGTTACTTACTGCTTAAAATAAAGCAAATTAATTAAATAAAATAACAACATAAAACCATTGCATCCCTTGTACCACATTCACAGGAATGGGAGGGAGGAGACATTGTGGCCAGGCCTCGGGTTGCGACCCCTGCCCACCTTGCCTCCGCCACCCCACAACCTGATCCATTTTCCATAGAAAAAAATAAAGAAATAAAAAGTAAGAAAGGGTAACACGGTCATGCTGTGAAGTAGGGAATGGATTGGCTGTCGGTTCCAGTCTTGCTGTAGTTTGGAATTTTACCTATTATATGACCGAGTTAGAAGCAGCCAGATCAAAAATCAATAAGGAAATCTTAAGAAAACTTCTCCCTACTTCCAGTACAGCATAAAATAAGGGTGACATACTTATGATACTGCTCACTTGTTTGTCCCTTTCTCTCCTCCTGCCGATGTTATTTTTGATAGAAAAAAAGTGATTAAAGTGACCGCTCGTGACACGTGGGCAATCCAGGTTCGAACCCAGTCCGGGATAAATTTTTATGTGTTTCCAGTAAACCATATAGCTGATGTGAAACCGCAACCGCAACTTACAAATACATTTCATGACTGTCATCGTGGAAAAAGAACACCTTCACGCTGTTTGTGTTTTCCGTCGTAAGACGGTTAGACAAAGATGTGACGTTGTAATTACGAAATTAAGCTCTTACGTCTTAGCAACTGACGAGGAGAGTTCGTAATAAAACAACCTTCGCGCTAACCCTGGTGCTGAAAACGGATTTTATCTGTTTGGTGAAAAGTATGTTGGTACCAGTACCTGCATCACGAACGATCTAGGTTTTGTTGAAAGTGCCTGGAGGAGCTATTTTGGTTTGAGAGTTGTGGCCAGCAATCTAAACAAACAATTACACAGAACATTAAAAATGTGCGAACCAAAGTCTAGTGGCAAGCTGGGTCTTTATAAATCAGACTGAATATTGTAAGTAACAGATATTCTGTTTGCGAATGGTTATGATGTGATATACAACTAGAGGTGCTGATTCACACTGCCATTTTTCCTAATACGGAAAGGAGGCCTAGTAACTACTTCCTTTATGACTAAGATACGGATTATTTCCATATAGTTTCCTTGACCCTTGATGATTTATGTGGGCATGCGGCCACCTTGTGTGTACCACCTTATGTGTAGTGCTTTACTATTTGTAAGACACGTACAACAACAATATCACGTATTTATCACTGTACCTTCCACCCAGTTCCTGTGCCCCCAGTGCCTCCAGCTTTCCAGTGTCCAGGTATTATACGTGAGATAAAAGTCATATACAACACAAACCAGTAAGCAGCCCAGGTAATATAAGTCATAGCAACAGAATAATGTGTTTCAGTATCTTAAACACAAAACAATGCATCCTCAGTAGCTATATCACCCAAATATCTCCTTATTTGGAAATCATATACTGAAATCTAACGTGAAGGCAACGACAAAGTACTATCAAAGGCTACATCTTCGTTGTGAGAGACGACTCAATTTTGAGTACATTTGTAAAGTCGTCAAAGCATTCAAGACTCCAACTCTAAATAACAGTCCAAATCAGTCTGAACTTGGCAGGAAGACCGCTAGTGTGAAGCTCGACCGAAAACACGAAGGAAATTAGAAAAATACTCAGCGAAATAAATGGTAGTACCTTGAAACACCTCGATTAAATTTACTATTTTTAGTAATCGGTAAATGTAGCAGCAGATCCTTTTATTTTAATTATCGTTGCCTAATGGCTAAGATGTCACCGGTTTTAATTGCTACGGGAGTTATTTCAATCAGATTTTGATTGCTCAGTAATACTATGTTCGAGGAATATAGGTTTTTGAGTAATAAAGGTTATGTAAGTTTGTATTAAGTAAGATAATACATCTTGATGAAACACAACAAGAGCAATCACTGCCATTGTCGTACCTATCTTCTCACGTCTAAACTCAATACAGGTCAAATATATAACATTATAAGCATAAGTTGCTATAATAATGTTCACACGTTATCTTCCTGCAATCCACTGGCCGGCACGTTATTATCAGCACACCGTAACAGCACTTTTGGTAGAAACATATACTTTGTCACCACCTTGCATAATTATTACTGTTTTCTGAGGCTCAAACCACGGCAATGGGGAGTCAATCAACTGGTACGATATGCCTCCTCCCGCTACGATTTTGCAGCAATGTCTGTACTACTCAACTGATTGCTCAACACGCATCTGATAACATTATGACTCGCTGGGCACTCTCGGCGTATGGCTACCCATTCTTCATCTACGTCCACCTGTGCGAGCAAAATACGCTTATCTCTGAGTAATGGACCGTGCATCTCTTACAACTTTACTACCGAAAATGATCGAATAGTTCCCATTATACGCTGACTTTAACACTCAGAAGTCCGACTTCAAGTTGTAAGGTAACACAAATGCGCCTAACCATAACATTTCGGTCAATCTGACCAAGGGTAATTTCTTTCAAGTTGGTAGAGCGGCGACAGGTAACGGAGGGATGTAAACCGTTCGGGAGATCGCAGCATCGAAATGTTCCAAGCTGAGAAACTACAACAATTTTTTTTTTAATTTGAGGGTAGGAACGCTAGGCTCGAACGGTTTTTTTTACGAGGGAGTGGCAGAGTTTAGAAACAACGGAAAACCACGACGGAACAGAACTTGGGGCGAAACGGCCTACTACTTACATATAAATAATACGCTAGGTGAGCGCCCTATGAATAGAATAAACACACCACGATCCCTTTCATTAGATGCTTAATAGATTACATACTGAAAGAAAAATTTACGTTTATTGAGCAGTGCATAATGAGGAGAAGGAGCTAGTATTGCAGTGGGGGATTTCACGAAATGTCGATTGATTGAACTTTAAAGCTGAGATGTTACAGATCGGCGACTTGAGACTTTCCGAAGTGCTGGCACTCTCATTCTACTTCTAGAGGTACCTCCCCAGATGCTAAACGTGTCTCGATCACTTTGGTGCTGGTGATGTATACCTTGGGCTTCGCGAAAGATTAGTACTGGACTCCACAAGCGGATGACAAGCCCCTTGATATCTCATCAAGAGCGATATGACAGACAGCCTAAGTAATCGTTTGCATGTTGTATCCAACATGTTTTCATTTAATTTTGACTTAAAATGTTTATAGTGAAACTGCTAGACAGTACTGATGGGCAATCTGGCTTGATTAAGGCTTTCAAGCGATTTTAGATCATGTACTGACTATATGTTGCATTGGCCCTTGCTGCGAGTATCTGATTTTGTGCATTTACTTTGTAGGTTTTAAAGCCCAACGGCTGCACTTTTGTTTCGTGAAATAATGTTGATATGCACACACTACACTCGATACTTGGCCTTTCAACGCCCCCTCCTCCCACAAAAAGGAGCAAAATGATGGTATGTACAGAAGTTGTATAAAAAATGTTATACGGCAGCAACTACTACTCAACAACACATAACTCTCTTCCCCACAATCTACAACGTTAACAACTCAATGAGTCCTATTGATGGAAACGTCTTAGGCTCATAACATAGTTTCGATTGTTCGTTGTATATAGTAACGGTAACATCTTAATTTTTCTTCTCAATTTCTTACGTGCTTGAAAGCAGACTCATTAAATACACTTACGTCTGTAGATATCTGTAAGCACGTTGAATACGCACATTCTCTGTTTTGAGTGCACGCTAATTTTTTTTTATTAACATCGTCAAGAAGACATGAATACGTGTAATTCAGTGACATGAAGGTCTTTTTTAGGTGGCTGCTTCATTAGACTGGTTCATCGCACCTGTATGCGTAGTGCTTTGCTCGGGATGTTCTGCGCTAGTTTTATTACCTCACGTAGCAGACGACACACGCTGTCAAACTACCTCGACAAAGGCAATCGACTGTAAGTAAAATGCTATATATTTTAATTACTGCCGATTCAATAAATATAGACGCATTAAAACACTAATTAATTCACGTACATTAATCACAGGAAAATTTAATATCATAAACATCATTTACACACACAATTCAACTGGAGAACATGCACCACAAATTAAAATAATTTTCACAGTTTAAATTTTAGGGAACAGGCAGTTTGTAGCTCATTAATTTTTAAATGTTTTACATTATTACGTTGATATGTTACTCATTTCGTTGAACAAAAGTAATTCTGACGGTAGTACAGTAATGGGAGTCCTTATTTCAAAAGTGAAAAAATATTAAGCAGGGCTCTTCAGAACGGAAGCAGCGATAGAGGAGACATGCAGGAAGAATTCGCTGAAAAGAACCGAATTTAAGACAAAGTGAAATAGAAAATGGATAAGGAGACAGATAAACGGATAAAAAAACGAGATTTATTGTGGCCTACCGAATAGAAAGCAAGTCTGGCAAGCTACGAAACCAATGGTTGTTGGATGAAACGAGGAATTTTCGTCAAAGTGCACATGTTTGTGTTTGTATTTAGCATTCCCAAAAACAGCCAGGGTATTTCCAGAAATAAAGGCTAGTAGCATACAACAGTTCGAGTTCTGCAGCCAATTAAATAAATTTTCTCGGAGACCAAAATCGAGTTTCGCCAACAGAATCTGTTTCAATATTAGCATATTTTCCCACTATTTTGGAGAAATGTTTCACTGTAAACCTTAACACTTGTCATGTCATTCTGTTCCCTGTTAAAAAGTGCGCATATATCGCCCCACTACAAAATAGATGTTTAACTATTTCCGTATTTATCATATTTCTTCTTCCTTCTTTTATTTCTTCTTTCTCTTCTTCTCCCTCTTTTCAACACTTCATGTATTAGGTCTCTAAGCGTTACGGCGCCCAGCTCTTCCCTGAAATTCCTAGACTTCTGCACATTGTGGACTACAGGACTCTACTTTTTTTGTATATATTTTTGTGGTAATCTGTCAGTTTATTTTGTGAAAATCTTGTCTCTACTTTTTACTGCGGTTCTTAATTTTGTATCTTGAGTTAAACATGTTTAATTCACGACACGTTCCTTGATATATCTGTCTTACTGCAACCTGTCACACTTCTAAGCACTCTTAACTGCCTAACTCTCGCGTTGTATGGAGATGATTCAAGTCCCAACTTCGTAGGGTGGGGAGAAGATGGACGTTAGGTTCCAAAATCATTTCGCGTCCTCATCCGTGTCTTGTTTATTTAGTACCGGTTTCTCCCACACACATTTTCAAATATTATGTTCTCTTCTCCGCTGTGTACTTTTCATACGCGTGCGTAATATCGCAACCTAGGTCATCAGAATGACCGATAGCTCCTAGTACTGGTACCATTATGTTGCCATTTTGCTATAAGAGTCGTGGTTTTAGTATTCTTTGTATATGTAGTCATATAGTAATCGTTCGACTATTTTTTTAAGAGCTAATTAATTTTTATAGAACACTCTGCTTTTCTGTCATAATTGTGAAATTTCCTGGTAATAGTACACAGATGAAAACAGTCTCTTTGTTAAACCTGATACCTACATTATAGTTAGCATTTAACTTACGCAGTCTGACGTCTCTGCTAGTGACGAAAAACTGTGTGAACACTGCATTCAAATCTAACATGACTGTTTTGTTCTCATTCAGACTTTTTGGGCTCTTTAGTAAATGCATAGTTAAGGAGGAAATCACTTGTTGAATATGTAATTTCTGTATATTTGACTGTCTATGACGGGAATGACATTGTGACTAACACCTTCAGCCGCAGAGTTAAACAAGCCTCAATTAAAAATTTAAAGTTCATATCTATCTGTTGGCCATTAGCGTAGGCTGGCTTCAATCGATTAGTAAGCTTCAGTATAGTCAACATGTATCTTAAACTGAAACATGTAGTTAGTGAAGTTGTTTAATTCAGCACCTGAAGGTGTTATTCACAGTGCCATTCCTGAAATGTATCACACCTCTGGAGCCCAGTTACCAGAAGTTGTTTACGAATTTTAAGCAGTGTCACATGAGAAATTCTGAATGTTAATGGTAAGGAAAACAGCAGGCACATCAGCTTGCTGTTCGAGGAAATACAGGAAAATTGTGGAGTACTAAATTTGTCCAGTCTAGCGGATCATCAAATAGAAGCTGACTGTGCAGAGAGTGTATAAGAACAGCTGTAAAATGCATTTTGTGTCGAAAATTTGCTGTGTTCCGTGTATGTACGCCAATAAAAGTACATCACGCCTTTAATACTTTGTCAGCTTTAGGCAGAGGAAATACACTGCTAAAGCAAACATACCCTGTCGATATCCGTATACCTGAAGCAGGGAACACCTGTGTCTTTGTTAAGTTGGTCAAAAAATGTGACGAGAGCTTCCGGTTGGCCGGAAACCCAGGCATAATCTTTTGTCGGTACGTTTACATGAGATACAGCTTTCGGAATACGAAAACTGAATTTTGGAAAACATTAACCGCTCTCGTCTTTACATGCTAAAACCTGAAGCGGGTTTGCTAGATTGGTCACATAGCGGTTTTCCGATCGTCAATTGATTTACACAAATGGCCTCTGTGAATCAGCTGTTGTGGTTTCTGATTTAGTCAGCACAATGTCTGTTCATCTTCAGTTTAATATCCGTGGCAAACTTCATGCAAGGTCTAATATTTTTATCTTCATTGCACAGAAGGTCAGTCCGTCCAGAAAACTGTTAATTTTTTGAAGCAACATGTAACCCGACAACCCAAACTCGTTTCAAAAACGGTTCTGTGTTTACATGGGACCGAAAATCGATTGCTAAAGAGAAAAATGCGGCAGTTATAACCACATTTCCAGAGTCGACGTTGGAGAGATTATATGACCAAACAGAAGCGGTATTGGTAAATCGGTTAACGAAACACGGTTTTGGAAGCCTCATGTAAAGGTGGTGTCTGCCAGCCCGTATTTTCATGGTAATAGTGAACTTCAAAGGGGCAATAATAGAGTGAATGCATTGCAAGCTATTGCGTACTGAAACCACCATTATTGTTATACGTAGAGGCCACTGATCATTTTCATTATTTGCGTTACCATTCAAAATTAAAACCACGTGTAGGGTGCATTACGGTCGCAGAATTTCGATTAGTTGGTTTCCGCATATCTTAACGTACGTGACGACAAATCGGCAGCTCGATAAGTGTTGAGACCAACACAAACGTTCTTGGTTCCCATATTCTTTTCTTACATTCTCTTATTCCCTGTCTCAATGTGTTTCCCAGTGACTTTTTTATAAGTGCGGTCAGTTATTGTAAGAGCTTGGAGGTTTGCAGCTTCAGTAACATCAGGCTACGCATTATGTGCCTTTACTACATGGACATGAGTATGCTTACATTGTGACTGCAAACTCCATTGTATTTGCTATATGCTTTACAATTACGCAGATTTATTGGAAATGTCTGTTACTTATTTTACATTCCCTCTGTGCCTAATCTTCCATCATCACCGCCCAATCTTTCCCACGGTGACAATTTAACCTCTTTGTAACAGACGGAGATATATATTTGTAAAGTGCACGTACCAGTACATAAACGTTTCTTTCAGCGTAGGAGGTAGGTTTGTTTTTATTTTTCATGAGATGCGGGGCACATACACAGATTACATCCAAGAAATTGTTACTGAATATTTATTCTGTCCAGATCTAACGAGGAGAACACATTAAGTGCAATAATCCAATTCCCCAGAATCTTCGCTCATGGAAGACGAGTCAAAATAAACGAAGACGTGTCTCTGATAAAACGAAAGTTAAAGTTTTCCAGGTATTTTCGAGGCACTTCATGTGCCTTTTACCGCATGATATTCTCGGACAAAATGATGACACAGCGTTTGGTATCGTGGCTTTTTAACGTTCTGCTCCGTGTCGAATACTGACTATTATTTTCATTTTTGTTTTTCATTCTCGTACCCACATCTATAGGAGATTATTACACGAATGTTTTTCAGTGTATATTGATATAACGTTGTCCTTATAATCAACTAAAAGTACCATTTTTCGGAAAAAGTAATCCGTTACGCACGGTTTGCCGCGAAATTATCGCCAAAGACCGAGATCTTCAGCAGCGTTACCGACGTTTCTTTCCGGAATGAGATTCATACGAAGACATGTTACTGCGGCAAACGCACCTTCGTGCAATGCTCACGGTGTTCGGAAATCTATGTACCGAACGTTTCTACAATCCGTATTATCCAAGGGAATGCACATCTTCTTGAAGAAGAAACATACGATTAAAATACAAGTATTAGTATAAGAATTACTATGAGACTGAAATATCAGAATATAAGAATTTAAAACGATCGCAACCCCGCAAGATATCACATAAAAATATATTATATAAAAAATGTATGACACTTACTGTGAAATCAAGTTGTAATTTTACAGTTAATGTAACGATTTTGTATCCCGTAACTCCGTAAGAAACATTTGTGTATTAACCTTCTACGATCATGGGCTGCAAGACGAAAACAATAAAACTAGAATAAAATAAATAAACCAACAGTCGGGTTTCGAACTCAGAGCGTAAAAGTAAGAAATCGCGACGCTAGCCACTGAGCCACTATTTCGTCTGAGAACATTGTTATGTAACAAGCAAATAATGTATCTCGAAAATACCTCGAAGAACTTTGACCGTCGGTTTTGCTAGAAACGATTGGTTAAGCCGAAACACGTCTTCGTTTATTTTGATTCCTTTTCCACTGAGCAAAGTTTCTGGGAAATAAGTGTGATGCCACTTGCCATGTTCCCCTCGAAAGATGGATTGTTAATGCTGATTAGCAATTGGACTCATTCAATAGTAGAGGTAGGGTCTTTCAGTGAGATGGACTACTAGTTACCAGTCATAAAATGAACATAAGCACGAAAGTTTCAGTATGATCTGGAAGGTGAACCACTGTATTGTTGCCAGTGCAGTTAGTTACATTACGACTTGACGTTTCTTCAGCGCATAGGAAGTGCTTTGCCTGGTTGACATTTAGCGACAAGCACTAATAGACCGTAATGGTAAGGACTGTCCGCTTTTGGTGACTTGCGACAGTGCATTTGAAAGCCCTGAGGGCCTCTTGGTCGCGCCTTACTTGTCCTTAGGTTTGTGGAGCCCTCGGAGAGGATGACTGGAGGTGATGGGCCGGCGCTGTTTGCGAGGACTCCTCGGCGGTGGTGGCGGCGGCGGCTGACGCGGGACGATGAGTCGGCAAACAGGAGACAGCCGCTGGAGGACAGAATGCAATTAGTGTGGGCCCTTAATTACACAGCTCATCGATCGCGCCACTTCTCGCTGCCACTTCTGGCGCCGTCTTGATGCTGACGAGGAGCGTGCATGCATGGGCGGGCACGACTGGACATTTCCTTCCTCAGTCGCCTTGCGAGAGCCATGACCTCTGGCCTGTTTCGTTTTTCTGCACTGAATCACGTAAAGATGCTATATTTTTATTTAAGACGCGAGACCATAAACTTCCCAATGTAGTCTCGTCATACGGTACATCTCATCTATCAGATCTTATAATGAATATATGCAAATTAAATCGATGAATGAAAATTTATAACAAGATCGGGATTCGAATCTTTGTATCCCACACGATAGTCAGATGTGCTAACCACTACACACCGTGCCGCAGTGGCTTTGCACAAGCAGGCGTGCTAGGATAGTCCATGCAGTTGTGCAAGGCCACTATGCCAAGGTGGAGTAGTGGTTAGTACGTCTGCCTAGTGAACAGGTGACTCGGGTTCGAATTATGATCCTGGCACGAATTTTCATTCGTCACATCACTGTGCATATATACACTGAAGTGCCAAAGAAACTGGTACAGGCATGCGTATTCAGAGACAGAGATATGTAAACAGGCAGAATACAACGTAGCATTCGGAAAAGCATATTTAAGACAAGAAGTGTCTTGCGCAGTTGTTGGATCGGTTATTGTTGCTACAGTGGCAGGTTATCGAGATTTAATTGAGTTTGAACGTGGTGTTATAATTGGTGCACAAGGTAGCAATGATATGATGATTTTCCCGTACGAACATTTCAAGTGTGTACTGTGAATAACAGGAATCCGCTAAAATATCAAATCTCCGACATCGCTGCGACCGAAAAAAGATCCTGCAAGAACGGGACCAACGACGACTGAAGAGAATCGTTCAACATGATAGAAATGCAGCCCTTCCGCAAGTTGCAGCAAATTTCAGTGCTGGGCCATCAGCAAGTGTCAGCGTGCGAACCATTCAACGAAACATCATCAATATGGGCTTTCGGAGTCGAAGGTCGAATCGTGTACCCTTGATGACTGCGAGATACGAAGCTCTACTCCTCGCCTGGGCCAGTCAACACCGATATTGGACTGTTGATGACTGGAAATATGTTGCCTGGTTGGACGAGTCTCGTTCCAATTTATATCGAACGGATGGATTTGTACGGGTATGGAGTCAGCTTCATGAATCGTTGCACTCGGCATGTCAGCAGGGGACTGTTCAAGCTGGTGTGGGCTCTGAAATGATGTGGGGCGTGTGCAGTTGCGGTGACACGATACCCCTCAAACGTCTAGATACGACTCTGACAGATGAACGTACGTAAGCATCCTGTTTGGCCACCTCCATCCATTCATGTTAGTTGTGTCTTCCGACGGACTTGGGAAATTCCAGCAGGAAAAGGCGATGCCACATATGTCCAAATTTGCTACAGAGTGGATCCAGGAACACTCTTTTGAGCATAAACACTTCCGCTGGCCACCAAACTCCCGAGACATGAACATCGTTGAACATATTTGGGATGCTTTGCAATGTACTGTTCAGAATACATCACCACCACCTCGTACTCTTACGAATTTACGGGCAGTCCTGCAGGTTTCATGGTGTCAGTTCCCCCCAGCACTACTTGAGACATCAGTCGAGTCCATGCCATGTCGTGTTGCGGCACTTCTGCATGCTCACGGTGGTCCTACGTAATATTAGTCTGGTGTACCAATTTGTTTGGCTCCTTAGTGTATATCACAGATGTTAGGGACTTCTTTCATTTGACATCAGATCTAGGTCACCGTTCCAGTTCCATTGCTACGATATTCTTCTGGAGCATTGCTCTTTAATGAACTTCAACTCAAAAAAGTAAAAAAAAAAAAAAAGTAGTGGTGGAAGTGAAGCTGGTGATAAAATAAACGTCAAAATTGGTGACCAAAAAGTAGATGAAGTTCTTGTGTTAAACTGAAAATTAAATAGCACATGTTGAATGACGCAAGAGAGACCTATGAATCAGACTGGTCAGCAAAGAAGTCAAGTCCGCTAGCGTCCAACATCAGTCTCAGTCTGAGAAAGAAATTCCTGAGTATAGATGTCTGGAGCATAGCTTTATATGCAAGTGAGCCGCAATCTGTGGAAACCGGAAACGAAGAGAATCGAACCGTATAAATGTGGTGCTGTAGGAGGATACTGAAAACAAGGTGGGTTGATGGGAAAGTTCTCCGCAGAATAAGCGACTAGAGGAACATGCAGGAAATAATGACAAGAAGAAAGGACAGAAAGATAGGACACGTGTTTAGACATCAAGGGATAGCTTCAGCGGTTCTAGAGGGAGCTGATGTGGGTAAAAACTGTATAGAAAGATAGATATAGACTGCAGTAAAGAGTGTTCATGAATTAGTTACACGAAAGTAACCTTTAGCTTGTGAAAAAGGTGAAAGATAACAGAAATGTTGGAGACAGCACTGAACGAAGTATACTTTCAAGTTTTACTTACAAATGTTCAGTGTGTCTACGTTTTGTAACACGACGAATGTCGCGTCTGCAATCAGTTTCCTGTCAAATCCTACGAAGCAACTCCTGCCGTATTGTGGAAACAGCTGGTGTTATCTGCTGTCGCAGGTCGTCGAAGTTTCCCGGACGCTAGGGAACAAAAAACAAACACTCTGTCTTTAATGTAACCCCATACACGGGAGTACATCAGAAGGTAATCGTGGTGGTTAGAATATTGTTCTAGGTTGGTTGGTTGGTTTGGGGAAGGAGACCAGACAGCGTGGTCATCGGTCTCATCGGATTAGGGAAGGATGGGGAAGGAAGTCGGCCGTGCCCTTTCAGAGGAACCATCCCGGCATTTGCCTGGAGTGATGTAGGGAAATCACGGAAAACCTAAATCAGGATGGCCGGACGCGGGATTGAACCGTCGTCCTCCCGAATGCGAGTCCAGTGTCTAACCACTGCGCCACCTCGCTCGGTAATATTGTTCTACTACGTCCAATAAAAGTCACAACCTCACGATGGTGGCGCGCCGTCTTGCTGGAAAATAAATGCTGTGCCCATATCCCGTTGTAATTAGGGCATTAGGTAATGTTCATGCACTTTCAGGAACTATATGCCAATTACGATTGTCTCGGCAAGAAAGAAAGTACCGTAAATCTTGTTACAGCTTACAGGTCACTAAAACATGTCCTTATGCGAGTCCCATGCATGTTAGATTATGTAACGTGGATTCTGCTCACCCCGTATCCGAACGTAAGTGGATTACGGCAGGTATGCAAGGTGACTTCGTAAGTGAACACAATTTTGTTACGAAAATCATCTTCATTTTCCATTTTGTTATACATTTCTACACAAGACTCAGCTCTTTTTTCTGTATCACTTTCTGTTAAAGCTCCCAACGGTTTCAGTTTGTAGGATTTGAATCACTAGTGTTTCCATAAGACCTCTCGCACTGAAGCACTCGGCGTATTCAGTTCTAATCTGGCACGTCTCGTTGATTTACGCAGACTACGAATGTAAGCCTGCTGGACCTGCTCAATTGCTGCGTCAGAGACCCTGAGTCGGCGTCCTATGTAATACATAGCCAGTTTCGGTGAAACAGTTACATCAGTTAATAATAGTTCGTCTTTGAGGTGGTGGCCTGCGATATTCAGTCCTGAATTGTCGCCGGCCGCGGTGGTCTAGCGGTTCTAGGCGCGCAGTCCGGAACCGCGCGACTGCTACGGTCGCAGGTTCGAATCCTGCCACGGGCATGGATGTGTGTGATGTCCTTAGGTTAGTTAAGTTTAAGTAGTTCGAAGTTCTAGGGGACTGATGACCACAGATGTTAAGTCCCATAGTGCTCAGAGCCATTTGAACCATCCTGAATTGTCTCTGAACTGTAGTAGCGGGATTGGTATCATGAAATTATAAACAACACAGAGAATTTCTGTACGGTTATATGCCTCCGTGATGTCTATTGGAATAACTCATTCATGCATGCCACCTAATGGGAACGTCAGCAAGTAACAGTATTAGGCGGGAATAAAACTTGAAGATATACAGCGTTCAGTGCTGTATCAAACAATTCTCTAAGTTATTTACCGTTTTCACAATTAAAGTTTACTTTTGTATAAGTGATTTACAAATACCCCATAAATACAACAAATAGAGGAGGACATAAGATGCAGCTTAAACACCGAGAGGAAGAGGTTGGGTCAGAAAAAAAAGCTATGGTGGAACGCATCAAATCAGTCAGAAGAGTGATAGCAGAAAAAAACACGAGAAAGCGAATGATAATGGAGGTCGCAGCATCGTAACAAAAAAGTTGAGGTGGAAAAAATTTTTAAAATCGAAATCATCTCTATACTCAGATTTTATGAAACACATACTAACGGAAAAGGAAATTGTTGGAATGGACGCTACCAAGCCGATGCTCCAGCATTTCAATAGCGGTGAGCAATGTTCAATTAAATTTCATCCTTATCCAAGCTCATTTTCACTATTTCCAATACAGACAGATGCGATTCGTACAGGTGACGAATGGTGTGAATACCTGAAGGGAATTATAGGAACTTTCCAGCTGAAGTTCGTACCACAGTGTGTGCCCAGACGACGAGAACGTACAGTTTATTGACATCAATTGGAAAAAACGAATCATAAGCATAACGGACGTCGGAGCGTCATATCGACAGATCACACAAATAGTAAATTATAGTGTAATGACCGCATAACGAAGGGTGACGAAATAGGCTCTGCGCGTCTGTGAAGATGACGAGGTAAAGATCCTTCCAGAAAAACTGCACCACGATATGGTCATAGAACTTTTCAAATGTCTCTGACGAATAGATGGTTGGCAACAGCTGAAACTTTTCTGAGTCATCGGTCTTCGATTTGATGCGACCCACCCGAATTCCAATAAAAAGCGAAAGTTGGTAGCCTTGCTTCTGCATCGGAAAGATGATGTCCGTTCAGATTTCTCGAGAGTCGCAAAAGAGTGACGCTGGTAAAGCCACTATGAGCATGCAAATCACGTTTTGCTTTAAATAAACGCTGTAACGGTCGTGGGCTTTAGTTAACTTTGACGCTGGACGTGGTGAGTCGGTGTGAGTCAAGAATGCCTTTAACATGGCAAAGATGCCATTACCTACGCCTCACTGAGTTTCAACAAGATCGTGTAATAAGGGTAGGAGAAGCTGCATGTTTCCTCTGCGATATTGCGGACAGACTTGGCAGGAATGTAGCCATTGCACATGACTACTGGCAGGAGTGACCACGAGGATGTACGATCGTAAGAAGATTGGGCACCGGGCCGCCACGTTGCTCCTCCAAGAGGGAAGACCATCGTGTACGACGTACGACTCTGGCGCATCTTTTGGAGTAACAATTTGAGCAGCAATTGGCACCATAGAGAAACAACTAACTGTTAAAATTTGTTACTTCATGGAGAGCTCCGAGCAAGATACCCTGTATCGTGCTTTCCATTGACCCCAAACCACCGCCATGTGCGACTTCAGTGGTGACTAGCGAGAGCTCATTGCAGGGAAGGGTGGCGGTCTGTTGTGTTTTCTGATGAGACCTGGTTCTGCGTCGGCGCCAATGACGGCCTTGTGTTGGTGAGAAGGAGACCAATTTAGGACCTGAAACCAACCAATAAGTGGACGACAACGCCAGCTTCATCCCCAACCAGCATTAACAGTTCCTGTATTAACCGATCAAGTGGAACAGACATGGAGCTCCATACCAAAAACAGAAATCCAGCACTTGTACTACACAATTCATGCTCGTTTCCATGCTTGCATTTAAACTTCTGGCGGCTAAATAGTTTATTAATGTGCCAGCATTTCGCATTTGTAGTGGCTCATCCCCTACCTACGTTAACCTGTGATCCTTCAATGTCAATCACTTGAAAATGTTACCTAGACAAATATATTTCCGAAATTCCATTACTCTAAATTAATTATATTTTGATGATACTATTTTCTCCGTCAGTGTAGAAATGATCGCAGAATTTAAATGGGCATTCTAGAGGACAAATCGATGTTTTTCACATGTAAACCTCTTGGGTAAATTTAGAGAAACCGGTGTAGAGTGAGACTGTATGGCAGTTCTGCTGCCACCAGCGTGTACTTTGCGTAGGAATCATTAGAACAACACAGATTATGGTGCCTACAGAAGATGTAGGCAGAAGTTTGTCTCTCGCTCAGTAAGCCAGTGGAGTAGGATAGAAACTGACTAAATGAAATACCGTCTCTCGCGCTCTTTACGGTAGCTTGCTGAGTACCTACGTATGTACGGATAGCTACTGATAAAAAAGCTTCTCCCATCGTAATTAGTTGCACTAATGTAGGAAACGGCGAGCTCATTTGCAAACCATTACGTTGTAGTGATGAAACCGACTGCTCCAGTTATAATTCACATGTCTAGTTGCTTCTACCCTCGTGCAAAGCTACTGTCCGGAGCATGCAGTTAGTTAGTTATATGTTCTATAAATCATGTGATCGATTCATTTATCGCAACAACTCGGAGCGCGTCATTTTACAGGATACTAACGTAAATGAGTACATCGTCTTTTTGGTCCTAGTCATGCAGCTACACTTAACGACAAGTTGAAGAAATGACTTTTTTACTGGCTACCACATTTTCAGTAAAAATTCGTCAGTGGAGTAGAAGGATTTGTTCAGGAAAAACGATTTTAGTTAGATTTAAATCTTGCTTTGCTACCTGTCAGACAGTGTATGTTGCTGTGAAAATCATCAAAAGCACTGTTGCTGCACTTTGAACTCCTTCGTGACCCAGTGACTGATAAAATATGATGTAACACAGGTCAGTTTTCACTCTAGTGATGTAGGTATGGACTTCACTGTTCTTCTTAAATTTATGATGAATAAATGTATTGTAATGGCGCAGTTAAAATTCCTAGCTCCTTGAAGGCGTCTGTGGGTGACTACCACATATTGTCCTTATTGCTCGCTTTTTTTGCGATCAGAAACTTTTTCCTAAGTAATGAGTTATCCCAGAAAATTATTCCATAAGAAATTATTGAGTGTAACTGTGTAAAATACGTCAAGAGGTTGATTCGTTTATTTCCAAGAGTAGAAATTAAACGAAGAGCGTAAGTAGATGTTACTAATTTGAGAAGCTCAGTAATATGCTTCTACCAGTCCAAGTTTTCATCAATGTACCAAAAATTTGGCGCCCTCTACCCTATTTGAATTCTGGTCATTTGTTGACATTACCCTATTTGTTGTGTAAATTGAAACTAATGTGTTTTTTTTTCAAAATTCAGAAAGACTCCGTTATCTGAGAACCAGTTAATAATCCTTTATAAAATGTCATTTACCACCTTTTCTGTTGCTTTCTCCCTAATGGGATTTATTATAACACTGGTATTATTTGCAAAAAGGATCAATTCTGCTTGTTGAATATTAAATGGAAGGTCATGCACACATATAAGAATAGGAGTGGACCTAAAATTGTATCCTGTGGGACTCTTTTTTTAATTTATCCCCAGTCACTGAAATTTTCTACCCTTCTGACATTGTTTGAATTATTCATCGTAACCTTTTGCATTCTGTTTGTTAAGAATGACCAAACCAGTTGTGTGTAAAGCCATCAGTTCAATAAAGCAGAGCTTTTCTCAGAGACTAACATGAGCTACACTATCAGACACCTTGGGAAGATCACAAAAAATACAGCTGGCGACAGTTCATTGGTTAAGAACTGTACTATTTGAAGAGTGAATGTATGAACAGTATTCTCAGTCGCACGGCTGTTTCAAAATTTGATTTGCTAAATAAACTGTTTGCACTAAAGTGTGAAACTATTCCTGCGAACATTACTTTTCCGAATACTTTGGAAAAAGGTGACAGTAACGTAACTGGGAGATAATTGTTTGACTCCGTCTTGTCTCCTTTCTTATGAAGAGTTTTAATAGTTGCATTACTGAACCTGCCTGGAAAATTTTGCTATTCCAGTGGTTCATTGGGTATGTCACTGAGGACATTGCTTATTAAATTGGAACAACTTTTCAGAATTATGTTTGAAATCTCATTGACACCACATCAGCTTTTTGTTTTTTAGAACTTTTTGAATTCTGTTAATTTCACTGAAGGATATAGGTGCTATTTCTACCCGGTTAAAGATTTGTTTAAAGACTTTTTCAGATATTCTCTCCCATTTCAGTTGAACCATTTAATCCTAGTTTCCTACAAAATATAGGAAGTAATTGTTGAAAGTACTCATAATTTATGAATTATCAGTAACAGCAACGTCATTTAGTATAATTTTTATGGCATCTCGTATGCTGTCTCGCTGTCCTGTTTCCCATTAGATAATTTCCCATATAGTTTTTATTTCTTTGCGTGGATTATTTATTTTTGTCAGGACTTGCATACGTCTGGACATTTTAAGTACTTTCCATAAAATACTACATTATATTTCGTAGTGTGCAAATAATGTCAGATCCTGACTTACTATGAACTTTTACAATTTTTTCTCTTCCTCTTAGAGACGTTAATTCCTCTAGGCATCCAAAGCTAACTCGTTTTTATTTTATGTATCTTCTGGATAATTTTCTAGCAAAGCAATTTTCAAATACTGGCACAAATTTACTGAGGAAAAATTGAATTTGACATTAGCATCTCTTTCTATATATACTTCATCCAGAACCACCCGTCTTAAAACATTGTATCTTGTTCTCATTAATAAGCTTCTCTGCTTGATATCAAACTGCCTCAGGACTGTACCACATCACATTTTCTTATTTGCATTAACTGTGTATCATGATCGGATGGTCCATTAAAAATTGGATACTTTTTAACTGTTTCAGCTTGAACACTGCCTGTAAGAATGGTATCAGTGACTGTTCCACTATGTTGCTATAGATGGGTCGGAAGACCGACTATTCAAATTACACTGAAACACTCAAATATTGATACTATTTCTCTTTTCCTGATCGTATCTTTTCAGAAATCAACATTGAAATCACAAAGTACGAGCTGGCTCTTTTCGTCTGACGATTTCTTGTTTCAGTGCAGCAGCCTACGTCAAATTTCGATGTGTGATATGTTTCACAAAACTACATACTACTAAACTAGTAACTGTCTTGGTTAAATCTAATATTATTTAAATGCTCTTAATAGTCAACTCACAATTACCATTAATTATTTGCCCTGTAACAAATAATTGTGTCTCAGTGATATTAGCGAGAAGATAATATATCAGAATATGAACTTCACTTCAGTGTCTCAATTGTCTATGAAATTATCGATGTTTTTGTTAAAAAATAAGAGAACTGATGTTCAGTCTTCCTTCTTCTTCTTTGAGACACGCTGCCAGAAATTTGCATCATTGTCTTATCATGAATTCTGTTGTGACATCATAACACCTTATGAGCCACTTACGACTCAAATTGGTGCTTGAATGCATTATCCTCTCATTCCTACAAAACTAAATATTTTGTACATTTTTCTGGACTTTTAAATTAGTTGGAAGTAGTCAATTTGCCGACGCTATAATTATGCTCCATGAGCGTTCTATCGTTTCCACATTTCAAGATTTATGAGTATAGACCGAACCCACAGCCTATGTTTTTAACATAGTGTGATTGTGGTTATCAATATCATGCAAACAATTAACAATAACACGGTCTTGTGTCACCAAATGTGCCGCTTTCAAACGAGAACTTCTGGGCCTGTAGCAAAACTCGCATGAGTAAGGAAATTATCTCATGCCACAAGAACAGTGCAAAATTCACTATCTTGTTGACAATTTTCATAACTGTATGTCGCGTTTTCTTCTGGGCAACATGACATATCCTGTCAGTCTTAATATTTTAATTTCTTATTTAGATTTAAAATTTCAAAAATCCACACCAGAAAGAAATGATACATTATAGTGTGGGTCATCTTACATTTAAGTTTAAAAAAAAAAAAAAAACATTTTGTGTATGACCCGTCTCTTCCTATACCTTATACCTACTTTTCTCAGAATTTCGAACATCTTGCACCATTTTACATTGTCAGACTTTTCCAGGTCGACAAATCCTATGAACGTTTCTTGATTTTTCTTTAATCTTGCTCCCATTATTAACCACAACGTCAGAATTCCCTCTCTCGTGCCTTTCCTTTACTAAAGCCAAACTGATCGTCATGCACCACATCCTAAATTCACTTTTCCTTTCCTCTGCATCTTATTCTTGTAAGCAACTTGCTCATGCAGTCTTCGAAATTGTGTGGATGCTATTCTTCCGAAAGTCAGGTGGTATATTACCAGACTCGTACATTCTACACATCAATGTGAATAGTCAGTTTGTTGCCACTTCCCCAAACGGTTTTAGAAATTCTGATGGAATGTTATCCATCCCTTCTGTCTTATTTGATCTTAAGACCTTCAAAGCTCTTTTAAATTCTAACTCTAATACTAGATTCTCTATCTCTTCTAAATCGGCTCCTGTTCCTTCTTCTAACATATCAGACAAATCTTACCCCTCATATAGACTTTCAATGTATTCTTTCCACCAAACCGCTCTCTGCTCTGCATTTAACAGTGGAATACCCGTTGCACTCTTAATGCAAACAAAGTTCCTTTTAATGTCACCGAAGATTGTTTTGACCCTCCTACAATCATTTCTTTTTCGATTTCTTCGCATTTTTCCTGCAGCCACTTCGTCTTACCGTCCCTGCAATTCCTGTTCATTTTATTCATCAACGACTTGTATTTCTTTATTCCTGAGCTTCCCGGAAAATTTTTGTATTTCCTCCCTTCATCGATCAGCTGAAGTATTTCTTCTATTACCCATGATTTCTTCGCAGTTACCTTCTTTGTACTTATGTATTTCTTCCCAACTTCTGTGATGGCCCTTTCTAGAGATGTCCATTCCTCTTCAACTGTCCTGCCTACTGACCTATTCCTTATTGCTGTATCTATAGCCTTAGAGAACTTCAACCATATCTAGTTATTCCTTAGTACTTCCGTATCCCACTTCTTGGCAAATTGATTCTTCCTGACTAATGTCTTAAACTTCAGCCTATATTGTGATCAGAGTCTATGTCTGCTCTTGCGTACGCCTTACAATCCAGTATCTGATCTCAGAATCTCTGTCTCATCATGATGTAACCTAACTGAAATCTTTCCGTGTCAACGGACCTTTTCCAAGTATACGTCCTCCTCTTGTGATTCTTGAACAGAGTATTTGCTGTTACCAGCTGAAACTCGTTGCAGAACTCAGTCTTTGCCCTCTCTCATTCCTTGTCCCTAGCCCATATTCTCCTATAACCTTCGCTTCTACTCCTTCCCGTTTCCCATGACTATTAGATTTTCGTCTCCCTTTACGTACTGTATTACCCTTTCAATAACCGCATGTACTATCTCTATCTCTTCATCTTTAGCTGGCGACGTCGGCATATACATCTGAACTGTTGTTGTCGGTTTTGGTTTGCTGTCGATTCTGATAAGAATAACCCTATCACTGAACTGTTCACAGTAACACACTCTCTGCCATACCTTCCTATTCATAACATACTGCTATTTTATTAAAAAATTGTTATTAAAATTCTTATGATTATCTGCAAAAATTAGGAACTCAAGTCCCACAAGATGAATTACTTCGCATCACATGTACTTGACATGGCACAGCGCGGTTACACTATTTCAACTGATTGATATTTCCCGGCTGAGATGTTATTGTTTAGCTTTGTTAGCATTGGTGTGTGGTTATTAAAGTAAAATATGCAATTTTACTCGAAAAACTTCAACCAGCTTTTTGTGTTATAGTAGAGGTAGAACGGTCTGCAAAAATGGAATCTGAAGCACGTATGGACACGGTATCTGGAGCCAATCCCATCGATTTCGCTGATACAGATATGAAAAGAACTGCTGGTTCAGCGCGTGAAATGGAGTCACAGGCTGAGAGTGAAATTGTTTACGGCATTCTACTGAAGTTTAGAGGCAATGACAAAAACTAATTTTGAACACTTACCATGCCAGCAAAATGAAATGTTGTCTAGGCAAAATAAAATGGCCTCCAAACTGACAACATTGTCATCGCAAGATGTCCCTTATCAAACGAAATTTGGGGATTGGAAACGGCTTACCATGTCATTCCTGATTTCATACGCAAATTTTACTGCCAAAGAAGAGGTTAAGTTAAGGCAAGAGTTTGATACACAGAAAACTAATGTATCCCAGTATTTTTCAAAGTGAATTTCAGATAAGGATGCGCTTATAAATAAAAAATAGATTCAGAATTACAGCTTCTTATACAATAGTATGTTACTGAAGTGTTATCTCACAGATCCACTTCGTAAGAATCAGTTAAAATCGAATTAAATCAAGTCAAAACTCTTCCAAGTAAAGATTTACGTGAATGGCGTGACAGTGACACATTTCACATTAGCAATATACAGCAGGAGTTGTCGTCTGTAAAACAGATAGTACATGACATCCTGCCATAAACTGCTAGGACAAGTGGTAACTGTAACAGTCTCTTACCATATGAGAGGATGTGTAGAGATGTAATAGATTCCACTGGTCTGCTACCTAAGGCGAATGTCATGTATAGTGGAGGCTGTCTCTTCTTTATCAGCCATTTTTCTTGCATAAATTTTATTGAAATACCGATAATTTCAGATTTTTACAGCCAATAAAGGAAACATACATTCATCCATCCGTCTTCTTAAAATGTTTTAAGGCAGTGTTACCCAGACCTTAGTCGAATAAAAAAATTCATTTCACTACAGATTTCATCCAAGGGGAAACCATCCTTTGGTAACTAAAGTGGCTGAAGACTACCAAATCCATAGAAAATCTGAGAAAGTTTCCTGTTAAAAGTACTGGTCAAACTGCATACAAGAAACATTCCGCAAGGAAGTGTTTAACCCAGCGTTATTCCACAGTAGACAAGGCAGCCTTTTTGGAGAGTATTTAGATAAAACTAGACATTGGAAGGAACCTATTTTGCACAGAGCAGTCGATATCAAGTGGAGAAATGTAAAAATGTAGACACAGGAAATAGACCTGTAGTTCGCTCTTCCTAGTTGTAAATGGGGCAATAGTTACGGATACTAAAAGCAAAGTTGCCTCTATATACAGGGTGGGTCGTTAACTATTGTCACCTAGAATAACTCCGAAACTGTGATGGTATCTGGAACGTTTGTGGGACAAATGTTGCATGGATCAACAGGGGCCACAATATGACGTTGGTTTTTTGTTGCTAGGTGGGGTCGCGTCAGAGATATGAAGGTCAACTCTGCTTTTTAAATGGGACGCTTTAGTTGGGTACTTATTTTCTGATAGTGGCTATCGAGACGAATCCAATGACGTGTAACGGTAAGGTCTTGGGAGGTCAACGAAGGCCACAAAGGTGGCTTGAACGTCCATTTACAGAAGGTGCTCGAAGTGATGGCCATTGGTATCTGTGCAGTGCTTCAACCTCCTTGTCATGGATTGAGTGGTATTTCTTATCACTGCGACACTTTTCGAAGCACATTTTCTGACATCTTGCAAATAGTAAATATAAGCCGAACACGGCGTATCCATCTAACATGCCATTGACGTGTGAACACCATTCGACGGTTTCGCATTACATCACTAATAGGAACTGTAAGACTATTATCGTCGAATCAAGGGTATGTGAATGATATATTCCTACGGAGAACAAGCCCATATGCTTCTCATTTACGGAGAAGGCCTACGAAATTCAGTGAGAGCTAGAGACTTAGACTCTCAAAGATATGCTCAATGTACTCACCCTATCGGAAACATATCCAGCAAAGGAAAGTTACTAACGAGGAAACGGAAATTAGTACTCTTGCCACCGTGGTTCGGCATCTTTGTGTAGTTTGCGTCAAATTGCAAGGGAATCTGGCATGAGCCAGAGTAGTGTTGTTCGTGTTCTGCATCGCCATAAATATCAACCTTATCATATCAGTCTCCACCAAGAATTAACTGGTACGGTTTGTATGCTTCGCACTGAATGCTGCCGATGAGCTCAACTTCAGATTCAGAGGGATGACAATTTATTAATTGGATTTTATTTACGGACGAGGCAACATTCAGAAACCGTGGAAATATTAATTTGCATAACATTCACTACTGGGCAACTGAAAATCCATGTTGGCTGCGGCAAGTTGCACACCAAACACCGTGTTCGGTGAATGTATGGTATGGGATTCTGGAGACCAAAATTATAGGCGTCTATTTCATCGAAGGAAATCTTAATGGTAGGAAGTACACCACATTCCTGCAAGAAATATTAGGTCTGTTATTGGAAGGGATACCTTTAGGAACAAGGAACAGAATCTGGTATCAACATTTTTCGCTAATGGCTAGAAATGAGTTGCGGAGACAATTCCCAAATCGTTGAATTGGACGGGGAGGAGATGTGTCGTAGCAGGCTCATTCGCAAGACCTGTCGCCTCTGGATTTTTTATTGTGGGGATTCGTAAAAGACATTGTTTGTAAAGACGTTCGAACCACACCAGATGATATGCGAGAGAGAATTGTAAGAGCATGTGCTTCGGGAAGTGCCGATGTGATAAGGAGTACCACTCAATTCATGACAAGGAGGTTGCAGCACTGCACTGATACCAATGGTCATCACTTCGAACACCTTCTGTAAATGAACGTTCATGTCAGCTTTGTGACCTTTATTCACCTTCAAAGACTTTACTGTTACACATCATTGGATTCGTCTCGATAGCCGCTACTAGAAAATAAGTACCAAACTATAGCATCCCATAAAAAAAAAAAAAACTAAGTGGACCTTAATATCTCTGAAGCGACCCCACCTAGCCATAAAAAAACCAATGTCATATTATGGCGTCATATTTTTGGGCTACAAACTTTTCAGCTCCTATCATACTTTCGGAGTTACTCTTGGTGGCAATTGCTAGTGACGCACCCTGTATAATCGAAAAATTAGTTCATCTTCCAGGAGACTTTGAACACTTCATGTTCATACTAGTTTCTGTTGGTTTAATACATAGGGATTCGCAGATGTATAATGACAGTAACAATGTCAGATTGGGTCATTCACATCACAATGTACGCAGTTCTACAGTCATCATACATCAAATAATTGATACAATAACTTCGTGATACAGCTAGTGACACCTCTATTGCATAGTATTCAGCGAGGATATCTTGTAGAACAAAGCGGGAATTATCTCAAAATATTAGAAGTAGTCACAAGCAAGCCACAGTAGCCCATTACAAACAATATAGTAAGGTGATTAAAAATGTTGTTAGGAAGGCATAGAGTATGTGGTATGGAAATAGAATAGCTAACTCACAGGATAAAATTAAAACCATATGGTCAGCTGTGAAGTATATGTCTGGTCAGCAGCACAAGGTCGACCTAGTAAAGTCAATTCGTAGTAAACGTATTTCTGTTACTAATAAATCAGATATATGTACAGTATTTAACGATCATTTTCAGAGCATTGCTGATGAATTAAATAAAAATTTAGTTTCTACAGGAAATCATATAACTATCTTGGCAAATGCCTTTCCTAGATTGATGTCTCAAATACTCCTCTGTGATAGAGACAAGAGGGATATTGAGTCAATAATTAAATTACTGAAGACTAAGGACTCTCATGGTTATGATAGCAGAATACTGAAGTAGTGTGCTGTACATGTTAGCCCTGTATTTAGCCATATTTGTAATTTTTCCCTTAGGAATGGTCAGTTTCCTGAGCGATTAAAATACTCAGTAGTAAAGCCACTTTATAAAAAGGGAGAGAGGGATAATGCAGATAATTTTAAATCTATTTAAATGCCATCAGTGTTTGCAAACATTATCGAAAAGGCTAAGTATGTAACGATAATTGATCATTTTATTTCACACGATTTGCTATCCAATGTACAGTTCGGCTTTAGAAGTCGTTTAACAACTGAAAATGCTAAATTCTCTTTTCTCTATGAGGTACTCAATGGGCTAGAGAAAAGGTTTCGAACGCTTGGTATATTTTTTTTATTTGACTATGGCATCTGATTGTGTTGATCACAAAATATTGCTCCAGAATTTGGACCATTACGTAATACAGGGAGTAGCTCACAATTGATTCACCTCTTACTGTAGCCACAGACAGCAAAAGGTCATTGTTCACGATGTTGATAATGGCTGTGATGTGGAGCCTGAGTGGGGCACTGTCAAGTTGGGGGTGCCACAGGGGTCAGTGTTGGGGCCACTCCTGTTCGCTATTTATATAAATGATATGCCCTCTAGTATTATGGGTAACTCTAAAATATTTCTGTTTGCTGAGGACACTTCTTGGTAGTAAAGGATGTTGTGTGCAACATTGGCTCGGATTCAAATAGTGCAGTACATGACATAAGTTCATGGCTTGTAGAAAATAAACTAACGCTGAATCACAGTAAGACTCAGTTTTTACAGTTTCTAACACATAATTCGACAAAACCCGACGTTTTAATTTCACAGAACGGGCATATGATTAGTGAAACTGAACAGTTCAAATTTCTAGGCGTTCAGATAGATAGTAAGCCGTCATGGAAAGCCCATGTTCAGGATCTTGTTCAAAGACTTAATACTGCCATTTTTACTATTCGAACGGTATCAGAAGTGAGTGATCATTCGACACAAAAATTAGTCTATCTTGCTTCTTTTCATTCATTTATGTTGTATAGTACTATATTTTGAGATAACTCTTCCCATTCTAAAAGGATATTTTTGGCTCAGAAACGGGAAGTGGTTTAAGTTCACGGACCTCTTGTCGACACCTACTCTCGAGTCTGGGTTCTTTTACATTGGCCTCTCAATATATATATTCCTTATTGTCATTTCTTGTTAACAATATTAACTTATTCCCAAGAATAAGTAGCTTTCAATCGGTTAATACTCGGCAGAAATCAAACATGCATTAGGACTTCCTTAACTCTTGTGCAGAAAGGTGTGCAGTACGCTGCTGCATCCATTTTCAGTAAGCTACCACTCGAATTCAAAAATCTTAGCAGTAATCCATGGGTCACTCCTTCTATTCTGTCTAGGAATTCCCTGAAAAATTAAGCTGATTCCTATTGTATTGTTGATTGCGTTTACTTAAACTTATGGGCTGGCATTTTTCGGGTTCTTAAACATTTATTTTTATCTGTTATTACTTTTATGTTGTAATTTCACGTAATGACACGTTCCATGACCTTGGAGATTTGCTCCTCAAGTTGGTCCTACGGAACTGGACGTGTAAATAAAATAAAGTAAAATAAACTAACTGAGGTTCACCAAATCTCAACAAAAGAAGAAGGACAGATACTATAATAAAGAAGTAAGTTATTGGTATCGGAATAATAACAATCAATGGAATGCCAGTATGGGAAACCACAGTCAATAAACACGCTACATGGACATTCGCGCGCCGGAGATCACCGCCATCAGTGTCTCGTGTGTCCCGTCGTGTTTAGTGTTCACCGTCGCACTCCATCGTTCACATGTGCCATCGCCATCTTCAGTGTTTGTGCGTCGTGCCAACAGTTTGTAGTGTGGATTATCGTCGAGTGTGAACGACTCCGTGTTTGTCTTTATGTGTCTACTGTTTTATCACCCACCGTTATGTCACTTATGTGTATTCTTTCTGTTGTTTATTTATCTATTCTATGGCTGAAGAGCGGCGTAACATGCTGCTGACAGCCTGCCTGTTTGTACGGGTTTGAAAATAACAATAAAGAAAAAAAATGGACCGTTTACCGATTGCGGAAAGGTCGATATCGTGTTGATGTATGGCTATTGTGATCAAAATGCCCAACGGGCGTGTGCTATGTATGCTGCTCGGTATCCTGGACGACATCATCTAAGTGTCCGGACCGTTCGCCACATAGTTACGCTATTTGAGGAAACAGGAATTGTTCAGCCACATGTGAAACGTCAACTATAACCTGCAACAAATGATGATGCCTAAGCAGGTATTTTAGCTGCTGTCGCCGCTAATTCACACATCAGTAGCAGACAAATCGCGCGAGAATAGGGAATCTCAAAAACATCGGTGTTGAGAATCCTACATCAACATCGATTGCAGCCGTACAGAATTGCATGGCGAAGACTTTGAACATCGTGTACAGTTCTGCCACTGGGCACAAGAGAAATTACGGAAATATTGAGCCATGGTAAAATTTGCTGTTTTGAACAGTGCGCCGCAGCGCGTAGTGTGAAGCAGTCGCCCTTCGTTTCTGGCTGTGGCGGCGCTGTGTGAATCGCAGCTTTGGTGTCTCCCTCTGGCGGGAAAGGGGAAAGGTTACCTGTTCACGTCCATTTAAGTGGCGCTATTAGCTCGTCAGTTGGTCAGTACGAGTCTGTCAGTCTTGGCGAGTATGGTCAGTTGGTCAGCCGGGTCAGTGTGGGGCAGTCAGTTTCTGTCTGTCGTCTGGAGTGCTAGTATGTGTTAGGCCGCCAGTCTGCTCGAGTTTGTTCAGGCAATGGGCATAGGCGGTTGGATCGATCGGTTGGTCGGTCGCGTACTGGGACACAAGAACACTTGTCCGTCTTGAGCGTCGGCGCATGTGAGGTCGCCACGTCAGTCCAGTGACCCGCGTATAGCGAGGGGTAGTGGCTTCGCGGCCGACAAGAGAGCAACAGGAGTCAACCCACGACTTGGACTGGCTGGTGCGAGCTGCGACGCCGTGAGACGGGAGATCGGCGCGCCTTCCTGCGACCGTTGAAGCGGCTGGCAGCGGACGGTTCGGGAGAGTGTTTTGGGGGTGCTGCGCCAGGTCTTCGCCAGAAATCGCATTTATTAGAAGTTAAGTGATTCGTGTTATGTTGTTTCATTTACCTTTTGAATTCTACTTGTTTTCTTGGTCAGTCTCTCGTTCCCAGCTTGCTCGTTTGTCTCTCGTCCGCATTTGTTAGGCAGTTAGTGTCTGTCTGTCTGTCTGTCAGTCTGCCGTACGTTAATAGCTGCCTCTGTCATGTTTGCCCGATTCGAATTTATTGCTTAAGGTGTAAAGGCCGAATTCCTTAAATATATTTTTATCTTGCCTATTATCTTGAGAGGTGGTATATGTGTAATGTAGAGCATGTGTTGTACATTTCGTGTAAGATTGCATTTCATGGGTTTTTATTTAAATGTCATTTTAGTATATAAAGTTGCCACCCTTCCGCCGTAAAAGACTTTTTGAAAAAGTTGCACATTCGGTGGTAAATAATTTTTAATGTGTGCGTTTTGTACCATTTCCATCGCTCCTACTGGGTGCATAGTTTCTGTATTTGTGTGAGTTGTTAAAAATTTTAGTTTAAAGTAATCTGGTGTGCTGCAGATTTGCACCAGTGTAGTCTTCCAGAGGTTGTTGTGAGCGGTCGTGACTAAAGCCGTGTTGAAACGGAGCGCCAAGGTTCTCAGCCCGAAAGCTCATACTGTCAAAAAGAAAAAAAATTGTTATTTCTGCCTCTGAATAAATTGTAACTTGATATTTACAGGTTGCTTTCTGATTATATTTTTAAATCTGTTTCCAAAAAAAAGGGGGCTTTTAAGAAAAAATTTCCATTTATTGAAAAAAAATTTTAAGTTGTTTTCATCAGTTACCCACTGGCAACTACTTCCACGCTCATATAGTGTGATCAAATGTGTTAATGTTCTTGATGAATCGGTAGTAAATGAAATTAATTCTTTATGAAAAGGTTTTGAATGTAAAATCACGGTTCAACGACGACAGATTTTTTGCACGCGTTCTATTTAGCGACGTAGCGTCATTCACCAACAGAGGTAACGTAAACATGCATAATATGCACGATTGGGCAACGGAAAATCCACGATGGCTGCGACAAGTGGAACATCAGCGAACTTGGCGGGTTAATGTATGGTGCGGTATATGTGAGGAAGGATAATTGGCTCCAGTTTAATCGATGGCAATCTAAATGGTGCAATATATGCTGATTTCCTACGTAATGTTCTACCGATTTTACTACAAGATGTTTCACTGCATGACAGGATGGCGATGTACTTCCAACATGATGGATGTCCGGCACATAGCTCGCGTGCGGTTGAAGCGGTATTGAATAGCATACTTCATGACAGGTGTATTGGTCGTCGAAGCACCATGCCATGGCCCGCACGTTCACCGGATCTGACGCCCCCGGATTTCTTTCTGTGGGAGAAGTTGAAGGATATTTGCTATCATGATCCACAGACAACGCCTGACCACATGCGTCAGCGCATTGTCAATGCATGTGCGAACATTACAGAAGGCAAGCTACTCGCTGTTGAGATTAATGTCGTTATACGTATTGCCAAATGCATTGAGGTTGACGGACATCATTTTGAGCATTTATTGCATTAATGTGGTATTTACAGGTAATCACGCTATAACAGCATGCGTTCTTCTGAGGTCATCAGTCCCCTAGAACTTAGAACTACTTAGAACCAACTAACCTAAGGACATCACACATAACAATGCCCGAGACAGGATTCTAACCTGCAACCGTAGCGGTCGCGCGGTTCCAGACTGTAGCGCCTAAAACTGCTCTGCCTCTCCGGCCGGCCAAGCTAGAGAAGTTTCGTTCTTTGTAGTTTTTTCGTTTGACGCTTATTTCGTGAGATATTTGGCTCGGTCACGATCAATGATCCACCCTATGTAAGAGGTTCCACTATTCAATGTACTTGAATTACCCACTGTTATTCCAATCTGTTTCAAAGATTACTGACATGTTAACGAATTTCTTCTTTTCGACACAGCTTAAGTATGTCGTGCTTTACACAGTTTCGATTCCTCTGTACAACTGCTATATGTTACAGGATTACGTGAGGCTACCTAATGTCTCTTTAAGATGGAGACAAACCACACTGAGCATTCTATCAGCTGTTCCGAGCATCTACCTCTCTGTATGGGTCATAGTCATCACCATGGGTCCTTCTGCAGGCGTCTGCTGTCGCCTATATTCTGTCCCTGGATCCATCTTACCTCGTCTTCGCCAGTTGAACCATCAGCACAATCCGCCATCAACAATTCCTGATTTCCATTGTCATAATATACGAACGGAAATCCTTTTCACATTGTACCTGTTCTAGTCATATATCAGCCATGTTATAGAAATGTGTCAGAAAATGAACTAGAAAAACAAACAACCTACAGAAATATACAACTATAATGATTTTGTACAATGAAAGATATCCAAACGAGCATAAACTTGTAAAACATGCACGAAACACCACTTTCCTAGGCCATATGTTTTGTTAAGTTGACTTAACACAAGAACAATGTCTAAAAGACTCAGCATTTGCTCTACGTTTCTTTTTTTGCAACGGTAACGTTATCAACATACAGAAAGTTTACGTTAAAAGCTATACTAATACTCTGACTGTGGAGGTATCGAAGCAATTGTTGTTTTCTTAAATATAACAATGTAGCTCTCACAATATGTTCTGCACTAGAACATAGGCTTCATACGCGTTATCTCTTATTTACCTACAATTAGAGCGAGTGGCCATTCATTGCAAGAGGTGAAAATTTCAGCCTAATATTTCGTCATTTTCTTACAGTTTTCCAACGACGATATATCTTGTACATGACAGCATCGTTAGCAAACAATCCTATAGTGCTGTCTGAAAAATGGTTTATGTATACTGAGAAGATTAGAGGCCTTATTACAACTCACTGTGGCACACCTAATGCTACTTTCATTCTTGTAGAATATTTGCTTTATGGCACAAACTTCGAGCTTTTTGATAAACGTTATTCAGGCTACTCACATAGATACGAAGACATTCCGAATGATCGTTTCTTGGTTCCTAATCTGCGACGCGTTACTGAGTAGAATGCCTTTCGGAAATCTAGGAAGACGGAATCTACATGTTCACTTTCATCTAACAGCAAATAAAGGGATTTATTAGGAAACACAGGTGTTAAGCTGTAAGGCATCATTCAATTAGGAAGTAATTACATGCTGTGTCCCACAAGTTTCCTTCATAGGGCCCATACTTTTTCTTTTGTATATCAGTGACCTTTCATCTGTAACGTTACCTGTTACCAAGTTTGTCGGTTTGCACATGACACAAACATTGGAATAAACTACAACTCAAGCATAGTCTTATAATAATCTGTTACTGAAATTTTCATGGACATAAATAAATGGATCGTAGCCAATGCTATTTCACAGAACACGTTAAGTGTAGTGTAGCACTTGTAAGATGTTTCCCCTCAGTGTTTGCCCAAAATATGACGACAAACAGATTTAAGGAGAAGACAGTGCTTAATTCTTGGGATTACAGCTCCTTAAGAAATTCACCTGGGAGAAGAAGCACCTAAACAAATCTCTGTTTGCATTGCGCGTTTTGGCAGAGAAAGTTGAAGTACAATTTAAAAAAATATAAGCATACTGTGCATACTTTCATTCCATAATGTCATACGGGACTATTTTTTGAGGTAACTCAACAAGGCGAGCTAAAACTGTTTAGAGAACTAAGGCTACTAACATCCGATTCGCAATGTATTTGTTCGTAACGAAATTTGTCGCTAAAAGTGTATCTCTTGTTCAAAGCAACAGATAATTTCATGGAATCAATATTAAAAGTAAAAATAATATTCAGAAAGGGCTAAAGTGACTTACTTTGGACCAGAAAGGTGTTGATTATTCAGCAACATAAATTTTCAGTACCTCGCCAGCAGCCATAAAAAGTGTAACTCCTAACAAATTTCAGTTTAAGTTTAGCCTAAGGGGTTTATTGGAGACCAATGCAATCTGATTCATTGATGAACTTCTTAGCAGAACTAAGTGATGTCTCTATGTTACTAATAATGTCAAATATTGCGATTATTACGTAAAATACAGTAGTGCGATAATTGTAAGTTTGCGCGACAAAATAAGTTCCCTGTTTGATGACACGTGACTACAACAGCCTAAAAGAATTATCACGTGCACTTCACTTTATTGAACATTTACATGCTTTGTGACATGTTATTTACTACATTTTAAATTAAAATATGTTTCAGATCCTTTTTTGATTTCACATCCATGAGGACATGTTTGTCATTTCTTCGTAAATATTTAATAGGTTTTCTTTTTTCTCTGTCGTGTTCTACATCATGGGGGATCCCGCCAGTATGGATCTAGTGGAACGAAAAGTACATCCAACGCAATTTTTTGTTAGCATCGTGTCATATACTATGTAACCGAACTCTGTTTCACGCGAGTTGTATCTCCTGAGTAGGTGTTGATCGTTTGAGAGAAGCTTGTCGGAATGTTTGAGGTAACATACTCCAGACACCTGCAACAAGCCGACGTCAACGATACTTTTCTACATTCCTGTGAATCCGACTTTCCACACGGTTATTACGAAGGAGTCCACTGCGCTCTTTTTCGGAATACGGTTCTTTTCTAAAGCTGTCTTGTCTGTTGCGAATAGAGATGTATTTTACAGTTTTCTTTATCATTATCCAGTGTACCCAGTTGAAATCCACTTTGCACTTTTTCTTTGTTTCTGTATCATTGTCCATCTGCCTCCTATGTTCTATACAGGAGCTGCACTGACCAGCGGTCTGCCCATAGACCACGAGGTACGGGTCCGTAGTTGCCCTTTGCTAAGATCCTCATGTTTGCTATTGATATATCTGTACTGTAACATAGATTATCTCTGTTGTACAATTAAGTAGATCCTTCTACTTATTTAGTATGCATAGCTTCTTTTGTAACACTGTCGGGAGGGGCTTGCAATTGGATGTGTTACCATCCGGACCGCCGAGCGCTGTTGGCAAGTGGGGTGCACTCAGTCCTTGTGAGGCAAACTGCGAAGCTACTTGTATGAGAACCAGTGGCTCCGATCTCGTAAACTGACTTACGGCCAGAAGAGCGGTTTGCTGACCACATGTCCCTCCGTATCTGCAACCAGTGACGGCTGCTGGCTGAGGATAATACGGCGGCCGGTCTGTACCGTTCGGTCCTGATGGCCTGTTCGGACGGAGTTTAAAGTTTCTTCTGTAGAGTAAGGTTTCATCGTTATCATTAGTCCATAGGTTGGGCCATGAAAGGATCACTAGTATTAAACATTCAGCTCGATCAGATGACTGTATCGTGTGAGCGTTATGTGCACAAACTAACACCATCACCCACATTTATCCTTCAACAAGAGACACACAAATGAGATATCTTCACTGTAGCGCATTTTTATGCTTGAGAATTGCTGTCTTGGCATCTGAGTGACCCAAAAACGTTTTAACATTATTTGTTCATAGTGGAAGTACACACAGCACGGCAGCAGCCCATCCTCTGTCGCAGTTGTACCCATTCCAGCTAGTTTCTAAAACAGTTCATTCTTTCTTCAGACTACATACCACAATATCACGTTGCACCTTCAGTCACACTCACACAAAACAATATGCGTTTGTACGTTTGTTAACGTCAAGCGACTAGGAGTCATGCAATGTGACACACACCATCAAATGTATCGTATTGTATAAAATATAGAGAGTAGCCACTAAATTGGAGACGTTTTAGAGTGACAGGTTACACCCATCTTTTCTAAATCTAGCAGTCACATGTAATAAACGAATGTCCGACCGTACAGGTCGAGAAATGGAAAAGAAAAAATGAAGGTCTATTAGATGACGATCAATTTGGCTTTAGGAAAGGTAAAGGCACCAAGAGGCAGCTCTAAAGTTGCGGTAAGACTCAAGAAAAATCAAGACACGTTAATATATAGGATTTGTCGATTTTAAAATGTGTCCTGCAATGTCAAATTGTGCAAGATATTGAGAATTCAGGGGAAAGGAGAGGGTTGCACAGGGAAAGACGGGTAACGTAGAAATAACCCTTCAGGGACGGAGTAAGTAGGTCATAAAAAACAGGCTAGCACTTGCAAAAGGGGCATTCCCGGCCAAGAGAAGTCTACTAGTACCAAACATAGGCCTCAATTTCAGGACAAAATTTCTGAAAATGTACGTTGGGGGGACAGCATCGTATGGTAGTGAATGATAGACTGTGGGAAAACCGGAAAAGTAGATAATCGAAGCGTTTGAGGTGCGGTGCTGCAGAGGATTGGTGAAAATCTGATAACGTAAGGAATGAAGTAGTTCTCCACAGAATCGGCGAGAATAGGAATATATGACAGGAATAAGGAGCAGGATGACAGGACATATGTTAAGACTTAAGAGGCTTAAAATTGCAGAGAAAAACAGAGATCGGAATACATCCAGCAAACAACTTAAGGACGTATGTTGGAGTTGCTACTCTTGAGAGGAAGAGGTTGGCACTATAGTATAAATTTGTGGCGGGCCACATTAAACGAGGCGTGAGAATGATGACACATACACAGACAGAGACATGCACACGTACACACACACACACACACACACACACACACACACACACACACACACACACACAAAACAAGAAGGTTACCACTGCTTCTTGATCTGCACTTTCGCCTGACATGCCGTCCGTCCAACATACAGGATGGTAATAACTAAACTTTCACTTCTAGTGCCAACGTAGAAGGAAAACTACCTTGTCGGTACCTAACTTTATAGTAATAGCGTTCAGACGGTGCGCGGCAGGAATTATTGTTTTTGGTAATGTTAGTGTCACTGTTTGCCGCTAGGCGCCGTTACTGGTGAGGAACTCGGACTCCACGGAGCAAGGACAAGCAGCACGAACGGCACACGTTACTGTGATCTGTTTCGCCAACATTTGATCTCTACTATAAGGGAGAGAGTTGTGTTTGACTCTACTCTTTTGATGCACGATTGAGCTCCATCTCACATTGCTCGTGAAGTTACACAGTTAGTCCGAATCTTTGACCAATCGTTGCAAACTGCGTAGCCACAAGATCACCGGATCTGAACCAGTGTATTTTCTGAGTGTGCGTTTACCTGAAGGACAGAGCTTATCAACGGGACACTGACACACTAGGTGGTTGGAGATGAGCATAGCGAGGGAAGTAGGCAACAGCCTACTTGAGATGTTTCGGGCAGTAGTAGAGCATGCTGTCGTGGATGCACGTACGTAGTGTACGGTTTGTCTACAACTTGTTCGTTGGGGTCGTCAGCAACAACTGTCGATACTTCTCGGACTGGAATAAAAATCTCGAGAAGGCATCATATCCAACCCCTGTCAGATTACACGTGGATGCTTTACACCTTATTGAATTTTAAATTTAGAAAGACATATTCCCATGATGACATTCATTTGTGCACTGTCTTCTGCCTAATCTATAGTATAATCCTACGTTTAGTCACTTACACCTTTCTTGATGCTGTTAATTTCCTAAACGTTATTGTATATTGCTTGGCACCACCGAACTGCTCACCATGGGTGCCAGCATTATGTGCAGTCAGACACACCCGTATTAACAGAAGCCATGATCGGGACCAAGTGAGCTTTTATAGGGGCCAGATGCTTCTTGCAGCATTGACCCTACATCGAAACTTTCGGCCTACCTATTTGCAACAATTACATGTTCCTACGGACAGGATTCGGTTTATACGTTTTAGACTGCCTGTGCCTCCGTCTTTGTAAGACACTGTGTCAGTAAAAGTTATGGATACTGCATTATTGATATCATTCACACAACTTACTTGAATTTGCTCCGAATTGAAAAGTTTGTTTCATGTTTATTCTAGGAAACGTATTTGATAACCTAAAGAGGGAGAGTGACGATCGTCGCTTCGAAATTAATCTCTGACAAATGCAGCTGTACCATATTTCTTGAGAGAGTAATGGTGTTTACCGTTTTCCTTGGAATTCTTGCCGAGAGTGTCTATCGTTTGCCTCTCATAGACATCTAAGTCATACTTTTATGATTATTTCAATGTCTTCACCTGATGTACGACGTGAAAATGAAAGATGTATTCCCCATAGTATAGCGTATATAAGAACAACCAAATACTCTCGTGTCCAACAGCAGTATAATGTCTGCCATTTTCTGAAACAGTCGCGATGTATGGTCGTGTAGTAACTCATACTCAATTGAGAAATGTCCCTCTGAGGTTCCGTATAAATTTAAGGGTATAATTCGATTTCTCGATTTGCGACGGCATTATCGTTTCGAGTAATGAATGATGACGTGCTGTTTATCATGTCGGAAATTACAGTACACTCTTCTTTTGATTATAGAGCAACGACGCACCTCATCACGCTACGTAAGACTCGGAAAACGCTTCTCATTAGTGTCATGTTGCAAGGAGGTGTTAGCCGCACGAACAACTTTTGCTTTATTGGCGATCGCACCTGCGTGCAGCTCGAATTACCAATTACCGCGGACTTCTTTGCCTGAGATGAGTAACTTCCTGTAGAACTGGTAGAACTGCGATGCGACAACGCCACGCTTTCTTCGGGATCATGACAGCGACCTGATACTTATTAGGTTTCTTAGACTTATGTTTCCTAAGTCATTAAGAATGATGGAACAGATTTTTGCACATATTTCTTTAAATTACTTTATCTTACACAAACGAGATCAGCACGAGACCAAAGGGTAAAATTCTTGTCGAAGCTTAGAGTGGATTGGAACGTTCTCAAATATGGTGCAGTAACATACTTCAGGTATTGATGTAAGAAAATCTGTTTTTATGCGGCTTCAGAAACGAGTCACCTTCCTTTTATATTCCGTGTTGTTAAATTAGAGTAAGTGGTAGTCATCAGATACTTTGCTCTCAGCTGTATCAACAGAAGTTCATCCAAAGTTGGTTAGAATCTGTAAGGAGTGCGTTCCTTCGTTTTCAATAGTTAACAAACAAGCACCGGAATTTTGTGCCGTACCTCTACAGAGAACGATCAGTGTAAATCTTTTGGCAAACTGTGACCACAGTCGACATCAAGAAAATCCTCAAGATGATATTGTGTGACAGATTACTTAAGATGTACGATGCAGTGGACCAAAGGCGTATCAGAAACCACTTTTATCAGTAGACTCGCATGAAACGGTAACCAATGCTTTGCCTGATGGGAAACGACCAGGCGCAAAATTATCTGAGGTCTGGGATACAATCAGGTTTCCTCTAATAATTTAAACTGTGAGGTGTAAAACAGTAGCTGACAAATAAAATGCAATCTTCTAAACAAATTCCACAAAAGAAGGTACGAGAAAAGACATGTAGATTCCGAAAAACTAAAAATAATTTTTCGTAAAAACTATAAAAAGAAACTTCACAACGTTAAAATTGGAGAATATCAATACAATTTCTCTGGACATCCGCCCCTACTCAACAGATATGTACATCTACACATACATTATCGAAGCCCCAGTGTGGTGAATAGTGGACTATACTGTGTAGCAGCAATAATGATTTTATGTTCCAATCGCTTATAGGAGTGAGAAACGACTATTTACCTTGGTATTTGCGGTAATATTTCTTATTCGCAGTGCTTCTATTAAATAAATACGGTAGACTTAACGGAACTACTTCTCTCTCTCTCTGGAGTACTGATTCTTAAATTTTTCTACAGGTTTTGTGAAAACAAGATTACCTTACTTCCAAAGTTTCTGCTTTAAGTTTCCTTTAGGCACCCTCTTACTTTTCCGAATGTTCTTTTCAGACTTGGTACGACGCTGTGCGTTTCTGAATTCTTTCCGTATCAACAGTAAGGTGTACCTACTAACTACGAACACTGGGTTACAACTATAGTTATAGATACTTCTATCGTCTTGTGTTCGATTTCCTTTACGGATGCACCGCATATTTCAAAAACGGTTCCAACAAATATTTACATTTTCTGCTATACACTTAGAGAATAGCGTGTTGAACTGCACTTTCATTTTTTCCCACAGTTTTGTTTACGAATCGCAATAGTCTTTGCTATGTACAGCAAGCACATCATATAATTAGTATCGATTAGCCATGCGGTCTCTTTGAATTCTCTCTTTGTGGCGTTGCTGTATCATGTTTATCACTTTTTGTGATTCCTTGTCTCTTAGCCGATCAGGGACGTGGGCTGTCGACTGGGCGGTGCGGATGCATGCATTTGAAAGCATTCTGTGTTGGAGAAGTCGAAGGGTAGCCGCTTGGAAGTGACACCCGAAATATTGGACATTTTTTAAAAACCACTTCATTTATTTCGCCGGTTGTTCTAAAGTCACGTTTAGATCATTTCCGTTGTGTGATGCAAATATTTGGACAATTATTTTGCAATCTTTCCGCATTCAAAACTTGTAGTGAATTGAAACATGGTTTGGTAGCCATACACGTAGCGGCGCATGGTTCAGAGATCGCTCGGTTTCGTTTGCTGGAAGCCGATAACGTTATAGAGTGGTATTTATTAACTTTTTTGATACCTTTTATTATATAATTATATATATATATATAATTATTTTGATACTTTAGGCACTTAGTCTTATCATTCTTTCCTGCAGTTTAAATACTTGCTTCATTGGACGACGTGTAATGAGCGCATGTAATTCTTGGCTTCTCTGAATTTAGGTGTACCGAAATGTACCGAGATATCCAGGTGGTTTATATGATTTGTCTGACCAATGTTAGATCATTACAGTATCTTACTTCAGCATTACTGCTGTTTATTTCCGTTCTCCCTGAGTCATTACCAGTTCTTGCACTTAAGTTGGATGCATGCTTGGTGTGACGCCGCCTTGCGACCCATGGTTGCAAAGATCCTCCTTTTGTCTTTTCAACGATTCATCAGTGTACGAATAAGCAGACGATCAATCATACTCAGCTTCCCATATCGTTAATGATAGATATCCCACGTTAGTGCAGGTGCAGAAAAGTATGTCTGAATGCGGCATCCGAAATGGAGATTGCTGCGGCAGATTTGGCAGCGTGTATATTCGTGTAACATGTTATGTTGTATAGTAGCCAGTAGAGATACTTTCCCCTGCTTTCAGTAGTATGCCCAGATCCTGTCTGTAGACTGCAGTATGATTCTATGGGTATGATGAGGCATTAAAGTGATAAATATTCTCGAATCTGAATTTTGTAACTACTGTTGTACTGTTTGGCTAGATGCTGAACCTGTTCGCACTATGTAACATTGGTACAATATTATTAGTGATTACCTACTGTTTGACGCTTAATTACGTACGGTATGCCATACATGTTCTTCTTTTCCGTTGCCCATATTTATGTAGGTATATACATTTATTTATTCGTAGTCATAATGCGTTTACAAATTGAATACTGAGTCATGAACATTCATATAATATAGCATAGATTCGTATATCTGGGCTTGTCTAACTATCATTATAGTAGATCAGTTCTTAACATAGATACAAAGCTTGCAAAGTATGCATTCGCTTCATTTCGTATCTCTAGTTAGGTTCGTCACTGTTTGTTTATACCATGACACAGGAACATGGACTTTATCGTTAATGAGAAATTGCCTTTTGGGATTTGTCTCCGAATCGTCGGCCGACGTTTGTCTGATAATTTCTCTGACGTTTCACTTGCCATTCGTGCTGGCAAAACCTCAGAAAAATTATCAAACAAATGTCAGCAAAAAAAAAAAGTTCAAATGTATGTGAATTCCTAAGGGACCAAACTGCTGAGGTCATCGGTCGCTAAACTTACACACTACTTAAACTAACTTGTGCTAAGAACAACAAACAAACACCCGTGCCCCAGGGAGGACTCGAACCTCTGGTGGGAGGGGCCGCGCAATCCGTGACATGGTGTCTCAAACCACACGGCCACTCCGCGAGGCTCAGCCAAAGAACTCGAGATACAAGCCAACAGGCAATTTGTCCACAAGTGGACACGAAAGCGTTAACAATATTTGTTTCTAATTTTGTGGGGCTCTTCTTGATTATAGAGACTACTGTACGTTTATCCACAGGGTTACATGTATGAAGTGTAGGAATCATGTGCCTCCACAGCAAAATTGTGTTCCGAAGGTGGTAAACATGGAAGTGAAGTGATGGGTCTACAAGTATTTACCCGTGATTTGATTCCCGTCAGTGATGTGGGCGTTTTATACAGTTCAGTACAACAAAGGCGACTGATGTGAAACTTAAAGTATGCTAAATCGAGAAAACGTTTTCCATCTGTTTGTGGGCAAGATGGCCTGGCAAATAAGACACTTAACCCGTCTGCTTTTACACAGGAACGGAGAACGATTTCTCAAATGGTTCAAATGGCTCCGAGCACCATGGGACTTATCATCAGGCCCCTAGAACTCAGAACTACTTAAACCTAATTAACCTAAGGACATCACACACATCCATGCCCGAGGCAGGATTCAAACCTGCGACCGTAGCGGTCGCGCGGTTCCAGACTGAAGCGCCTAGAGCCCCTCGGCCACTCCGGCCGGCGGAACGACTGCTCCTGGACAGGAACGTTCCGTGGTCAGTTGCACGTGATGGCCAAACATGAAAATTTCTATCGTTATTTTTGGCGAACGAACAAAGGGAGTGGCCAAAACTTTCTACACAACACTCCATTGGCGGAAGAAAGTCCAACAGTTGAACAAATGACAGTAAGTCATCGAAAAAAAGAGCAAAGGCAAGAGGAGAGTTCGCGACGGGCAGTGGAGTCCTAGTGGAGGGTTCGAGAACACTTGGACACAGTTTGGTTGGAGTGTTCGAGGAATTGAGATGCCAAGCTAGGCGCTGCTGGCTTTCAGCATACCCTAGGCTTGCCAGTGACAGACGCTGCGGTGTTACGTGGCTGCCATTTCGCTTCGCCTCATTGCTTGATATAAGTTTCTATACGCAATGAGGTTCAAAGATGAATACATTTGTAGATCAAGAGCACACACAGTGCGACTATCTCTGAAGTGGCACGCAACACGACAGTAACGCATACTGCAGTGTTTGGAGCGATGACCAAGCACGTTCTTGGACGACGGAAATTAGAAAATGTGGTTTTTCCTTTGGTAGCAGTGGTGAATCTTTGCTGATGGGCGGACACAGATTCAAATGAAGTCACATGCCGTATAAAATGTGCATGTACAGAACGCTTTGCTGTTCTAATTTTCTGACTTAATTTCTCTCTACTTCTGAAGTTTCTTCAAGCGTGGTAAATCATACATTTTATTGATGGATCATGTGAATCAGACTTCGGTATTCTACACATGAATTTGAGCTTTGTAGCCACATGTACTAGGTTTCCATCACAATCCTCCTTATCCACTATTGTATAATGCTTACGTAGCCTATCTCAGCTAGAAGCATGTGATTTACATGTTTTAGCAAGTTTCTGTCTAGTAACATCTGCGAATGTTGAGGAAAATGTATTACATAAGTGTCCTCCTCTGTGAAACTGAGCCCCGTGCCTACAAATAATGAGCGCTTCCACGAATAACATACACAATAACATACACTACCACCTCTTAGTGTCTCCGTCGCTAATGGACATTTCAATGATGAATTTTCTTTAATGTTAATTTGCCAGTCCACCTTTATATCCGACCTACAACATGCGTCACAAACGTTCGGTGAATGGACTCAGAAAATCAAGGAAACATGAGTTACAAAACGGAATACCTTTACTTGCCTTCAAAGTGATCACCATTAACCACAACGCACTTCTGACGTTCGCTGTAATGCTTCTGTCGAAACACCGTGGTCATGCGCTTTTGGAGGTCCGCGTCATTACAGTAGATGAGACCTGGTGCTATCAATACGATCCAGATATCGAAGGCAGGCAGTGCCATGGTTCTCATCATCTTCCTCACTCCGTTGAGTAAATATCCATGCTGTATCAAGCCCTTGATATCGAAATCCATCGTCTTAATCTTGTATTTTGTCAGCCGACTCCTTTTGGGAGGCGGGGAAGACGATGAACCCAACGACATTTACTGTTGCTTGTCTGTGCATAATATTAGCAGCACCACGTCTTATATCGTATAACGATGTGGATATACAACAACGCGTAACTACTGTGCTACGAGCGGGTCCGCGAGATGGGTTCGCTGACACTTTTCAACAGCACTACAACCAACGTCAGAAGTGTGTCGTAGCTAATGGTGACTACTTTGCTGGCAAGGAAAACTATTTTGCTTGTAATTCTTTGTCGCAAAATAAGCAGTGTACCGTTTTGAGAGATACAGAGGCAGGCGAGTGTGCCGAGACTCATCCCAGTTCACTGATACTAGCGCCACGTCACCATAACGCGCCTGTGCCTAGTTTAAAAAGTATTGCGTCATAGCCTACGAATGAAATTAAAAGTTAAAATAACTTTCCCTAACTCTGTCAATATATGTTCACTATGTTAATGTTGAAATTGTTAAATCTCGGAATGGTCAGATGAATGTTTTTTTTTTTTTTTAAATACATTGTTCGAAGAAAAAATAAGTGGCGCTAAATAATGAAGCTGGATGCCTAAATATCGTTCAGAGTGGGTAAATATATGTCACAATCAAAAGTTACGAGTCTCAACTTGATCGTTGCAAAGTTTTGGTCAAAATCAGCGTTTTTGCAAAAAATTGAAGGCACTAAATATTAGACAGAAACATTAAGATTCTTATGTAGCTTCATCTTGATATAAAAACATTAAGTATGGAACTCCATTCAGGTACCGCTAATTATTTTCAAGTAAGTTACTAAAAACTAAATTTGGGACATAAACGTCCTTGTCCATTATACAGGGTGATTCAAAAAGAATACCACAACTTTAAAAATGTGTATTTAATGAAAGAAACATAATATAACCTTCTGTTATACATCATTACAAAGAGTATTAGAAAGGTTTTTTTTTCACTCAAAAACAAGTTCAGAGATGTTCAATATGGCCCCCTCCAGACACTCGAGCAATATCAACCCGATACTCAAACTCGTTCCACACTCTCTGTAGCATATCAGGCGTAACAGTTTGGATAGCTGCTGTTATTTCTCGTTTCAAATCATCAATGGTGGCTGGGAGAGGTGGCCGAAACACCATATCCTTAACATACCCCCATAAGAAAAAATCGCAGGGGGTAAGATCAGGGCTTCTTGGAGGCCAGTGATGAAGTGCTCTGTCACGGGCTGCCTTTTTCGTAGGACTCTCCATACAGTTGATTGTGGAATTTGCAGCTCTCTGCTAGCTCTGCGAGTCGATTTTCCTGGGCTGCGAACAAATGCTTGCTGGATGCGTGCTACATTTTCATCACTCGTTCTCGGCCGTCCAGAACTTTTCCCTTTGCACAAACACCCATTCTCTGTAAATTGTTTATACCAACGTTTAATACACCACCTATAAGGAGGTTTAACACCATACTTCGTTCGAAATGCACGCTGAACAACTGTCGTCGATTCACTTCTGCCGTACTCAATAACACAAAAAGCTTCCTGTTGAGCGGTCGCCATCTTAGCATCAACTGACGCTGACGCCTAGTCAACAGCGCCTCAAACGAACAAATGTACAACTAAATGAAACTTTATAGCTCCCTTAATTCGCCGACAGATAGTGCTTAGCTCTGCCTTTTGTCGTTGCAGAGTTTTAAATTCCTAAAGTTGTGGTATTCTTTTTGAATCACCCTGTAGATTAAGTACCATTTGAATTTATGACACATAGTTCTAATTCCAGCACTCTATTACATTCATTAAATTATACATATGTACCAAGTTTCAAACTCTAGTGTACATAGCAATCAATACAAGGACTCTTAAGGAAGTAGTTCAGAGATCATGTTTTAAATGCAGTCGAGCTACAACTTTTTCAGTAACTGAAGCCAACTTAACACCATTCATGTAAAAATTACGGGGCTGTAAATTGTTTCACGAGAGAGTTATTAAATTACATGTGTCCGGGAAAGAGGTCATTTAGATGGTGCTGACAGTGCCTAGGACAATTGAGAGCAGATATTCCGTCCGGCTGTCCGCTGCACCCATACACAAATACGGCCAGAGAGGCAGTGAAGAGACACTACGCACCGAACTATCAATCACTCCACGTCAGTCAAACGCAATCATACGTGTTGCCTCGGCTGACGTCAGAGCCAGGTAGCAACCAAACTTGTTCGGTAAAAGTAGGAAGTGAACTCCCGAGGACTGTACACCGTCCTGGATCGCTTGGATTTCACGGAAGTAACGGTTTGTGTGCCGCCCGTAATGTTGACAAAACCACGTGGCAAGTGGTGAGATTATGTTCCACTTTTGAGACGAGGAGTGAACTTCGATGATTAGTAGTCAGGGCGATAGACCATTTTGCTTGGGACTTATTAGAGGTCGCCTCTGATTTGCTAATAGTGCTATTTGTGACAGGGACATTATAAGTATTATCAGGGGTATTATTACGTTTGTGTGTGTGTGTGTGTGTGTGTGTGTGTGTGTGTGTGTGTGTGTCTGTGTGTCTGTGTGTCTGTGTGTGTGTGTGTGTCTGTGTGTGTGTGAACATTTACTGAATATATTAAACAGTCAGAACTCAAAAATTTTATCTATAGTCATAGCCCTTGCTCATCCCGCTGAGTAAATAGCAAGTAGGAACATTTTCTATGAGTGAGCACAAGGAGAATGTGGAATTGCAGACTGGAAATCATGATCAGCAGGTTCTTCATCGCTTTCTGGCTGACCGCAAAAAGAGTTTCCAGGCTCTTGTGACGTCGGCGAAGATAGGTATATTGTTTAACCTGCCGCATCACATCTTGTTTAAATTATTTTATGAGACCATTTAGCGAAATTTTCAGACACACCTTGAATTTGTAGAATGTTACTGTCTAAATATTGTGAGACTAAAACAAACTTCGTCTAGGTGTGAATAACTGTCTGGAATAACTTTTATTTCGTTGGTACCACAGTCGTGGTAAATTTTTTGAGTGATGGTGCCGCCATTTGACTGTAATAACTTTTATTTTATTGTTACACGATCCATATTTCGGCCTCAGACCATTTTCAGGTATTAAAACTCATGTGTTAAAAGTCCTTGTTCGAATACGCAGAAATGTAAAATGCCTTGTACACTTTAACACCTCTGTCATGAAAATTCTCAAGCCCAGCCACTGATGCAGATATACACTGCACCACAGGAACAGCAATCCACCCATTGCCATGTCCACCTACACGTTTATAAAATACGCCAAAAGGAAACTTACATCCTCCACATCCACAAAGACCAGAAAGGAGATACGGTTTGATCATTCCTTCTCACTGCTTTATTATTAGTTCTATGGATTGTATGAAAATAAAATAATTATTTCAGTCGAGTGGCGACAGCATCATTCAAAAATTTCTCCGAAAGTTTCTTTCCATTTTTCTCGGTTATTATTTTACCAATGTTTTTATACGCCCACAGCAGACAGTTCCATGCAAGTGGCACTGCTCTTATCTTAAGTTTCTACCCTAGCCGTCTTACGCTAGAAGGCATGTAGCAACGTGTTTTGATCACTCGTAATTTACAGCCCCGCCAGGTGAGTCGAGAGGCAATGGATCCAGTGACTACATATGGCGCACTCCCTAGATTCAGCCTGAAGTAGTCCCTTCAAATCCTGAAAGCTTACAATTCGCACTCAATTACGTATATTTTTTGTATGCTTTCCAATATGTATTCCTGAAGATTGCATGTAACATAGATTGCATTCAAATGCGCACTGCACGGATGATTCACATAAAGTAGAATTCAGTTACAGTACTGTTGTACGTTAAAAAACGACACATAAATTTCATTTGGCTACCCTGCCAGTATATTATACCTAGTAAAGCAGTAGCTAAAATAGTAGACATTCAGTAGAGCGATGGATCTTCACATCCTGATAATTTCAAACGTGAGAATGCAATCATACACATGTCGTCCTGGCAGCTCAGTCACTACCTCGATGGCGGTTCCTTAAGACGCTTATCGGCTGTTTCGCCGTAGAACATGGCTTAATAGGAGAATCCTGCCCTGAACACCCAAACAGTACTGGTTTTCCTGGTAGTTCTTTGTGAGATAGTGTTACTTTCTATATAGTGTGTAGAAGAGAAGTGTTTCTCTGTAGCGGAGATAAAGAAGTGCTCCTAACTCTTAAGTTATGCGCCTTAGAGCTCATATTTACTGGACATTTTTTTCTTTCTTTGGTCTATACTACATCCATTCGATTCGGTCGTTTCCGTACCAGGTCCACTTACCTTAAATTGATAGATTTACCTGTTTCCGTCACCCTGAAAGTCCAATATTACCACGAAACCATCCTATATTCAGGGTGATTAAATTGCCCCGACCACTGTCGTTTAATGGAACCAGCAGTGTAAGAGCTGGCCTTCAAAATTCACGCGCGACATTTTCATATTCTCTCCCTCGCTACAGACATGCTGTTAGTCATTCGTAAAAAATGAACACGAATTTTTTGTAGGAAATATAGTGTAGTTAAATCTTGTACGTGTATACGTTTTTGCTGCAGGCCATAGCTTTCAAGTTATTCAAGAAAAACGTACAAAAGAGACCTTCAATCGCACCCTCACTCCCACACTCAGCAGCCACCGGTCAGCGTCCCTAGTATGTTATTCGTGGCACTTCCTCCTACAAATCTACAAACATTTGCAACTGCACGAATTGTTTCCCACTTTCAACCTTTCTTGGTCCTCGTCGACTGGCCTAAGAGCGCCACCGGCTTAGCTGAGTACTTGCAGATTGTGAAACTGAGGCGTAAATTTTACGTAACAATATTGTTAACCTTAACAGCATAAAATAAACAACTGCAGTGTTGAAATCGTCAGGCCCCTTGACTACGAAAGTACTGTGTTTGTAAGGGTTAAGTATGGATCGAATTTTCAACGTAATTAGTTTTACCGTAACTTCCATAGAACTCGTTTTTTTGTTCATTGTCCTCAGGAGCACGTTTAAATTAGTGTTAACGAAGTAGCCAACTATGCTCTTGGCGTTATAGCCCACTCAGTAGAGAACAAAAGACGTCGAATATCAGGAATACTTCGTGTTGTACAGTGGCAAGAGGGAGCACCACGAACAATGTTCTAGAAACACTGACTGGTGAGGATAATTGTTTCGTGGAGATGCGTTTAAATATCACTTTTGTACGTTTTTCTGGATAACTCGAAAACTTTGGCCATCAGCGAAAACGTATCCCAGTACAGAACTCAACAAAATTAAATTTCCCATAGAAAGCCCCTGCTCATTTTCTCTGTAGGACTAATAGCTCGGGCCTAGTGAGCCAGAGAATATGAAAATCTAGCACGTGTTTGACGGAGGCCAGCAAAACATTACGAGCTGCTTAAAACGACAGCAGAAGGGGCGCCTGAATCTCTCTGTTTACATCACTGCTCCTGCCACTTTAGCAGACTGATGTTTACAGATAAACAGTGGTTTACACGCTTTACTGTCAGTCCTATCAAAGGACGACAATCGTGGAGCCTGAGCCACGCGCGCAGCCGATATCGTTATTTCGGTAAGATTGACGAGTGTCGTGACGTCAGCTTCCGCTCAGCCCACAACGAACTCTCCTGGCTCAACGTCACCAAGAGGATGGTCTGACCACCTCTTCATCTGGGACTATTCGCTGCTGACAGCGCTGCACTTCTTGACTTTGGTAATAAACATTTAAGTGTGCATACTATGAAACGGGCTTCAGTTTAATTTACGTCTGAGCGGACGAGAATCTAAGTGCCGGGACTATCTTACGTATTGTGTTGCAACCAGTCAATCTATATTCGTGCTGCTTTTCAGGAAGCAATAACAAGGTGTTTTGTGGTGCCAATATGCTTCATACTTGCGGTGATCTGTTTCTGTTCGACACAATAGGAGGAGGGATACTTGAAAAGTTCGGATATACGGGAATATTTCCGTTAGATTAAATCACGGTCAGGCAGAGATTCCGAAATCAGATACTAGATTAGAAGGCATAGCCAGGAGCAGATACTGACTTGGATCACAATTTGCTAGTGTTGAAGAGCAGGTTGAAGCTCAAGAGACTAGTCACGAAGAATCAAAGAAGTGAAATACGGAAGTACTAAGGAATGAAGAGATTCACTTGAAGTTCTCTGAGACTACAGTTACCGCGACAAGTAATATCTCAGTTCAGATGAGGAAGACTGGGAGCCTCCAGAAAGGGTAATCACTGAATCTGGAACGAAAAACGTTGGTACAAAGAAAGTAATTGCAAAGAAACCATGCGTAACAGAAGAAATACTTCAGTTGATCGAAGAAAGAAGGAAGTGCAGAAATGTTCAAGGAAACTTTGGAATGTAGAAATACAAGTCATTAGGAATGAAGTAGGCAGTGCAAGGGAAGCTAAGGCGAAATGGCTGCATGAAAAAAATGAAGAAATCGAAAACGAAATGATAGTTGGAAGGACTAACTCAGAATATAGAAAATACGAAACACATTTCGCTGAAACTAAAAACAAGGGCAGTAACATTAAGAGATCAATGGGAATTCCACTGCTAAATTCAGAGGAGAGGGCCGTTAGAAGGAAAGAATACATTGAAGGTCTCTCTGGGGGAAGGATTTGTCTGCTGACGTGGTATAAAAAGAAATAGGAGTCGATATGGAAGAGATAGGGGATCCAGTATTAGAATTTAAAAGAGCTCTGGAAGACTTACAAACAAATAAGGCAGAAGGGGATAGACAACATTCCATCGGAGTTTCTAAATTTACTGGGAAAAGTGTGAACAAAACGACTATAAACGTTGGTGTGTTGATGATATTCCATCTGACTTTCGCGAAAAAAACATCCATACGATTCCGAAGATTGCAAGAGCCTACAAGTGTGAGAAATATTGCTCAATCAGCTTAACAGATCATGCATCCAGGTTGCCGACAAGGATAGTATATACAAGACTGAGGATGTGTTAGATAACGATCAGTTTGGCCTTAGGAAAGGTAAAGAAAATAGAGACAATTCCGCCGTTGCGGTTGATAGTGGAAGCAAGATTAAAGAAGAATCAAAACATTTTCTTAGTATTTGTCGACTTGGAAAAAGCGTTCGACAATGTAAAATGAAGGACAAAATTCTGAGAAAAATAGGCGTGAAATGAAATGAAATTATCGTATGGCATTGCTGGCCGGGAGGCCCTGTTCGGGTCCGAGTGCAACACGTGTTTCAGTCGACGTCACAGTGGGCGACTAAAATATGGGTAAGCTATAAGTAGAGACGGGTAATGTACAATAGGTACAAGAGCCGAGAGGAAATAACAAGATTGGACGACCAAGGACGAATTGCTCAGATTAAAAAGGGTGGAAGACAGGGATGCAGTCTTTCAACCCTACTGTCCGATCTATATACCGAAGAAGTAATGATAGAAAAAAAAAGAAAGTGTCAGGAAAGGAATTAAAACCAAAGCGAAAGGATATCAACCATATGATTCGCTGATGACGTTGCTATACTGAGTGAAAGTGAGGAAGGCTTACATCATATGCCGGATGGAATGAACAGTCTAATGAGTATAGAATATGGACTGAGAGTAAATCGAAGAAAGACGAAAGTAGCAGAAATGAGAACAGCGACAAGCTTAACAACAGCATTGATGTTAACGAAGTAGATGAAGCTAAGAGGCAGCAAACTAACCAATGACCGACGATGCAAGGAGGGCATTACAAGCTGACTAGCACTAGCACTGGCAAAGATGGTATTACTGGTGTACAGAAGTATACTAGTATCAAACATAGACCTTAATTTGAGGAAGAAATTTCTGAGAATGTACGTTTGGAACACAGATTTGTATGGTGGTGGAACATGGACTGTGGGGAAACCGGAACATATGGCTCAAGTGGCTGTGAGCGCTATGGGACTTAACATCTGAGGTCATCAGTCCCCTAGAAATTAGATCTGACTAACCTAAGGACATCACACACATCCATGCCCGGGGCAGGATTCGAACCTGCGACCGTAGCAGTCGCGCGGTTCCAGACTGTAGCGCCTAGAACCACTAGATCACCGCGGCCGGCAAACCGGAACAGAAGATACTCCAAGAATTTGAGATGTGGTTCAAGGGAAAATTGTTGAAAATTAGGTGGACATGAGGTATGGAATGAGGAGGTTCTCCGCAGAATCGGAGAGGAAAGGAATATATGGCAAACACTGACAAGAAGAAGGGACAAGATGGTAGGACATCAGTTACGATATCAGGTATTACCTTCCGTGATACCAGAAGGAGCTGTAGAGGTTAAAATTGTAAACGAAGTCAGAGATTGGAACACATCCGGCAAATGCTTGAGGACGTAGACTGCATGTGCTACTCCGAGATGAAGAGGCAGGCACATTAGAAGAATTCGTGCCGGGTCCCATCAATATGGTTCAAATGGCTCTGAGCACTATGGGCCTTAACAGCTCTGGTCATCAGTCCCCTAGAACTTAGGACTACTTAAACCTAACTAACCTAAGGACATCACACAACACGCAGTCCGGGTCCCATCAAACCAGTCAGAAGACTGACGACTCAAAAGAATAAAAAAAGGGAGAAATTAATCTCACAATTTTACCAAATTATCGAGGCTGGTTTTTGTGATTAGATGGCGACGATGTGCTACGTACTTACCACGAAATTTACATAACTGTTGGCTGATCAAACTGAATACAGGCCAACGGCGACGTTCTAGCTTCCTCCTCCTGTTCTGAGTAGTTCGATGTTTATTATTTTTTTCACAGACTTGTAGTGGTTTCAACAATTCCTCAGTCTATGATGCTGTTCCTTTCCTGTCTGCAGTATTCCATGGCAATATATTTTATTGTAAACATTCAGCCACTGACTATGTACGTTGAGATTACTAATATACGTAACAGTAATCAGTGTTTATGGGAACAGTTAAAGTGAATTTATCAGAAATGTTACTGACAGCATTTCGTACTCGACTGCAACATTCAACACTTCACATCCGCCGTTGTTACGGTTGCACTTACTTTGCTCTTAGCGCCATATGATGCTGAATGAATTTCAAGTCTTAAAATTCAACTTGTAAAGTAAATAGTAACAATGAGAGTGCAATGGGGCTTTCATTGTTAAATGCAGAGGAGAGAACAAATAGATGGAAAGAGCACACTGAAGGCCTATACGAGGGGGAAGACGTCCCGGATGACGATAGGAGAAACAGTAGATGACAAATAGGAGATTCAATATTACAATATTAAAGAGTTTTGGGGGACATAAGATCAAATTCGGCAGTAGAAATAGATAACATTCCATCAGAATCACAAAAATAATAGGGGGAACAAAACATATATTAATGTTGATTAATTGACGATATACCAACATACATTCATTAAAACATCATCCACGCGATTCCGAAGATAGCAAAAGCCGACAAGTGACAGAATTGTCGTACAATCTACCTACCGGCTCACGCATTCTAGTTGCTGACAACAATATGCAGAAAATTGGAAATGAAAACTGAGGGTCCGTTAGATGACGATCAGTTTGGCTTCAGGAAGGTTAAAGGCACCAGAGAGGCGATTTTAACGTTGTGGCTGATAATGGAAGCGAGTTGTTGTGGTCTTCAGTCCTGAGACTGGTTTGATGCAGCTCTCCTTGCTACTCTATCCTGTGCAAGCTTCTTCATCTCCCAGTACCTACTGCAACCTACATCCTTCTGAATCTGCTTAGTGTATTGATCTCTCGGTCTCCCTCTACGATTTTTACCCTCCACGCTGCCCTCCAATGCTAAATTTGTGATCCCTTGATGCCTCAGAACATGTCCTACCAACCGATCCCTTCTTCTAGTCAAGTTGTGCCACAAACTTCTCCCCAATCCTATTCAATACCTCCTCATTAGTTACGTGATCTACCCACCTTATCTTCAGCACTCTTCTGTAGCACCACATTTCGAAAGCTTCTATTCTCTTCTTGTCCAAACTGGTTATCGTCCATGTTTCACTTCCATACATGGCTACACTCCATACAAATACTTTCAGAAACGACTTCCTGACACTTAAATCTATACTCGATGTTAACAAATTTCTCTTCTTCAGAAACGTTTCCTTGCCATTGCCAGTCTACATTTTATATCCTGTCTACATCGACCATCATCAGTTATTTTACTCCCTAAATAGCAAAACTCCTTTACTACTTTAAGTGTCTCATTTTCTAATCTAATCCCCTCAGCATCACCCGATTTAATTTGACTACATTCCATTATCCTCGTTTTGCTTTTGTTGATGTTCATCTTATGTCCTCCTTTCAAGACAATGTCCATTCCGTTCAACAGCTCTTCCAAGTCCTTTGCTGTCTCTGACAGAATTACAATGTCATCGGCGAATCCTCAAAGTTTTTACTTCTTCTCCATGAATTTGAATACCTACTCCGAATTTTTCTTTTGTTTCCTTTACTGCTTGCTCAATATACAGATTGAATAACATCGGGGAGAGGCTACAACCCTGTCTCACTCCTTTCCCAACCACTGCTTCCCTTTCATACCCCTCGACTCTTATAACTGCCATCTGGTTTCTGTACAAATTGTAAATAGCCTTTCGCTCCCTGTATTTTACCCCTGCCACCTTCAGAATTTGAAAGAGAGTATTCCAGTTAACGTTGTGAAAAGCTTTCTCTAAGTCTACAAATGCTAGAAACGTAGGTTTGCCTTTTCTTAATCTTTCTTCTAAAATAAGTCCAAAAGTTAGTATGACCTCACGTGTTCCAACATTTCTACGGAATCCAAACTGATCTTCCCCGAGGTCCGCTTCTACCAGTTTTTCCATTCGTCTGTAAAGAATTCGCGTTAGTATTTTGCAGCTGTGACTTATTAAACTGATAGTTCGGTAATTTTCACATCTGTCAACACCTGCTTTCTTTGGGATTGGAATTATTATATTCTTCTTGAAGTCTGAGGGTATTTCGCCTGTCTCATACATCTTGCTCACCAGATGGTAGAGTTTTGTCATGACTGGCTCTCCCAAGGCCATCAGTAGTTCTAATGGAATGTTGTCTACTCCCGGGGCCTTGTTTCTACTCAGGTCTTTCAGTGCTCTGTCAAACTCTTCACGCAGTATCTTATCTCCCATTTCATCTTCATCTACATCCTCTTCCATTTCCATAATATTGTCCTCAAGTACATCGTCCTTGTATAAACCCTCTATATACTCCTTCCACCTTTCTGCCTTCCCTTCTTTGCTTAGAACTGGGTTGCCATCTGAGCTCTTGATATTCATACAAGTGGTTCTCTTCTCTCCAAAGGTCTCTTTAATTTTCCTGTAGGCGCAATCTAACTTACCCCTAGTGAGACAAGCCTCTACATCCTTACATTTGTCCTCTAGCCATCCCTGCTTAGCCATTTTGCACTTCTTGTCGATCTCATTTTTGAGACGTTTGTATTCCTTTTTGTCTGCTTCATTTACTGCATTTTTATATTTTCTCCTTTCATCAATAAAATTCAATATTTCTTCTGTTACCCAAGGATTTCTATTAGCCCTCGTCTTTTTACCTACTTGATCCTCTGCTGCCTTCACTACTTCTTCCCTCAGAGCTACCCATTCTTCTTCTACTGTATTTCTTTCCCCCCTTCCTGTCAATTGTTCCCTTATGCTCTCCCTGAAACTCTCTACAACCTCTGGTTCTTTCAGATTATCCAGGTCCCATCTCCTTAAATTCCCACCTTTTTGCAGTTTCTTCAGTTTCAATCTGCAGTTCATAACCAATAGATTGTGGTCAGACTCCACATCTGCCCCTGGAAATGTCTTACAATTTAAAACCTGGTTCCTAAATCTCTGTCTTACCATTATTTAATCTATCTGATACCTTTTAGTGTCTCCAGGATTCTTCCAGGTATACAACCTTCTTCTATGATTCTTGAACCAAGTGTTAGGTATGATTAAGTTATGCTCTGTGCAAAATTCTACAAGGCGGCTTCCTCTTTCATTTCTTCCCCCCAATCCATATTCACCTACTATGTTTCCTTCTCTCCCTTTTCCTACTGACGAATTCCAGTCACCCATGACTATTAAATTTTCGTCTCCCTTCACTACCTGAATAATTTCTTTTATCTCGTCATACATTTCATCAATTTCTTCATCATCTGCAGAGCTAGTTGGCATATAAACTTGTACTACTGTAGTAGGCATGGGCTTTGTGTCTATCTTGGCCACAATAATGCGTTCACTATGCTGGTTGTAGTAGCTAACCCGCACTCCTATTTTTTTTATCCATTATTAAACCTACTCCTGCATTACCGCTATTTGATTTTGTATTTATAACCCTGTAATCACTTGACCAAAAGTCTTGTTCCTCCTGCCACCGGACTTCACTAATTCCCACTATATCTAACGTTAACCTATCCATTTCCCTTTTTAAATTTTCTAATCCACCTGCCCGATTAAGGTATCTGACATTCCACGCTCCGATCCGTAGAATGCCAGTTTTCTTTCTCCTGATAACGACGTCCTCTTGAGTAGTCCCCGCCCGGAGATCCGAATGGGGGACTATTTTACCTCCGGAATATTTTACCCAAGAGGACGCCATCATCATTTAATCATACAGTAAAGCTGCATGTCCTCGGGAAAAATTACGGCGGTAGTTTCCCCTTGCTTTCAGCCGTTCGCAGTACCAGCACAGCAAGGCCGTTTTGGTTAATGTTACAAGGCCAGATCAGTCAATCATCCAGACTGTTGCCCCAGCAACTACTGAAAAGGCTGCTGCCCCCCTTCAGGAACCACATGTTTGTCTGGCCTCTCAACAGATACACCTCCGTTGTGGTTGCACCTACGGTACGGCCATCTGTATCGCTGAGGCACGCAAGCCTCCCCACCAACGGCAAGGTCCATGGTTCATGGGGGAAGGATGGAAGCGAGGCTGTGTAAAAATTAAGACACGTCCATTGGCATTGTCGACCTAGAAAAAGCGTTCGTCGGTGCAAGATGTTCTAAATTCTAAGAAAAATAGGGATAAGCTATAGGGAAAGACAGGTAATACATTATCTGCACAAAAAGCAAGAGGGAACGGTACGACCTGAAGAAGCTATGGGGAAAGACAGATAACACACAGTATGTACAAGAACCAAAAAGTAACAATAAGACTGGAAGACCAAGAACGAAATGCTCAGATAAAATATAGGTGTAAGTCAGGGGTGTAGTATTTCGTACCTACTTTTCAACATATGCATCGAAGAAGCAATGACGGAAATAAAGAAAGGTTCAAGAGTGCGATTAAACTTCAGGTTGAAAGGATATCTGTGATACGACTCACAGATGGCATTGCTGTCCTGAGTGAAAGTAAAGAAGTATTACAGAATGTGTTGAATGTAATGTAGACAGAATGTGAACTGATTGTAAATCGAAGATAGAGGTATGAGAAGTAGCAGAAATGAGGACAACGAGAAATTTGAAATCAGAACTGGTGATCACGAAATAGATAAAGTAAGTTATCATGCTCCATAGGCAACAAGAGGTTAGCACTGGAGAGGAATTCGCCACATCAAACCAGTCAGAAGATTGGTTGGGTTGGGTTGTTTGACGGAAGAGGACAAACAGCGAGGTCATTGGTCTCATCGGATTAGGGAAGGAAGTCGGTCGTGCCCTTTCAAAGGAACCATTGCGGCATTTGCCTGGAGCGATTTAGGGAAATCACAGGAAACCGTCGTCGTCACGAATGCGAGTCCATTGTGCTCACCACTGCGCCAACTCGCTCGGTCCAGTCAGAAGACTGATGACTCAAATGGAAGAAAGTTAAGTCTCGTCTCAGAACGAGTGTATAAGTTGCAAAGCAGGATTTCAAAGAAATTCCAATGTGCGATTAACTAATCCTGTTGACTCATTTCGGGGATATTTTCATTAAGGTGGAGTGTTAAGTCACATTAGTATGGGCTTGTCCCACTGATAGAGGTGATTTCTATTTTCAGTAAGCAAAAAACATTTTTACATCACTAATTTACAGTAATACAAAACATTAAAGGTCACATACTTTACAGAGTAAATACAAACAAATGCTCAGTGACATTCTTAAGGTTGGAAAGCTGAAACACCTCACGGACTCATCATAAAATTCTAATCACAGTGACCCAAGAGACAAGACTGGCTGACATACATGCTTCGGAATTACAAGGTTACAAAAAATCTTCAAGGGAAACCTGGGAAGGTGGTGCATAAACTCTCCCTTACTTCTGTGGAGCATACGTTGTTAGCAGGAAGATTCTATATTCGCTTAAGGACTTCGTCTTGTAACAGATGAGAGTCGTTGTTTGGCTTACGAAGAACTAACAGAGTTTATGTAACCATCAGTGAACCATGAACCGATCAACTAAGCGAATAAAATGTGTCCAGGAGAGGCAGATAAATTCAGAGAACATTTTTAATACGTCACCTGCAAAATTTCCAATAACGCACATTCTACTGGGAGACTGCCGTACGTTGCTTGTAAAATAAATTTCTAAACGTAGACACTATTCGCCCCGCTCAACGTGAAACCTCCAGTGATGAAAGAAGTATAAAATATAAATAGGTCACAATGCAATGCGCCTATCATGTCCAGCCTCATATTCCTTTTAAACGATACTGCCTTCCATGAGATACCATTTACTGGATTCCCTACTAACTAAACATCCTAAGGCCTTGCGGCGCTCTTCATGTCTCGGTTACACTACAGTCGACAACCTTAATTTACCTTGGAAATCACAGGAGAAAAGGGTTATCAACCTACCAAAGTGACTGAGCTATCCAGGCATGACCCACTACCCCCGTCACAGATTATTTCTCTTGCATACCTTGAGTTACTAGCAAGAGAATGGCGTACCCATAACCCTTACACCGTGATTTCCGTTATTAAACTTTGAGTCTGCAGTGGAGTTTATGTTGTTTCGAAACATCCCACCACATCATGGAAGTAGTAGTGTATCAAGGTATGATACAGAACACTTCCACTTTCAAATGTCTTCTGAAGCTCACGAAGGAAACCATGTGCACATCATACGCTTTCCACCCATGACTCCACAAGGCCAGCGCTCGTTATCAGTGACGTCATTACACTTATCAGTGACATCTTCATCATTATCGACGATGTCACGTGATAAGCTGCGCCTTTTCCACTTCCACCTCCGCCTAGCCGTCCCTCTTGCCGTTCTTCGTTCACCTCCACCCTTCTCCTCTCTCTTCATCCTCCTCCCTTCCTCTTCCCCTTTTCCAGCCAGTCACAGTGTAGTATTAAAATGTAGTGTCTAATCAAATTTAACTGTGAAATCTCACAGATTCGTCCGAATTCGTGTCATCTTCAATGATACGTGTTATTTCTGAAAAAATAGATAACTTTCAGTGGAATAGGCGTCTAAATCTAAGATATTTGTATAAAATAGCGTTATGTTCAACGACATTGAACTCTGAATCACTCACACATACAAGTGTATTTCATCAGTGTATTATTAAAACGAAGCATTCAATACACATACCTTAAACAACCTAAGGTATTTACTTCTGAACAGCGTGGCATAGATACCTCTGTAATCAAACAGCGTAATATTAATATGATGCAATCAGTTGCTTGAACTGCGTAAAAATGTAGCCAAGTTGAAAGATATGTAGCATTTCCGAAAAAATTACGTAAATTTCACTTAAATATTCTCCGAGGTAAGATGGTCCAATGGTATGAGATGTTTGCATTTGATTGCTTACAAACGGATACCTTCATACTTAATCACTGTAATATTAAAATGATCCAACCAACTTATTTTGCGTAAAATAGCCTTATGTTCAAAGACATTTGCCTCTGAATTGCGTACACACACACACACACACACACACACACACACGCTCGCTCTCACTGTTGGGTGGGGGTGGGGGCCAAGGTTATCAGTTGACTGCATACTATTGGGTGGGAAGTTGATGATCAGTTTACAGGATGACTGTCAACTACGGTGACAACGTCTCTGATATTGCAGCATCAGTGACAGGCCACTGCAGTTGAATATTACAGCTCTTATAATACAACTGCGCCCTGAGACAGCGAGCGAAAATGCATTTTTTTTAGGATTAGTGAAGAAACGTAATAGTACTGTACCAACAGCCGTTGTTTTGATATTGTTTTATTAGGTATCCAGTTTCGACGTTCCAGTCATATCATCTTCAGGCCCGTCGCGTGACTGGAACTTCGAAACAGGTTGCCTAATAATATAATATCAAAGTAACGGGTGTTGGTTCAGTACTGTTACATTTCATCGATTAGCCGCTTTCCCAAGTTCCTGAGCCCAAAATTGAGTTACGTTTATTTGTGAAGAAGTTCTGTGTAGTTGTTGACTCAGACTGGTGTTTCTCGGACTCCCTTTTCGCCAATGAATACGATCGTTGAGGAATTCAAGTTCTGAGATGCCCACATAATCAAGGAATCGTAGCCTCTGAAACAGGGAGCAGAGGGACCAGATAAGCCTACACTGCATCTCTGTGCTACAATTTTCCAGTAAAATTTTTTTGTTTCGCTGTTGAAGACACATGTAATAACCCAGGTAAACCTTTCTAGCCGCATGACCTGAGAGCAGTTTGCCCGATGCCTCTGTCATAACACAGGCCTCACAGCTGGGCACTGCACGCTACACTTTGTTACGCAGATGTAATACCCGTCTCCACAGTTTGGCCTAAAGTTTCAGTTCTCCTGCGGTATCGGATATGATCCCCCGTTATCTATTCCCAAGATCCAATCCAAACTGCGAAATCACAAGCAGTAATTATGTAAACTGTTTCCAAAACTGCAAAACAAACTTTCTTAGGACATCTTTCAACTGATCGAATGTTCTCATACTCGACTGCAATTGAGTCTTTTACTTTATTTTCGACAGCTCTTGGTTTTTGACACACGTAATCTGCACGTAGGATGTAACACTACATAGTTAGAGCCACAATGTAAAACTTTGAATTATTGCACCGATTATTCCGGCAGCGTTTTCGTTCCCTCTCTTGGTGACAAATAACCACTGCCTCATAAATCGCCAAATATTCTCATATTACAGCAAACAAAAGCAACAAATTGCCCCAGAAAAAAATTACATGTTATAAAACTAATACACACTTTTCTCTTGTGACGACTTGGACCGAATTCCTTAACTTCATCTACTTCCTGATCACCAATCCTGATATTTAATTTTTCACTGTTCACAATCCTGCTACTTCTTATTGCTGTCGTCTTTCTTTGATTTACTCTCAGTCCATATTTTGTACTCATTATATTGTTCATTCCATTCAGCAGATCCTGTAATTCTTTTCACTTTCACTGAGGATAATAATGTCATCAGCAAATATTATCATAGATATCCGTTCACCTTGAATTTTGATCTCGCTCTTGAAACTTTCTTTCATTCCCATCATCATTGCTTCTTCAATACACAGTTTGAACAGGAGGGGTTAAAGACTACATTCTTGTCTTACACCCTTTTAATATGAGTACTTCGTACTTGGTTTCCACTCTTATTTCCATCTTGGTTCTTGTACATATTGTATATTACCTGCCTTTCCGTATAGCTTACTTCTATTTATCTCTAAATTTCGAACATCTTGCACCATCTTACATTGTCGAACTCTTTTTTCCAGGTCGACAAGTCCTATGAACGTGTTTTGACTTTTCTTTAGTCTTGCTTCCACTATCCGCCGCAACGTCAGAATTGCCTCTTGTGCCTTTACCCTTTCCAAAGCCAAACTGATCTTCATCTAACACATCCTAAATTCATCTATCAGTTGAAGTGTTTCTTCGTTTACACGTGTTTTCTTCATAGTTAACTTCTTTGTACCTATGGTTTCATCCAGAATTCTCTGGTTGTATAACACTAACGTGCCGTGAAACATGTAATGTTACCCTCTGAGAGGGTTTCGAAGTTCGACCACGCGTCTGTCTAATGGACGAGGGTATCGGACTATAAGGTCGAATTTGACGAAATAACACAAAAACGGGATTTAATCTTGGTAGTCAACGAAAGTGGAAAAATTATAAATGAGTAAAAAAATAAACGGTCGCCAGCTCCATTAGGCACTTTAATTTGGAAATATATATTTAAGAAAATTGAATATTGGTTAATGAAGTTACTTTCGTTGAGATTTCATTTGAATAGCGAACTGGATATAAACTGGCACAGTGCACTCTGCACGGTTTGTAGCAGCAGTTACCCATAACATACACATCAGTAAATGATGGGGAGCAAGTTTACACTTAGCTAATAGTAATGAGCATTAGTTAATCAAAGACTGAACTGTCGCTGCATTAAGTGCAGAACTAAATTGGTGCGTGAGGGTCTTCTATCTTGACTGACATGAAAAACACAAATAAAGATGAATAACATCATAAATACACTGTTTAAGCTCCTCTACATGTAGAAGTTTTCCTTAGCAACAATTATAGTGCAATTTTTTCTTAATGGTTGGAGAACATGATGGGGACACATGAACTAGTATAGTTTCACCAATCAGCGCTCTTTGATTATTACAATAATAAAGACTAACCCTAAAAGCTAACCATTCACTTAATGTACTTTGCAAAACAATACTACACTCGAACCAATTAACTTCGGAAAAGGAATCTTTCATGATGGGTACCAAAAATACACCTTCTTTAAAGTGTGCATAATTTTTCTTCTGACAATACTACCGTAAATCTGTTCATTAAAGACTTATATATACTTGAACTTTAATTACTTGTGAAGCAGGTATTCTTTGGAATAATATTTAAACAATCTAGCACTGTAATCCTACAAAACTGTATTTTATAATACACTAAGGATATTTTAACAAAAGCCTACCCAACTTCACGTTGGTATTAATTGATCTTTGAATTTTTTTACTCAAACTTCCTACCTTAACAATTTCACTTGGAGTAGTTCATTAACAAAGTATCCAGATGTTAAGCTTACTTTAGCTTTAGCTACTCCTTATACTTCAGACCAAAAAAAATGGCTTTTAAACATATAAATGCAAGAATTGTTCCATTAAGTCAGGATACTCGGTTTTAGTAGCACTTAGGTGAGGACCCTGGGTAGGATGGTAATCAGGAATGAAAATATGGTTTCAGACACGAATTTATGTTTTATGTAATTATTATACAAATTTACTGGTCCATGCCCATATACATTACCTAACTGAATGTATGAAGTGTGTGAAGCAGTGGCGAAGATTGGTGGCAGGCGAAATGATGGATAACTGTACTCACGGCTCTTGATGTGCGAATGCTCTATAAATTCTCTTCTTGGCGTCGGATTTTCAATATATTAGAGCCATTCTATTATTCCGTGAATACCAAATTATAGCCAGCCAATCCCTTCTAATGCAGCCTCCAGTTGCCTCTCTTAGCACCGGCGATGTGTACGTGCTAAGGCTAGCCACATACTGCGTGCCGTTCACACAAAGGAGCCGCTCAGTTCGACCGCCAAACCCACGTTTTGCATCGCGCCATGCCACTTTCGTAGCTGAGGGACTTCCCTACAGCGTTTACATGTTACAAATACAAGTGCCATACGCATGAACCACCTTTTAACAAACGCACTCTTTTTTTATGAACATATTCATATTTTAATAATTTAAAATTTCAACATATACTTGTGCTTTTTCCTATATACATTACGAAATTCTAATTTTCTTGCCATACGTTAATGAGTTTAAACACCGCAGAATACACACTTCGTAAATTGCAGACACAGAGTTACATAAAATAAACCTACTCCTAATCGATGTAAGTGTTACAGTTGCTCTTCTTAGAGAAGCCCACTCCTCTCCAATTGAATTGTCTATTGAGTTATTCCTTATCGCAGTATGTATAGGTTTAGAGAAAAGCGTACCTCTTCGTTCCTTAGTACTTCTGTGTTTACTTCTTAGCGCATTGATTCTTCCTAACTAGTCTCTTAAACTTCAGTCTAATCTTCATCACTACTACATTGTGATCTGAGCCTACATCAGCTTTTGCGTACGTTTTAAAATCCAGTATCTGATTTCGAAATCTCTGTCAGACCGTGAGGTAATCTAACTGAAATCCTGCCGTATCTCCCTCGCTTTTCCAAGTGTATCTCCTCCTCTTGGGATATTTGGACAGAGTATTCGCTTTTATTAGCTGAAATTTATTGCAGAACTCAATCTTTCTCTTCTCTCATTCCTAGTATTACGAGCATATTCTCCTGTAGCCCTTTCTTCTGCTTGTTGTCCTACTACTGCACCCCAATCCTCCATGATAATTAGATTTTGATCTCCACTTACTTACTTAATTACCCGCTCATTGTCTTCGTGGTCTCTCTCTCTCTCTCTCTCTCTCTCTCTCTCTCTCTCTCTCTCTCTTCATCTTTGTCCTGCGGCGTCGGCATGTATACCTGAAATATTGTTGTCGGTGTGGTTTGCTGTAGATTCTGATGACTATCACCCTATCACTGATCTGTTCACATTAACACACTCTCTGCCCTACCTTCCTATTCATAAAGAATCCTACACTAGTTATAACCTTTTCTGCCGCTGTTGATATTATCCTGTACTCGCCTGATCAGAAATCCCTCTTTCTACTCCACTTCTCTGACAAACCTCCCACCTATATATCGAGGTTGAGCCTTAACACCTCCCTTCTCAGATCTTTTAGAATTCCTACCAACTTCAACCTTTTGTCATTCCACGCCCAGACTCGTCGAACGTTATCCTTTCGTTGGCTATTTAATCTGTTTCTTAGTCACCTGCCATTGGCAGTACGCTCACAGAGGTCCGAGCGGGTGACTGGTCCGGAAACTTTTGCCAATGAAGAGATCAACATGACACTTTTCACTTAAAGGCCACGTGTCGTGTGTATACACATTATGTGTCTTTAATCCAGTGTTCTCTAGTGCCTTCTGCATCGTTACGCCGTTGATCATCGCTGATTCTTCCGCCTTGTGGGACAGTTTCCAACCCCACCGGCAGGGACTGCCCCGAAGCCCTGTTCACTCCTCCGCCCGCTTTGACAAGCCGTTGGCTGAATGAAGGATGACTTCTTATGCCGTAAGTCTTCGGCCACCACTGCTGGTGATTTTTATTGAAAAATTTAGCGCTGGTTGGGTCCGAACCCGGCTGCGAGAAAATTTTCATTGCTAAGCAAAGACTTTACCACTTCATCCAGGGGGCTACTAGGCTCTTAGTAACCATCACAAATACAGTTGTGTGTGTGTGTGTGTGTGTGTGTGTGTGTGTGTGTGTGTGTGTGGCGTATGCAATTCGGAGTCAAATATCTCTGGACATAACACTATTTTTCAAAGTACATCGACTGCGTCATTTTTATATTTAACTATGATTGAGATGAGATATTTTTTTAAGTAGACCGAAGTTTCATTGTGCAGTGTTAACTTTTGTTCATAACTTTTCGAAGATGGTGCATTTCTTTGGGCATGAAAATTTGATCTCTCATCCAAGTGCCCCACTGTATGCCATATCCAGTTGAAGCCGCTGTTGATGATTAAATTCTGTAGATATACTAAACTGTGAAGATGCTGGCTGATTACGTTTCATATTCTGTTGCGAAGAGTCCAGATATTGAAACCGGTTGTCACTGACCAAGCGTGACTCATGTTCCTTGCCCCAGTCGATTTCCATCTGTTTACGATCACAGTCCGCACAGCACCATAGGGGTTTACTAGTGGTATACGATTTCTTGTACAGATCTTGGACTGTCCAAGTTGATATACCAACGAAACGGGCAAATCCCTCTATTGTATGGTCTTGGGCACGCCCCAACACGATAGTTTCTTCCTGACGTTGTGTCACGTCGACCCATATTACGGCACTAATTCCCTAAAACCGACTGGTAAATACGTGCATGTTCACTTCTACAACGTAAGTTAGAGATGAAGGTCCGATGACTGCCTGGTTTTATTGTGTTCCTTTTAGAGAATGACTGACAGGTTGCCCACTGTGCTTGTATTCTTTGGTATATACCTGCATGACACAAAATTACAAATATGAACTTCCAGAATTTTCATCTTGATTAACGAACAATTTCCCGTAATCAGGTTACCCTCCATTCAGAAGGCTGTTGCACGCAGCGACTGTTATATTGACTTGTAAACAATATATTTCGGCTATCAGTCTTCCTTTTGAAATATAATTGGCAGAGCTAGAGCTCAGCTAGAAACTAGCCATTCTCAATGCACTATCATTTTTGATCAATGCACGTAATGCCTGTTGGTCGGGCTTCATCCACAGTTCATTTAATAATTTCACGTAAGGAAAAGTACTAAGTATCATACCATCTTCCAGAAGTTAAAGTAAAGTAAAAAGTTAAAGATTATGTTCGACGTCATTGTTATAATTCTTACTGTTGTAAATAGCCGTCGGGCTTCCTGTATGAGACTGAACCTTCTCATAGCACGTGATCAGGCTAAAAGAGAGGTTTCATTTACACTTCTCAGTCATGCTTGGAAAACACCATGTGTAATCGTGATTTTAGATTGATTTAAACATTTGTGTGTGCGCCCTTTTCTCTTCTTTTGCATGAAAGAATCACCTGCTACTCTTGAACATTTCAGTTAAACCGTTTTCGGCGTAAATAATTAGTCTTGTGAGAAAATTTTGTATATGAAAGGAGCAAATTTTCAAGGCAAGTCACTGGAGTCACGTATCTCATGTACTCAGTTCAGTTCAAAGATAAGAAGCTTCTGAAAGTGACCAGCAGGACATAAGACTTTTTCTGCTTTGGTAATGGTAAAAGAAAGAAAACTGCTACATGTCGTAGGAGATATTTCGGATTGGCTACATGGTGACACGATGCGAGCTCGACATCGGTGGATGCGATGTCGTTGGAATGGGCGTGCAGGTGGGAAGTTGGACTGTCTCTCTCGAATCCCAGCCCTCGTCCTTCGCAGACAAAAGCCACCGCGCTTGGCCGTGGCCTCGAAGTGTGTGTGTGTGTGTGTGTGTGTGTGTGTGTGTGTGTGTGGACGCGGTGCGCGCCGTGTGTGCCGGTCGTGTGTGCCGCTGTTTTCTGGCCCTTGCCGGAACAATGGTCGCCGCCTGTGGCGTGTTTTGTTTCCAGTCCAGTTGCAAGCCAGACGGACACGGCGGGGCAAAAGGGGACGCACGAATAAAACGCTGCAAAAGGACGCGCCAGTGGCAAACAAGGGCCAAGGATTTACTTTGTAATTTATATTCCAGGCTTCCACGTGCGTCCCTCCACGGCGCGGCCCGTCTTTCCGCGTACCTCGTCGCGCGTCCCTTTTTCTTGGTCGGCATGCTCAGTATTTAAGAGGAGCGGTGTTAAATAAGTGTGCCACGCTCCATTTCAGACGTTTCCGGTGCTCTCACGGCGTGCAACGCTCATTTCTCACCCTCTTCCCCACACCGCGCTCCCCTCCTCCTAACGCGGCTCGGAGGACCGCGGAAGACCCAGGCTAAAAAAAAAGAAAAAAAAGAGCGATAATGAGCCGGACTAACTTTTAATTAAGGTTTTTCCATTGCTGTGAATTTAATTCACCTTTAAAATGAATCTGTTTTTAACAAGACGGGCTTTTTCTCTCATTTTCAACGAAATGTGCGTTGGGGAGATGAGAGTCGTCTATTTTCTTCCGCAAAAGATGTGGCTGTTTCTTCGTCAACGTCCTGAGGAGTTTTTCTCTGCGACTCAAAAGCTGCGGGGCTTCCAGAGATCCACCCGTACACCCAACCAGATATCATCACCACTCAAACTTCCTCGCAGATTACATCTGAGTAAAGGGGCGGGTCTCGAACCCAGAACTTTACCTTTAGTGGGAAATGCTTATAGTGAGTGAGCCATCCAGTCACGACTGACGACCTTCCAAACAGCCTTACGTCTTCTTGTATTACCTCTCATGTCTTTCCTAGAGTTTAGGGAAGTTCACAAATGTGACCTCTTTGGAAGTTCCAAAAACAGCCCCGTGTGAAACATACATACCGTAAAAAATCCCTTAAGGCTGTGGCTGAGCCATTTCCCTGAAGCATCCTTTGTTGCATTAATACTGATCACCCAAAGTGCCCAGGAGAACTTCTGCAAAGTCTACAGTTTCAACGTTTTGTTGTTAGGGAACCAGCAACTTTATTAAATTCCTTGAAGCGTTTATTAACGATTCTGTCAACAGTTGCAGTATTTACATTAGGCGACCAGTTTCGAACCTTTCATTTTGACTGGGTAAAAAGCATGTGTGGATTGTGTCATTTATTCTGTTAACATTTATAAATCATGTGGTGCCACTTTTACGCTTCTTATTAAGATCAGGCACTGTCAGTTCAGCCTCAGTAGGCCAGGCTTGAAAATGAACCTATAAGATTCGAAACTAGTCGTCTAATATAAATACTGCAACTGTTGGCGGAATCGTTATTAAACACTTTACAGTATTTCTGTTAAGTTTGGAAAACGGGAGAGGTACAAGTGGAATTAAAACTCTGAGGTCGTGTCGTGGATCGTGGGTGAAGATCTCAATCGGTAAGAAAAGTGTCCTCGACAGACAAAGTACTAACTTCGAGTGTCGGTAGGGTACACGGTTTCAGTCTGCTGGCAACTCCACCAATAACAGAGCATACTCCGCAGCAGAGTGAAATATTCATTCCGGAAATGTTATCACATCTTCTATATTTTACTTCAGATCTTGACCTACCGTGCGGAACTCGTTAATGCTGGACAGTTCGATATATGACCATCAATTATTTTAGAGCTACGGGTGGGTGACCTTCCTTTCACGCCAGTCGGGTTACCCTGGATATGGGTCGATCAAGCTGATGCAGTTGTAAGCAGACTGGAATCTCGTTTGGTTCTACTGGCAGTCAAATTCCCGTCCGGTCATCCACATTCAGATCTTCCACAGTATCGTTAAATCACTTAAAGCGAATTCTAGGATGATTGTTTTGGAAAATACATGGATGACATTATTGGCCTGTCTTTTCTTGGCCCTTAACGGCCTAATTGACGGCGGGATGCGAAACTCTAACGTTCCTTCACTTCGTTGCCAAAAGGCAGCTAGTAGAACTTGTCAAGCGTATCTGCTGTGTTCCATAGTCGGCTCTAGTTTCTGGAGGAACGACGTGTTTCAAGTTATTGGTGACATTTCGTATCCAGTGTCAATAAGGGTTGTCGAACACACACAGATAGCTATATAATAATCATATTCGCATTTGCGAATATGATGAAACTCCAGTTGCACAATGTACTGGCGGCGATGAAAATTTGTACTGGAGCGGTGTCGAACCCGGATTTCCTGCTTTATGCTCCGCTTTGTGAGCACACTCCGCGAACAGATACAAACTCTCATATGCCACTGTTTTGTACTCATCCTTTACTCACACAGATACTGTGAATTTCGTAGGGGACACGTATGATTAAAGTCGCGGCCCCGTTTTTCGACATGAAATACTGTGTTGCAATGCTGCCCCTGGTTGTATGTACTGCAGTGTCCTTCACACAAACACGCATATCTGAAGGACATTGTGGATACATGACACAACACAGGCACTACGGTATAATGGAGCAGACAGCTATAGTCTGTATCGCAGAGGTCTGTTCTGTTGTATGGTTCAAATGGCTCTGAGCACTATGGGACTTAACATCTGTGGTCATCAGTCCCCTAGAACTTCGAACTACTTAAACCTAACTAACCTAAGGACATCACACACATCCATGCCCGAGGCAGGATTCGAACTTGCGACCGTAGCAGTCGCGCGGTTCCGGACTGATGTTCTGTTGTACAATGTTCAAATGGCTCTGAGCACTATGGGACTTAACTTCTGACGTCATCAGTCCCGCCGGCCGGAGTGGCCGAGCGGTTCTAGGCGCTACGGTCTGGAACCGCGCGACCGCTACGGTCGCAGGTTCGAATCTTGCCTCGAGCATGGATGTGTGTGATGTCCTTAGGTTAGTTAGGTTTAAGTAGTTCTATGTTCGAGGGGACTGATGACCTCAGAAGTCAGGTCCCATAGTGCTCAGAGTCATTTGAACCATTTCCATCAGTCCCCTAGAACTTAGAACTAGTTAAACCGAAGGACATCACACACATCCATGCCCGAAGCAGGATTCAAACCTGCGACCGTAGGGGTCGCGCGGTTCCAGACTGTAGCACCTAGAACCGCTCGGCCACTTCGTCCGGATGTTGTAGAATGTTGTAAAACGGTTTTTGAGCACAATCTTTTTGTCATGACCTTTCTGCAAACCGAAATTCTCTTTCATAGAAGTCAACATAGGTTCCGCAAAGACATGAAGTATTAAACGGTGCTCGCTCCGTTGATCTACAAAACCATGGGGACCAGAAACCCGAGGCCCAGGTTGACGCTGCATTCCATGCAGTTTGTCACTGCTAGCTGATGTACACGAGCGTATGAAACGTTGTATCAATTTCGTTATTGGGTTGAAAGGTTCCTGGAAAGTAGAACAGAGCATGTCGTTCTTAATGGAGAGAAATCTTCAGACGTAAAAGTAATCGGGAGCTCTAGGCAGTGTCATAAGATGACTACTTCCTTGAAGCTGTTCGTGCGTGATACTGCTGAATAGAGAGAAGTATCAACGCTAGAAAATCGTAGGGAAGTGGAGGATCAATGCTTGGTGCAGCGAATAGACGCTGACCCTCGAAGTAAACAAAGATAAAGTATCGAACGTAAGTCGGTTGAAAAATTCGTTATTATATCGTTAGAGGTTTGCATACTAATCACTGAAATAAGTTGCTTTCATTACATAACACAGTACGAACACTTCCAGACATTTACAGTGGATCAAACAACAAAACCAATCGTAGGAATGGCAGAAATGAGACTGAGATTCACTAGAAGGAACCTCAGGAAGCCTAATCCCCTCCCCCAAAGGGGGCAAATAGAAAAGTGGAAATACGGGCGATCCGAAGAAGAGCAGCCCATTTCGTTACGGATTCGTTTGTAAGAGCTAATGGGTCACGGAGGTGCTCAACGAGTTACTATAAGAGTCAATCACTATGTTGTTTCCGTCTACTTATATCCCGTGGAAAGGTCATGAAGAGAAAATCAGAGATTGTAGCTAATATGGAGACTTACTAAAAGTCGTTCTTTCTACACACCATTCGGGCCTGGAACACGAGAAGGAAGAAAGTGACAGTCTTACAGGAAACACGCTACGCTTAACGCACCACAAGGTGCTTGCGGAATACAGACGTAGATACACGTATTTTCTGTGTTTCTGTATTTTATTTGCGAGACGGAGACGAAGCAGAGCCGAGCTGGACACCTCTATGAGCGGCGCCTTAAACTGATTCAAATTAATTTTCCCTGTCTGTTATTTCATACAGTTAAGAGGTAGATATTAACTGAAATTATTCATCGTGTGTAAATATCAAGAGCTGTAAGTAAATGGATATTTGCAAGGAACATTAAACGTTCAGTTTGATGAAGAAAATGTGTTAAACATGTTACAAAAATCTGCAGTTGTTACAGAATGCTGTTGTTGTGAACCTTGAATGACAGATGATAGTGTAAAATTTGGTAATTAGTTGTGTTGAGAAATCTTAAAATACCGATCATTCACGTGGAATACTGATTCTCTTGTTCAACAAAGATAAATATTTGAAAATAGAGACGTCTTTTATGCCAGGTTTTAGTCACAGACGTTGTCTTGAGATAAGTCGTTACTAGGAAAGAAAAGTAGATATCACAAAAAATCGAGCATTCCAACATCTATTGCCAAATTTGCTAGCGTTTTCCACGGTCATTATCAATTTTAGGTCCACGTTTTAATTGATTAATATTTGCACAACCAGAAGCAGCTACAATAAGGTAGAATCGAGAATATCTCCACACAATCAACAGCCCAGTTGTACTAAGCAGTAGTTAGTGGTCTCTAATCTGGAGGATTTGATTTCTTTCTGGTTGACTTCGCTGTCCGGCAATGCCGTAAGCTGCGCGTCTAGTTATCCGAGCATTTACATGCTTCAAATTTCCTGTGGAGGGAAAACAACTACTGTTCGTAGTACATCTGTTCGCCCTCACAAGGACGTAGTCTGATGTTAATGACTGTGATCTGTTCACAACACAACAGACTTTCGTGATAAGACCTGTCATTAATCCTTCTGCCTCGACTCTTCGCGAAGTCCCTGTGGTGCCGTTGCAGATGAATAATTGTTCGAAGGGCTGCATTTGAAGTTGTCCTACCCAAGACACCTGCGGTCTTCTGTCATAATAGAAACGAAAATCTCAACAGTAGAAGCTCGACGGTTGTCCAACCCAAGACACCTGCGGTCTTCTGTCATAATAGAAACGAAAATCTCAACAGTAGAAGCTCGATGAATCTCTAAAAGGATCCCCTCTCTTTTTTGTGACATGGTACTGGCAGTGGTGCGTTGCTGCAGCATACAAGCAACGTAGCGCGACTCCGATGCGGATGGATAAGCACCGACGTGCAGACAGCTGATTAGTGTGGCATTCGTGTTTTTCAGATTGCGTGCAGTAAATACAGAAACGTGAACTATGGCTACGTTGGTACGATAAGCGTCCAAACAGGATCAACGTGTTGTTATTCTTTTCTTAGCAGAAGAAGAAGAAACACAGGTAGGCAACCATCGTTAGAATGAAGGATGTTTGTGGGTCAGCGTCTCTGTCGAGAACCACCGTTGCGAAATGGTGCTTCAAGTACCGTGCTGGTCGTGGTTCGACACAAGACGCTCCCGTATCGCAAGTGTCGTAATGGAGAACTGACGCCAACTCAAGTGCAAGACAAGTGAGCACCCGCCCTATAGTGCTGATCTCTTCCCATACGATTATCACGACTACAGTGCCTTAAAAAAGGCCTTGTAGGGTCGATGATTCCCGTCTGGCGAGGATGTGTAGCAGGCAGTTACGAACTTCTTCACGCAGCAGGACACGGCGACTTACCAAAGCTGATACGTCGGTGGAATGATTGCCTCAATGTTAACGGCGACTTTGTTTGATCGGCAGACCGATGCTGAACTGTACGGCCTTCGAATGGAAACTTCTTTGATCACTCCTTATACAAACGCAGCCAACGGTCTTACAGCAGTGGTAACACCGGTTCCCGTCACATTACAGAAGTTAGGCGCTGTAGGGCTTGGTTAGCACTTGGATAGGTGACCCTCCGGGTCTGCCGAGCACCGTTTGCAAGCGGGGTGCAGTCAGCCCTTACGAGGTCAATTACTGATGAGCTACTTGATGGAGAAGTAGCGGCTCCGGTCACGAAAACTGCCAATGCCTGAGGGAGCGGCGTGCTGACCACATGCCCTATCTGCTGATGGTGACACAGCTGTCGGACGGTACCGTTATACATACTCGCGTAACTCTCGACAAATTGGGGATGATCCCGTTGTGGTCCAAACACTTCTCTAAGAAGAGAACACTGTGAAGCACACCTTTGCTGCGAGTACCTACAGTCACCAAAATCCACGTGAACCTTTTCTATAGTCACAACATGGAATAACTACCTGTTGTCTTTAAATTCGATACTAGGTTCATTCCTAAAAACGACTGTCATGTACGATGTAGTTCCGGAAACCGTCCTGATACAAATTACATTCTGTCGTGACAGAATTAGCCGTGATCCGTTACATGTTCGTTTCCCTGCGGCTACGTTTGTGCAGGGAAGAGATTACCCACTCCGTCACATCTGCTAGGTATGTAATCACACGCCAGGTATGTAATCACACGCTATTTTATTCCCTCTAGAGGAGTGAGTAATGTAGCAGAATAATGCACATTCACAAACGACTAGAACTTTCCTGTTGCTCATCAGTTGCCTTTGTCTGCAAGATTCTCAGATCTAATTTCCATTAAACACATGCGAAGACGGAGCAGCAACTCGGTCTTGGTCTCCACTGCAGTGATAACCATTAGCAAGTTCCATATGTTCCATATTTGTATTCCCGCTTACTATTGGACATTTTTCTTGCTGCGTAGTCTTTTACATGCGTCGCTACGCAAAGGGTTGACATATCGGACTGACGTGATTGTTGGGACATCACTTTTAGCGGAATATCTGCTTGACTAGCTCTAGTTTTGTTGCCATAGAAAGGTACTGTGAATTATTTAACTCCGTATGGCGTGTAAATATTAAAAAAAATTGTAACAGTCTCCAAATCGTCGGACTCCTTGTAACTGTTATCGCTTTATATGTTGTTCTTGAATGTTGTTGTTGTTGTTATCTAAACTGATTTCCAATTCTTAAACTGTCGTGTATGCATGTGTTGAATACGAACCTGAGCAATGAAAATGGTGTGATTACATAGGCGCTGTCTAATAAAAAGAGTTGCCAAATATATGCGACTGTGTAATAGTGATACAATTAACTTTTAAAAAATGTACAAATGTGTCCTAGAGGAAGTGTCCTCTAAAATTCTGTATTGCACAGTGGAGAGAACAGTTGAAATTCGTGACGTCATTCTGCGTGACTTGCGGTTTCAGCACATATATAAATACTACATAAGATTACAAATCGAATTCTGAAATGTCTAAAATGTCAAAATGTCTGAAATGTCTAAAATTGTAACAGTCTCCAAAACGTCGGACTCCTTGTAACTGTTATCGCTTTATATGTTGTTCTTGAATGTTGTTGTTGTTGTTATCTAAACTGATTTCCAATTCTTAAACTGTCGTGTATGCATGTGTTGAATACGAACCTGAGCAATGAAAATGGTGTGATTACATAGGCGCTGTCTAATAAAAAGAGTTGCCAAATATATGCGACTATGTAATAGTGATACAATTAACTTTTAAAAAATGTACAAATGTGTCCTAGAGGAAGTGTCCTCTAAAATTCTGTATTGCACAGTGGAGAGAACAGTTGAAATTCGTGACGTCATTCTGCGTGACTTGCGGTTTCAGCACATATATAAATACTACATAAGATTACAAATCGAATTCTGAAATGTCTAAAATGTCAAAATGTCTGAAATGTCTAAAATTGTAACAGTCTCCAAATCGTCGGACTCCTTGTAACTGTTATCGCTTTATATGTTGTTCTTGAATGTTGTTGTTGTTGTTATCTAAACTGATTTCCAATTCTTAAACTGTCGTGTATGCATGTGTTGAATACGAACCTGAGCAATGAAAATGGTGTGATTACATAGGCGCTGTCTAATAAAAAGAGTTGCCAAATATATGCGACTATGTAATAGTGATACAATTAACTTTTAAAAAATGTACAAATGTGTCCTAGAGGAAGTGTCCTTTAAAATTCTGTATTGCACAGTGGAGAGAACAGTTGAAATTCGTGACGTCATTCTGCGTGACTTGCGGTTTCAGCACATATATAAATACTACATAAGATTAGAAATCGAATTCTGAAATGTCTAAAATGTCAAAATGTCTAAAATACTTCCATAAATATGACCCACAATTTTACGAACGCGAACTACTTAAATAAAATGCCCGACATTAAATGAAACACGCGCGTAAACTCGGTACGAAAACCAGCTTAAAGAAAGAAAAATCTTTCCACAAATGTAATGCAAGGAAAAGCTGCTATGCTAGGCACACCATGGTTTGCTTTTGATGACTGTGAGCCGCTCAGTGTAATGCGGCGACAAACAATGACGGAACAAAGTTTTCGTGAGGAGACGGTGGCAGAAACTCGACTTACTATTCGATTGAATGGTATTAGATTTAAAAACTATGTTGTGAATCTCATGCCTTAACTGTTACAATCCTCTTTACAAAAATCTGTTCTTATTATAAAAGAGAAAAATGTGATTCTGCCATGATAATAGTTAAAATGAAGGTAAGGGAGTGTTGAATCTACAACTCTGAATGCAAGCCACGTTAACAGATAATTTTGTATAATCTCATCTCGGAAGTCTAACTGATTGAACCAAACCAATAAAGAGAAAATTGCTATGTAATTGTCGAATATGAGCGCTGTGGAAGCTTTAAACATCTTGGGTTACTGGTAACTAAGAATAATGATATGAGAGAAGAAACACATGCAAGGATTGCAGCTGCTAACAGGAGATACTTTGTACTGGTTAAAGTGTTAAAGCAAGGAGCCTTAGTAGGAATCTCAAGATGACTGTGTATCGTACAGTTGTTAGACCTGTGGTGATGTATGGTTCGGAGACCTGCACTATGAAACAAAACGATGAGGAGCTGTTGTTGAGATGGGAAAGGAAGATAGGAAAATCTACCGGCCAGTAAATGATAAGGGTTTTTGGAGAATCAGAAATAATAAGGAGATGCAAGAGTTGTACAACAAACTAGATACAGTGACTGAAATAAAGAGTACTAGACTACGTTGGTTGGGACATGTAGAAAGAATGGTGGAGAGCAGCACAATGAAGAAAGTTTTCAGAGGAAAATCCGGTGGACATCGTATAAGGATCAGACTAAGGACCAGATGGCTAGACAACGTGGAGAAGGACTTGAAAAGGATGGGAGTCAGAAGATGGAGAGCCAAGGTAGCCAGCAGAGAAGAACGAGCCGAGGTTGTTCGAGAGGCCAAGGCCCTATAAGGGCTGTAGCGCCAAGGAGTAGTAGCAGAAGTATTTATCTTTCTCAGTCTGATGACAAATTACACGAAAACAAGCAATGCAGCGAAAACATTACATGAAAAATCCTCACGCTTCTCAAATTAATCTTTACCAAATCATATTTCCAAAAAGCAAGATTCTCTGTATTTGCATTTCTGAGTTCTGATGGTTATTTCAAGACGGCACTGCAGCGTAACCAGCAATCGACTCCCTCAATTACTTCTTATTGAATGCTAATGTCAGCAGCTACAGTGGATTTTTTTTTTTTTTTTTGGTCCTCAGTCTTCTGACTGATTTGCTGCGGCCCACCACGAATTCCCTCTTCTGCGCTAATGTGCTAACCTCTTTATTTCAGAGTAGCAACCTAGGTCCTCAATTATTTGCTGGATGTATTCCAATCTCTGTCTTACCCTACAGTTTTTGCCCTCTACAGCTCCCTCTAGTACCATGGAAGTCATTCCCTCATGTCTTAGCAGATGTCCTATCTTCCTGTCCCTTCTCCTTACCAGTGTTTTCGACATATTCCTTTTCTCTCCGATTCTACGCATAACCTCTTCATTCCTTACCTTATCAATTCACCTGCTTATCAACATTCGTCTGTAACGCCACATCACAAATGCTTGGATTCACTTCTGTTCCGGTTTTCCCACAGTCCATGTTTCACTACCATACAATGCTGTACTCCAGACGTACACTCTCATAAATTTGTTCCTCAAATTAAGGCTGATATTTGATAACAGTAGACTTCTCTTGGCAAGGAACGCCCTTTTTGCCATTGCTAGACTGCTTTTGATTTCCTCCTTGCTACGTCCGTCACTCGTTATTTTACTGTCTAGGTAGCCGAATTCCTTAACTTCATCTACTTTGTGACCATCAATCCTGATGTTAAGTTTCTCGCTGTTCTCATTTCTACTACTTCTCATTACCTTCGACTTTCTTCAATTTACTCTCAGCCCATACTCTGTACTCATTAGACGGTTCATTCTGTTCAGCAGATTATGTAATTCTTCGTCACATTCACTCAAGACAGCAATGTCCATTAGCGAATCGTATCATTGATATCCTTACACCTTCAATTTTAATTCCACTCCTGCATCTTTCTTTTGTTTCCATCATTGTTTCCTCGATGTACAGATTGAACAGCAGGGGTGAAAGGCTACATCCTTATCTTGCAACGTTTGTAATACGAGAACATTATTATTCTGTCTTGGCTATTGTACATATTGTGTATGACGCGTCTCTCCTTATAGCTTTCCCGTACTTTTCTCAGAATTTCGAAGATCTTGCACAATTTCACATTGTCGAACTTTTTTCGAGGTCGACAAATCCTATGAACGTGTCTTTATTTTTCTTTAGTCTTGCTTCCATTATCAACCGCAACGACAGAATTGCTTCTCTGGTGCCTTTAAATTTACTAAGGCGAAACTGATCGTCATCTATCGCATATTCAATTTTCTTTTCCATTCTCCTGTATATTATTCTCGTAAGCAACTTGGATGCATGAGCTGTTAAGCGATTATTGTGGCACTTGTCACCTCTAGCCGTCTTCGGAACTGTGTGGATGATGTTTTCCGAAAGTCAGATGGTATGTCACCAGACTCATACACTCTACACACCAACGTGAATAGTCGTTCTATTGTCACTTTCCCCAATTATTCTAGAAATTCTGATGGAATATTATATACCCCTTCTGTCTTATTTGATCTTAAGTCCTCCAAAGCTCTTTTAAATTCTGATTCTAATACTAAATCCCCTATCTCTTCTAAATCGATTCCAGTTCCTTCTTCTATCACATCGGACAAATCTTCTCCCTCACAGAGGCTTTCAATGTATTATTTCCACCTATTCGGTCTCTCCTCTACATTTAACAGTGGAATTCCCATTGCACACTTAAGGTTAGCACCCTTGCTTTTAATGTCACCGAAGGATGTTTTGACTTTCCTGTATGCTGAGTCTGTCCTTCCGACAATCATTTCTTTTTTGATGTCTTCACATTTTTCCTGCAGCCATTTCGTCTTAGCTTCCCTGCACTTCCTATTTATTTCAGAAATGGTTCAAATGGCTATGGGACTTAACATTTGAGGTTATCAGTCAACTGGACTTAGAACTACTTTAACCTAACTAACATAAGGACATCACACACATCCATGTCCGAGACAGGATTCGAACCTGCGACCGTAGCAGCCGCATGGTTCCGGACTGAGGTGCCTAGAACCACTCAGTCACAGCGGCCGGCCGTATTTGTTTCATTCCTCAGCAACTTGTGTTTTTGTATTCCTGAGTTTCCCGGAACATTTTTGTACTTCCTCCTTACACCGATCAACTGAAGTATTTTTTTGTTACCCCTGGTTTCTTCGGAGTTACCTTCTCTGTTCCAAGGTTTTCCTTCCCAACTTCTGTGGGGGCTCTTTTTAGATATGTACATTCCTCTTCAACTGTACTGCCTACTGAGCTATTCCTTATTGCGATATCTATAGTCTTAGAGAACTTCAACCGCATCTCGTCATTCATTTGTACTTCCGTATCCCACTTCTTTGCGTATTGATTCTTTCTTACTAATTTCTTAAACATCAGCCTACACTTAATCAATACTATATTATGATCTGAGTCTGTATCTGCTCCTGGGTACGCCTTATAATCCAGTATCTGATTTCGGAATCTCTGTCTGACTATGATGTAATCTAACTGACATCTTCTAATATCAACCGGGCTTTTCCTAGTATACCTCCTCCACTTGTGATTCTTGAACAGCGTATTTGCTATTACTAGCTGAAACTTGTTACAGAACTCAATTACACTTTCTCCTCTCTCATTCCTTGTCCCAAGCCCATACCCTCCTGTAACATTTTCTTCTACTCCTTCCCCTACAACTGCATTCCAGTCCCCCATGATTATTAGATTTTCATCCTCCGTTACATACTGTGTTACCCTTTCAATATCCTCATGCAATTTCTCTATCTCTTTCTCTTCAGCTTGCGACGTCGGCATGTATACTTGAAATATGTTTGTCGGTGTTGGTTTACTGTCGATTCTGATAGAAACAACCCTGTCATTGAACTGTTCACAGTGACACACTCTCTGACCTACCTTCCTATTCAGAACGAATCCTACTCCAGTTATACCATTGCTGCTGTTGATATTACCCTATGCTCACCTGACCAGAAATCCTTGTCTTATTTCCACTTCACTTCTCTGACACCTACTATATCTATATTGAGCTTTTGGATTTCCCTTTTCAGATTTTCTAGTTTCCCAGCCACGATCAAGCTTCTGACATTCCATGCCTCGACTCGTAGAAAGTTATCCTTTCGTTGATTTGTCAGTCTTTTTCTCATGGTAACCTCCGCCTTGGCAGTCCCTTCCCGGAGATCTGAATGGGGGACTATTCCAGCTGTCAGTGCTACTGACAGCCAAACATCACATTCTTGGCAAACTTCTTGTCACCTTTAGGGGTTCCAGGAGTCTGGTTGATCTCTGATGGATGCCGAGTATATAAAATTTTTACCTCCCTCCCGCAGCCACCGTCTTCGCTGGGGTAAAGATTACATAAAGTCGGCATCCATCATAGATCAATCAGACTCCTGGAACGCCTGAAGATGGCAAGAAGTCGGCTTGCCGAAATATCGCGCCTGTTGGACAACGCCACCCAGCTGAATACCCGATAAAGTTTCGCGATTTCCGTATGCCTGGAAAACGTTAAATCACACATCAAAAATCACATTATTTGTACTCATAACTGTGGCATATCGGCTATTGAAGACTTTCTTTCGAAACATATCTGGTATACAAATATGAAGTACGACACATCGAATAGGACTAGGGATCGCATCACTTTCCTTGAACACAACTAATAAGCTAAAAGCATTATACGTTCTACTGAGACCGCAGTAGGAAATCGAGGGTCCACCGCGCCTTACCGCCAGTGCTGGCGATGTGGTATCACCTCAGATGATGCGGCACTAGACAGGCGGCGAGTTCCAAAAATCAGATGGTCCGACACTTACCTGCAGTGGACGTGGGAGGCTGTTTGCATTCTCTGTTCCTAGTCCCGACCCGAGACATACCGATGCTAAATCCTGACATTAGACTGAAATTTTCCATTCCATATACGGCCTATGTACTTGCCCCACCCCTCCAGTCCTCTAAATAAACTACGCGTGTGTTAAGTATGCATTCAAATTACCTCTAATCTCTCCTTGTATCCGGCCTTCAATTGCCTAACTCGGCCTTTCTTTACATCTATCTCTTAGTTATTTATTAAATTATCCTAATGAGGCATATTAAGACCAGCGAATAGAAGTAAAAATCCTGAAACTTAGTCAGCGGAACAGCCTGAGGAATGCCATTTGCAACAGAGGCCGAAACATTGGAGAATTTTACGTATTGACGATACGGTCCCACATCCTGAAGAAATTTTTGGCAACTGCTCGTTACCAGCGTGTCAGAGAGGGACTGAGGAGTCAGCGCTGGCCTCGACGAGAGGTGGGTGTGGTGGGGCGTGTGATGGACACCCGTGCCGTGTTATCGCGCGCCCTAGTGTGCGGCTCACCATGGTGTGCAGACTGGACACCGACAGAGGCGTCAACTTCTTGCAGCGGTAAAGTGTACATCGAGGACTCATTTCTTAGCCATGTCTGGTTCAGTCCTCCCTTCGTAGGTAGTTCCTGCCAGGGGCTTAATACTGCCTGTCTAAAATTAATAGTACGACAACGCTCAACCTAAAAAAAAAAGGACTCACCACGAAGAAATTGCTGGAACGGAACGGAAATCAGTAAATGTGATGTATGTGTACAGACGAACAAATGGTTACATTTCAGAAAAAATTGTTTATTTGCAAAAGAAAGAGCTTCTCAGTGTAAGCATTTATTGGACTTGGCAATGGTTGGGAGAGTTGTTATTCCTCCTGAGGGATATAGTGCCAAATTCTGTACAGTGGTCAAAATCACAAGTTTTTTGAAAGGTCTTGTCCAGAATGTTCCAAATGTTCTCAGGTGGGGAGAGATCCGTCAACCTTACTTGTCAGGTTAGGGTTTGGCAAGCACGAAGACAAACAGCAGAAACTATCGTCGCCTGCGGACGGGTATTGTCATGCTGAAATGTAAGCTGATGATAGCTTGCCATGAAGGGCAACAAAACGGGGCGGTGTATCGCTGTTTTGTAAGGTTGCCGCAGGTTACAACCAAAGGGGTCCTTACATGAAATGAAATGGCAACCCATACCAACACTCCTGATTATCGGGCCATATGGTCGATGACAGTCAGGTTGGTAGCCCATCGCTCTCCGTGGCGTCTCCAGACACGTCATCGCTGATCAACGGGGTTCAGTTCGAAGACTACTCGAGGCAATTTGAACCCAAGCCGAAGACGTGTCTGGAGACGCTTCAGCTAGTGATGAGATACCAACATCACTCCCGCAATCCATCCACCCTGACAAATATGAGTAACGATCTGCGTTATCATTTGTTTGCATGGCAGTAACCATCTGGTATCCGCTGCACACTTACAGCACAGCGCTACATCGATGATATTGTACGCCTCTAATGGCAAGCCATCTTGGATTTACATTTCAGCAAGATAATTCCCGCCCGCACAAGCCGAGAATTTTTAAAGCTCAGCTTCTTGTTTGCCAAACCCTACATTGGCCATCAAGGTCGCCCGATCTCTCCCCAACTGAAAGTCTGGAACATTTTAGGCAAGGCCCTCCAGTGACCTCGGTATTTTGTCGGTCTAGCGCATCAGTTGGACAAAATCCAGAATTATATCTCTCAGAAGAACATCCAACAACCCTATAAATCAATACCAAACAGAACGGCTGGTGACATAAGGGAATTATTGACTTACTCAATTTCTGAAGCACTTTATCTTGAATAAATCATCGATTTTTTGAAAATATTGTAATCATTTGTTTGACTGTACTTGTGCATCACATCTACCGGTTTTCGCCCCATTCGGATAATTTCTTCGTCGTCAATCTTTTATTTTTCTCTCCGAGTACACATACAAAGTGCTATGAACAATTTTTGAATGGACTCGGTCCACTGTTGTTTCTGAAACTGTAGTACTTCTTTCTCCTAAGCCGTAACAGAAATTCAAATAAAGACCCAGGCGAGGCTGTTGTGGAGCCGTGTCATCGTTACACCAGTCTCTTTGTAGCGTCAGCATTTCATACCACAGGTTGTGCTGTAATGATGTAGTGATTTCTCCTTTCAGAAGCCCTGGAAATGTCAGTATGAACTGATTACAGCATCTTTCTCAACAACACCTATTCATCCCTTGATGGAAAGGTTTGTTGCGTGACTCTTTCTCTGATGACTTCTGCTAAATCTGTCACAGCAGCCAGCTGCTACGCCAGGTGATGTTATTGCGCAACTCTACGTACGCGTGGAAATCTGAAATCAGGGTACTATGTGTAATTGATTTGCTCAATTTGTGAAGTCCTTGATCTTGAATAAAACCATCCAGTTTCTCTGGAATCGTAATTTTTTGTTGTTCTTTGGATGCACATCACATCCATCGATTTCCATCCATTTCCGATAATTGCTTAGTGGTGGCTCTTTCTGTACTAGGGTTTATTCTGAAATTATTACTCACTATCTACCACAGTCGATTTTAGACGCAATATCGTTAGGAAAATGATCTTATATGATCTTACGTACCTTGTTCAGTCTTAATTTTATCACCTGTAGGAAGGCCTTAGGGAAGATTCGTGTTTGTAATGATGAAACATTGTTCTCGGATTCTCAAGTTTTGAAGATGGTATCACGATACATTTAATGACTAGGATTTAGCATTGTTAAGGGCTTGTCACAGTCTTAATTCTGATTTTATTCATATTGTTGGTTGAAGCGTGCCTGCAAGGAAGGTTTTCAATTAGTGTAGCATTTCTGGTGTACCTGGTTGCTAATGTTGTGTTCTGTGTAATTTGAGTTTTAATGGGAAAGTTATTTTATGGCTCTTACGTTAGTGTTGAAGCTTTTACTAGATGATTATTCTCTGATTGGGAATTTCGAGTATTATTGAATTATAACCCCTTATGAATTGCGAAACCTGTAACATACAAGCAGAGTGGTTCAGTTCCATTGTTAGTTAATTGCCGTTGTTATCTCACTGAACATCTTGTACAATTGCATTCCTGATTATTACTATTCTCTTGAGATCAGTATCATTTTCCATACATTATTGCGTGGTTTTAAAATAATTCTCTTAGGAGAATTTTATTTGGATAGCAGTGTAGTTAGTAAATGGTATTACTGCTACATTGTCCTTATGCCAACTATTTCCACTCCACTGCATATGTTGCCGCTAATGCCACTTCTTCCACGCCATTCTTCTCCGCCAAATGTTCGAAGCAGTTAACTTGTCTCCTTGACGAAGAATCCCGGTCTGCCACAAATTGTCATCTGTCATCATTGAGTTATTTCAATGTGTACTCTACTCATATGTTCAACGTGTTCCTGTTTTAATAACATCTCGTTCTTTCGTTTCTCTTGTTGGTATTATCGAACCAAAAGTTTTATTTGACTACAGTGATCCTTCCTTGTTAATAACAGGAGTAGGACTAAAATTTACGTTTTCATCTTCTGCCGTCTGTGGCGAAGGGTCTCACTCCTCTTGTTTTTTGAAAAGTAAATTGCTCTAAACATCGATCGGAACATACTTTCTGCCTGCTTATAGAATATTGACTTAGATAGGCTGCCATTTGAGAAGTAGCTCAAAAATTCTGTTAACTACTGTCACCTGTGCTCTATACGACCTTTCCACCTTCTTTCCGATTCACTTCTTTTCTATCCCACAACGTTTCGTAGGTCAAACTCCTACGCAACGATCAAAAGGAAATTGCCATTGAGGCCGTAACTCTTAGACAACTGTTCGGTTGACAGTGAAGCTGTTTACTATACGATATAAGACTACCACAAATGGGCTACTTTACAATATTAAATAGTAGCGGCTACTTTACAATATTAAATAGTATAGCAGTACACGCACGTTCCTTAGGTGAGTCATCTGAGCTATAATTATTTTTCGCGTTCTTACTTAATCTTCTAGAGAGTGCTATAAAACAGTTTTTCGTTCCTTTTTTACATATTCTTCACATAAATGAAATTTTATGTAAGACCTTACTCATTTTTAAATGCAGTTCACAATGAAAGTGTTGGTCTACATTAGTTACCAAGATATTTGTTCTTCCTGTTAATCTCTCTTAACGCAGTATTTATATTACTAAGTTCGTAGTATACAGTTGCGGTTCCGGGCTGTCTATGTAACAAAAATTTACTTTCAGTATTTCACATAATTATTAACCAAAATTAAAATATTGTCGTAATCTAGTCATTGATAGGTATAATCCTATATTAAAGGTTTAACACAGTAAAGCAAGTGTTGCAGTTAGAAACTGTGTGTGTGTGTGTGTGTGTGTGTGTGTGTGTGTGTGTGTGTGTGTACGTGGCCCTGTGTTTGTGTGTGTAACGGTATGTCGTGAGAAAGAGTAACTCACAGCATGAAAATTACCAGACCATTTTCACGCATTATTTGAGGATGGGAGCACTGAGCAGCTTCCAACAGACTTTAAAATGATTTCAATACGTTTCTAAACTTTTTCTTGCTCACATGCTTAACGTCAAATATTTAACGCATTGACGCATTCGTGAAGTAACCAAACGTTCTTCAAGGAATCGGGTGAAGTGGTTTGTTGGTTGTGTGTTAATCACCTTGCTTTACAGCTACAATGAATTAAAAAGGAGGGAAAAACTCTTCAGGATCGAACATAAATACGTACAAAGCCCATGTACACATACATATAGCTCACGCTGCACATTGCAAGGCATGTAAGGTACTGTTTAGTAAGTGTCCAGCATATGTAAACGGATGTGCTATTCAAATGGCTCTAAGCACTATGGGACTTAACATCTGAGGTCAAACGAGCGAGGTGGCGCAGTGGTTAGCACACTGGACTCGCATTCGGGAGGACGACGGTTCAATCCCGTCTCCGGCCATCCAGATTTAGGTTTTCCGTGATTTCCCTAAATCGTTTCAGGCAAATGCTGGGATGGTTCCTTTGAAAGGGCACGGCCGATTTCCTTCCCAATCCTTCCCTAACCCGAGCTTGCGCTCCGTCTCTAATGACCTCGTTGTCGACGGGACGTTAAACACTAACCACCACCACCACCATCTGAGGTCATCAATCACCTAGAACTTAGAACTACTTAAACCTAACAAACCTAAGGACATCACACACATCCTTGACCGACGCAGGATTCGAACCTGCGATCGTAGCGGTCACGCGGTTCCAGACTGAAGCGCTTAGAACCATCGGCCACAACGGCCGGCGGATGTGCTATTGTGTACCGTATTTGTATCGTGTAACAAGCGTCTGTGAGCAATATGTAAATGGACATGGCCTTTTGAACAAGATGCTGTGTGTTTTTAAATATTTTAGATATGACAAACGTTTATAATCTGCTGAGTTTTGTCCATTTGATATCTTGTGCATTGGGTCAGAGTAAAATGAATATCTTTCACTACCGAAATTAAATAAAAAATATTAAAAGAAGTAAGACCTGGAGATGACAGCTAAGATTGTTGAAACCAGCTGCCTTGAATAAACAAAATTGTGCTGTCTTGGCTTTCAATGGTTTTTAACAACCCATATTTTCCAGTATTTGCCCGCCCATTACGCGTGTGAGAGGCTACAGATTGCCGTTCCTGACATTTCTTTGCCACCCGCATCTACGTTACACGTGCGCCGATACTTTGTGGAAAGGCAGCACCACTTCACTCTAACTTGCAGCACTGCGACTAGTGCAAGAGGGCCACGTCGGAGGACTATGGTTTCGCTGTGTAACCGGGCCCTGGGCACTAGAGGTGAGCGATGAAAAGCCGTAAAAACTGAACAGGCCCTTGCGCCTGCCTGCTGGGAGAGAAGTTTTTAATGACTCGCTTAAGCAGCGACTGACAATGCGGCGCTTGTACGTTCAAGTGGGTGCCGAGTCGAGCGCCCGCCCGCCGTGTCGGGAGTCTACGTTTGCGCTGCCTGCGCGGCGTGTGAACGTGAGACTGTAGGACTCTCCCACCAGGTGTTGCTTGTCACCCCAGAACAGCCGGCGGTAACTCCGCCCTTCAGAGCCGCCCGTGGGTTCCTGTTTCTGACGGGTTTCGAGCGTAATTTCATTCACTGAAGAATACCTGTTGCTACGAAACGGAAGTGCCTGAAAATACTGAACGGTAAAGACGGTCTCTTAGTTCCCGTGATTCTCTCGTCACCTCCCACAGCATCTTTATGCTTCCTGCTCCTCTTCTAACTCTTACCCCTTTACCAGTGAGAGGTTCATTGTGTAGGAACCATTTTTCAAAATATCATATATGGGCACAGATATGTAGATGATACACTGTGTCTGTGGGCTGGTACCGCAAGGGAGTCGAACACATTCCTAGAACATCTAAACTCACAACACGAAAAACATACATTTCACCACGGAGATTGGTGAAAAATCCATTAACTTCTTAAACCCAAACGTAAACATTCCTACATAGCACATAGTTTCAAAATTCACAGCAAACTCACAACAGACATGGTGATACCCTTATGTTGACAACACCCAGTAGCTGATTAACATGCTGCTTTCCATTCCATGTTGCATCGTCTTACATCCATACTAATTTCGAAACAGTGTTTTCAGACAGAATTAGACACCACTGAATGCATTGCATGAAACAATGGCTGTACCCCTGACTAAAGTGATAACATTCTCCACAAGGAACAAAGAAGTAAAATTCCGCCCTAAGTATATGCCATCTCTGCAGCAATAGACTTATCGAGAACGATCTGGTGTACTGTCGCACATTTGAGAAAGCTATCTGACAAATCAGCTGAAACCCTCAAATTCCACTCCTATAAAACTTCATTTTATGTAACAGGCACTACACCATACATCTTTTTCAAAATCAAGGCCAAAAGAGATTTATTAAGTGACAATACTGTTTATAAAATCACTTGCAGTGATTGCAGCAAACTGTACGTTCATCAAACAGGCAGGTTTGTGACAGCTAGGTCGAACGAGAACACAGCTGGAGATTACACAAGTCAGGCTCCATATTTGTCTAACATGTATTGAAGGAAGAACTTCGATACCAGACCACACACAAGTGCTACATATGGCCAACAAAGGAAGAAAACTCTGCCTATTAGAAGCACTTGAAGTAAAGAAACATTTAGCCCTAAATCCCACCTGTTTCTATCAATTACAACTCAGCACATCCCACTTTTAACCTCCACGTGACACACTCAACCACTCACATATCCTTCGACTGTTGCTATGACACATACTGCTACGCAAAATTAAAACAAAAGACAATTTCATATTCCTTATCTTGCTTACCACAATATATAACCTGTAATATTCTGTAATCTAAACATGTACTCTGTTTAATATCGCCCATTGCATAAACTGTAATTTACAATGTGAAACATGTTTGTTGCACGACTTAAGTTACTAGTACTCAGACAGTTCTCAACCAAAGTCACGACCTTCCAAACCATGGCATTATAGCAGTAGAACCTGTAATACTGTAAGATTGCGTAGTGAAATTATTGTATTTGGTAGTGTCCATTGCCTAAAGTGTAATTTATAATGTTAAAAAACGTGTTTGGTGCACAACATAAATAAATAGTGCTCCTTTAAACAGTTTCTCAGCCAATGTCAAGATCTCACAAACTCCAGCATTATTACCTGATATCCTGTAATACTGAAATATTGTGAAATTTAATTATTTATTGTGCTTAAGAGTGTCATCTGAGTGAAGCTTAATTTCAACTTTAAAAATCAAGTTTGATGCACAACCCTGTACAAGTGGATTGTATCTTTGCTTATAATGTCTGGCTACCCTGAGAACTAGAGTCCCTTAAGGTCGATAGTCAGTTGTTTCCTGAAAATGTCCCAATAAGCTGAAAGCTAGTTAGACACAAACAAAAATTGGTCAAATATTGCACAGAAAACAATTTCTGTGTGATAGAATTACAAATTAACAATCTTCGGATTGTTTCCTTATGTGTTGCTGCGACCAGACGAAACGGCTTCCTTCTGGCCATAACTGTGGGTCCTGTGATTGCTTTTGGAGGTGGCTCATTAACCTACGACGGCTGTTCGGAAAGTAGGTGATCGGTCGGAAAATGAAAACCACTGTGAAGATAAAATATGTTGCAACAGTCAACTACACCTTCCAGCTGCTTCTCTACGTATTCGTCGCTACGAATTAGACATTTGTCAGAGTATTGTAATAATTTTCTAATGCCCTCTCTATAGAAGGCAACCGCCTGTTCTTTCCACCAATTCTCTATGCTGGTCTCCAGCTCGTTATCTGTGCCAAAATGTTGTCTTCATAACCTATTATGGGCTGTATGGTGGGTAATGAAACGCTTTCAACCGAAAACGCTGCAGGAGCATCTTCACTGCTCCTGCATTGTGTAGCTCAGAATTGTCATGAGGAAGGAAGTGCATGACAGTTATGTTATCTTGGCTGCATAGCTTCAGGTGAAATTTCCCAACAGGCCCTGACACGAGGGCTGTTAGAAAAGTAAGGTCCGATATGTCGTGAAAAGGAAACCACTGTAAAAATGAAAAAATGTTTTATTTGCAGCAGTGAGCTACACCTTCCAGCTACTTCTCAACATAATCGCCGCTTTGGCTTAGACATTTGTCGAAGCGTTGTACCAACTTTCCAATACCCTCGTCACAGATTGCAGCCGCCTCTGCTTTCTGCCAATTTTCTACGCTGGTCTACAACTCGTTTTTTGTGCCAATAGTTGACTTCACAGCCAGCGGTCCATATGATCAGAGACGAAACTCAGGGGGAGTCAATTACGGGCTGTATTGTTGGTGATCGAAGACTTTTCATGGAAAACGCTCCAGGCGCATCCTCGTTGCCCCTGCAGAAGGCGGCTGGAGAACTGTCACGAAGAAGGAAATGCATGACATTTCAGTTATGTGGGCTGCATGACATCACGCGAAATCTTTCACTAGGCTCTCATACCTTTATGTGCTCACTGTGTGCTAAAACCCGAAAAGAGTGACATGTCGCTATCGACGGGCATATTAAAGACACTGCTGAACACCTCTGTGCCAAGCTTCATCAGATTTTTGCTGTGGTTTCCATTTCGCGCCAGATCTGACCTCACTTTTAAAATAGCCCTCGTACTTGGCGGGAGACACTATTTTCTAAGCATGTTACGCGCTCACTGTGCTATCAGAACTGAAAATACGACGTCACGCGATCGACGGGATACTAGAGACTGTGTCCAACACATCTGTGCTAAGCTTCATCAAATTTTTACTGTGGTTTCCATTTTGCGTGCGATGATCGGCTCTTACTTTCCAACTAACCCTCGTAGAACACATGAAATATTACTTCACTCCATTACATTAATGAATTATTGATTTCCATAACTTTGACACCTTTGTTTACCACACGAGTGTTGGATAATTTACAACTGTCATTGATCAGAACAGCTTCACTTGACGCACTAATTAACAAACTGTTCTCTTGAGGTACTGCTTAAACCTTTACTGAAGCACAGGTTCTCAAGATAATTTACCAACTGCTTCATCTGAGGTCACGAACTTGGCCGAGCTCTTACGGCTCGACATTCTAGTGACCTCAGTGTGAGGATGCTGCTACGCAGATAGGGAGGCGTGGTCTTCTCGAGTGTCTCCCATCGACTGTAGCGGATTGCAGCGAGCCGTCGCTACTGTCTGTGGTATCCATCAGTGTTGCCGACTTTGATGTGGCCCAGCAATCGCCAGACAATATATGAAACTGCACTGTGAAACCTTGCCACTTTTCAAATTTTATGACTTAAACCCTGAGGGTTTTGACAATCGAGTTTGCGTGTGCCACAATATGTCATAAACAGCAGTATATTTTGATTCCATTGACTTAGAAACTTAAACTCTTACACCGCCAGCTGACCGTATTCCATAGTATTAGATATAAATTACAGCTTGATTCCTGCAACAGTTCCTGAGACAAAGGTGTCTTAACATGTGGACAGACAGACAGAAGTACAAGAAAGTGATCCTACACTGAAGCGCGTACGAAACTAGTATAGGCATGCATATTCAAATAGAGAGATATGTAAACAGGTAGAATCCAGAGCTGCGGTCGGCAACGCCTATATAACTGTCTGGTGCCGCTCTTAGATAGGTCATGTCAAAAGGAGACGTGGTGCGTGTGCAGTTGGAGTCATAGGAGGGCCCTGATACGTCTAGATACGAGTCTGTCAGGTGACTGCTACAATGGCAGGTTATCAAGAACTACACTCCTGGAAATGGAAAAAAGAACACATTGACACCGTTGTGTCAGACCCACCATACTTGCTCCGGACACTGCGAGAGGGCTGTACAAGCAATGATCACACGCACGGCACAGCGGACACACCAGGAACCGCGGTCTTGGCCGTCGAATGGCGCTAGCTGCGCAGCATTTGTGCACCGCCGCCGTCAGTGTCAGCCAGTTTGCCGTGGCATACGGAGCTCCATCGCAGTCTTTAACACTGGTAACATGCCGCGACAGCGTGGACGTGAACCGTATGTGCAGTTGACGGACTTTGAGCGAGGGCGTATAGTGGGCATGCGGGAGGCCGGGTGGACGTACCGCCGAATTGCTCAGCACGTGGGGCGTGAGGTCTCCACAGTACATCGATGTTGTCGCCAGTGGTCGGCGGAAGGTGCACGTGCCCGTCGACCTGGGACCGGACCGCAGCGACGCACGGATGCACGCCAAGACCGCAGGATCCTACGCAGTGCCGTAGGGGACCGCACCGCCACTTCCCAGCAAATTAGGGACGCTGTTGCTCCTGGGGTATCGGCGACGACCATTCGCAACCGTCTCCATGAAGCTGGGCTACGGTCCCGCACACCGTTAGGTCGTCTTCCGCTCACGCCCCAACATCGTGCAGCCCGCCTCCAGTGGTGTCGCGACAGGCGTGAATGGAGGGACGAATGGAGACGTGTCGTCTTCAGCGATGAGAGTCGCTTCTGCCTTGGTGCCAATGATGGTCGTATGCGTGTTTGGCGCCGTGCAGGTGAGCGCCACAATCAGGACTGCATACGACCGAGGCACACAGGGCCAACACCCGGCATCATGGTGTGGGGAGCGATCTCCTACACTGGCCGTACACCACTGGTGATCGTCGAGGGGACACTGAATAGTGCACGGTACATCCAAACCGTCATCGAACCCATCGTTCTACCATTCCTAGACCGGCAAGGGAACTTGCTGTTCCAACAGGACAATGCACGTCCGCATGTATCCCGTGTCACCCAACGTGCTCTAGAAGGTGTAAGTCAACTACCCTGGCCAGCAAGATCTCCGGATCTGTCCCCCATTGAGCATGTTCGGTACTGGATGAAGCGTCATCTCACGCGGTCTGCACGTCCAGCACGAACGCTGGTCCAACTGAGGCGCCAGGTGGAAATGGCATGGCAAGCCGTTCCACAGGACTACATTCAGCATCTCTACGATCGTCTCCATGGGAGAATAGCAGCCTGCATTGCTGCGAAAGGTGGATATACACTGTACTAGTGCCGACATTGTGCATGCTCTGTTGCCTGTGTCTATGTGCCTGTGGTTCTGTCAGTGTGATCGTGTGATGTATCTGACCCCAGGAATGTGTCAATAATGTTTCCCCTTCCTTGGACAATGAATTCACGGTGTTCTTATTTCAATTTCCAGGAGTGTAAGTGAGTTTGAACGTGTTGTTGTGGTCGGCGCACGAACGATGGGACACGGCATCTCCGAGGTTGCGATGAAGTGGGGATTTTACGGTACGACCATTTCACGAGTGTGCCGTGACTATTACCGACATTGGACTGTTGGTAACTGGAGACATGTTGCTTGGTCGGAGAGTCTTGTTTCAAACTGTATACATCGGTGAGACTTGTACCGGTATGGAGACAACCTCACGATTCCAAGGACCATGCATGTCAGCGGGGGACTGTTCCAGCTGGTAGAGCCTCTGTAATGGTGTGGTGCGTGTGCAGTTGGAGTCATATGAGCAACCTGATACGTCAAGATATGACTCTGACAGGTGACACGTACGTAAGCATCCATTAATGTCCATTGTGCATTCCTGTGGACATGGGCAATTCCAGCAGGACAATGCGACACCCCACGCGTCCAGAATTGCTACATAGTTGCTACAGGAACACTCTTCTGAGTTTAAACACTTCCGCTGGCCACCAAACTCCCCAGACATGAACATTATTGAGCGTATCTGGGATGCCTTGCAATGTGCTGTTCAGAAGACATCTCGACCCCGTCGTGATCTTACGGAATCATGGTGTCAGTTGTCTCCAGCACTTCTACAGACGTTTGTTGGGTCCCTTCCACGTCGTGTTGCGGCACTTCAGCGCGCTCGCGGTCTACGAGTTTCTTTGGCTCCGAAGTGTAAAAGGGTTGCGTTTTTACCGTAGGGAACCTTATTAAAATGGTGACTTCTTCGTCCAACCATCACAGCTATCCAGCCACGGAACTGTGTGCCGGACAGGGATTCGGAAACTCCTTAAAGTTACGAGGGTTATTCGGAAAGTAAGGAACGATCAGTCGTGAAATGGAAAATATAGTGAAAATCTGATGAAGTTTTGCACAGATGCATTGGACACTGTGTCTAGTATGCCCGTCGATCGCATCATGTCACTCTTTTCAGTTCTGATCTCACAATGAAAACCTAAAGGTGGCTAGAAGTTAGCGTCTCCCGCCAAGTATGAGAGCCTGGCGAAAGATTTCACCTGAAGCTATGCAATCCACATAACATAACTATCATGCGGTTCGTTCTACACGAAAATTCTCTGCCGTACTCTGCAGGGGCAATCAAGATGCTCCTGCAGCGTTTTCGATGGAAAGTGTTCGATCACCCACAATATAGCCCGTAATTGGCTACCCCTGAGGTTCATCTCTGCTCCAATGAACTGCTGGCTATGAAGACGATATTTTGACACTGAGAACGAGCAGCAGTCCGGAGTAGAAAATTGTCGAAAAGCACTGGCGGCTGTCTTCTGTAACGAGGGAATTGAAAAGTCGGTACAGCGTTACGACAGATGTGTAAGTCTGAGCGGCGACTGTGTAGAGAAGTAGCTGGAAGGTGTAGCTAGCCGTTGAAAATAAAGCAGTTTTGATTTTCACTGTGGTTTCCATTCCGCGACCTATCGTTCCTTACCTTCCGAATAGCCTTCGTAACATGAAGTGCATTCAAAGGAGGGAGCGTTACCGTGAAGAATCGGTCGCTGCCATATTGTTTCGGTTGGCGGTCAGTGAAGGCCGCGCCTGTGCTAAACTCGGTGGCCGCGGCTGCCACAGCGGCGCGGAATCCAGAGGACGCGGGAGAGCTGGACAGGCAGGCCGCGCGTGCCTCGGTCCCTCCGTCCGTCTGCCTGCCAGTCTGCTGTGGGAACCGGGAGGCGCGGGCCCCGCTGCCGCTGGCTGCCGCTGGCTGCCGCCGCCACAGCCGCGGACGTGCGGCGTTTGTCTGATGGCTGCTGCCAAGGGCAAGCGGTGCACACACACACTTGTCACGGCGCGGTCTCTAGCCAGCTGCAAAGCATCGGAATCTCCTTCTGCAGGCTGTACAAGGGCGTGTGCCCGAGCCTCGGACGTGACTCGGTTGGAATGCCAGATTCGTGGAGCAGTCTTTCCTAATTTCTGCGGTCCGAATCGGTCTGCGACGTCCTTAAGCGCTTTTTACACCAGCGACTTCCCGGTCCAGACTACTTGTGGTTGGTGCGTGTCACGTGGATCACGTGTAAGTTGCTCACCATCCACTCTGTGAGTCGTCCAGTGATGTCAGTCATCAATTGACTGTGTCGAGAGCGTAGGTGTGAAGTGATATGTGATGAGATTACGTAGGCTTTCCCGGCGTAATAAATCTTGAAAGTCTCTTCGGGTTTGCTGCCGGATCCTAAAATCAACTTGACTCGATATTTCGGCGATCCAACTGGTCGCCATCTTCAGGAAATGCTGCTTCCGCTGAGCGGGACTCATCAGCGGAAGCAGCATTTCCTGAAGATGGCGACCAGTTGGATCGCCGAAATATCGAGTCAAGTTGATTTTAGGATCCGGCAGCAAACCCGAAGAGACTTTCAAGATATATGATGAGTCTGCTGCGGAAGCAAGTAACCGTGGTGTCACCTTCAAAAATTGGAAGCAGATCTCTCGAAATTCATTTTATGGTATTAATTCTGCATTTTTTGTCTTCTTAGTCTTTATTTAGTTATAATAAAGATTAGATCCTTAGATCACGTAACTAACGAGGATGTACTGAACAGAATTGGGGAGAAAAGAAATTTGTGGCACAACCTGAGTAGATTAAAGGATCTGTTGGTAGGACACAGTCTGAAACATCAAGGGATCACCAATTTAGAACTAGACCAAGAGATAGTTACAACAAACAGATTCAGAAGGATGCAGGCTGCAGTAGTCGCTCGCAGGTGAAGAGGTTTGCACAGGATAGAGTAGCACTTAGAACGGCATCAAGCCATAATACTGAATGGAGTATAGGCTAACTGTCTTCAGTGATGAGTCACGCTTCGAATTGCGCCCCGATGACCAGCGAAGACGTGTCTGACGGCGGCTATTACAGTGGTTGGATACCTGGGATATCTGTCTGACTGTTGCCTGCCATACGGCCCAACAACCAGGAGCGTTAGTCTGGGATGCCATTTCTTTTCATAACAGGACCCCTTTAGTTCTCATCCGCGCCATCCTCACAGAGTCATATGTCGACGACAATCCAGTCCATTTTTTGTTACCCTTTATGGTAAGCCACCCTCGGCTTACACTTCAACAAGATAATGCCTGTCACACAAGGTGAGAATTGCGGTTTCCTTTCTTCGTGCTTACCAAAAACTACCTTCTTGAAGCAATAATTTACCAACAGTCGTATGATTTGTAGAAGTTTATTTTATTTTATGAACTTCTATGTGCTACCAGTTTCGGCATCACATTGATGCCCTCTTCAGGCCCCACTCGTCATAGTCGTAAAATCGCAATACACGGAAATGGCCATATAACTGGATCCGTGAATCAACCGTCCTGCAACAGCTCTGTCTGTGTCGCCTGGCCACCAAGAGCTGTTGCAGGACGATTGATTGACGGATCCAGCTATATAACCATTTCTGTGTACAGCGATTTACGACTATGACGAGTGGGGCCTGGCTTCAAATGGCTCTGAGCACTATGGAACTTAACATCTGAGGTCATCAGTCCCCTAGAACTTAGAACTACTTAAACCTAACTAACCTAAGGACATCACGTACATCCATGCCCGAGGCAGGATTCCAACCTGCGACCGTAGCGGTCGCGCAGTTCCAGACTGAAGCGCCTACAACCGCTCGGCCACACCGGCCGGCAGTGGGGCCTGAAGATGGCATCAATGTAACACCGAAACTGGTAGCACATAGAAGTTCATAAAGTAAACTTCTACAAATCATACGGCTGTTGGTAAATTATTGCATCAAGTAGTTCATGCCAGCCGTCGTCCCACGATCCATAATGGATCAACGAAGATGAAAAACTACCTTGGGCTTGAAAGTTGCCGGATCTCCCCCCAATAGACAACATTTGGAGAATTACAGGCAGTGCCATCTAGTCTGTTCTGGACGATATAACGCACCAAATAGACAGAATTTGGCATGATATCCTTCAGGAGGACATCAAAGAAGTGTACCAATCAATGCCAAGCCGAATAACTATTTGCGTAAGGGCAGATATAGACGAACAGATTACTGGCTTGCTCAACTTCTGAAGGTCTTTCCTCTGAAAAATTCATCCAACTTTCTGAAATTTTGATCATTTGTTCGTCTGTAAATGTACATCACTTCTGCCGATTTCCGCCCCATTCGGATAAGTTCATGGTGGTGCGGCTTTTTTTTTATCTTAGAGTGTACTTTCCTTACTGTGTTGCGTGCCAACTACATCAATCTCTTGATAAAATTTTGGCTTACGGATGAACTGAAATATTTGCAAACGAAGTTAAACATATCTCCAAAACCACTAATTCCCCGTCGTTCACTATAACGGTTTCGCGGTAGTATCTGTTGAACTTATGGTGAGTGCTGTAATTGGTCACCATCACCTCGGAGTGGTCACCGGGACGTCTTCAGTCTTTCGTATCAACATATTTTTCAAGGGAAAATCCGAGATTCTTACATATTGTTCTCGGATGTTTACCAATGTTTTTGAGTGTTTTAAAATATTCTCGAATGTTCTCGATTATATTTCTAAAACGCCACATATCGCATTCATCCGCTCTCCGAGTCGCGTATGTGGCAATTAATTTGCGCCAGAGCTAGCAACCTGGATCAGACGCTGATCGCACAAACGAACTAGGCGATATTTACAACTGCATTGTATCCTTGGAGACTTAGGTATTATCCTTTGCTGTCACTTACTGAACTTCATATGCGTGAACTCTCATTCTGAGACATTTTGTGTGCTTTGACTGCTCAGAACATGGTGAAAAGCCATTTGTTTTCTTTGTTATTAATGTTGAGCACGTACACTCAAGATTCACAATTCATTAATTTGTGGTTGAACTATTAGAATGCCGTATATGGTCTGAAAGGGACATGCAGAGAGAAGGATTCTTCGAACCTATGTATTGTATGTGCATTGTTTATATCTTCAACGTCGGTTCATTTATTCCTAGTTGTAAAGTTTATCGGGCTCAGAGGATGCATAAAGGGTCGAGTGGACGGCCGACTATGGTCATTCTGTTCCTGGCTGTCATTCTGTTAAGATTGGTTCAAAAAATGTTCGAATTTGTGTGAATTCCTGAGGGACCAAACTCCTGAAGTCATCGGTCCTTAGACTTACATACTACTTAAACTAACTTATGTTAAGAACAACACACACACCCATGCCCGAGGGAGGACTCGAACCTCCGGCGGGAGTAGCCGTGCAATCCGCAACATGGCGCCTCAAACCGCACGGCCACTCCGAGCGGCTGTTGAGGTTCGTCATTGAGGTAACTTGTAGCCTGTGTTGGAGATGTGTCTGTGTGGTTTTAGACGGCAAGTGGCTGCACGAGCACTCTAAATTTCGATTGAACCTAGAAAAACTATGGGCTAAGTAAGTCTTAAAATCTGGGAACCAGTCGCGACTAACGTTTCGCTAGTGACTAGCAATATGCAGCTTTGAACTTTGATTTGCTTCCCCTGCAATTAATCATCTCTACAGGTTACCTGTTGGACTATATACTTGGTTACAAGAATTTAAACATTTAAGTCTCAATAGTGAACTTAAATGTTTGGGAACTAGCGATTCTTTCCATAATATGCTAGCAGAATGGGACTTTGTACACACTACAAATGCTGAGCTAATTGTCAGAACCTGCCACTACTTTATTATGAACATGAACCATCTTTACTGTATTTGTCTAGCATTTTTATTTAACTTTTTGCTAGTATGTATATGTTCTGGGACCACCATTTGATTATTCGTAGTTCATTTCGATGAATAAATCATCAGTTCGTTAGTTATAAATTGTGTGTTGTAGCCCACCATCATTTATCTGGCAGGCTGCAATAAACATTTGTTTATTTCATTAACTATTCAACTTGTATTTCTATTAAACTTGCGCAAAATTTGACAATTTAGCGAGTTTAGCTGTTGACCGTAAAGGAGATTATGTACCACTCTGACCCTACGACGATAGCGAGCACCTAGTTAAGTATGGAGTCGTTCATTTTCCCAACGGTGTATGATATTGCCAACCCAAACAGCCGCATCCTGGCATCCATCCCTCCAAAATAACTGTGTCACTATTTAAAAATAGACTATTACTGTACGTGATATAATGTGTTCTGTCTCAGAAACTACTTCCTACAAATTGTACGTAACTACATGAACTTACACATATCGTTTTCGAGACATCCTCACATATTAACTTATGCTCCTGGAATATATTGCCATTTTGACATGAATGACATTCATAAATCCTGCACCGTGCTCCATGCGTCAAGTCATTTTTCAACTCGTATACCTTCAGTCGCCATTCGTCCCTGTCACATAGTGCGGTACACCTTTGCAAAAAGAAAACGGAAACCGTCTCTTGTGGCAGCTCCGAAAGCTTTGAATGGTGAAGGCCATTCAGATCACTGGGTGCGCATTTTTCCGTTGGTAGCCTCGTCAAGTTTGAAAGACAAAGCGCTTTCGTCCCTCTCGTCCTAGGCAGGACACGAGAATAGAAGCGTATCAGACTCTTATGCTGTGTATTTGATGCGGATGCGTTCGACCAGCAACTTGCAACACAATCGTGAGACATCAGCAAGCAGCGAGCATTTGGGCTGTAGTCACATGACTGGAAATCGCGAGAATGCTGGACTTACCTGATAACGTGTCCTTCTCCAAACACATTTGGCCTCGCCACCTGCCGTGAGTAATGAATGTTGTGCCATTGTTCTCGTCTTTCCATTGCATGAGGACACCTGGTGATTGTTATCTGCCCCTGAAATAAATATCCGTACATTCAAGTGAATTACAAACGGGTTTCCTCACTCGCAAGGCTATGTCTCGAAAGTTCTTAAATTTGTGTCTACGTAATTTTGTGTCATGATGTGTGGAGGAGATGTTTAATATTTACCAATATTTGTTTTTATCTGTAACATTTGACTCGGTATCCTTGACTTGTAGATACATTATATTGAATTTATCACATGTTTGGGCTTCGCCAGTTCATTACCTTAAACCTTTCCTCTGTTCACAAATTCCAGCGCGTATACCTTACCTCCATGTATGAGCATTTAATCTTTAGTTCATTCACTCATGCAGTTGTTCGCTCAAGGGCTTTATTTTCAGGCTATGAGGTAGCGAATGCAATAGATGACAAACACAATCTCAAATCAAGCACCTCTCACCTCTCTAATTTCCAAACTGTTATTTAATTTGGCTACCAGTTTCACCGATTTACTACACCATTTTCAGGCCCTCTGACCGACGTGTAGAAAGATTCCAACCTCGGTTCCGGTCAAACTAGGAGCCAGACTAGAATCTATAGATTTATGTTTGATACAGCTATCACTTCAACCATCATCTGTCGATTGTTTATGAAGATGGCGTAGTAAATCGCCGAAACTGTTTGGCAAATAAAATAACGGTTTGGAAATTTGACGGCCCTAAAAACATCTCTGAAAAGATGGACATAAAGAGAGATTGCAAACACGTCTGTCCTGCGTAAACTGAGCCTATAAAACCTTCTTTTAATACACCTTGGGGCCGTTGAATAAGTAATGCAGCACATATTTTCTCTGCCAATTTCTGTTGAAAAAACGAGGAATTTGCTGTGGGACATCGTTGAATATTTCCGCCTTAGCCCCTATAGTTTCATGAATTTCTGGTAGGTGGCGGTGCTATACCGAGCCTTCAAAATGGCGTCTGTAACGGAGGTGTGTTCTAAGCAGAGAGCTTTCATTGAGTTCCTTTTAGTGTAAAATCAGAGTATCGCATGTATTCATAGGTGCTTGGAACATGTCTACGGAGACGTAGCACTGAACAAAAGCACGGTGAGTCGTTGGACAAGACGTCTGTCGTCACTGCAACAAGGTGGCGTAAGCCACTCCTACCTCTCGCTTTCCGGCCCGCCGCCCAAAGCTGTGCTAGCCTCTGGAAGCTGAAAAAACGCCTTTAGCGTGTTCATCGCCACAAAAATTCAACGAATTTCTCTCTCTCCATGATCACGCATTGCCTCACAAAACGCTGCGCAGCAGAAAAGAGCTCACAGAACTTCATATGACTGTTCTTTCTCATCGACCCTACAGCCCGGATCTCGCCCCTTCCAACTTCTCTTTGACCCAATGAAGGATGCACCCGGGGGAGAGAGTGGGCGTATGACTGGCAGGTTACTGATGCAGCAGAATGGTAGCTCCGACATCGACCACTGGAGTGGTATCATGACCCCATACAGGCTCTCCTAGAAAGGTTGCGTAAGTGAACGGACAGAATGTCTAAAAATAAAATTTTGTAGCCGAAAGAGTGTGGAATAATATAGTGTATTGAAATCCTAAATACAACCAACTTGCTTCAGAATAAAACGTGTTGCATTGCTTACTGAACGCCCCTCGTATGATACTTGCAGCAGCTGTTGAAGTTAATTGCAGAAGTTTTGCCACCTCTGGAATATAAACTCTGAAGTCAGACCGCGTTATTAAAAGGTCATATTCAGTGTCTGGTCTTACGTTTCAGAGCAGGAACCGTATTCACAGTATTGTATGAACACTCGAGTACGGTTACAAAAGGGGAGTGTTTGTGGTTTGTGATATACGGTGCTCGTGTAAAATCAGTATTCAGAAAGGCAGCAATCTACTGCATGGAGACATTGTGCAGTGAACAGGAAATATATTAGTATGCATTTTTTTAAATTATTGTCATAGATGCTGTACTGTAGTAACACATAGCGTAATTCGTCCTCCATACACTTCTTGACTTCCACCTCGTAGCGTCATGAGTACGTTCATGCGACGTCAGCAGACATCACCGTTGCTTGGGACAACTGCTCCCGCCCCACGTGGCGTGTAGACCAGCCTTGGCATTGCTAGTAGCATTCGCGAAGGCACGTGCTCAGACGCCTCTGCACGCGACTTCCTGAGCAGCGCGTGCCGGCGCCATAAAACGAAACACCGACGCTGAGGATTCCGGTCGGTGACCCTGGCCACCGCTAGGTGACCACCATGCGGGCAGTGCTAACTGTTACTCAGCAACACAGTAATTTATGCGCTCCTATCACCAACTACAAAAAGACTGAGATGTATAAATTCGCGTTAGTTTTGTCAGGTTACAATCAGGTATCATTTTCTATGTTTCATGGTTATCTGGACCCCTTCTCGATTGTATATCCACCAAAAAGTTTTCCTACTGTTGTTATTACATACATTTGTCAATATCCTCGTGAGCACCTGTTGGCGGTAGGGATGGAAAAACTGACCGGTTAATACAGATACAGGTATTTTAGGGCTAAATAACAAGTCTTTTTCGATATTTGTTTGGTCTCTGTTATAATAAGTATTTTTATTTTTTACTGATAACCGTTTATAATACCGATGTCCACATTTTACGTAATGTAGGTACTATTGTTTTTCTGTTTTTCAAAAAATGGTTCAAAAGGCTCTGAGCACTATGACACCTCAGGTCATCAGTCCCCTAGAACTTAGAACTACTTAAACCTAACTAACCTAAGGACATCACACACATCCATGCCCGAGGCAGGATCCGAACCTGCGACCGTAGTGGTCGCGCGGTTCCAGACTGTAGCACCTAGAACCGCTCGGCCACCCCGGCCGGTGTTTCTGTTTTCAGTCAAGCCTTATTCCGAATTAATATTTGTAATAAAACCTTATTTAAAAATGAATTTACATGTTATTCTGTGCCTTCTGAAAGATTAGTATCGTCTTCGAATGACATTCTTTCTGATGAAATGAGGCATCTTGCCGATCAATACATTACATACTGAGTATTTATGATCAGACTTGACAATAAATACTGGCCAATGAATGAATTCATTGACGAAATTTTAACTATAATCACGTAATTGTTCCTGATGAATGATGTATTTCGCCCGCTGTCCAAATTGTTCATTATAATATTTGGGAAAGACAGTTTTTGGCTTTTTAGGTAAAAAAATCAATTGCTTTCTAATTCCTGTTAAAAAGTAAAATTGCATGTATGACCAAAAACCGGAATTTTCTTTCAAAATAATTAAAGGAAAAGAACGCTAAAAATGTTACACGAAACGTATTATTCCTCTGTCGTTTCTATGACACAATAAAGGTGAAAGGATTTTTTAAAACATAGGAATTACACAGCAAACCGGTTGCAAATAACTGTTTTGTACAGCTGACCTAGGTTTCTACACCTACTAAGGGTGTCTTCATCAGAATAAAGTTTTGACAACACTAAAATTACTTGGCGTAGTTTATTTTGTTTTTTACTTGAGTACAGCTGCTCTAAATTCTGACCATTGCTTTCTCGCAATGCAACGTTACGGTTATCAAAATTTCATTCTGATGAAGACACCCTTAGTAGGAGTCGAAACCTAGGTCAATCGTACGAAACGGTTATTTGCAACCGTTCTGGATGTATCATTTCTATGTTTGAAAATTGTATACACTTGCTGAGAAACGACCATGTTTAGAACTGAAAGTAAAATGAATTTATGGCAACAGTAGTAAATTTAACTTTGCAGAATGCATTTTTTTAAAGGCGCCACTCTCATGACTGGTTTAATGCGACACGCCACCAATTCCTCTACTGTGCCAATATCTTCATCTCAGAATAGCTCTTGCAAGCTAGGTCCTAAATTATTTGCCAAATGTATTCCAATCACTGTCTCCCTCGACTGTTTCTGCCCTGTACAGCTCCCTCTAGTACCACTGAAGCTATTCCCTGGTATCTTAACGGATGTCCCATCATCCTGTCCCTTCTCCTTGTCAGTGTTTTCCACATATTCCCATCCTTGCCGATTCTGCAGAGAACCTACTCACTCCTTACCAGTCCACCTAATTTTTAACATTCATCTGTAGCTCCACATCTCAAATGCTTCGATTTTCTCCTCTCCCGGTTTCCCCACACTCCACATTTCACTACCATACAATGCTGTGCTCCAAACGCACGCTCTCAAAAATTTCTTTCTCAAATTATGACCTATGTTTGGTACTAGCAGACTTCTCTTGGCTATTAATGCCCATTTTGCCATTGCTACTCTATTTTTAATGCGCACATTGCTCCGATCGTCGTGTGTTATTTTGCTACCTACGTAGCAGGCTTTCTTAACTTCATCTACTTCCTGATCCCCAGTCGTTAAGTTTCTCGTTGTTTTCTTTTCTACTGCTTCTGGTTACTTTCGTGTTTCTTCGACTTACTCTCAGTACATATTCTGTACTCATTGTGCTGTTCATTCCATTCAACAAGTCCTATAATTCTTCTTCACTTGCACTATGGATACCAATGTCTTCAGCAAATTTTGTCATTGACATCCTTTCACCTTGAATTTTAATCTCTTTCTTGAACCTTTCTTTTACTTCCGTCATTGATTCTTCGATGTACACACTGAACAGTTGAGGCGATAGACTAAATCCCTCGCTTACACTATTCTAATCGTTGTTGGTCTCTTACTGCTCCCTAGGTCGTACATTATCCGCCTTTTCCTATAGCTTACCCCTAATTTTGAACATCTTATGAAATTTGACGCTGTTGGAACGCTCTTTCCAAGTCGAAAAGTCCTATGAACGTGTCTCGATTTTCCTTTAGTCTTGCTTCCATTATTAACAGCAACGTCCGAAATGCAACTCTTCTGCCTTAAGCTTTCCACAAGCTAAACCGATCGTCATCTATCACATCCTCAATTCTCTTTTCCATTCTGCTGTGTATGATTCTTGTCAGTAACTTGGATGCATGAGCTGTTAAGCTGATTGTGCGATAATTCTCGTACGTGTCGGCTCTTGCAATCTTCGGAATTGTGTGCAAGATATTTTTCCGAAACTCAGATGGTACTCATACATTCTACACACCAACGGAAATAGTCGTTTTGTTGCCACTTCCACCAATGATATTAGAAATTCTGATGGAATGTTCTCTATCCCTTCGGCCTTATTTGATTTTAAGTCTTCCAGACCTCTTTTAAATTCTAATACTGTATCTCCTATCTCTTCTACATCAACTCTTGTTTCTTCTTCTATCACGTTATCAGACAAGTCCTCTCCGTCATAGAGGCTTTCAGCATATTCTTTCCATCAGTTCGTTCTCTCCTCTGCGTTTCACAGTGGAATTCCCATTGCATTCTTATCATCAACATCATCATCATCATCATCATCATCATTTAAGACTGATTATGCCTTTCAGCGTTCAGTCTGGAGCATAGCCCCCCTTATACAGTTCCTCCATGATCCCCTATTCAGTGCTAACATTGGTGCCTCTTCTGATGTTAAACCTATTACTTCGAAATCATTCTTAACCGATCCAGGTGTCTTCTCCTCGGTCTGCCCCGACTCCTCCTACCCTCCACTGCTGAGTCCATGAGTCTCTTGGGTAACCTTACTTCTCCCATGCGTGTAACATGACCCCACCATCTAAGCCTGTTCGCCCTGACTGCCACATCCATTGAGTTCATTCCCAGTTTTTCTTTGGTTTCCTCATTGTGGACACCCTCCTGCCATTGTTCCCATCTACTAGTACCTGCAATCATCCTAGCTATTTTCATATCCGTAACCTCAACCTTGTTGATAAGGTAACCTGAATCCACCCAGCTTTCGCTCCCATACAACAAAGTTGGTCGAAAGATTGAACGGTGCACAGATAACTTAGTCTTGGTACTGACTTCCTTCTTGCAGAAGAGAGTAGATCCTAGCTGAGCGCTCACTGCATTAGCTTTGCTACACCTCGTTTCCAGTTCTTTCACTATGTTCATTGCATTCTTAATGTTACTTAATTTTTTTAGTTCCAGCGAAGGTTGTATTGACTTTCCTACATGGTGAGTCAGTTCTTCCAACAATCATTTCGTTTTCGATTTCATCACATTTTTCATGCAGCCATCGCTTTTTCTTCCCTGCACTTCATATTTATTTCATTCCTAAGTCACTTTATTTCTGTATTACTGAATTTCCCTGAATGTTTTGGTTCTCCCTTCTTTTATAGATCAACTGAAGTATTTCTTCTGTTACCCATGGTTCCTTTGCAGTTATCTTCTTTGTACCTATGTCTTCGTTTCCAGTTCCTGTGAGGGCCCTTTTTAGCAGTGTCTGAACCATAACTCCTCTTTGGAGCGGTTCGTGTGTCGGCTCTTTCTTGTGCCTGGATTTTGGCGCGGTGCGATTGGTCGTTATTGCCTATTTAGGCGCGCTCGCAACGATTCAAAGGAGGTTCGGCGGTGCAGCGAGACGCGGTGGAAGTTACGCTGGTTACCGAGAGAGGGCAGTGACCTGTCAGTCGTCATTGTGGTACGAATCGTGCGTGGTGGGTGGTGGGTCGTGCGAACCCGGAGTTTGGTTCAAATGGCTCTGAGCACTATGGGACTTATCATCGGAGGTCATCAGTCGCCTAGAACTTAGAACTACTTAAACCTAACTAATCTAAGGACGTCACACACATCCATGCCCGAGGTAGGATTCGAAAGTGCAACCGTAGCAGTCGCGCGGTTTCAGACTGAAGCGCCTAGAACCTCTCGGCCACCACGACCGGCTGAACCCGAAGTTTGTTTTGGTCGAGTACGGAAGCAGACGCACTGAAATATGAGACGTTTCAGCAGAAATTTTTGAAGCTGGAGTAGAGTTAATACAAGATAAACTTGAAAGAAGCACAACATAAAAACCATCTTCCGCTTAACGGTTAAAAACAAGAATATGGTCGTGCGGAGTGGGCACGCGGTTTGAGGCGGCATGTCACGGGTTGCGCGGCAGCTCCCGCCGAAGGTTCCAGTCCTCCCGCGGCCATGGGTGTGTGTGTTGTTATTAGCAAAGTTAGTTTAATTAGTGTATAAGTCTAGAGAACAATGACCTCTGTAGTCTGGTCCCTTAGGAATTCACACACACAATAATATGCTTCGTTTTTTCAAAGACAAGCTAGAACTATGGGAACGTAGTGTCTATAGCATCTTTTGCGAGTGCGGAATTCGCTATGCAGTTTATCCGCCAGTCGCAGCGATGCCCCTCGCCGCGGTTTTCAGATCAATTGAGGAGCGTTTGCCTCAGAGAAATCGACAGTCTGCAGAGGAAGAAAACAGCATCAGCGAAGGGCATAATTAGGTTTGTTTCTGATCGAAGCTGCAGTGCCACGCCAGCAGGGCCTAGGATTCAGTCTCCAAACAGATAGTGGAAATGTGAGTAGAGGACGATCTTGCCAACTGAGAAAGCTGTTTCCACCTGAGCTTCAAGTGGCATGTGGCGTTAGCAGAGCTATGTCAGGAACGCTCTGACGCGAAAGCTGCAGTGGCAGGTGGCGAAATATACAGGTAGCATCAGGACCCGGACACCCTAGCACCCCCTCCCACTCCCCACATCCAACCCCCTGTCACCGCATCTCTTCCGCTGACACGCGAATGGCCCGCTTTTGCTCAACAAAATCAGTGTCAAAACTATATTCCGGAGAATTCTTGAGGTTGATGTCCAGCCTCGTTCCCTTCCTGCGCGAATCTCATTTAAAAAGGATTGGGGGATGTATTAGGGTACCGTTTAGTTTGTGACGCTCCGTCGGCGAGCCCTGTTGCTATTTGTTAGAATTTCTACTGACAGAAGATTCACATACGTTAAATATGAATGCTGTCAGTTATTCCTTCTAGTAATAACGAAAAGCTAACGCAGATATCACTAAAAATCTTCATATCTTGTGCTGCTACTTGCAAAGCTACTTTTTATTTTGACTCATATATATCTATAGAAGTGTGTATAAAATGCGGTGCATGCGGGCCCAAATAACTTTTCTTTCACTTAACTGGAATGATAAGAATGGATCTTCTTGTAGAAATAGTAAATAGACACTCTGTTACAGAATGGAAGGTTTATTCAATCCCTCTACGATGGCTTCAGCGTATGTAATGACGCCTTCTTCAGAGGGAAATATTGACGTTCGATTGCATATTATGGCAAACGTACGTTAAAATATGACCGAAAGACGTCAGTCTGATACAGAATTGGACGTCAATAATAACTGAATCTATTAGCTGTACACTGGTAAGGAAATACCAAATGACAACAACCATGGTGTGCATGTTTTAATTATTATGGAGGTGAAATTTTACACCTGACTGACGCCTTTCGGCTATGTTTTAACGCACCTCTACCGCAACGTGTGATGCAGTTGTCAATATTTCCTTCTGAAGAAGACGTATCGGTAAACGTTGAATCCATGGTAGTAGGGTCTTAGCAAACCTTCCATTTTGCAACTGATTGGCTGTTTACTATTCCTACGAGAAGCTTTCATCCTACGATTGCTGCTCCAGCCACGCACAAAATTTAAAAAAACAGGCGATTTCTCTCCGTATTTGTTCGGCCTTAAAATATAGGTAAGTAACACATATGCAATTCTACGATGTACCACAATGTTTAGTTCACGGTAAATTACAGCTTCGTCACTAAAATTGAAGTTATATAATTCCCTTTGTACAGTATGTTTTGCGCTGTAGCTCGTGCCAAAATGATAAATACTACGTTTATTTGTCGATCACAATAAACGCGCTTTTCAGTAACTCACAGTTGCTAGCCGCTTTGCATAAGGCAGGTCAATTACTATTTCTCTCAAATTAAATGTTTGTCAGCAATGATCATTGACATGTTTACCATAAATTTTTTTCAGGATATCTACCGCTTTTGTCAATACCGAAACTTCCCCTCATAATTGGAAAAACAGCTGTTTGTTCATTCATACAAGTAAATTCTCTCGTTTAAATCTTTTATGAAAATTAATACAGTTTCTCCTTTGAGAATTTATTCTCTACAAAATAAGCACACTGAGACAATGTTTTCGGTTCTTTGAAAGGAATAATAGCATTACTTATTACAGTCCTTTATTTATACATTTGCTGCGCTTTAGTTGGACACTGTTTTTGCCATCTAATATAGTAATTTGGCTCTCCTGTCAATAAAAATGTCAAACAAAAAGTACACTGATATGCCACCGCAACTTTTCATCCAGTCGTAATTGGCGCCCAGCCAACACGGTACCCCTGAACAGCTTGGTACATGCGAGTGTGGAACATAAAACCAGGTATCTTTGAGCCGAGAATATTGCTGTTCAGGGCTTGCTACAGTTCAAGTGAATAGTCACTTTGTCTACGTCCCAAGTTTCTTCCCATTCCCTATTAGGGAGTAAGTTGAAGCACAGAACTCTCAACGTAAACAATGACACTACGATACCATCCATTAACCAGTCAAACTTCTGAGCCTCGGTTCGCACTGTACATAGTACCACACTTAAGAATCAATGAGGTGATGAAGATAATGACCGGTACAATTACTTCCAACTACAATTTGCTTTTTTTCTCTCAACATAATTCAGTACGAGGCACTACACTCATTAAGATGGAGTACAACATCATTTACGACGTATCACAATGCTTAAAAGTAATTTGGACTCAATTGCTTTTACAGTGAAATATTCTAAAACCACGTATTCAACTACCGGCTACTTGGCCGAATGAACAGCGTTATTTCTCCCTTTTTATCTACACATCAACGTTGTAATAAGTTTTGACAAATCATCTTTACTTGGTCACTTCCCGCATCTGCGTTTTATTTGGAGTGTGGTTTCGTACTCAGCTCATTCACCACAAAATTTGCCTGAAGACTGTCATGGAATTCCTTCCGTCCCAGCAAACGTCTTCACCACAACAATATATTCACATAATAATACATACACCGACGGAAATAAATTGGAAACCAAAAAGGAGTTGTGCGGCCTAAACTAAAGTTGGTAATAGTTTTTTACGTCTGAAAGATGACGCCAGTTCAGATTTCATGCCAGTCGCATGAGTGGCGCTAGTAGCACCACTGAGAATTCAAATCAAGTTTGCATCAATTACACCCCCTAACGGTAGTCAGCATTAGTTACCTTTAAGGTGACAAAGAGGCCATTATCAACACCTCACTGAGTTTGAACGAGCTCGTGTAATGGGGCTACGAGAAGTAGGATTTTCCTTCTGCGATACTGCAGAAAAAAGTGGCAGGAATGTAGCCACGGTACATGATCGTTGGCAGCCATGTAGCACTACCGAGAGGGAACACCATCGTGTTCGGCCTATGGCTCTGTAACATCGTACTCCATCTGCAGAGACAATTTAAGCTGCAGTTGGCACAACAGTGACACAACGAAATGTTACACAACGGTTGCTTCAGAGGCAGCTCCGAACGAGACACCCTGTAGCATGCGTTCTTCTGACCCTAGACCACTGCCATTTGCAACTTCAATGGTATCAAACGGGAGTTTTGTACAGGTTGGGGTGTAGGTTGGTTGTATTTTCTGATGAAAGGTGGTTTTGCCTCGTTGCCGTGATGGCCGAGTGTTGGTTAGAAAGCGGCCAGTTCAGGGGCCAGCAACCAACCTATTCTGAGTGCTAAGCACCCTGGACCTGCACCTGGAGTTACGGTCTCGGGTGCGATTTCGTATGCTAGCGAGAGCATTCTCGTGGTTGTCCCACGCACCCTACTGCAAATTTGTATGTGAGTCTTGTGATTCGATATGTTGTGCTCCATTCATGAACAGCATTCTGAGAGTTGTTTTCCAACAGGATATCACTCGCCCACACACCGCTGTTGTAACAGAACAAGCTCTACAAAGCGTCAACACGTTGCCTTGGTGTGCTCTTGGCCTGCTTGACCACCAGTACTCCATCATCCTTCAGAAACAAAATTAACCGTCCCTCTATTGACTGACCAATTATAACATGGATGGAACCTCATCCCATAAATTAACATCCGGTATGAAACTTCCTGGCAGATTAAAACTGTGTGCCCGACCGAGACTCGAACTCGGGACCTTTGCCTTTCGCGGGCAAGTGCTCTACCATCTGAGCTACCGAAGCACGACTCATGCCCGGTACTCACAGCTTTACTTCTGCCAGTATCTCGTCTCCTACCTTCCAAACTTTACAGAACCTCTTCTGCGAACCTTGCAGAACTAGCACTCCTGAAAGAAAGGATATAGCGGAGACATGGCTTAGCCCCAGCCTGGGGGATGTTTCCAGAATGAGATTTTCACTCTGCAGCGGAGTGTGCGCTGATATGAAACTTCCTGGCAGACGAGATACTGGCAGAAGTAAAGCTGTGAGTACCGGGCGTGAGTCGTGCTTCGGTAGCTCAGATGGTAGAGCACTTGCCCGCGAAATGCAAAGGTCCCGAGTTCGAGTCTCGGTCGGGCACACAGTTTTAATCTGCCAGGAAGTTTCATATCAGCGCACACTCCGCTGCAGAGTGAAAATCTCATTCTGGTAACATTCGGTATGTGCGTTTGCGGGCTTACATTAAACATTCCGGCGGTTACATCTATTATTAATGTACCAACATTTCACATTTGCAAAGAGCTTATCCAGTGCTTACATTAACCTACGATCTTGCAATGTTAATCGCTTAAAAACGTTACGTACACAAATCCATTGCTGGTGCTGCGAATCTATCCCGCCAGTGTATATTTACAAATAATTACATATTTAATTATTAAAATGAGGTATTCTGTCTCCACATATTCCTACTCTATGTAATCAAAAGTATCTGGACGCCTGGCTAAAAATTACTTACAAGTTCATGGCGCCCTCCATCGGTAATATGGAATTCAGTGTGGTGTTGGCCCACCCTTAGCCTTGATGACTGCTTTCACTCTCGCAGGCATACGTTCAATCAGGTGCTGGAAGGTTTCTTGGGGAATGGCAGCCCATTCTTCACGGAGTGCTGCACTGAGGAGAGGTATCGATGTCGGTCAGTGAGGCCTGGCAAGAAGTCGGGGTTCCAAAACATCCCAAAGGTGTTCTATAGGATTCAGGTCAGGACTAGTGCAGGCCAGTCCATTACAGGGATGTTATTGTCGTGTAACCAATCGGCCATAGGCCGTGCATTATGATCAGGTGCTCGATCGTGTTGAAAGATGCAATCGGCATCCCTGAATTGCTCTTCAACAGTAGGAAGCAAGAAGTTGCTTAAAACATCAATGTAGGCCTGCGCTGTGACTGTGCCACGCAAAACAACAACGGGTGCAACCCCTCCATGAAAAACACGACGACACCATAACACCACCGGCCGGCCGGTGTGGCCCAGCGGTTCTAGGCGCTTCAGTCTGGAACCGCGCGACCGTTACGGTCGCAGGTTCGAATTCTCCCTCGGGTATGGATGTATGTGGTGTCCTTTGTTAATTAGGTTTAAATAGTTCTAAGTTATAGGGGACTGATGACCTCAGATGTTAAGTCCCATAGTGCTCAGAGCCATTTGAGCGATAACACCACTACCTCCGAATTTTACTGTTGGCACTACACACGCTGGCAGATGACGTTCACCGGGCATTCGTCATACCCACACCCTGCCATAGGAACCCCACACTGTGTATCGTGATTCGTCACTCCACACAACGTTTTTCCACTGTTTAGTCGTCCAATGTTTACGCTCCTTACACAAAGCGAGCCGTCGTTTGGCATTTACCGGCGTGATGTGTGGCTTATGAGCAGCCGCTCGACCATGAAATCCAAGTTTTCTCATCTGCTGCCTAACTGTCATAGTTCTTGCAGTGGATCCTGATGCAGTTTGGAATTCCTGTGTGATGGTCTTGATAGATGTCTGCCTATTACACATTTCGACCCTCTTCAACTGTCGGCGGTCTCTGTCAGTCAACAGACGAGGTCGGCCTGTGCGCTTTTGTGCTGTACGTGTCCCTTCACGTTTCCAATTCACTATCATTTCGGAAACAGTGGACCTAGCGATGTTTAGGAGTGTGGAAATCTCGCGTACAGACGTATGACACAAGTGACACCCAATCACCTGACCACGTTCGGCGTCCCAGAGTTCCGCTGAGCGCCCCATTCTGCTTTTTCAAGATGTCTAATGAATACTGAAGTCGCTGATATGACGTACCTGGCAGTGGGTGGCAGGACAATAGACTAATACGAAAAACATAAGTTTTTGGGAGAGTCCGGATACTTTTGATCACATAGTGTGTGTAAGTTATTGCGCCACTTTTCCTAATTTCGTCTCTCTGTTCCTTTTAGACCGTCACACGTTCCTTGACGTCCAGTATGAGCTATATTTATTAAGAAATAACGCTGTCAGTGATAACGATGCAGCCGGCCGAAGTGGCCGTGCGGTTAAAGGCGCTGCAGTCTGGAACCGCAAGACCGCTACGGTCGCAGATTCGAATCTTGCCTCGGGCATGGATGTTTGTGATGTCCTTAGGTTAGATAGGTTTAACTAGTTCTAAGTTCTAGGGGACTAATGACCTCAGCAGTTGAGTCCCATAGTGCTCAGAGCCATTTGAACCATTTTTGATAACGATGCATATCCTACGGATGTTTTTAATTTTTCGGCATCAGTTGGGGATCAACATGTTAAACAACATACGGGCAGTTACGTTACACCGTATGGTCGACGCTATATGCTGGCTTCCCCACTCACTGTAACCACTATACGAGGACGCAGCTGCCATCAGCATCGAGTATCCTTATTAGCGTCGACGATATCTCGAGCCCAGAAGCAAAACTACCGTGTCGCAGACAGTTGTTCAGTAAGTTACCAAATAGCGAGGTTCCTACCTATTGTCCCTTACATTCTCAATACGATACTATCCAGGGAAACTGGCTAGGAGATATTTCCGGTAACACTTCACGGGGCACTCCTCACACGTACCTGGAATCGGGTGGCACTAAACATTCGACCTGGAAAACAGCGGAGCGGCCGGGTGCAGAATCGGGCCACGCACGGGCGGTATCTGATGCCCGGCGCCAGCGCCGGAGCCACAGCGGGCTCCGCTTTAACATTCAAACAGATCTGTGGGAGAAATCAAAATTCATTGTGGGCGTGGCGCGCGCCGCATGCGAGAGCAGCCACCTAACTTATGCGGCGCCCCGGGCCAGGCGAGGCCAGTGCTACGTGACGCTGGGCGGCGCCCGCTCTGTGACCGGCGGCGGCGTGGGCGGCGGGGGCGGCGGGAGTGCTGGTCGCAGGTGCCGCCTCTCTGCGCGCTCTCACCGCGCCACGGATTCACGCCTCTGTTGTTTTCTTCGTGTCCTTCGTCAGCAGTTGAACTTGTTTCATTCAGTTCTCCATTTCTTCGCATATTGCGTCCATCACACAATCTCCTCATCGTCTCTATTCAGAATCCTTTTCCAACTCTGATCCTAATCCTGTACTGTAAGTGTGTTACTATGACTGCTGTATTTACTGCTGCTTCCTACTCTTCCTTACGTATTCCTCAATGGTTTAGTTAAAGCCCAATGACCATTCCTCTTTCTGGTCAAGATTTTTCACCGTTTTTTCTACATCTACATCTCCGCAAGCCACCCAACAGTGTGTGGCGGAGGGCACTTTACGTGCCACTGTCATTATCACCCTTTCCTGTTCCAGTCGTGTATAGTTCGCGGGAAGAACGACTGCCGGAAAGCCTCCGTGCGCGCTTGAATCTCTCTAAATTTACATCCGTGATCTCCTCTGGAGGTACACGTAGGTTGGTTCAAATGGCTCTGAGCACTATGAGACTTAACTTCTAAGGTCATCCGTCCCCTAGAACTTAGAACTACTTACACCTAACTAACCTAAGGACAACACACAACACCCAGTCATCACGAGGCAGAGAAGTATAAGTTGGGGGAAGCAATCTATTCGATACCTCATCCAGAAGCGCACCCTCTCGAAACCTCGACAGCAAGCTACACCGCGATGCAGAGCGCCTCTTTTGCAGTCTGCCACTTGAGTTTGCTAAACATCTCCGTAACGCTATCACGCTTACCAAGTAACCCTGTGACGAAACGCGCCGCTCTTCTTTGGATCTTCTTATCTCCTCTGTCAACCCGACCTGGTACGGATCCCACACTGATGAGCAATACTCAAGTATAGGTCGAACGAGTGTTTTGTAAGCCATCTCCTTTGTTGATGGACTACATTTTCTAAGGACTCTGCCAATGAATCTCAACCTGGTACCAGCCTTACCAACAATTAATTTTATATGATCATTCCACTTCAAATCGTTCCGCACGCATACTCCCAGATATTTTACAGAAGCAACTGCTACCAGTGTTTGTTCCGCTATCATATAATCATACAATAGAGGATCCTTCTTTCTATGTATTCGCAATACATTACATTTGTCTATGTTAAGGGTCAGTTACCACTCCCTGCACCAAGTCGCTATGCGCTGCAGATCTTCCTGCATTTCGCTGCAATTTTCTAATGCTGCAACTTCTCTGTATACTACAGCATCATCCACGAAAAGCCGCATGGAACTTCAGACACCATCTGCTGTAGGTTTTCTTCTTAATTTGCTCACTCTCCTATGCTATATGTCTTCAAAGAACACTTCCTCACCCTTTCCAGTGAATGTGTTTCACTTCTCATAGCCGAAAGAAAATGTTCCACCATTCCGTTGTACACTGAGATGACAAAAGTCATGGCATAGCTCCTAATATCGTGTCGGACTCCCTTTTGCCCACTGTGGTGCAGCAACTCGGCTTAGTATGCACACAACAAGCCGTTGAAAGTACCCTCCCGAAATACTGACCCACATTGCCTCTATAGCAGTCCATAATTGTAAATGCGTTGCTGGTGCAAGATTTTATGCACGAACTGACTTCTCGATTAAGTCACACAATAGTTCTATGGCGTTGACGTCGTACCTCGGGCGATCAGGGTGGCCAAATCATTCCTTTGTACTGTCGAGTATGTTTCAATTCAATCGGGAACAATTGTGGCTCGGTGACCTGACGCATTGTCAGCCACAAGAATGGCTGCAAATAGCCTCCATGTAACTGGACATAAAAATTTCCACTCAATAATTGGTTCGGTTGGAAGACAGGACCCAGTCCACTCCATGTAAACATTGCCATACCATTATAGGACCGCGCGAGGTGGCGCAGTGGTTAGCACACTGGACTCGGATGCAGGAGATGATTCTGATTACGTTTTCCGTGGTTTTCCTAAATAGCTTAGGACAAATACTGGGATGGCTCCCTTCAAAGGGCACAGCCAACTTTCTACCTTATCCTTCACCAAACTGAATGGACTGACGACCTCACTGTTTGGTCCCATCCCCCCAAATGAACAAAAGAACCAACCAATTTCATCTAGTATGCCATAATCTATTTTAAACTAATGATCTGCTGTGCACAGCTTCTGCATGTTCTGGCGCTCGACAGGAATGTGAATTGGCCATAAGGCGTACCTATATAGTCTGCGTAGTTGCGCTAACGCTGTCTTCCGTATGGCGTAACGGTTACCGTACCTGCGTAGTAAGCAGGAGATCCCTCGTTCGAATCCCGGTCTGGTACACTTTTCGCTCTTCACCGTTGATTCCGCTTAATGTCCCGCTGCAGCTGCTAGCAGTGAGTGCTCTTCAGTTTACATATAATTTTTTCTCCTTTTTGGACTCTTTTTACATCTTAGGAAATGGGGTTTCTAATTTTCTAGGTTGGGTTATAATTGGGGTATTTACGTTAATCCGAAAGAGTTCTTTGGATTCTTCACAATTCAAAAGTTTATTAAAAGCTTTTGTCATGATTTCAGAATTTCCTTTTTACTGTGTGTCATTCTTCAAAGTTCAAGTGTTCAAATGTGTTTGAATTCCTAAGGGACCAAACTGCTGTGGTCATCAGTCCCTAGACTTACACCCTACTTAAACTAACTTATCCTAAGAAAAACACACACACCCATGCCTGAGAGAGGACTCGACATTATGCGGGAGCGGCCGCGAAATCCGTGACATGGCGCCGGAAAACGCGCGGCCACTCGGCGCGGTTCCTTCTTCCATCTTCATTTTAAGTATTACAGTCGGTGGCTCATACTGTTGAAGTTATTTCCCAAAGACTTTGTAGCAGTTCCTGGAATTTATTTTGCGGTATTTATCTTCTATACGATTTATTAAGTCTTCATGCAATCCTCTCTTACTTTTCCTACGTTTTGTGTGAATTTTCCCGTTTCATTTTTTATGTTAATCGCATTTTATTCCGTTTTTAGTGTTTGAAACTTTAACCATGCTTGGCGTCTTCATGGAATTAGTCACATTCTGGAACCCACCATCCATGTTTTCTTCGTACATTCAAGGGAGCTAGATTCTCCGCTTATTTCTTGAGACTCCATACCAGTTCTTCTAGATTATCTGTTACTTTGATGGTTTATGATGTGTGTCGGTATTTGTCATTTTTAATTTGCTGATGTAATTCATATCTCGTTCTTGTTTTATTAGTTTTTGTCATTCCTTTTCTTTAATGGAGTGAATCTGACTTTAAATTTGACTAAGTAGTTGTCTGATCTTGTGTCTGTTACTCTCAGTACTTCAACGTCGTATATATCCTTGTGAATATTTTTGTCTATACAGACATGCTCCAGCTCCTCCAGTCTGGGAGTTTCCATGTTTTAAATTTATTTGGCTTCCTCTTGAAATATGTTGATTTTAATATAAGGTTATGTTTCCTACAGAGCTCTAGAAATCTTTAAACATTTTTGTTTTTAAAGTTATGACGACTCTATTTTCAATTTATGGAATTTTTTTTCATTTGTAGGGGCATGAGCATTTATAATTGTTTAGGTTTTGTTCATAGTTTTATAAGTCAGGGTTGTAGTTCTTGGTGATATTGCTAGAAAATTAGTTATTGGATCTACTAGTATTATGTTCACTCTGTGTCCTGGTCTTACATGGCGGCATTACTTCATAACCCTTTATCCTGGTTTCCCATTGTAAATCTTACATCCTTGTGATTCGATCGGGTCCTCTCTCGTTTTTGTCATTTCTTGAGGCCTCGCTATGAAAATGTTTTGTTTATTTAATTCAGCGGTGAAATTATTGTGTTTTCTGGTTTTAAATAGTGATTTTATGCTGTGTATTGTTAAATAATTTATTTGGTTACGTTGAATCTTCATTTTGTGGGTCAATATGAATAGGTGATTGCAGATGCTCCGATTCATTGCTGTCTTCTAGTTGGCTACCCAAAGAATCGAATGTAGACTTTTCCGTAAAAGCCTTTCTTATTTTGACTTTCAAAGGCAAATTTCGGTTTACAACTACGGTTGTTAATCGTAGAAGGTGTATCTGGTCCGCGAAAGCTAATTATTTCACTCAAGTGCCGGTAAGCCGTATAGGGCCCTCCTATCCTCTATCTGGAATCCTCTACCTGGACCGCGCCCATTCGGGAGGACGACGGTTCAATCCTGCTTCCGGCCATCCTGATTTAGGTTTTCCGTGATTTCCCCAAATCACTCCAGGCAAATGCCGGGATGGTTCCTTTGAAAGGGCACGGCCGACTTCCTTCTCCGTCCTTCCCTAATCTGGTGAGACCGATGACCTCGCTGTTTGGTCTCTTCCCCCAAACCAACCAACCAACCAACCTGGACCGCGCCGTATAGAAGTATTACCTTCCTCCTGCTAAGACAACGTAGTAGGTTTGTGTAGAATGTGCTAATATAAAACATCCTGACGGGTTGAATGTGTGTGACGGAGTGGATCTTGACCCCGGGACCTCTGCCTTTCGGAGGAAAGTGCTCTATCAGCTGAGCTACCCAAGTATGACTCGAGGCCCTTCCTCAAGTTTGGAAGTTAGATGACGCACTGGCATGAGTCGCGGCTGTGTGTCCCGTTGGTAGAGCATTTGCCAGTCAAAGGAAAAGTTTCGAGTCTCGGTCCGGCACACAGTTTTAATCTGCTAGGGAAGTTCATTCCTCTAGTTTTCGGCATAGCATCGGCTTACCACGTGCACGTCGTGGGTTCGTTGGGTTGATGAGGGCGAGCTTCGGCAAAACGGCATTCATGAAAACTTACTTGTGTTCCAACGAGCTTAGAGTAGTGACAAGTGCCCGTCCTCGTCATGTGGTTCGGTTGTAAATATTTTTTCTTGTTAACAATTTTCTGTTGCAAAGGACTTTTATTTTTCTCTGTAAGCTTTTATTTCTCAATAATTGGTACAAATACGCTTAATTCGCAATAACGTTTTATAAAGCATCTTGTAGCAACATTTCGATAACGCAACCTCTCCGAACGTAAATTTGTTAATCTGGCATGTTTATCGGGAGGGAAGAAATGATCTTAAATCGCATTAATACTGCGTGATATACAATGAAGGCTTTCACGACCGGATGGTACTGTTGTTGATAATTCTTCCGGGTTATATGGCCGTGGTCCATGGAATGCTTCTAGTCCTAACGTTTCGTCCAATACTACGTTGGACATCCTCAGAGGTATGGCTGGTCCTGTTGAGTCCTGCCGACTGACGAGTCGGGCGTCGGAGAGCGGCCTAAATACCGGGGAAAGTGGGCGTGGTCTAGCTTGCACATAGTAGCAGAGAGAAAACTAGTCAAAGATAAAATGTAACTATCGATGATAGTCCGTCATAATAAAAGGGAGGCTATTGAAATTTATAAACATGGAGATAATTTTAATGGAAGAGTCCTTGAAATTAAGCGAGATATGGGCAGTTGAGTTACAGAATCGGTAAGTGATTTTTATCTATGACGGACTATTATCGATAGTTACATTTTATCTTTGACTAGTTTTCTCTCTGCTACTATGTGCAAGCTAGACCACGCCCACTTTCCTCGGTATTTAGGCCGCTCTCCGACGCCCGACTCGTCAGTCGGCAGGACTCAACAGGATCAGCCACGCCTCTGAGGATGTCCAACGCAGTATTGGTCGAAACGTTAGGAATAGAAGTATTCCACTGACCACGGGCATATAACCCGGAAGAATTATCAACAACAGTACTGAGTGATAGTCGTGAAATAAGTTAGTAAATGATAGAACTGCTGAAGGCAACACTCATGATAATGGAAGATAGTACCTAGCACCTGACGTTGCCTTTAGAAACAAACGTTTCATGACTTTCAAGGTAAATAGTTAGAGAGAAGATCAAGCACTCCGACTTCAGGCCGCAAATGGCCCATCGGGACCATCCGACCGCCGTGTCATCCTCAGATTAGGATGCGGATAGGAGGGGCGTGTGGTCAGCACACCGCTCTCCCGGTCGTAATGATGGTTTTCTTTGACCGGAGCCGCTACTATTCGGTCGAGTAGCTCCTCAATTGGCATCACGAGGCTGAGTGCACCCCGAAAAATGGCAACAGTGCATCCAAGTAAGGGCCACACCCGACATCGCTTAACTTCGGTGATCTCACGGAAACCGGTGTATCCACTGTGGCAAGGCCGTTGCCTAGAGAGAAGATCAGATATTACAGTTTTAAACCAGATTGACTCTTTCTAGCCGGCCAGGGTGGCCGAGCGGTTCTAGACGCTTCAGTCTGGACCCGCACGACCGCTCCGGTCGCAGGTTGGAATCCTGCTTCGGGCATCGATGTGTGTGATGTCCTTACGTTAGTTATGTTTAAGTAGTTCTAAGTTCTAGGGGACAGATGACCTCAGTATCATACCGTACCTGTTGCTGGTGGACTCAGTCTGCGGTAGTACTGGCGACGTCCCTTCTAAGCTGGTGTCATAAGTTGAAAGACTGCGGAACAGCGCGGTGAGGCGAGGCGACCAAGTGGCGACGAACGTCAGAAGAAGTCTCCTATATCGTGTCTTAGTGAACTTTCTGATGAAGTCTCTTATTGTGCGACGGCGTCAGTCGATAAAATCTCGCTTTACCGCGTCTTTCGTTACGACTTTGACCTGATTGGCTGGATTCTACTTGTCGCGAGCTCTGACCAATGCGTCTCTTAGAGCTCAGGTTCAGGTCCCCTTTCCTGGACGATGCTTAACTTGGTTAGCCAATGAAATTTTTCATAACATTTTCCACGGAAAAAGTCGTCTCTCGCTCTTTCACTCTCTTTGCGCTGCCAATAACGCAGCTTCCTTTAGAAACTCTCCGGCAAAAAAACTCCATGTGGACCATTTACCGTTCTCCTTACGTTGTTGCACAAAGTTTTCCATTAAGAGCTGCGCATGCAGCAGCCTCCGACGGTTTCAAAGACTCGGAGCTTCCTTTCATGCGCGCAGCAATACTTCAAGTCCCTTCTACATTCGATAGACAATAGCGCTTTCCGCTAATGTTACTGCTCAGTCCATCTAATCATACGTTTTTACAAGTGTTTGCACTGTGAAATTCTTGCTGTTATGGAATTCTCCCAGTGGCGCCACAGAGCACCAGAGATGACCCTTGACCATTGTTTGTCCACCTCCCCACATTTGCCCTTTTCCAAAGATGCGCAACGGGGAGTCTGGCCGTCCCGCCTTCCGGGTCACTGGCCGTATCGTCCAGTGTGCTTCCCGAGCACTAGCAAGCAAATCCGTTTTCATATAACTGCAAGTGACTATCACACGCACAGTTATGCTCAATTATTTGCGTGGATTAATGGAGGGTCTGTAAAGTGAATATGGTGAATTTGCTTATGTTGCGGGTCCATTCCGAAAAATGGTACCGTAACACAGGTTGATGTCGATCCACAATTTTCCTTAGCGTTGGCAGACGTCAGTATCACAGACCTCGGCATTGAGCGTTGTGATAAATACGTCATTAGCAGCTACGCTCTGTGCACCCCTTCTACGATTACATTCCAGATAGCGCTGAATCAGGGTTTGGCATGGCGGTGTGGCTGATATACCGTCAACAAGTCGGCTGGGTCCTGCCTAGCTGTGACGAGTGACGGGGGCACAGACGTCTGGATGGCGAAGCCTGGCCTGGTGTCTGGCTGGCGGCGACTGGCTTGGTGGCTCGGATAGCCTCATTTCGTCCCTCATCTCATCAGGTGGTTTTTGCAATCCCCCCACGTCCCCTTCCCCCTACCCACCGTCCTGGAAGGTAATCCTATCAGCATAACGGAATGCTAGTAACCTTACGGACGAGACTAACAATATGACAGTTTCCGAACCTATGACTAACAGTTCAGTCCGATAACCTGCCTGGACGGACTGCCAGCATTTATACTCACCAAAGGGATTTTGTTTATGTGTTGCTTCTGCTGATGTCACTTACGGCACGTGCTGAAGTGTCGCTGGTTTCAGTAACCAGCTTTTGCTTTGACCGGCAGGCGGACGGCAGCATCCAGCGGTTGCTGTGGCGCAGTGCTGTGCCGGGATATTGCTGAAGAGTCCATTTTACAACATCGAGTCCACTTCCTTTTTACAACATCGAGTCCTCCTTCTTAGGCTTGCGTCGTCTTACTTAATACCAAAACACTTCGTTATGAAGTAACTTTAGCCATTTGTCAACAAATTTTATAAAGCCAAACTACAGCGTCAGAATTGTGAGATACACACTGTGAAACAGAATTGAAGGATCACTTATTTGAAACCACGTAATTGCCTCCCATTACGACACATAAGCTTGAAATTTAGCTCAAAGACGTCTACAGTCTTTTTCTGTAATTGTGCAAAATCTGGTGCCCTGCGACGTGACTCCCGCGCTGGACAACGCTTCAAACAGCAAGGTGTCGAAAAATAAAAAAAACTTCTGTAAAGTGCGGTTAAAGATACCCCACTGGCACGAAATTTCACCGCAGTTCTGCCCAACTCCACTGTGGACGTGCCACACGGTGGGATGGTCGTCACGGTCCCCCTTACCCACATTTCACCCCTTCGTCTGATGGCTCTGAAGTCAGAACCACGACGCCCACTGTTGAAATCATGTGGTTTTCTTATGAGTGGCCGAGGAATACATTTCAGACACACCGTCGCTCAAGAATGGTGCGAAAAGGTTTCAGGTGATGGCATAAAGGGTGACAATGGAACCACCCCTTTCTTTATGGCCCTGATTCCTACACGTTTCAAGGGTGAAAACGACAGTTCGCAATGCGAAAAGCAACAGGAAGACATTGTTTACAATCTCTGATTCTGTTGAGGTTTCACTGAATCTTCAACCCTTCTCTGAGGACATCACAGATTAGTATCCCCACTGAACGCGATCTCGCGTCTGTAGTGCAGTGCCACTGCAATTATTGCTCTGGTCTGCAAGGTAGAAACACTACGGACCGTTCAAAACGATTCGACGAAATTTGAACGCGATCCGTAGCTGCAAAGGATTCTTTCAGTGCCACTGTTTTGTGCTCTCCTTTGGCGTGATCATGAGCGGGTGCTACATTGATGACACATGCATGAATAAAGCAGCAAGGTATCCCTCTGAGATACTTCAGTTCGGCAACAACATCCATGCCAACCACCCCCATTTATCGAGAATTTTAAAAATGTGCCCCTATAGAGAAATCTTTTGAATTAGTACTACCTGCCTGCAGGTAGGCAACCATTTCGTACAGCTCCGGTATCGGCCCAGGGTTCCATATACGGTATATATAATAGAGTGAAACTTGTTGACATCTTCGTTTGAACACTCAATTTTACAAGACATAGTAAGCTGTTAACACATACGTTCCATGTTTGACGAACGCTCAGTCACTGTATTGCACATCGATTGGCCCTCTTGATCGCCGTATATCAAACCCGCATAAAATGACTGGTGCTGTTGGGAACAGCCGGATATGTCATATTTCAGGAAACTTGTGGGCCGTCTTCTGAGCTGAAATGAGACCATTTTGAAGACCGGAAACTGTGTTAGACGAATCAGCGAGATGTCTCCCACAAGTGGGTGAACCGTGAATTTACGTCCAAAATCTTTTCTTAAAGAATTTCCTTTTTCACTAGTGATTCATCAAGAACATTAACACATTTAATCGCACTAGGTGAGCGTGGAAATAGTTGCCAGGGAGTAACTGATGAAAATGAAATTACCTTTAACAAATGGGAATTTTATTCATAAAAGCCTTTTCAAAAAGAGATTTAAAATTTATAAGCAGAAAAGCACCCTCGAAATATCAAGTTACAATTTTCTTTAGAGGCAGAAAGAACAATACTGCAGTATGAGCCTTCGGGCTGAGAAGCTAGCCGCTCCCTTTCAACACGGCCGTAGTCACGACCGCTCACAACAACCTCTGAAAGACTACACTGGTGCAAATCTGCAACACACCAGATTACTTTAAACTAAAAATTTTAACAACTCACACAAACACATTAACTATGCATCGCGTAAGAGGGATGGAAATGGTACAAACACACACTAATAAATTATTTGCCACCGAAAGTGCCATTTGTTTTTAAAAGGACTCTTATAGTGGAAGGGTGGCAACTTTATAAAAATCACTATTTAAATAAAACCCATGAAATTCAGACTTACATAAAATGTACAACATACTCTACATTACACATACACCGCCTCGCAAGATGATAGGCAAGATAAAAACATACATCAGGAATTCGGCCTTTACCTTAATTCTAAAAATTCGTTAACACCGAATCCGACAAACATGACAGAGGCAGCTATCAACGTATGGCAGATTGACAGGGGGATTACTGAACAAGCCGAACCGCAGATTGCTCTAACCCTTCCCAACTCCACAGGGGAAAAACGGACCACCCAATTCACAAATAACCTCCTTCCTGCGGGTGGGCAAACAGAGGAGAATGGTGGGACGAACGCAAAACAAAGTAGCCGGTGATCTTACCAAGAAAGCAAGTAGAATTTAACAAGTAAATGGAAAAACATATCTCAAATCACTTAACTGCTTATAAACTGCGATTTCTGGCGAAGACCTGGCGCAGCACCCCCAACGCTTTCCCGAACCGTCCGCTGCCAGCCTCTTCAACGGACGCAGGAAGGCGCGCCGGTCTCCACTCTCACGGTGTCGTAGCTCGCCCCGGCCAGCCCGATGTCGTGGTTTCACCCTCGTTGCTCTCCTGTCAACCGCGAAGCCACTATCCCTTTCTATACGGCGCGGCCCACTGGACTCACGTGCGAACCTCACATGCGCCGACGCTCAAGGCGGACAAGTTATCTTGTGTCTCAGTGCGCGACCGACCAACCGACCGATCCAAACGCCAATGACCGTTGCCCGAGCAACTCGAGCAGACTGGCGGCCTATCGCGCAGACGCGGATGCAGGAACTCAGCCCCGACCGGGTGACCACTAGCTGAGTTCTGTTACTGGCGGGGTGTCAAGACTCTCATTTTCTGGCTTAAAGTTTGATCCACACGACAGACATACTCGCACTCCGACGACATACAGACACTAACTGCTGCACAAATGCGCACGACAGACAGACCAGCTACTGGTGGCGCGAGACTGACCTAGCCTCACTCCGACTGACCAACTGACCAGACTCGCCCGACTGACGGATTGACCCCTTGCCGAGTTCATCGTGCCCCTTAAATGCACGTGAACAGGCAACCTTTCCCACGAGAGGGAAACACCAAAGCTGCAATTGCCACAGCGGCGCCACCGCCAGAAACTGAGGGTGACTGCTTTACACTACGCGCCGCGTCGCGCTCTTCAAAACAGCAAATTTACCACGGCTCAGTGAGTAATATTTTTGGTCGGTGTGCTTAGATTACTACTTAAAAACAAACGGCTGGGGCACTTTGCTCAAGTAGGATGGTAATTAAAATTCATCTGCTCTTGAGCAGTTAGGTCAGATAACACCGCAGTGTGTTAGCAGAGTGCTCCCTGCGCCAAGTGCAACGCCGCTGCAGACCCTCGGATCGCGAGTCGGCGGCGGTAGCGGTGACAGACGGAGGAAGCGGGGGAAAGCGCGCACAGGTTTGACAGGCTGCTAATAGCGCGGCGCAATACCTCTCTGGCTGCTGTCAGCTCGGAATATCTGGATAACGTATCGACCGGGGCGCAGGTGGCGATTGTCGCCACGCCTGCCGGGGGACGGCGCCGCCGACTGCACACAGGCCGCGGGAGCCGGCTGCGAGCGCCGGCTGCGTGTCGCTAAACGCGCGTGCAGCAAACGCGACTGCTATTAGTGATCAGCGACAAGCCTCGTGAATAAACCACAAACCGCGCTTCGCACTAGTTCTGACATATACATGGCCTAGTATACCAGTCATACAATGGCCGAAAAGTAAAGTGCTACACCAGGAATCACGGGTCTGGTATTCATCAAACTCTGTGCAGATGTTAATCACGTAACGAGTATTAAATGATAAAGCTCTCATTTCATTCGGAACTGACGGCTATCGTTAACAGGACTCTCAGGAGTGACCAAACGAGCAGGGATACTCTCTTGTATTTCTTGTGGCATGTAAGTTACATCTTCATGTTTCACCCTGAGAAACTTCTTGCCATGCCTGAATATATATTTTTTCATTTCATGAAGGTTGTTTCTATACACCCCCATGAGAGCATACACGGTGAAAAGTATGTAAACCGACAAACTCTGGGAGGTTGTAGGGGACATCAAACCAAATATTTTTCCCAAATGTCATTTTTTCCTATGAGGAGTATTTAAACCAGTGGAGACCGTATTACACTCTTCAGTTGTTAGATGCCATATTACGGTCTTCCGGTGTTAGAGGGCGTATTACGCTCTTCAGTTGTAGGCAACTGCTGTCCACCAGTGTAGTAGTGCATTGTCTCTGTTTGCTAATGAAGCGATACACCTGGAGTGAGTACACTGATATGGTTGGTGCGTACTACGTAGCGCACCACAACGGACGAGCTGCACAGCGGGTTTATCAACAACAATATCCTAATCGCCGTATCCCGCATCATACGACCTTAACTGCTGTGTACCACCGTCTGCGTGAGATCGGGTCATTTAGCAGATTATCTGGACAGGGACGCCGTCGCACCGTAAGAACGCTGCAATTTGAGAAAGCTGTCTTGCAGCATGTGGAGCGGGATCCTTCAATCAGCACTCGTGCAATTGCACGTAACATGGGGACAAATCAGACGAATATAAGAACAGACCTTCGAGAGCAATTGTTACGCCCATTTCACTTACACAGTGTCCACAACCTGTAACCAGTTGATTCTCCACCCAGAGCGCAATTTTCGCAGTGTTACCTGGAATAGTGTTAAATGTATGCTACATTTCCATCCTCTGTGTTGTTTACCGATGAAGCAACGTTCGGGCGTGATGGAGTCTTCAGTATGCACAATTCGCATGTTTGGAGTGACGATAACCCACATACCACAGTTACTAGCGCTCACCAAGTGCGGTTCTTCGTTAATGTGTGGCTCGGTGTTGTTGGGGACTGTTTAATTGGGCCGTATATGCTACCTAGGCCATTAAATGGCATGCACTATTACAATTTTCTTGCCAGTGCATTGCCAGAATTGCTGGAAGACGTCCTGCTCCCTACAAGACAACGCATGTGTTTCCAACATGACGAGGCGCTCGCACATTTCAATCGTCGTGTTCGTCGATTCCTGGATCGTCGGTTCCCAGAAACGTGGATTAGCAGAGGTGGTCCTGTACCATGGCCTGCTCGATCCCCCGATATATCCCCTCTGGACTTTTTTGTGTGGGGAGAGATGCGCAACCTTGTTTACGCAACTCCTGTTGCATCTGAAGAGGATCTGGTTGCCCGGATAGTAGCAGTAGCAGGAACAATTCAGAATACTTCGTACGGTTTTTGCCCGTGTTAGACGGAATATGATCCGACGGTGTAACCTTTGTTTACGTGTCAATGGAAGCATTTTTGAAAATCAATGGCAACTGAAATTGGGTTGTGTTAATATGTTGTCTCTTGGTCATTAAAAAAACGGAAAAGTGTTTGTTGGTTTAATTAATTTGCCGCCAGAGAAATCTTCCTCTAGCGGTTTAAATACTCCTCATAGGAAAAAATGACACTAGGGAAAAATATTTGTTTTGATTTCCCTACAGCCTCCCAGAGTCTGTCGATTTAAATACTTTTCACCCTGTATAGACGAGCTCTATGGGTGACAAATCAGGAGAACTGACAGCCGACGAACTACACATTCCTAATGTTGTGGAGATGTGAAATGTAGTACGGAGTCTTGAATTATACCTCCACCACTCTGGCCTCAGACGGGACAATCGGGACCTCATCTGGCTGCGTTATGGAGGGACGTGATATCAGCACACCGCTCGCGCTCTCCCGGCCTTTGTCAGCTTTGCAGACCTTGTAACCGGCTATTCCCATTCTATTACCCACTCAGTTGGCATATCGAGGCTGAGTGGGTCTCGTTCCGGCCTCCTACCAAGGAAAAATTCTTAGAGGTATCGGGAATCGAACCCAGGTTCTCTGTATTACAGATAACCACGCTGACATCTCAATTACGGAGCAGACGATACTGCATAATTACTGCTAGAATATGCAATTTAGTAGCATGCTTCTCACAATGGAGTTTACCACTCTTGAAGGTAAAATCTTATAGATTGTTAGGGTGTATGATGCTTCTTTTTCACGATCGGCGTTTCGACCCATCATCTGGGATCGTCTTCAGGATCTTATGGTGTTCGCGATTAGTTGAACACTCATGGTTGCTTCTGTAAGATGGGATGAAAAGAAACACTGTTCAACATTAAAATAGAAAACTGATATTTTTGGAAAGAAATAATAAAATATTGCATGAGTTTATAGGTCTCGTGCCGACTTTAAATTTACAGGCTTATTAGTTACAGAACCTAGCTCATGACGTGAAAATATAAAAAGAAATGAAATTTGACATTTCTGTTCACCCTGATGCGAGGTGGGTGAATAGAAACATAAGTATTAATTTTATTACTTTCCCTGTTTAATAGGCAACGGCCTTGCCGCAGTGGATACACCGGTTCCCGTGAGATCACCGAAGTTAAGCGCTGTCGGGCGTGGCCGGCGCTTGGATGGGTGACCATCCAGCCGCCATGCGCTGTTGCCATTTTTCGGGGTGCACTCAGCCTCGTGATGCAATTTGAGGAGCTACTCAACGGAAGAGTAGCGGCTCCGGTCAAAGAAAATCATCATAACGACCGGGAGAGCGGTGTGCATCCGCATCTTCAACTGAGGATGACACGGCGGTCGGATGGTCCCGATGGGCCACTTCTGGCCTGAAGACTGAGTGCTTTTTCCCTATTTATTGGACTCTCGCGGGCATAGTGATACGTCAGATTCTGTTTTAGATCTAGGAGCATAAGAAACAGAATTTGCTGGTTCAAAAAACATTTTATTCAGTACAAAAACTAAAATTATCGTGTGAATTGTGGTTTCCTCATTCTGTTTTCCAAATGAAGAGTGCTGTATCTCATGTTACTTTATTTTAACATTAAGTTGGTCAGCTTAGTTAGTTTCGTATTGCATTATGTCACTGACGTGTTTAAAATGGTGTCTTTGCTTTTACAAGTCGCAGCCCCAGAAGTAACGAAGAGCTTCCGAACATCATTTCCTTGTTTAAAATATGACTCCTCACTTGTTTAAACAAACGTGTTTCATCAGCCTTGCCTTCTTTTTCAAAACAGCATTACCATAGCTTTTGCCTTATAAATAACCTATTTTACTGCATACAGTTTAAATGAGTGATTACTTTTGCCATACACTTTAATCACGTCATAATCTCCTGGATGGAGACTAGTGTCAAGTGGGTCTTCATTTCTGTCAAATTCTTGGTTTTCTTCTGAGAGAATACTGGTAATTATTATTTGTATTCATTCCACAGATTCCGAGTAAAAAACAATACATTTTGAATCAGGTGGAACACAAGTCAGATTAAAGTATGCTTTAAAACTCAACTTTGGTTTATGAAACGGGATTGCAAATTTGCTTATCAGTACTCAAATTGAAACAACGCAAATTAGATTGACACCTACAAATCAAGATTGACGTAAGCAAAGGTAGCACCACATCCCCTGTATGTAATGGAGTGAACGAGAACTCAACTGACAGTGCGGTCAGCTTTGAAATTTATAATTTCGCTGTTAGACTGGTCCACTACTAACGTAGACCAACAAATCTTTGAATAACATCACTATCTGTCTTGCACCATTATAGCATATTTTCGGAAGTTTTCTGTTCAGCACACTGTTTCTATTCACCCCACTTTACAGTGCAAACTGGCAAGCATTCAAAAATCACCATATCACTCTTTCCATATCTGAGAGTGCCTCACACCATGATTCCAGGTATTTGTTAGGAGTGGGTATCGGAAGCTTGCGGAACATCGACACGTCGGTGCAGACGTGACGGCTGCAGAAGCGAGACATATTGCTAAACATCAGAGTAGGTCTGTGAATGACCTGGTTGGCTCTGACAATGGAAAGCTATGATGTCTGTGATGTTAGAAGTAAACTATACATTTGCATAAAGTAAACTATACATTTGCATATCTAAGTCTCAGTCGAGCTTCCTGTAATCTGTTGCTGACGGTTCGTGGTGATACCCTGGCTCATTCCTCTGTCCCCGGATCAGCTGTCATCTGGCTGTTAGTCAGAACCATTTGAAGAATACTAACACCTTCTCTTGCTGTGGCCCCTCTAGAAGGACCCTCGACTACTTCTCTTGCCACACTTGTTCTGAGTTCATCTCATCAAAACCCGTTCTACAATCATTGTAATACCGTCAACTGTGTACGCGATCACTCGGTACAAAGGTTCCAAGCCTTCATTGTAATGATTCGACCCTTCTTGAACTTCAAAAGTTGGCGAAACGCTCCACTTCTTGCGGCAATGCTGTGTCACGACATCCACCTGAAAAGCTCAGGTAATACTTGACACACCCAGTAGTCATCACAAACTCACAGCAGCATACTGTGAGACTACGGTTGAGCATTTAGCGTACCCCTGAGCTGCTAACAGCATCTCAATTGGTGACCTATACAGTAGACCGCTACCCATGAAATATTTTTTTAAAGAAACTAATAAGCATCTAAATTTAAACAAGGGTGGCCAAATGAAACGCGAAATATGGTTACAATAACTCACATGGGCATAATGAAATACGGCGTTTCATCGAACTACGAAATGAAACCAAAGGTCACTAGAGCTCCCGTTTATTATCAAAATGCATTAATCAGATTCCAGTAGACAAAATAGTTTGTACTCGTAACAAAGTGCTCGAAGTTTTAAATGAATTATAAAAGACACACGGTAAGAATTGGGCACAGGAGGGTGGAATTGGTAACACAAACCGCCAGTGACTGTGGAATAAGTCAGCACACTAACGAAAAGGAACCGTAAAAGTACATGTAAGCAAAAACCTTTGCCTAAGCGCTTGCTGAGTTTAGCCAGCAGGCGTTGAGAATTAATTTAGACAACCATGATTCTGTCTTGAATCAATTTCGTAGTCCCCTCTTCATGACTTGCCAAAAGGATCCTTGTTGTTACCATCAGTCTAAGACTCAGGTGCAGGGGGTGGATGCAGCTGCGTTACTTCTATTATTGACTCTAGAACGACGTCCTCCCTCTCTGCAGCTCTAAGGTGACGTCTTCATTCTCTGGAGTTCTTACTTTAGATGAAGTGTCTATCTGCTACGCTACTCAACAGTCTTGCTGGTTCTGCCAGCACAGGATTTTCTTCAGCCAATCGCTGTAGATCTAATTAAATCCGACCAATCAAATGTTTATAATAGTAAAAATTTTTCTTCTCCTCAGGAACCTGCGTGATTAAGCAGTAATGTATGTGTCTGTCTGAGAGGGTTGTTTCATATTTCTGCCAATGACATGAGCTGCGCCTACACGCTCAGAAGTCTTCCTGCCCGCTATGAAACTAAGTTTTGGTGAAATTTAAATAACCACTCCAGCTGTCCTCCTTTGAGTCCAACAGCCTCTTCTCATCAGGAGTATTTCGTGTTCCACGCCTCATTGCAGATTGTATCTTTTTCGAAAGCCATCTTTATTCGGCTTCTCACAATGGCTTTTTACGGCCTGGTGAAAGTCACCTTCATGGCTGTGCGAGGCTTTTATTTGCATGTAGGGGATTTTCTCTGACAACGCATGTGCACCTGGAATACCTCCCTTACGGCGCGACCTGTCAGTTAGATACATTTTTATGACATACAAGCCATTGGCCGTCTGCGCCTCTCACTTTCCCACAGTGTGCCAGCAGGTCCAACATCCAAAGAAATATTACATGCATCTTTCTCACAAGACAAATGGGTATGAGATGCACTTTTTACTTCTGCAATCATTAGTGTTTGTTTCATTAACATTAGCATTTTAATGAGTCACTAGTAATTTGAATTAAATGGATACTTTAATTTGGATACACGGTTATTAATCAGGTGATGCTGCAGTTTTGGAAAAAACTGTACATAACAACACCAGAATGCTGTACGAATAAACACCGAAGGCCATTAAATGCCCCTATATCTGAACACCTTGCTTAGGCGACGGTCAACAGCATCTACAAATTTTTAAAAATGCATAAAATTGTAAAAATGTTATTTCCTTTTTTTTTTTACAGGTTTTGGTTCTGATCCATCATCAACGGCAGCTGTGCAATGTACAAAAGTGAACACTGTATAAATATTATTTCTTTTTTTTTCTACAGGTTTTGGTTCTGATCCACCATCAACGGCAGCTTTGCAATGTACAAAAGTGAACACTATGACAATGCCAAACTAAACGAGAAAAAACAGGAAAAACCTTTAAATTTACAAAAATACTCACGAAAATTATCACAGATATATCAGACGTCATTCATGCTTATATCTGCTGCTTACTTCATCGAACTGTTTGTACACCAGGCACACTCCCACGAAGTCGCACCCTACTCGCCTCGTTCATCAACAACTACGTCAACGGTCTGAACGTAAATGTGCGGTGCCCTATTGCGTGCAGTCTGAAAGTCTCAGGTAGGAACCCAGTCAGTCTTATGATTTTCATCTGTCACTTATGACTTCTTTCACACCTGGCAATGTTTGTTAATGTAAGACATGTCTAGTTGCACCATGGGTCGGAATCCTCGTTCAGCTGTATGCCCTTATATATCTGACCGGCAAGTCAGGTCAGAGGCCATCAAAGGAAAGGAATGGCATACCATCTCCAAAAGGACCATGCCTAGTGCATTACTGTTGTGTTCAAACTAACCTTTAAGCTACAAGAATTGAAAAGCATTCGGCTATTGGATGATTGTTACAATGTTTTACTCAACTGTTTCTGGCGTACGTCAGGAAGTGTAGAGCACAGACATTGAACAATCCCTATTTGTCATTGATTGTCCTACTTTCAATTTTCAGCACCAACAACGTTTCCAAGCTGCTGGTGCAAACATTTACCTTTGACTGTTTTTCATCCTTCCTAGTTAATTATACTCTTTTTCGTGCCTACTCATTTGAGTTGGCTGGCTTTATTTGTTTTATTATTTGTAGCTTTGCTAATCTATCGACTAGATTTAACGTCCATTCAGTACTTTTTGATACATCATCCTTCACGTTTCCGAAGTACTGTGTGTCTGTTCTACTTTACACCTTGTCAGTTCGTCCTGAATCCGTAATTCCTTAACATGTCCCGCTCGCCAAATGCAATTTTGTTATTTCTTAGTATTGCACGTTGATTTCACTTCTAAACTTTCTCTATTGCTGATTTCACATTCTTTGAACATTTCTTTATTTACCGTCTTTCATCAATGAAACTGAGTAGTCTTCATTTATCCATAGCTTTGCAAAGCTTCTTTTGCTATGCCTACAGTGACCTTCTCAATGGTCTCCCCCGCCTTAAAAATCTCATTCGTTTTACATTCCATCCTCCTGCTGCTGGACTTCCCCGAAAGCTTTATTGAAAAATTTTTCCTACATTCTTAATTTGTGAATATTGCATTTCTTCGTATGCTTCTCTTCCTTCCCTGTTTTCAACTTCAGCTAACTATTCAATACTAAGATGCTATGATTTGAGCCCATGTGTACACCCAGGTAAATTTTGCAGTCGGTTGTTTGGCTACTAAATATTGTTAGTTCCATGCAGTCCATCTGGCAATCTCCTTAGGCTAGGTATTTTCAAATATACGTTACTGCCTTCTAGGTATTATCAAATATACGTTACCCCCTTCTCACTCTTAAGAGCATGTTATCTACCACCGGTTGTAATTCATCTACTTCTGAACACTGCAAGGAGGATACCCAATATACCTCCTCTTACTCCATTCGCAGATAATTCTGATCTTCCTCCTCATGATAAGTAGCTGTAGCGCCAGCGTGCAGGCTTCCCGAAATATTATCGGTCTGTAGCTCTCATCCCGATGTTCCGCCAGCGCTGACTTGGTGTGTGTCTGAGACGAATGTTTCGTCCATGTCTGTGTGCTAATCGTCCTCCCGGGTCTCGCTAATATACACTTGTCTTGCAGTCCATTTCGTAGACTCTAGCAACATACAGATTGTCGCTTAGGCTTGGGTGGCATCCCAATGTATCAGAAACGGCCCTAACCCCACCATGTCGATTCCAGCGGATTTCCTGGACGCGTTTGTCAGGGATTGGAGGGACAATCTCGTGCCATAAAAATCTGACTCATACGACTATCCCCGACATCAATGTGAAGATCGTGGCTAATGTCCTCCACGAAGGTCGCTCTTGGTTACTCAGTAAGTTCAATGCTCCAGCTTACGTCCCATGTCGATGGATACCCCTCAAGGCTCTGTGTTGCTTCCCACCCTTTTTAACATTTATGTTAACGATATGACAGTCCTCTCACAATGCCACCTGCTGCAATACGCCGATGATACGGCGCTCTATGCTACCGGCCACAACACAGACCAGGTCATTGCTCGCCTCCAGAGGCAGGTGGACGCGACAGTGACCTGGTGTCGTTCCAACAAGATTGCCTCAAAAACTACGGCAGTCTACTTCACTAAACGGCGCCCCATCCTCCGCCACAACATCACTATTGCAGGCGTCCAGTTCCCATGGCCCCCTGACACCAAATACCCTGGTGTCCGGATAGATAAAAAACTTCTCTCCCATCGCCATGCAGAGCATGTAGCCTAAAAAGGACTGAAGCTGATAGAAGCGTTGTACCCGTTGTTCACCAGCAGGGAATTGAACCTCGACTCCAAGCTCCAGCTGTACCGGATGGTTTTCCACCCTTCCCTCACCCATGGCACCACTACGTGGGCTACGATTAGTGCCTCCCGGATGCAGACCATGCAGAATAAGGTGCCTCGATGGGGCCTTCATGCCCACCCTACTCCCTCACGAGGGTAGTTACCCTCCACGAGGGCTGGCCTCTGTGGCCGAACGGTTCTAGGCGCTTCAGTCTGGAACCGCGTGACCGCTACGGTCGCAGGTTCGAATCCTGCCCTGGACACGGATGTGTGTGACGTCTTTAGGTTAGTTAGGTTTAAGTAGTTCTAAGTTGTAGGGTACTGATGACCTCCACGAAGAACAGACATGGTCATTCTCAAGATGTCCATAAGACAGAAGGCAAGGCGTCTCTATCCCAAAGTAGAAGCCCTACGCGACATAGTCGATGGCTTACAAAACGTTGGCACAACGCCTCCCTGGCACTGGCACTGACATCCTGTTGCTCACACCATGCCTGTGGACTGCGAATCTGACCATGGCTAATGATAGCACTGTTATGGCCACTAAAAACGCGTCAGTGTTGACTTGACCACTCGATGGGTATCGACCATTGTCAGTCAGCACTGTTGATATGTAACGTTGTAGGTAGGTAGTTAATATTTGCCTGCGACATGAACTTACACCGTCGGAGGGTGGTATGGAAGTCCCGCCGCCACTCCAGTGACGTCTTTGGAATGACATCCGTGCAGTAAGACCGCGAGCCACCGGTGAAGCTCTATTTCCACCCCCCAAAAAACAAAATCTTTCGTTAGGTGAATATCACCGACAATATTGGTGTTGTTTCGGCAAATATGGTTGGTAATCGCTCGGCGGAGTACTTGGCCCAAGTGCTTCCCTGTCCATATCCTCATACAGCGATACTACGTTTCTTCCTTCTGAATTTCTCTGTTGTATTCGTCCCTTGTCGCCCTTAGTGTTCCTCAAATGATAAAAAATAAAGCAAAACTAATTAAGGATGTCTAACACCACTCCACCTCATCCACAAAACCCTATCAGAATACGAAAGCAGCTTATTACATCAGTATATAAGAACTGAAATTTTTCTCTTTCAGCAATCAACACATCTTGAGCCAGGCCCTTTGCTACGCTAACTGAAACGTTGAAGAATGTTACATATTGACAATGTCGTCATATATCTCGAAGAATTTTGTTGACAGTGACAACGACCGCGGAAGTCTAAGCTTGCTAGAAGAATTTGTATTTGTAGAACGAGAAACCTAAACCTTTCGAACCTTTTGAGGTAACTCCTGTTGGTATGAAGCCAACTCGTATTGAATGGTTTCATTCAAATCTCAGTAGTGGAGATTGGTAGTCAAAAATGTTACCAAAAACGTAAGTTCATTTCGTCCTTATTTGTGTGTGGTGTAAATTCTATAACTAACACGCTGACCCTACTTCCAAAAGATACTCTTACATATTTGTTTTTACTCAAACGTGTTTTACTAGAGATGTGGTACTACTACAGTGATTTTATTTCTTTTTAAAATGTTGTTAAAGAAAAGCCGTAAACTGGGAAGTGAGCAAAAAATTTATAACTGATATTTCATTGTACTTCCGTTTATTCTTCCTCGCATAAGATTACATTTCCGGTATCTTGTCACTGTATGTTCACTTCATACACAGGCAGTTCAAAATAAGCAATAATACTAGTGCCCACAGTCTCCAAATCACACATTTTCTACCACTATATTTTTAGAGGAATTAATAAATATCCACCGACTGTGTCAGAACTACGTTAAAAGACATAGGAATAAAAGTCGGCATATATATATACTCGTAAATGTGTTCTTTTGACATTGAGGGCGTTGTTAGTAATTACTGTATGTACGGTGATAGGTCATTGCCTAGCTCATGAAAACAGAAGTGCCAGTTTTGTAGTGAACTGAGAAGGTGGTAGGGAACCGTAACATATTCCACCGTACAGTTAATCAGTCAAAAAATTCAAACAGTTACACTTGTAACAAGGAGTGCATAAACATACTGTTATTAGCAGCAAGACTGAGAATACTACCTTTCTACAAATAGTAACTGTGGGTACGATGTTCACCTTAATACCCGATTAAATCATGCAACTGCTCTGACCGTTGCAATTAGTTTTCATTATTTTGAATGTTTTTGCTTCATCAAAATTGTCCATTTATTCTTCCAGAAAAACTACTGACGCAGGCACGTGTCAATTTCATATATTTATATTCAATTATATGTGCATAATTAAATGAAAATATAGAAAATAACGAACTTGTGCATCAACACCAAACCATCAGCTGGAAAAGAAATTTCAGAAAGCTCCCACGTAATTAATAGAGAGCACTGCACTGATAATTGGTTGCGGCTGCATTTCATTGATAAGATAAATGGACACCATTCGTACTCCGTGAAGTCACTTCGTACTAGCGACTTACACACAGAAAGTTAACACCAAATGAGTTCCTGTGCCGAATAACTTCAGAACATGTTGTTAGACTACAGACTACTTCGAACAAATTATTTTCGAAATTTTTCCGTAACATCTCAACAAGGAAATGTTGACCTATTGGTGCACGTGGAAGATACCTGTTCGTGCCTTCAAATTTGCACTTAAACCTAAAGTAACTGTACGAGAGTGCGTCTTATAGTCTATTGAAGACATACAAATTCACGGAACGCGAAAAGTATTTAGTGTCTGACAACACTGTCTTTCGACTATTCAGTACAACGAGAAAACAGTTCAAAGAGGCAAATTTTATTTTTTTTATTCATTCGATGACTAGTTTCTGGCCGAGACCCACTTTCGAATCATCGTAACGTAGTCAGAACCGGTATTTTCGAAGGTGTGAAAACCGTTCAAAAATTTGCACTGACAGTTACAGCGCATACAGAGTTATTTGTATTTGCTGTAACTGTTCGTTGCACATTTTTGATATAGATTATACATCTTAAGAAATACCATTTTTGACTATGTTACGATAATTTGAAACTCGGTCTCAGTTCGAAACTAGTCGTGAATAAAAAAAAGGGAAATTTGCAGCACTGGACCGCTTCTTCGTTGTACTGATTAACAGAAGTTGCTGACCCACAGCTACTCCAACATGCTGGTGGTTCGTCACTGGACTATTGGGATGAATAGCATAATTCTACGAAAATCTCGGAAAATATCCTTTAAAAAATGTGTTCGTGCCCCGACCGAATGTATTTCGTGTAAATACGAGAAGTCGGCCAAATTCAGCATTACTTCCAATAGTAGAAATAGCTACTACCTTTCCAATCTTTTAATAGAATCTTCGATATCGACAGAAACTTATCAGTGACACCGGCCTCCAATGTAACAAACATATGACAATTTTCTTAGCCGGATAAACGTACAGGGAACAAGTCGACGCGGTACCTCATAAGAACGACATGGATAAGTAGAGGATAGAAACGTGATTTCAAAAATTTCTTCCGCAATTTCATATTAGGCCAGTTGTACCCTGTTACCGTTCCCATATTCATCACGTTTTCCAGGCTCTCTTTTCCCTTTTGGTTTACAATTCTGTATCAGACGTGGTAGTACGGGAACAACTGGATCGATTCTTCGTACGTGTTCATTCCATTTCTTTTCGTTTTCATCCAGTTTTCCTTCTACACACCAAATTTTCAACATCTTTCGAATAACTTCATTTAATGTTTAATCTATAATTCTACAACCCTGCAACGGTTCAAGCAATTTCATTTCTACTGCTTATATTTGTTTTCCTTGTCTTTTATTCAATACTCGCTTCACTTCGATATTAAAGAGATGGAAATGAAACTGTTTTATTAAATTTTTCTACTATTTCTTTCCACGTTTTGCGTTTCAAAGAGCTGTTCACTGTTCGACATATACTTCCAAATCTATTCAAATTAATCTGCATAGCTCCTCCGTATACATACGATATTTCACATCGAAGATAGTTAAAATATCTTACCTCTCGAATTGGTTTTTTTACAGCTATTATATTTCCCCCCCTCCCCTCTCCCACCCATGAAACATGAAACATGGATCTTGCCGTTGGTGGGGAGGCTTGCGTTCCGTATACATACGATATTTCACATCGACGATAGTTAAAATATCTTACCTCTCGAAATGGTTTTTTTCCAGCTATTATATTTGTCCCCCCCCCCCCCCCCCCCCCCCATGAAACATGAACCTTGCCGTTGGTGGGGAGGCTTGCGTTATTTCATATGGAAGATAGTTAAAATATCTTACCACTCGAATTGGTTTTTTTTCCAGCTATTATATTTGTCTCCCCCCCCCCCCCCCCCTCCGCGAAACATGGATCTTGCCGTTGGTGGGGAGGCTTGCGTGCTTCAGCGATACAGATGGCCGTATCGTAGGTGCAACCACAACGGAGGGGTATCTGTTGAGAGGCCAGACAAACGTGTGGTTCCCGAAGAGGGGAAGCAGCCTTTTCAGTAGCAGCAGGGGCAACAGTCTGGATGATTGACTGATCTGGCCTTGTAACACTAACCGATACGGACTTGCTGTGCTGGTACTCCGAACGGCTGAAAGCAAGGGGAAACTACAGCCATAATTTTTCCCGAGGGCATGCAGCTTTACTGTATGGTTAAATGATGATGGCGTCCTCTTGGGTAAAATATTCCGGAGGTAAAATAGTCCCCCATTCGGATCTCCAGGCGGGGACTACTCAAGGAGACGTCGTTATCTAAAGAAAGAAAACTTCTACGGAACGGAGCGTGGAATGTCAGATCCCTTAATCGGACAGGTAGGTTAGAAAATTTTGAAAAGGGGAATGGATAGGTTAAAGTTAGATATAGTGGGAATTAGTGCAGTTAGGTGGCAGGAGGAACAAGACTTTTGGTCAGATGAATACAGGGTTATTAATAGTAAATCAAATAGGGGTAATGCAGGAGTAGGTTTAATAATGAATAAAAAAATAGGAGTGCGGGTAAGCTACTACGGCCGGCCAAAGTGGCCGTGCGGTTAAAGGCGCTGCAGTCTGGAACCGCAAGACCGCTACGTTCGCAGGTTCGAATCCTGCCTCGGGCATGGATGTTTGTGATGTTCTTAGGTTAGTTAGGTTTAACTAGTTCTAAGTTCTAGGAGACTAATGACCTCAGCAGTTGAGTCCCATAGTGCACAGAGGCATTTGAACCATTTTTTTAAGCTACTACAAACAGCATAGTGAACGCATTATTGTGGTGAAGATAGACACGAAGCCCACACCTACTACAGTAGTACAAGTTTATATGCCAACTAGCTCTGCAGATGATGAAGAAATTGATGAAATGTATGATGAGATAAAATAAATTATTCAGGTAGTGAAGGGAAACGAAAATTTAATAGTCATGGGTGACTGGAATTCGAGAGTAGGAAAAGGGAGAGAAGGAAACATAGTAGGTGAATATGAATTGGGGTAACAAATGAAAGAGGAAGCCGTCTGGTAGAATTTTGCACGGAGCATAGCTTAATCATAGTTAACACTTGGTTCAAGAATCATAAAAGAAGGTTGTATACATGGAAGGATCCTGGAGATACTAGAAGGTATCACATAGATTATATAATGGTAAGACAGAGATTCAGGAACCAGGTTTTAAATTGGAAGACATTTCCAGGGGCAGGTATGGACTCTGACCACAATCTATTGGTTGTGAACTGTAGATTAAAACTGAAGAAACTGCAAAAAGGTGGGAATTTAAGGAGATGGGACCTGGATAAACTGACTAAACCAGAGGTTCTACAGAGTTTCAGGGATAGCATAAGGGAACAATTTTCAAGATTGGGGAAAGAAATACAGTAGAAGAAGAATGGGTAGCTCTGAGCGACGAAGTAGTGAAGGCAGCAGAGGATAAAGTAGGTAAAAAGACGAGGGCTAGTAGAAATCCTTGGGTAATAGAAGAAATATTGAATTTAATTGATGAAAGTAGAAAATATAAAAATGCAGTAAATGAAGCAGGCAAAAAGGAATACAAGTGTCTCAAAAATGAGATCGACTGGAAGTGCAAAATGGCTAAGCAGGAATGGCTAGAGGACAAATGTAAAGATGTAGAGACTTATCTTACTAGGGGTAAGATAGATACTGCCTACAGGAAAATTAGAGGGACCTTTGGAGAAAAGAGAACCAATTGCATGAATATAAAGAGCTCAGATGGAAACCCTGTTCTAAGCAAAGAAGGTAAAGTAGAAAGGTGGAATGAGTATATAGAGGGTCTACACAAGGGCGATGTACTTGAGGACAATATTATGGATATGGAAGAGGATGTAGATGAAGATGAAATAGGAGATACGCTACTGCGTGAAGAGTTTGACAGAGCACTGAAAGACCTGAGTCGAAACAAGGCCCCGGGAGTAGACAAGATTCCATTAGAAATACCCTCTGACTTCAAGAAGAATATAATAATTCCAATCCCAAAGAAAGCAGGTGTTGACAGATGTGAAAATTACCGAAGTAATAGTTTAATAAGTCACAGCTGCAAAATCGTAACACGAATTCTCTACAGACTAATGGAAAAACTGATAGAAGCCGACCTCGGGGAAGGTCAGTTTGGATTCCGTAGAAATAATGGAACACATGAGGCAATACTGATCTTACGACTTACCTTAGAAAACAGATTAAGGAAAGGCACACCTACATTTCTAGCATTTGTAGAATTAGAGAAAGCTTTAGACGATCTTGACTGGCATACTCTCTTTCAAATTCTAAAGGTGGTAGGGGTAAAATACAGGAAGTGAAAGGCTATTTACAATTTGTACAGAAACCAGATGGCAGTTATCAGAGTCGAGGGGCATGATAGGGAAGCAGCGGTTGAGAAGGGAGTGAGACAGGGTTGTAGCCTCTCCCCGGTGTTATTCAATCTGTATATTGAGCAAGCAGTAAAGGAAACAAAAGAAAAATTCTGAGTAGGTTTAAAATCCATGGAGAAGAAATAAAAACTTTGAGGTTCGCCGATGACATTGTAATTCTGTCAGAGACAGCAAAGGACTTGGAAGAGCAGTTGAATGGAATGGACAGTGTCTTGAAAGGAGGATATAAGATGAACATCAACAAAAGCAAAACGAGAATAATGGAATGTAGTCGAATTAAGTCGGGTGATGCTGCGGGAATTAGATTAGGAAATGAGACACTTAAAGTAGTAAAGCAGTTTTGCTATTTGGGGAGCAAAATAACTGATGATGGTCGAAGTAGAGAGGATATAAAAAGTAGACTGGGAATGGCAAGGAAAGCGTTTCTGAAGAAGAGAAATTTGTTAACATCTATTATAGATTTAAGTGTCAGGAAGTCGTTTCTGAAAGTATTTGTATGGAGTGTAGCCATGTATGGAAGTGAAACATGAACGATAAATAGTTTGGACAAGAAGAGAATAGAAGCTTTCGAAATGTGGTGCTACAGAAGAATGCTGAAGATTAAATAGGTAGATCACATAACTAATGAGGAGGTACTGAATAGAATTAGGGAGGAGTTTGTGGCACAACTTGAGAAGAAGAATGGACCAGTTGGAAGGAAATATTCTGAGGCATCAAGGGATCACAAATTTAGCATTGTAGGGCAGCGTGGGGGGTAAAAATCATAGAGGGTGACCAATAGATGAATACACTAAGCATATTCAGAAGGATGTAGGTTGCAGTAGGTACTGGGAGATGAAGAAGCTTGCACAGGATAGAGTAGCATGGAGAGCTGCATCAAACCAGTTTCAGGAGTGAAGACCACAATAACAACAACATTATATTTGTTATCACTAAATATTGTCCACACAATGCCGCCGGCCTAGATTTGCTTCAAGATATTTTCGTATTAAGTTCTGTATGTATTTTATTTAGTTCATCTATTCGTTTTTGTAAATCATCATCTACTGAAGATATCGATGTAAAATAACTGGTGCCGGATTTGGTGCCCGAGAGGTTCTAGGAGCTACAGTCTGGAACCGCGCGACCTCTACGGTCACAGGTTCGAATCCTGCCTCGGGCATGGATGTGTGTGATGTCCTTAAGTTAGTTAGGTTTAAGTAGTTCTAAGTTCTAGGGGACTGGTGACCTCATAAGGTAAGTCCCATGGTGCTCAGAGCCATTTGAACCAATTTTTTGAAATCACTGGGATATTGGAGAGACTTTAACTTTACTGGATTGTTTTGTTAAAACCCAGTGTGGTTTATCTCAGTATTCCACCTATAAACTCTATCGTGAGTGCAAATACTGAACAGCGTAGGTGATAAATTATAGCCTTAGCTTACTCCTTTATTTGTTCTCCAACTAAGATTACACATTTTTCATTAAACAGATTTTTCAAAGATGGGACCTGGATAAACTGACTAAACCAGAGGTTGTACAGAGTTTCAGGGAGATCGTAAGGGAACAAATGGCAGGAATGGGGGAAAGAAATACAGTAGAAGAAGAATGGGTAGCTTTGAGGGATGAAGTAGTGAAGGCAGCAGAGGATAAAGTAGGTAAAAAGACGAGGGCTAGTAGAAATCCTTGGGTAATAGAAGAAATATTGAATTTAATTGATGAAAGTAGAAAATATAAAAATGCAGTAAATGAAGCAGGCAAAAAGGAATACAAGTGTCTCAAAAATGAGATCGACTGGAAGTGCAAAATGGCTAAGCAGGAATGGCTAGAGGACAAATGTAAAGATGTAGAGACTTATCTTACTAGGGGTAAGATAGATACTGCCTACAGGAAAATTAGAGGGACCTTTGGAGAAAAGAGAACCAATTGCATGAATATAAAGAGCTCAGATGGAAACCCTGTTCTAAGCAAAGAAGGTAAAGCAGAAAGGTGGAATGAGTATATAGAGGGTCTACACAAGGGCGATGTACTTGAGGACAATATTATGGATATGGAAGAGGATGTAGATGAAGATGAAATAGGAGATACGCTACTGCGTGAAGAGTTTGACAGAGCACTGAAAGACCTGAGTCGAAACAAGGCCCCGGGAGTAGACAAGATTCCATTAGAAATACCCTCTGACTTCAAGAAGAATATAATAATTCCAATCCCAAAGAAAGCAGGTGTTGACAGATGTGAAAATTACCGAAGTAATAGTTTAATAAGTCACAGCTGCAAAATCGTAACACGAATTCTCTACAGACTAATGGAAAAACTGATAGAAGCCGACCTCGGGGAAGGTCAGTTTGGATTCCGTAGAAATAATGGAACACATGAGGCAATACTGATCTTACGACTTACCTTAGAAAACAGATTAAGGAAAGGCACACCTACATTTCTAGCATTTGTAGAATTAGAGAAAGCTTTAGACGATCTTGACTGGCATACTCTCTTTCAAATTCTAAAGGTGGTAGGGGTAAAATACAGGAAGTGAAAGGCTATTTACAATTTGTACAGAAACCAGATGGCAGTTATCAGAGTCGAGGGGCATGATAGGGAAGCAGCGGTTGAGAAGGGAGTGAGACAGGGTTGTAGCCTCTCCCCGGTGTTATTCAATCTGTATATTGAGCAAGCAGTAAAGGAAACAAAAGAAAAATTCTGAGTAGGTTTAAAATCCATGGAGAAGAAATAAAAACTTTGAGGTTCGCCGATGACATTGTAATTCTGTCAGAGACAGCAAAGGACTTGGAAGAGCAGTTGAATGGAATGGACAGTGTCTTGAAAGGAGGATATAAGATGAACATCAACAAAAGCAAAACGAGAATAATGGAATGTAGTCGAATTAAGTCGGGTGATGCTGCGGGAATTAGATTAGGAAATGAGACACTTAAAGTAGTAAAGCAGTTTTGCTATTTGGGGAGCAAAATAACTGATGATGGTCGAAGTAGAGAGGATATAAAAAGTAGACTGGGAATGGCAAGGAAAGCGTTTCTGAAGAAGAGAAATTTGTTAACATCTATTATAGATTTAAGTGTCAGGAAGTCGTTTCTGAAAGTATTTGTATGGAGTGTAGCCATGTATGGAAGTGAAACATGAACGATAAATAGTTTGGACAAGAAGAGAATAGAAGCTTTCGAAATGTGGTGCTACAGAAGAATGCTGAAGATTAAATAGGTAGATCACATAACTAATGAGGAGGTACTGAATAGAATTAGGGAGGAGTTTGTGGCACAACTTGAGAAGAAGAGTGGACCAGTTGGAAGGAAATATTCTGAGGCATCAAGGGATCACAAATTTAGCATTGTAGGGCAGCGTGGGGGGTAAAAATCATAGAGGGTGACCAATAGATGAATACACTAAGCATATTCAGAAGGATGTAGGTTGCAGTAGGTACTGGGAGATGAAGAAGCTTGCACAGGATAGAGTAGCATGGAGAGCTGCATCAAACCAGTTTCAGGAGTGAAGACCACAATAACAACAACATTATATTTGTTATCACTAAATATTGTCCACACAATGCCGCCGGCCTAGATTTGCTTCAAGATATTTTCGTATTAAGTTCTGTATGTATTTTATTTAGTTCATCTATTCGTTTTTGTAAATCATCATCTACTGAAGATATCGATGTAAAATAACTGGTGCCGGATTTGGTGCCCGAGAGGTTCTAGGAGCTACAGTCTGGAACCGCGCGACCTCTACGGTCACAGGTTCGAATCCTGCCTCGGGCATGGATGTGTGTGATGTCCTTAAGTTAGTTAGGTTTAAGTAGTTCTAAGTTCTAGGGGACTGGTGACCTCATAAGGTAAGTCCCATGGTGCTCAGAGCCATTTGAACCAATTTTTTGAAATCACTGGGATATTGGAGAGACTTTAACTTTACTGGATTGTTTTGTTAAAACCCAGTGTGGTTTATCTCAGTATTCCACCTATAAACTCTATCGTGAGTGCAAATACTGAACAGCGTAGGTGATAAATTATAGCCTTAGCTTACTCCTTTATTTGTTCTCCAACTAAGATTACACATTTTTCATTAAACAGATTTTTCAAAGATGATATAAGCTATAATCCTCTGTGCTTCACTATTCTCCGTAACGTTTCTGTAACCACAATAGCACTAGCCTTCCCAGACTCTATAAAAGCAACATGTATCTCTGTCTGATTTTCAATAAACTGTAGTAAAATAAAAGCTGCATCAGTCGTTGATGGCCCCTTTCTAAATCCGACCTCTTCTTCCACTACTAAATATTCCGGTATTGTTTTCAGTCTTCTGTGTAACATCCCTGCATAAACCTTATGTACGTTATCAGGTAAGCTTGTCTCTCTATGATTTCCACATACATTTCTTTCTCCATATGTAATTCTTTCTGCATCAGTTCCATGTAAACCTGTGGCTTTTCGCTTTCTTTGTGGTTTCTAAAGATGTTGCAAGTTTTTTAATGTTGTGTCATCTAAGGCTTTTATTTCTATTTTTCGATCTTTTGCTTTCTTCTGCTCCATGTTAGCTTCATACTGCAAGTTTTTATTTTATTTTATTCCCTCTTCGTTCGTAATATTATTCAAGTGAATTTTTACCATTCCTGTTCTATTTAATGTTTTCAAAGCCTTACATGCTGTCGGCAGATGACCATGATATCGCGTTCTGTCAATCCTTGGTTTGCTAGTCAGCTCCATTCACTCTTTATTTTCTGTAATTCTTCTCTGTTTGTTGAAGTTAGTACCTGATTTGCAGATTTTTTTATTGGTTTCTCAATATTTGTCCATTCTTCTTCAGATGTGTCGAAGGTTGCTAATAGTTGCAATTCTTCTCTTAATCTGTTCTGATATAGGCCCTTGAAACTTTCAACCTGGGGTATATATACAGGGCGTCCGCGAAGTTTCCCCCTGATTACAGGCAAGCATAAGGTAGAACATATGACACATAGACACATATCGTTTATTTGAAATGCAGGTAATATATTCAAGATATTGTATACGCACACGCAATTAATAAATTTGACATGTGCTCCTTTCGTTGCCCAAGGGATATCCAGGCAATATTCCAAGTCCACCTATGTGTTGGTTAACTCTTGGATGGATGTTATGACGTCAGTATTTCTGCCCCTAATGCTCCGATGTCGTTCACTGGTTATGTCCGGTGAAAGCGAAAGACTGTGGGTGGGACCATCACGCCCAATCCCTTTCCCGAAAATGTCTCCAAATAGGCATGAATATCTAACGAATCTGCGGCACATCAAATAACTGCAACGTATTAAGATAAGTAATCGCTGTTATTGTCGTCCGACTTAAGAAAATAGGCGTTTTTATTTTACTGTGCATAAGACGCTCCACTCGTTCAGTTTACAGCTGTCTCTGGCTGTCTTACACACAGCGTGGAGCTTCTCGGACTCCCCTCCCACGCAGATCCTAGATCTGTGCCGATTGACAACACCGTTCAATTTAAATGTGGCTTCATCTGAGAAAAGGACACGTTTCAGAAAGTCATCATCTTCCTCGTAATAGCAAAGTCATAACGAGCACTGTAATCGGTGGTTTGGAGGGACTGCAGGATCTGGACTTTGTACAACGGAAAATACGTTGCTTATAGAAGATACTGTACACTGATGTCTTCGGAATCTGCAAGTCACTTGGGCCTCTGCGACTTCTAGCGATTGCATCTCTGACCGAATTGTCTGCGCACTAGGTCCATGCCTGGCTGTTCTAGGGAAATCACAGACGCTCCCAATTTCTTTAAACTTGACATGCCACCTCTTACTGCTTTTAACATCTAGTGTATGTCTATCATATGCCATCTGGATATTTTTCTGCACTGTTTTTGGCGATTGTGTGTCGCGAACCAAAGGACACACAGGACTTTCTCCCAGTTTGAGCACACGCTGTTTGCAAATGGGGTCCAATTCCGCTGTTGTTACGTCACTCTGTCCTGTAACAAAGTAACAGTGACCATGAATGTAAACGACAATTTGAGTACGTAACATGCAGTTCAGAATAAAAACTATTTATCTATGGGTCATAGTTTATGCTTTATGATTGTTTGTAATCATGGAAAGAGTTCTGGGACACCTTGTCTTTTTTGTAGACCTCTCTTTGCTTCTGCGTACTAAAAAGTTTTTTCCTGAGTCCATTTAAAAAACGTTCCAGTTTGACATATTACAAGACAATGGCAAATCTCGATATCAGAAGTTGACTTTCTTTTCTTCTATGCACGATTAGGTTATCCACAGCTGACGTGTATTCTCTACGAGTCCAAGTACATTTGTGACTACCCTTTCTTTAAAAAAAACGTATAAAGTATTTTAAATCATCAAAAGTAGGAATACTCTGTTCATCCAAGTGTTCCAACAACTTTACGTATCGAAGTGTTTCCTGCCCCTGCATTTATGTCACCAAATAGAACAAGTGATTATTTGGTAATACTGGTCCGTAATTTTTTAAAGTATATTGTAAAAGGTAACAGATTCCTCAATCTTACCTGCCTCCGATAAATAAACTGCTATCAGAGTTGGCTTTTGTCTTGCTGATCGTATTGTTGATGTTATAATTCCTTCGTTTACATTTGCGTAATTCTCTCTATATTTTTCCCATTTTCTGTTTATGTGTATCGCTTCACTTTTACTTACATTCTCTTTCTGCTGTACTCTGCTATTACAAATATTGAAATACAAGTAGGCCTACTACCTTTCAATTTCATCTTAGTTTCTGTGATAGCTGTAACATCTATCAATTGTTGTTTGAATATCTTTACTATTTATACTTTTTTGTTGGCAATTCCTCTTGTATTCCAAATAGCCACTTGTAATTTTACTTTTTAAGGTGTCAATTTTCCCTGGCCATTTTATGTAGCTGGAGTCGTCGTAGTAAATCCATACTGTCCTTAGACGCAAATTAGTAGTATTTTAAAATATCCCTGGATAGTTTATCAACCAAGAGCAGTAGGGCTTATGGTGGGGCTGCTATCTTCGAACTTACCAGTCAAAGGTCTATCGACACCTATCTAAATGTGTGTGCTCTCGGTCTTACAGTTACAGCACTGATACTTTGTCTTCAGAACCCTATTAATGTGGCAGGTATACCACGGACAGGTAAGGCTTACATTTTAGTGACAGAGGCTTTATACTCACATCAGCACCCCGTTATCACGCGGATTAAATATAAAAAAACAGCAATTATAAAAAGATGTTTGGCACAGTTCAATAGCATATATTACGAAAGTAATTTAAATTTAATTGCAATTTTTAACACGTTTCTCGAAAAGGAGAAGATAGCTTTAAGCCTCCTGTAATAAGAATAACCGTCTTTTGTTTCTCTTGACGCAGCTGCAGAGACACGACTGCCAACAGTGGTACGATCAGTGAGAACACTGGAGACAGCAGTCGCCCTAATTCGTCTTTTCAGACAACTCCCGGTTTGCGTGCTACGTCACAGGTAGTATCCGTGAGCAGAGGTCAGAAGGATAACTCACGTTGGAAGATTTCATTCATGGTATTACGAGCGCAGCCCCTGGTGCGGGAGTATGACGTGCCATTCGATACGCAACGTTACCACCTCTGACTGGCATTGGTGGTACGTGGACAGCAGGTGCTACATTTTCCACATGTTAAGGTCGGTGGCTATGCCCTCTCATCAAGGTTTTCCTGTCTTTATGTTTCGATAAGATAACGAGTGACTGCTTGTTTTACTTGCTGTCCTGACCTAGCGCGATACAGAAGATGTTCGACTTATGCCCTGGCCATGACTTCATATCTTTCTCCAGTGAAAACATCTGGTCATGGGTTTCAAGATAGACTGGCGTGCCACGAGGACTGATGAACCGTATATTTTAACTGACGTAACATGAAGTCTTACGGAAAGACAGATTGACTCGATGCCCATTCGGTTTTGGTTCAAATGGCTCTGAGCACTATGGGACTCAACCGCTGTGGTCATAAGTCCCCTAGAACTTAGAACTACTTAAACCTAACTAACCTAAGGACAGCACACAACACCCAGCCATCACGAGGCAGAGAAAATCCCTGACCCCGCCGGGAATCGAACCCGGGAACCCGGGCGTGGGAAGCGAGAACGCTACCGCACGACCACGAGATGCGGGCCCATTCGGTTTTGAGCCACTGTTTTTGCTAGACGCGGAAGATATTTTTTCCAAAATTCGCAAACTGTATACCTCCAAGTCAACTACAGTCTTAATCACGTATACCTCGCACTATACTGGATACAAAAAAAAACAAGTAAAATTTCCTTATTCAAACTTCGTTGTTTTTTGTTTTTTGTTTTTTTTTTCATTCTGTTGTATCAGCTGCAGTTAACAAGATTGTGAAATGTTCAGTGACTTTTTATTTTCCTTCCCACACTCATTGCTGAATGTAAGGTTACGCAACAACGTAAGCTAAAGAAAAGAATAAATTAAATGTACTAGGATGGAAAAACTTCAGTAGAAAATTTGCAATTAACTGACACAATCCGGAAAAAACCTAATTTTTGGCTCGTTTTCTATTAAATTTTAAAATTACGCAGCGGAACTCAGAAAGATATTTCAGCCCTGTTCCGAAACTTGGGCGGAAGATGTGTCAGGGAGAGAGTTTAAAATGGCCTTTCGGACCTTCTAGAAAGTGGGAGTGTGGATACACTTCAGTCGGAACAAAAAGGTAGACGCAGTTTGAGAGGCGGTACACTGCTTGGGCTGAAAGAAAAGAAGTCGTCTCTGTTGCTGACGTAGGGCACATTCAGAACAGTCCGTCACGTTCATAATAAAATTTTCTTAATAGTTATCCGAGTATGCATAAGGATTCGTCATAGCTGGTGCTATCAAAAGTATTCTGGTTACCTTTGGTATGAAAATTGACATATATGACATCACGGGCGGGCATAAGTTTACAGTTAAGGGTAGCAGTCACTTGTTTTGGATCTTAGTGAAGCAATAAGCCGAAGCAGTAGTCTGTTTGATGTTAACAAGTGAAACACGAACAATCGCGTAGGAAGTGGCTTTGGTAAACAAAAGTCTTGCTTTGAATGGTGACAATCATTTCCGACTTAGACGTGGTCAAATTAAATGAACTAAGCTTATGCCGCTCCATTCCCTGGGTTAACAAGAGTACCCACAACTACTTATTATCACCGATTAGTATAAATTTATGGTATTTGCTGGTATTGGAAGAAATGCAAGTGAAAGAAGTAGGAGCTCCTGAGTTATTAGTGTGTATGTGTATGTGTGTGTGTGTGTGTGTGTGTGTGTGTGTGTGTGTGTGTGTGTGTGTGTGTTCAAAATGGTTCAAATGGCCTTGAGCACTATGGGACTTAACTGCTATGGTCATCAGTCCTCTAGAACTTAGAACTACTTAAACGTAACTAACCTAAAACAATTATTTTTAATTTTAACTATTGCGTTAGTAACACTGCAAATAAACCAAAATATGATCAGTAGCCCAATCGTATCTAGCACAGTTCGCTATAAAACGAGGGTTGGTAATTTAATAGTGGCAACTATTTATTTATAGCTCTTACAAAATAGATACGTGTTTCAATGTTTTACTGACCTTCAGAGTAGTCACCAGTATTGTGTATGACCCGTTTCCAGCGATGTGGAAGTCGTAGGCTACTCTTAGCAATGCCAATTGCGTCGACATTTCGAGCGGTGCGGTCTATAGTCTGACGAGTTTGGAGCAGTTCTGAAGCGAATGCCGTGAAGCGTTTCCTTCAGTTTAGAAATCGACTTGAGCTCAGCAGGTGTCAAACAAATCAGTAACAGCCTGCACTGTACGTGCTTGAGCATTTACCTGTAAAATGATGATCAGGTCCTGCAAAAAGTGTCATCACGTCTGTCTCTATGTTGTTCATTCTTGGAACACAACCTACGACCAGCTTAGAGACAGAAGTGATGACACTTTCTGCAGGACATGACCATCATTTTTCAGGACAATGCTCAAGCACGTACAATGAAAGCTGTTACTGATTTGTTTGATTGATGGGACTGCTAAGTGCTATACCACCTACTGCACTCCCCTTACTTAAGCCCTCGTGAGTTAAACTCGATTTCTAAACTGAAGGAAACACTTCACGGCATTCGCTTCAGAACTGCTACAAATTCATCGGGCAATAGACCGCGCCGCAATAGACCGCGTCGCTCGAACTGTCAACACAACTGACACTGCTAAGAGCGTCCTACAACTTCCACATCGCTGGCAACGGGTTATACACAATGCTGGTGACTACTTTCAAGATCAGTAAAACTTTGAAACACGTATGTATTTTGCACGAGCTGTAAATAAATAGTTGCTACTATTAAAGTTCCAACCCTCATATTTTCTCCAAAATTATTGCCAACAGTTTATGTTTGCCTACAAGACAATATAGACTCCCTTGGACCGAGGATTCAAAGCACAGAGTACCCTCCAATGTACAGAAATGTCGTTATTACTTAGTCAAAATTTGGGCAACATACAGTAGCCCAACACAAAATTTTTCTTCGCTGATGCGATGAGGCACTCTCTGCAGGAAAACAAATTTCTTCTGTTAATTGTCTCGCGGGGAAGGCAGACAAATCCACAATCATGAGACGAGATTCTTCAAGGTGAAGAAGAATTGCCAACGCGCCGTATTAAAGCGATTCCTGCCAAGTGCACTGTGCTAGTATAACCCTGCACATTTTACTTTTATCATCAGGTAAAGAATCTAATCAAAAAGCATCAAAACTGCTCTTACCTCACTGAGGGAGAAGAAGTAATCACATCCCAAGAACGCTGCATCAAAATACATTCCATTATACACCACCAGGTATCCTCGCCAATACTTGGTGACATCATCCCTTACAGGTGGTATGATGCCAAACTGTTGGATGAAAGAGAACTTTTTATTAATCTAAACGAAGTTGGTTTTTTTAATAGAAACTTAAATGCAACCAAGTAGTTATAACATATGCGTGTGCAACATGTCGATAAAATTGTTGCTTCTGCTCTTTTTGCAATGAAGATCACCACAGCACGTTAAATCATCAGCTGTAAATAACAGAAAAGAAGTATCTAATTTCATATATAAAGTTATAGTGTGCATCGTATAGTCTATTCCTGGAAATCTATTCCTGGAAATCTATTCCCAATACCAGATTTTCCTTTCACGTTTCTTTTCATGCCTTTTCTGAAAATATTAATAAAAACATAACACCGAGTGTTATTTTAGTTGGTTTGCAGTTTTAGGTAATGTAAAAATTGAAAATCAAGAGCTTACGCTTAGGGATACGACCTTATGACCCACTGAGTACCGTTCTGCTCTCTTCCACTGCGCCAACCTCTCCCTGGAATGTATGGTAAAGTAAATGGCTGATGCCGCAGCCGAACCGCGTCAAAACTCCTATTTTCCGTATTCTCCTGGCCATCTGCAGCTCCACTGTCTGTCGCTTTCATTTCTGGCCAAGCCGTGGGAATGCTTCAAGCCTGGGCGAAATCGGTGATGACGATTAGACACGGCCCCCTTCTGAGCTAGCTACCCTGCAGAGAATATTCTCAATGGTTTTAGAGAATTGTGGATGGGCTTAACATCGTGATTTAGACTAAACGTGTTAGGAGAGTGGCATGAATGTGTTGTGACAGGTTGTCACAAATGAACTGGGTTTTAAACATGGGATATATAACATTGTTGTTGCATACTTAAAATGTAAGAATTGAAATACATTTACTGTGAAATTGAACCCTCTTGTTATGCAATTTCTTTGCTCTGACTGTGGAGCAGAGTGTAGGTACATTTACAAACATGGATAAAACGAGACTAACACTTACGATGAAATAGACTTTCATTGGTAATACGACTCTAAGCACTGTTCGGTGGAAACTCTTTCTCGTAATACGATTCAAAGGGAAAGTTCACAAGCAAATGCAAAGGCTTGCAGATTAATTTGAAGAGTCTAACTGGTTGTCTGTAAATCTGTTGCCACTGGACACGGTCTTCTCCCAGCTGATGCTGTGGACTAGGCGGTGATTGGAATGTTGCCTGGCGTAGAATTGTCATCATGTGTGGGGTGGTGACCATCTCAACAGATCTATTGTTACCTCCGTATTTGTTAGTTACTTATCGAGGACTTCATGGAATGTGGGTCCGTGATGTTACTTATGGGTCTGGGTAGGATTACCCACTAACACAGTCGCATCAGGGAGATAGATAGTGGACGAAAAGCGAACGAAGGATAGCAAGGAAAAGAAGTGCCAAGGCAAACGCCAAGGGAAACTATCTCTGCGTTAGTCTACTCGGATAGTAGGAGCAGTAGCGGTTTCTTCTTATCTACGACAGGTCATCCAAGGGTAGAGTAGCTGTCAGTTTTGGGTATCTTCCTACGCTCGGTGCCCCGTTGTGATAGCTTAGGTCGTCATATAGAGCGTCAGTCCGTTCTAGGAGGGGTACTGCAGGGCTGGGCACCTGCGAAGTCTCCTGGGTCAGCTGCAGCGTCTGTCACTATTCGTTGGGTTTGTTTGAGTTTGCTTCCCTGCGTTGACGGTTGGTCGGCTAGTTTACACCTGGCAAAAAAATGGCTCTAAGCACTATGGGACTCAACTGCTGTGGTCATAAGTCCCCTAGAACTTAGAACTACTTAAACCTAACCTAAGGACAGCACACAACACCCAGCCATCACGAGGTAGAGAAAATCCCTGACCTCGCCGGGAATCGAACCCGGGAACCCGGGCGTGGGAAGCGAGAACGCTACCGCACGACCACGAGATGCCACACCTGGCAGTGTCAGTTAATTTTGCTGTGCTGCAGGGATTCGCCAGTATTTGTTGTGTTTATGGTTCGAATGGCTCTGAGCACTATGGGTTGGTTCAAATGGCTCTGAGCACTATGGGACTTAACATCTAAGGTCACAGTCCTCTAGAACTTAGAACTACTTAAACCTAACTAAACTAAGGACATCACACACATCCATGCCCGAGGCAGGATTCGAACCTGCGACCGTAGCGGTCGCGCGGGCCCAAACTGTAGCGCCTAGAACCGCTCTGCCACCCCGGCCGGCTTGTGTTTATGTGTTGGTGTTATCCGTAGGTGGTTAATTGTCCCTAAGTAGTAACGTTTTTGGGCGGTTGTGTTTCTACCTATGGTTGTGATCGTAGCTACCAAGGTTAAGGATGAAAGGATTGTTCGCGTATCTCGATTTCTTGTACAGTCGTGTGGCAACTTTTTTGAATAACTCCGTGAGAGTCTAAATGCGGTATTCTCTGTGAAGCTCCATGGCGTGTGTGTATCGTGGAGCGTTGCTTATGATACGTAGCACTTTTTGCTGTATAATCTTCAGGCAGCGCAGACGTGTTGGAGCTGCGTATCCTTAAACTGGAGCTCTACACGTCATCAGTGCTCTGATAAGTATTGCGTTCATGGACCTCGATACCCTCCTACTCACTGTGCTTTGCCTGTGTCCGTGTGTCGGCCTATTTCAAGAGAGGCCGCCGTCTTGCTTTTTCCGTCTCATTCGTGTGGTTCGCAATGCTCCGATAGCAGGGAGCATTTTTGTCGTATCGATAGCAGGCTCCAGCGGTACGCCTACCGAATGTTTGTAATGCTCGTCTCGGTGTTTTATCTCCAAATGGTGTCGCGAGTTCTTAGAGCCTACACTGAGAAGATGATTCCTTAGAATACCTCCCGTTTAGTCTCCTTGATTTCTCGTGTGACGTACATACCGCTTTGATTCTGAGAATTGTACTTATATATATCGACTAAATATATACTTTGTTTCTACCAGACGAGTTTGGTATATATTAGCTGGCCAGTTAACATTTTCCCTGGATTATCATTTCATTTAAAGTGTACGAATGTGTCACCAAAAGGAGCGCAGCGTTAGAGCTTCTTGAAGTGCGATCGAGGCAGGTGAGTTTTACAGAGTCCCTGATAGCGCCTACTCGTGAAACAGAACAGGTGGATACTATTCAGAATGTGACTGTGCATGCCTGTAGCTCTGGAAGCTGCCATGCAATAGAGCTGTTCTTCATGAACCGCATTATTATTTGAATTTATCTCAGAACAAGAAAAATCATGAAATCTTTGTTTTTTTAACCCGCAATAATATTTCAAGAGGATCGGCTGTATACCCGTCGCAATTGGTTGTCTGAATGAAGTAATACCTCTGAGTTTAGTGTTGAATTGTTTGGAAGGACTATGTATAATATTTTTCATTTTACTCGAATTTGGATCAAATTTTTTCGTTCGGAAGAAGAAACACACTGGTTTCTGCTCAAACCGAAGTTACTGATTAGCTCCGGCTTGTGTGGTTGCATTTCAAATGTACCTCTTCTGCGAAATTATCCACACCGCGCAACCCAATAAAGTATCGGAGTTCAAAAGTAAATAAACTATGTGCAGGTTCTATTGAACGGTAAATAAAAGTAATGGCTGTTAAGAATGAGACAAAGTTAACGGCGGTAGGCAAGACCACTCTAGCTTGCTTTAATACTATTACAGTGGAAACATTTAACTTTGTTTTAGAACAGTAGAGGTTAGGTAATGACGTAAAGGTGGTTGAAAGAACGTTTCCAGCCGTTGTTATTTCAGTTACAAACGGACATCGGAACAAAGCATGCAATCTCAGTGGTAATATAATGAACGAATCATAGCAGCGAATAACTATAGAGGGTGAAAAGTATTTAAACCGACAAACTGTGGGAGGTTGTAGGGGACATCAAAACAAATATTTTCCCCTAATGTCATTTTTTCCTATGAGGATTATTTAAACCGGTGGAGGCCGTATTACATTCTTCAGTTGTAGGCAACTGCTGTCCACCAGTGCAGTAGTGCGATGTCTCTGTTTACTAATGGAGCGATACACTGATAAGGTTGGTGCGTACTACGTAGCACACTACAATGGACGAGCTGCACAGCGGGTTTATCAACAACAATATTCTAATCGCCGTACCCCGCACCATACGACCTTAACTGCTGTGTACCAATGTCTGCGTGAGACTGGGTCATTTAGCAGATTACCTGTACAGGGACACCGTTGCACGGTAAGAACGCTGCAATTTGAGGAAGCTGTCTTGCAGTATGTGGAGCGGGTTCCTTCAATCAGCACTCGTGCAATTGCACGTAACATGGAGACGAATCAGACGAAAGTGAGAACAGTCCTTCGAGAGCAGTTGTTAAGTCCATTACACTTACAGCGTGCCCAAAACCTGGAACCAGTTGATTATCAACCCAGAGCACAGTTTCCGTAGTGGTACCTGGAACAGTGTTAAATGCATCCCACATTTCCATCCTCGGTGTTGTTTACCGATGAAGCAACGTTCGGGCGTGATGGAGTCTTCAACATGCGCAATTCGCATGTTTGGAGTGACGATAACCCACATGCCACAGTTACTAGCGCTCATCAAGTGCGGTTCTTAGTTAATGTGTAGGTCGGTGTTGTTGGGAACTGTTTAACTGGGCCGTATTTGCTACCTAGGCGCCAGCCGGAGTGGCCGAGCGGTTCTAGGCGCTTCAGTCTGGAACCTCGCGACCGCTACGGTCGCAGGTTCCAATCCTGCCTCGGGCGTGGATGTGTGTGATGTCCTTAGGTTAGGTTTAAGTAGTTCTAAGTTCTAGGGGACTGATGACCACAGAAGTTAAGTCCTATAGTGCTCAGAGCCATTTGAACCATTTGCTACCTAGGCCATTAAATGGCAGGCACTATTACAATTTTCTCGCCAGAGCATTGCCAGAATTGCTGGAAGACGTCCCGCTTCCTACAAGACAACGCATGTGGTTCCAACACGACGGGGCGTCGGCACATTTCAGTCGTCGTGTGCGTCGATTCCTGGACCGACGGTTCCCAGAAACGTGGATTGGCAGAGGTGGTCCTGTACCATGGCCTGCTCGATCCCCAGATATGTCCCTTCTGGACTTTTTTGTGTGGGGAGAGATGCGCAACCTTGTTTACGCAACTCCTGTTGCATCATAAGAGGATCTGGTCGCCCGTATAGTAGCAGCAGCAGGAACAGTTCCGGATACTCCCGGGGTTTTTGCTCGTGTCAGACAGAACATGATCCGAGAGTGTAACCTTTGTTTACGTGTCAATGGAGGAATTTTTGAAAGTCTACTGTAATTGAAATTGGGTTGTGTTAATGTGTTGCCTCTTGGTCATAAAAAAATGGAAAAGTGTTTGTTGGTTTAATTAATTCGCCGCCAGAGAGATCTTCCTCTACCGGTTTAAATACTCCTCATAGGAAAAAATGACATTAAGGAAAAACATTTGTTTTGATATCCCCTACAACCTCCCAGAGTTTGTCGGTTTAAATACTTTTCACCCTGTATGTTTTGAACCACGAGACAAACCAGAAGCTCTAGCTCCGAACAAGATGACTACTCTTAGTCGAACATGACACTTTACATAAGTCATAACTCTGTAGAATACAGTTATTTCCATTACAAACGTAGAATTGCTTTGAAAAATACGAACATGTTTTACATTACCAAGTGATTCATAAAGATGGGTCACAATATAGAAGTGTATTTGAACATGTCACTTAACTGGTGTGAACCTGTGCATCACTAGGAAATAGGTGAACAAGCATTTTCTCTATCCCGAGTGGTCTGTTTCGCTGCGTGTGTGAGTTCGCTATGGCTCCTACCTGGCCTCTAGTGCAGATGACCTGGTGACTCCGCAGGAGGACTGGGGGCTGGGAGTTAGACACAGGGCCGTCTGCCAGCGCCGGCCCGCCGGCAGAGGCGCCGCAGCAGACTTGCAGGCAGCGCACGTCTCGCCGGACACGGGCCCTCGTCTGCATCCCGCCTCCTCCTGCTGCTGCTGCCGCTGTCGCTGACTCGGTCGACACCGCCGCCAGCCTACTGGGTGCTCCCTCCACAATTCGAAGTCGCGCTGTAGCATGACGAAAATGCCGGTTGTATTGCGTCCTTCCTTATGAAGACTGGTTCGATGGACTTCTCCGTCACTTCAGATGTCTATAGTGCGTACCTCTCTTTATCAGCAACGAAGATCACTCCAAAAGAAATGCACACTACTTTTTCTAAAAATCCATCTTTTGTTCTACATGTTTGAAAGTTTTACAGTGTGTAGATACATCCTTTAGGAACAATATTTTCATTTCTCCACGTAATTTCCATCCCTCTCAATTGCCTTACGCCATCTTAGAACCAGCGCCTGTATACCCGCACGGTAAAATTCTAAACCAACTTGTTGGAGCCACTGTTTGGCAGCGTACACAAGGGAGTCATCATCTTCGAATCTTGTTCCACGAAGAGAGTCTTTCACTTTTCCAAAGAGATGATAGTCACATGGAGCCAGGTCAGGACTGTAGCTCGGGTGTTTCAGTTTTGTCCATCCGAGTTCTGTGATCGCTTTCATGGTTTTTTGACTGACATGTCGCCGTGCATTGTGGTGCAACAGCAAAAGATCCTGCTTTTGCCGATGTGGTCGAACACGACTCAGTCGAGCTTGAAGTTTCTTCAGTGTTGTCACATATGCATCAGAATTTATCGTGCTTCCACTTGGCATGATGTCCACAAGCAAGAGTCCTTCGGAATCGAAAAACACCGTAGTCATAACTTTTCCAGCAGAAGGTGTGGTTTTGAATTTTTTTTTCTTGGGTGAATTTGCATGACGCCACTCCATTGATTGCCCCTTCGTCTCGGGTGAAAATGATGGAGCCATGTTTCATCACAAGTCTCAATTCTGCCAAGAAATTCATATCCACCGCTCTCGTACTGTTCCAAACGTTCGCTGCATACCGTTTTTCTTGTTTCTTTGTGAGCCACTGTCAATATCCTGGGAACCCAACTGGCACAAACCTTTTTTAACGCCAACACTTTTACAATACTGCAAACATTTCCTTCCCCTATCCCAACGTAGCGTGACAATTCGTTCACTGTGATGCGTCTGTCAGCAGTCACCAATTCGTTAACTCTCTGTACATTGGAGTATGTGTAGTATGAGGCCTGCCGCTGCCAGGACAATCCTCAATATTGCCGTGCCCGCTTTCATCACGTAACCTGCATGCACATCGAATAACTGTACTGCGATCGACAGCACTTATCTCCATACCTTTTTAAACTTTTTATGGGTGTTTCCCACTGTCTCCTTTTTCACGACACAGGAATTCTATGACAGCACGTTGCTTCTGACGAACGTCAAATGTAGCAGCCACCTTGAAGACATGCTGTCCACTCACGGAGACAGGTTGGACTAAGTTTGAAAACAAGCGGGAAGGATGTATCAAAAAATGGCTCTGAGCACTATGAGACTTAACATCTGAGGTCATCAGTCCCCTAGAACTTAGAACTACTTAAACCTAACTAACCTAAGGAGATCACACATATCCATGCCCGAGGCAGAATTCGAAACTGCGACCGTAGCGGTCGTGCGGTTCCAGACTGAAGCGCTTAGAACCGCTCGGCCACTCCGGCCGGCAATGACGTATCCACACACTGTAAAACTTTCACACATGCAGAATGAAAACTGTATTTTTACAAAAATAGTGTGCATTTCTTTTGGAGTGACCCTCGTAATACACAAAAACAAACTGTAGGTTAACTATGTTACCAAAAATCTCGAAAATTTTATGACCGTACACGTCCATCTGCTCGATACAATTTGGAACGAGACTTGTCCGACCAGGCAACATGGTTCCTGTTATCACCAGTCCAATGTCGGTGTTGACGGGCTCAAGCGAGGCGTAAAGCTTCGTATCGCGCAGTCATCAAGGGCACACTATTGAGCTTTCGGCTCCGAAAGCCATTATCGATTATGTTTCCTTGATGATGGCCCACCTCTGAAATCTGTTGCAATTTGCGGAAGACTTGCACTTCTGTCACGTTGAACGATTATCTTCAGTCGTCTTTGGTCTCGTTCTTGCACGATCTTTTTTCGACCTCTGCGATTCCGGAGATTTCATGTTTGACCAGATTCCTGATATTCACGGTACACTCGTGAAATGGTCGTGTGGTAAAATCCCCATTTCATCGCCACCTCGGAGATGCTGGGTCCCATCGCTCGTGCGCCGACTATAACACCATGTTAAAACTCACTTAAATGTTGATAACCTGTCATTGTAATATATATATATAGCTAGCGCACGTCCTGAGGCTCAGGCGTGAACCCCATGCTGCCCGTAATCGCGATGTGATTGACATGCGTAATCACACTTCCATACTTATCAAGAGGTCCGAAACGAATAATACGGTATATATATATATATATATATATATATATATATATAGGGTGTCCCAGCTATCTTGTCCACCCAAAATATCTCTAGAACAGTAACAGCTATTGGAAAACGACTTTCACCGGTATCAATGTAGGGCTGGTGCCCATGAATGTACGTATTTGGAAACATATTAAAACGAAAGCATATGTGTTTTTTAACACAAACTTATGTTTTTTTAAATGGACCTCCTATATTTTTTCTTCAGCAATTGATAGCATGACAAAGCACATATACAATGGCGTTGATTGCATCGCAATATTCCCATTACATCCCGAGATATTAAGACGCGAAGTTGACGCTTGAAACACCCAACATGCGCTGCTAGCGCACGTCCTGAGGCTCAGGTGTGAACCCCATGCTGCCCGTAATCGCGATGTGATTGACATGCGTAATCACACTTCCATACTTATCAAGAGGTCCGAAACGAATAGTACGGTCTGCTGCCATTCTGCTGCGATTACGGGCAGCATGGGGTTCACGCCTGAGCCTCAGGACGTGCGCTAGCAGCGGATGTCGGGTGTTTCAAGCGTCAACTTCGCGTCTCAATATCTCGGGATGTAATGGGAATATTGCGATGCAATCAACGCCATTGTATATGTGCTTTGTCATGCTATGGATTGCTGAAGAAAAAATATAGGAGGTCCATTTAAAAAAACATAAGTTTGTGTTAAAAAACACATATGCTTTCGTTTTATAATGGTGGTCTAGCGGTTCTAGGCGCACAGTCGGGAACCGCGCGACTGCTACGGTCGCAGGTTCGAATCCTGCCTCGGGCATGGATGTGTGTGATGTCCTTAGGTTAGTTAGGTTTAAGTAGTTCTAAGTTCTAGGGGACTGAGGACCACAGCTGTTAAGTCCCATAGTGCTCAGAGCCATTTGAACTATTTTTTTGTTTCCAAATATGTACATTCATGGGCCCCAGCCCTACATCGATACCGGTGAAAGTCGGTTTCCAATAGCTGTTATTGTTCCAGAGATATTTTGTGTGGACAAGATAGCTGGGACACCCTGTATATAAAGGGAAACTTCTTAGCGAAGTTTTTGACGCATACGCTTCATATTTTGACATGACACGCCAAAAAGTATACAAATCTATATTACTATACAAAAACAAGTCGTCGTTTAAAAATGTCCCTAAAAATATCGGAAAGGTCTCGTTAGATTTATTTAAAATTTTCGGAGCGACAAACGTTTTATGCTTTTTATTGTATATAATACAAAAATATATACAATATATTGGGGGAAACGTTGTTGCAAAAAATCTCAAATTTATTGACCCATTTACTTCATATTTTCTCAGGACGCTCTGATAAACATTCTGACATACACTATGTGATTAAAAGTATCCGGACACCGCTAAAAACATATCTTTTTCATATTAGGTGCGTTGTTCTGCCACCTACTGCCAAGTACTCGATATCAGCGAGCTCAGTACTCATTAGACATCGTGAGGGAGCAGAATGAGGTCTCTGCCGAACTCATGGACTTCGAACGTGGTCATATATGAAGATCGTATCTGTTCTTTCGGACATGTCCGAAGGAACAGATACCATCGGTGACCACGCAGCTTTCTTAGAATGAAATGATACTTAAATAAAGACCCTAAGCTGTCGACAGGCGTTAATATATATCAACGGGGACGGTTGAAAATGTGTGCCCCGACCGGGACTCGAACCCGGGATCTCCTGCTTACATGGCAGACGGTCTATCCATCTGAGCCACTGCAGGGATTTATCCCTTGCGCCCTTTCCGTGAGACCCACATTCCCAATTTAATGTCCACACACTATATTCGTAGTGTTCCTGCCCGTTACACTCATTACTCGCGGCAGACAATCTTACCGAGTCCCGTAAGTGTTCGGGCAATGCGTGTGCATCCAGCACAGAAGAAGAAGGCCAGTTAGCCTTACCTATATGAAGATGGTATCTGTTCTTTCGGACATGTACAATTTCCATACATATTTAAGCATTGCTGGGTCTGCTAGCCTCTACATAATTGCAGGTGGTTTCTAAATTAAGCATCTGATTTCAGAAGATAACACTGTCTGATCAAAAGGCTCCAGACAACTCATGTAATATTTAATTGACCACCTGAGGTCAAGACAAGTCATCCTGTCAGTATCAAAAGAGGCGGGTGGTGTTGTACAGGTACTGTCAGTAGAGAGCAGTAACAACAGAAATGGTCGGTAATGGGAGTTCAGTGACTTACAAAGTGAACTAGTCATTGAGTAAAAAATCCGTCACTACCTTTATAAAGCTGACGAAGTCGACAAAAGGCGGTGTGACTGTGTGGAAACTCGAAGGAGCAACAGCTAAACCAAGTAGACCCCGTGTAATGACGGACAGTTCTGAGGAAGGTGGTTGAAAGAATCGGACGATAATTCAACGGAAGAAATCACTCGTGAGATCCAAAGTGGCACCAGTATCCCAGATACCACAATTACTATCCGATGGGACTTAAACGAAAAGGGGTAGAACAGTCGAGCAGCTACTGGCAAGCAACACATTTCCGTGTTCAGTGCAAAGCGACGCTTGAGTTGGTGTAAAGAGCGACGCAGCTGGACGTTAGATTACTGGATGCATGGATTTTGGACTGATGTAATATGCTATGCGATGGGGGTATCCGACAGTAGGGTTTAGATTTGTTACGCGCCTGCAGAATGTTAGCTGCCACCATGTGTTTTTCCAAAAGTGAAACACTGAGGAAGTGGTGTTAAGGTACGGGAGTATTCTTCAGGCTGTTCGTGGGGTAGCATACTGCTCTTCAAGAAACACCAAATTCAGAAATGTATGAACACATTTTACAGCGTTGTGTACTAGGTACAATGCAGCCTGTTAAAGAGCAGCATCTGATTTGTGGACAGTAACATACCTGAAATGTACTGAACTTCCCGCAGTCCCAACTTGAACACAATGCTACACCTTGGGAATGAGTTAGAACGTATTTTCGCTTCGGGCCTCACCGTCCAACATCATTATTTTTTCCAAAATCATTTTTTTTTGGTTTCAGCTCTTCACGGACAATGAGCTGCCATCCTCCATATCCAGGAACCTTAAAGGAAACATCCCTAATAGAGTTCAAGCCGTCATAAAGGAGAAGGGTGGACACAATGAATATTAATGGGCACTTATATGTGTCGCGATACTTTTAATCGAATACTGTATTTCTCTTTCATTGCTCCACTTACTTTTTCTTTCTCAGTTTGTCTTGTGGAGATACAAATAGACCACGTAAACTGTACAGTGAGTTAACATCCAGCAATTCTCTAGAAGAGAGAGGAACGAATTTCGTAATTGTCCTAACAGTAAGTGCCAAAGGTTCTAAGATACTTTCTACTGCCGTGTAAAACTTGCTTTAACCATCTGACCGCTGGATGTTATCGTGCTGTGCATTCCAAAAACAGCAGAAGACCGGGGCATGTGGATTCAGGCGTAAAATAGTGATACCCGAGCATAAAATACTACCTCGTAGGTTGAAGAACAGAAAGGCAATTCAATCATTCCACCACCTCACAAAAAGTTCAGCTGTCCTCACAACTGATGACCTAGACCAGCGTTTCATAAACAGTGTTCCAGTGGAGATAACTCAAGAGATCAGTCATATTTACTTTTGTTTTCATAACGTTCCTGAAAGTAACTTAAAAATAACAATAAAAAATTCAATAAGAAACTGAAATTATAAATGAGTAGCCATCGCTTTTACTCACTAATTTAGACAGTTGGTAAAAATACGTCACCTACAGTGAATTAGGCTACATTTGTGAGGAACCAGACGTCAAACTTGCAGACGCAAATGAGGGAACGATTTCACACGATTAGATCAGTCTATTCAAACCACAACCATTGACCCTCTAACAGCGTATCCGCACCCAGAGTAGCCGTTATTACTCTCTCGTCTATCGTCAGAAAGGTCAGTCACATTATGCTTGGCACCTTTAATCTGTATCCACACATTACTCAAGACGCTCTTTGTGTGAGCTTTAGTGGGGAGGTACTATTGCATTATCCTGTTGAAATATGCTATTTCGTACCCTGGTCATTTTTGGACGTGCTTGGGAGCTTTTAGCCACCTGTTAGCTCTACGCTATGAATCCAGGAGTTGAAGAGGTACAGATCTCGAGAATCGCTAATTCCTGTGACCTTTAGCTGGGGCGTTTATAGAGACGGCAACTTTGATCTGACAGCTGCAAACAGAAGCGAGAATCATCGCTAAAAGTAACAGAACGCCGCTCAGTGTCCCAGTTCACTCTTGCTCTCACTAAGCAAGTCTCTGTGTTGTCTGCGATATGGTGTCAACAGTAAGCGCTGCATAGAAACTTGAGATCTTAATTGAACTTCCAGTAATTATTCAACGACCTTACGCGATGACGCTGCGGCTGTAACCTCATCCCGTATTTTAATTTTTGTCATCCGTTTATTCGCCAGAGCGAGCCAAACACTCTAACTTTTGTTGGTATTGTTTCTCGGGAAAGACTCGTGCCCACTGTTCTCCCACATTGCTTCCCTGATGCCATCTCGTCAGCACTCGTTCTGTGTTTACTCCGGTACTGCCAACTAGCAGTGCCGTCCGTCGGTATCATGCTCCCATGTCTCGTGCAAGTGACTCTAACTATCTCGAAGTCTGAAGCAGTGCATTGAGCTCCATGAGCACGCTCTCTATACAAGATAGTTTGCAGTCTTCTCCTGAAAAGTTAGACTCACCCTTCAGCCTCCGTGTACTCATACCAGTCTTCATCTGTAGGAGTGACTTTCATCTCAAGTAGAAATAATCTTGTATAAGGATGCAATTCTGATCAAAATGTTCCAAAGAAATGTTGGTACTGGAATATCATTTTGGTACCATTCGGTTCAGGTGTTCATTGTGTAAGACTTTCCATTTCCGTCAGTGTATACAGTAGTGGAAATCAGTGTCAAAGCATATATATTTCAGGGTAATTAGCATTGACGATTGGAATAGTTATGCACTGTGTATGTGGAATAGTATGAGATCCAGTATACCGACAAATGCACTACAGACAGATTCCATTAGTGACAGTGCTTGTTGTATACACAAACCACGACTGTGACAATGCCACGCGGGAAACAGTTATCGTGTGATGATAAAGCAAAAATCGATGCTGCCAAGGAAATGAGGCTCTCCATTCGTCAAATCGCCGACAAACGTATCCTTCAAGTGCTGCATTTGATAGTTTCGTTAGATGAGACACGCGATATGGACAGAATGGAGATTATGGGCAAAGTAATTCATCTGTCCATGATTCTGCTACAACTAAAATGTGGTTTGAAGATAAATATATCGATGTCTTGCCCTGGTGTGCGCATGGCCTACGCATACCCCGGATCTGAACCCTGTGAAAAACTTTAGGTAAATGCTTGCAATGCTTGTTTATCACAATGGAAGACAATTTGAGGCCGTATGTTAGCCGGAAAGAGCGATACAAGAAGAGTGGGCGGTATTTTTCCTACAAGAACTACAAACCCTAACAAAGTTAGTGTCAAAGAGAATTTTTTTGGTAATGAGGAACAACGGAGCTTGAACAAAGTACTAAAAATTCAATAACAGAACAGGACAATGAGTGCCTTTATACCAGTTTCCATCCATGAAATGCTAACATCTTCCTTTGTTCCTCGTATTATAAAAGAAATTATGTAATTCCGTCATGACTTTCTATGTTTGATATATACCTACCAATTTCATAATAAATTTAATACATGTACGCTTCAGATATTTAGTAGAAACCCTGCCATCATACTGATTTCCGCCACTGTATAAAGAAGAGCGTCTGAACGTTAGTTTGTTCGGAACGCCTCTTTCCGACATTCACACCCCATTAAACAACTTAATATTTTCATGAATAAATTTGCATTAATCGCTTGTTTGCTGTTAACAATATTATCAACGTAAGCAGCCATTTATTACCTTATTCGGTTTCAAAAGGTAGCTGCCAAAATATTTTTTTTCTATATTTTATTACATGCTGCAGCGGTGGTATAAAAAAAGCTCTGTAAAGCGCTCTATTGCAGAAGTGGACCCCATTCTGCTTCGTACTCTACTGCTAGATCCATTGCTAAAGATAGTTATTGTAGTAGTGAATTACCCACGAAATCACCTCAAAACAATTGAGGCCAATTAATAATTTTACAATTAATCAACCTAATGCGGTTACTAATACACTTAAGAAGCATAATAAAAGTTATGTACGAGGGTTACCGCCGGCCGCGGTGGCCGAGGGGTTCTAGGTGCTTCAGTCAGGAACCGCGCTGCTGCTACGGTCGCAGGTTCGAATCATGCTTGGGGCATGGGTGTGTGTGATGTCCTTAGGTTAGTTAGGTTTAAGTAGTTCTAAGTCTACGGGACTGATAACCTCAGATGTTAAGTACGATAGTGCTTAGAGCCGTTTGAACGAGGGTTACCAAGAAAGTAATGAATCGCATTTTTTTTTCAGCCGAAAACAATACTACGAATGCGAAACGTTACTTATGTATTACCTGAAGTTTCCTGACTGAGCGCGCCAAGTTTCCGTCACTTCCGACAAGTAGCTTAGATGCAGGACAGTTCCAAAACGGCGTCTCTAGGTAATGTAAGTTGCAAGCAACGTGCCGTCATTGAATTTCTCATGTGAGAAAGAAACTTACGGGAATATTCACAAACGCTTGCGCAAAGGCTATGGAGAATCTGCTGTCGACAGAAGTACAGTTAGTCACTGATCACGGAGGGTGAGATCATCAGAAGGCGGTTCGGCGGAGCTCCACGATTTGGAGCCGTCGGGGAGACCATCTACGGCTGACGCACCTGACCTAGCCCCTTTGCATGACTTGTTTGGGCCATTAAAGGTTGCAATTCGTGGGGGACATTTCGAGTACGATGAGAAGGTGACTCACACAATGAAGCATTGGCTCCGCACAAAGGACAAGCATTGATATCGACAGGGCATAAACGACCTTGTTTCGCGGTGGAGGAACGCCATAGAAGGGGATGGAGATTACATGCAAAAACAGGGTGTGTAGATGAGACACCACTTTTTTGGGTGTGTAATGCTCATTATGTTCAGTAAAGAATTGTGGAAGGAAAAAACATGCGGTGCATTACTTTCTGAAGAACCCTCGTATTTGTAAGAATCATGAACAGTAACGATAATCTTCAGTATGTTATGTGCAGTAAATTTCTTCCAAATAGCTTTCTTGCTCCAGCTGGAATGTTGTAAATTGTGTGCGATATTTCAATACTTCCACTTACTGTGTCGACTAGTCGCGAGCAACTTTTGCTCTTATCTCTGAACCCAATGGATGATTATTGTACGTCCGTTGTGGCATCTGGTAATGTAGTCTTCTCCACCGATGTGCTTTCAGTGAGTGTGGCCTCAGCTACTGAGGAGCAAGGGTAATCAGACGCTTTGCATGGTTTGCAACTTTTGAAGGAGGACAAAGCGTTCTTGTTCAGGCTATTCTGTTCGAGATATTGCTAGGTTGAAGATGTACTTTTCTTTCGGTGTGATACAGTGTGCTATTAAAAATGGCTACAGTCAAGAATGCTGAGGTGCAGAAGAAGAAGAAAAAGAAGAAGAAGGAGAAGAAGGAGGAGGAGGAGGAGGAGGAGGAGGAAACAGACAGAGACAGGTAGACATACAGAAAGAGAGAGAGAGAGAGAGAGAGAGAGATATGTCTATAAAAGCAGCAATCGGTTTCTATTAGTTGAGTTCTACGCAAAATTATAAAATTCCAATCACACAACTACTCTGGATCAGATAGTAATATTTTTCTACAGTAAATGTTGGCCGACCCATATTGGGTTGGTAAGATTTCTTAGACACTGATACTGAATGCATAGTAGAATGGCACGCACTGTTACGACCAAGTGAGGCAGGGTCCGTGTTTGAGCTGTATCTGCATCGGGATCGGATGTAGTAAGACGGTATTTCATTCACCAAATGGGTTTTACTCTTATAGGCATTTTCATATTACGTTATGGAACAGGTCTTGAGCTGACTCGGCTGTGGCCACCACATGTCTAAGAGAGCCAAAATCGATTCCTGTGTAAAATCTTTGTATTCTTGAGATAAAATAGTAATAACGTTAAATGAAACCTCATATCTTTATTTTGAATTCAATCCTTTCATTAATTTAATTAACTGAAGTACAAATCTTCAAGAGAAAAAAGAGCTCTGAGGATTTGCACTAATGCTTTGTGCAGAAGTAATTAAATGTTAATGCTTGTGTCTTTAATTCAATTGAAAGTTCAGTTAGAGCCATTTATGCTCATAAATAATATTCAGATAGCAAATACTCTTCTTGCATTAGTAAATTATTATCAGTTTACGGAAAGTAAGTTTGCCTCAAGATCTTCAGAAGAACAACTACCTCGCCACTATGTTGCTATGTCTGGTGGTAGCGCGACATTAAAAGGTTACGACAGCGAAGTACGATAGATCTGTGAATGAATGAACGCACGATCTTGGCCACGTATCTTGTTGATCAGGTGAAACCGAAATATTGTTTCTGATATTCAAACTTGGTTTCAGTAAAGAGAAAGTAGTCAGTGACCAATAGTAGAACATTTCAGATGCTAAAGAATATTCCGTTGACCGTATGTATGCTTGTCTACGACAAACCAAATCTGAGAATGGTAAGATTGTGTACTATTGCTTTCCTGGGGGCTTATTCACATTAAAAAAGGCAAATTTTATGTGCAATTTAGTGCCCAGCTTAATAGTACAGTGTGTATTATACATACAACAAATAAACTGACTCCATTAAACGTTACGTCAACTGGAATACGTAATGAGCTAAAAGCAAAATATGTAGAATTCTTAATTCTACAGAGTGACACACTCTTAAAATTAGAAAAAAGGTTATCGCTCAAAAAGAACCTTGAACATAAAAACAACTCATGCTTCTTACTTTGTCATCTGTCAAATAGCTACTCAGTTTAACTTCTGCCAAGTGTCCATCAGGTGAAACATCAGCATAAAAAATAGCTAATATCCCACTTTCGAGTGATATGGTAGTTGAGCACATCAGAGATTTAGCAACCGGTATGGGAAACGAACTTACTTCTCATCTCAAATCATAAATTTTTTTATTAAAATCTGGCTCATCTAATGATGTAGTTACATTCACAGTATTGATCGTTATAGGCATCATTACTAGAATGCGTTACTGAAGGATTTCCTTCCAAGCAAATCTTTATTAACACTTACCACAGGCGTTGAAATATTTGATCTAAAATAAATTATTTCCTTGAAAACAATAAAATATCATAGTACAACTGCACTGATCTCGGTACCAATGGAGCAAAGGCAGCTGGTGATATAATTAACATATCACTTATTAATCTCTTCTATTAGGCAGTAGATGATTCCACAGGTAGGCATTTTCTGCAAAAAAATATTCCCCAGTTGTAATAATGTTCCTGATGAGGTTACCAAACTCATAAACTTCCTAAAACCTCAGTTACCAGGCAACAGTTTATTCGTAATATTGAGGATACGTGAAGTAAAAATACCTACTGAGATCACGTGATTATTTACAGGAAAGATACTGAACCGTATCTTTCAGCTGAGTGACGAGGTGCTTCCTTTCTTTTTGTGACACTATCTCGCCATCTAAGGTCAATTATTTGACAGAATTGCAAAGTTCATGTTGTCTGTCTAAGGGACATTCTTACAACGATCAATGAACGTAATTCAGCACTTCAAAACAAACAAGTAAGGGCATTTGTTTTCACAAAAAAACTGCTTCCAAGAAAAAGACAGAATTATTGACAATTTGTATACCTCCCACTGAGCTTGGAACCATAGAATGTAAAGGAAGGGGTTGAAGTGAGAGAGTCGTTTATTGAAAGATATATTCATTACGTGAAAGATTTCAATTAAGATTATTATCAGAATTTTCGAGGTGGACAGCAGATTAAATATCGAAATGAATAATAGATTAAAAACCCATTTATTCTCAACACACAATCTACAGCCATGTCATCTTCTATTAAATTGATATCTAAACCATTGTCAGTAGAAAAATTTAATTGGAAGCTATCACTGGTATTTTAGCGCAGTTCAAAAAATTAATATCCTCAATATAAACGATCTTGCAGACAATCTGAGCAGCCGTCTTGGGTAGTTTGCAGATGACGCTGCCGTTATCGACTAATACAGTCATCAGAAGGTCAAAACAAATTGCAAAATGATTTATAAAAGATATCTGTGTGTTGCGAAAATTGGCAGTTGACCCTAAATAACGAAAAGTGTGTGGTCATCCACATGAGTGCTAAAAGGAATCCGTTAAAATTCGGTTACACGATAAATCAGTAAAATCTAAAGGCCGTAAATTCAACTAAATACCTAGGAACTACAATTACGAACAACGTAAATTGGAAGGAACACATAGAAAATGTTGTGGGGGAGGCCAACCAAGGACTGGGTTCTATTGGCAGAACACTTCAAAAAATTTAAGAGATCTACTAAGGAGACTGCCTACACTACGCTTGTCCGTCCTCTTTTAGAATGCTGCTGAACGGTGAGAGATCTTTCCAGATAGGATTGACGGAGTACATCGAAAAACTTCAAAGAAGGGCAGCCGTTTTGTATTATTGCATAACAGGAGAGAGAGAGTCACTGAAATGATAAGGGATTTGAGGTGGACAACATTAAAACAAAGACGCTTTTCGTTGCGGCGGAATCTTCTCATGAAATTCCAGTCACCAAGTTTCTCCTTCGAATGCGAAAGTATTTTGTGGACACCGACCTATATAGGGAGAAACGATCGTCATTATAAAATAAGGGAAATCAGATCTCGTACGGAAAGTGATAGGTGTTCGTTCTTTCCACGGGCTATACAAGATTGGAATACTGGAGAATTGTGAAGGTGTTTCGATGAACCCTCTGCCAGGCACATAAAGGTGATTTGCATAGTATCCATGTCGATGTAGATGTAGACCTCATGCACTGACGGGCACGGACTGTGGCTCATTGCGGAGGGTGATAGTAAAAATTCACACGAAATTAGTGGAAGGAATCACTCGGGTGTTCCAAAAAGCTACCAGCTGTCCAGGTAGCACAATTACTTTTCATAGTGAGCTAAAGGGAATGGGATAGTACGGTCGAGCGTCTTCTCACAAACCACACATTTCTGTAATCAAGTGATGTAATGAGCTGGTGTAACGAGTGACACCATTAGACAGAAGGTGACTGGAAATGATTGATTTGGAATGATGAATCACGCTATTCCCTGTGGCAGTTCGATGGAAGGGTTTGGGTTTCGAGAATGATTGGAGAATATCTGCTATCATGTGCAGTCTCAACTGTGAGGTACGGATGAAGTGGCATTACGGTATGAGGTCTTTTTTTCAGGTTTAGGATGTAGTCCTCTTACATTACTTAAGAAAAGCTGAAATCGGCAGAATATGAACAGATTTTACAGAACGGTGCACCACTCGCATTCAAGGAACAGTCGTAGGTGGTGACAAAGCACCCTGTTGCAAAGCAGCATCTGTGAGCCAATTGTCTGTGGACAATAACATTCCCGAAATGGACAGACTACCCAGAGTCACGACGTGAAGCGACTGGAACACCTTGGGTATGAACAATCCTTTCGGAGGAACGTCCGCAACTGAGCACTATACCAGAGGTTGAAAATACTGCTACAGCTGTAAGGCTCTTTTATTTAGGACACAGACGGTTTCGGGCTGTTATACGCCCATCTTCAGGCATCGTAACTTGATTCTTTGACTCCGAGCGCCGCTTAGGACGAGTACAAGACGCGGTGTGTTATCAGAGAGCGCAGAGCACACTGCTTCTTGTACTCGTCCAACGCGGCGCTCGGAGTCACAGCACCAAGTTACGATACCTGAAGATGGGCGTATAAGAGCCCGAAACCGGTCGTGTCTAAATTAAAGAACCTTGCAAATGTAGTGGTATTTGCAACCTCTGGCCTTTGGTATGATTTAAAATGTCTGCTCCACTCCAGATCCGAGCGTTCTACATCACTATCTTCTCGAACTACGGCTCTTGACGAAGAATGGATTGTCTTTCCTTCACAGGAATTTAGACAAGTCACTGAAAGTGCTTCCCAGGAGAGTTTAAGCCTTTATAAAGACGGAGGAGGACACACCCCTTACTGATGTCCGCTAGTAGACCTACGGATACATTTGATCTTACAGTGTATATTTCATCGTTTTTTGCTTCTTTCACTTACGAAGAGTTAAATGTACTTTGCTTTGGTAGTCTATGCAATACTCGAAAGTGGTTGTCTGTCACAACATCACTCCCCCTTTGAGTAATGATTCACCAGACTGCATCGTTACACAACTGACAGAAACAAAAATAAAATTTCGGGAAACTAAAGTCAAGGTTAGATGAAGTATGTTTTTTGTAAAACTGGGTTATTTTGAAAATCAGCCTTATGCAAACATAATCAGTTTATTTTTATATTTACGCAGACACGTTTCGACACCTATGCATCATCTTCTGTGTGGCAAATTTCTATTTCTGTAAAGTACAATATCATATTTATAATAATTTAACTTCTGTAAAAAAAATGTTCAACTGTGTGTGAAATCTTATGGGACTTAACTGCTAAGGTCATCAGTCCCTAAGCTTACACACTACTTAACCTAAATTAGCCTAAGGACAAACACACACACCCATGCCCGAAGGAGGACTCGAACCTCCGCCGGGACCAGCCGCACAGTCCATGACTGCAGCCCCCTTGACCGCTCGGCTATTCCCGCGCGGCTAACTTCAGTAGACATAAGAATTATAGAAGTTAAATTATTATAAATATGATATTGTACTTTACAAAAATAGAAATTTGACCCACAGAAGATGATACACAGGTGTCGAAACATGTCTGGGTAAATATAAAATTAAATTAATTGTTTTTAAATAAGGCTGATTTTCAAAACAACCCATTTTTTTAATCACAAACACAGAAGAACATAAAGCTGAGCTTGAAACCTTAGTAAAATGTCATTTGTGATAATTAGCATTTTAGTGTATTTTGTAAACAGGTTATGACGTTTGGTTATGAAGAAGATAAACTCTTTCTCACAATACTATTAGTTCAGTCAATATAGGAGATGTACATATTGTGATACTGTGTGCTACTCCTTTAGAACCAAAAACCTAAGAGATATCAAAAGACTTTGGACTTCGCAAGTGAAAATACACCGTAACGAAACCACATTTACCACAGGGAACTGACCGACAATAAGTTTGCAGCGGCAACGAAGTAATGGACCATAATGTTAATACGCTGTATCCTGTGTGTTTTTGTGTGTGTGTGTGTGTGTGTGTGTGTGTGTGTGTGTGTGTGTGTGTGTGTGGGCGGGCGCACGCGCGCTCGAGTGTGTGCGTTTCTGCTGTACGATCATGTACGTCCACTGAGTTCGTGTTTCGCTTGCAGCAAGAACAGAAGGATCACTGACCTGTACTGCAAGCGACAGCATTGCTGTTGTGTGTATTTTCATATGTTGGTAGTTTTATTTTGCATGTGTGGAACGCCGCGAGGGAACCCACTCTTTGAAGCCGACATTTGAATCGTGCGCCCCCTGGCTACTTTCCGCATCGCTGACGTCTCTTAAAGTGAAGGGAATCTCACGGTGCGCGTGAAGGGCGCTGGATTCAGTGTTTTGTACAGCGCTACTCCTCCACACATAAGGTCAGCAGGTGCGGTGACTGTGTGCCTCAAAACGTCACGACCGCGCTACTAATATTTACTAAGCATGAGAAATAAACTAAATAAAATTATGAAGAGGAAAATAACATTCATAAACGTGATGTAACTAAGCTATAGGTCACAAGGGGAAATTTAAAAATTTGTGAAGAAGAGAACTACGTTCATAAACGTTGTTACTACTATGCAACTCAGCCACTATATGAATTTTTACATATTTTCATAGTTGTTCATTAATGGTTTTTTGTATGATCTAAGATAAGAAACTATAAAGTGGTGAGAATAGAACTGACCCATAAACAGAGCACCATGTACCAACTTTGACGCTATGCAAAGTACCTCAGTGTATTAATCAGCGTATTTGGTGCATAATGACGCGTGTTCTGCGAGTTTACTGACGCGGACACGTCAAAACAGGCATAATTTGATGAAATGAAGAACTGAGGATCCGAAAGTTGTCTAAACGAACGTCAAAAATAAACATGCGCAGTGTATTACAGGTGCAGACCGTTTCTAAGGTTAAAGGTATAAGTCCACTTCGACAGTGATCTGACACGACCATGTTTTAGTTCCTGTCAGCGAAGCTAACAGGCTCTGCGACAATCTACGGCTTTTCTGCAAGATCCGTTTCTCTTCGGTAATACTTTCAGGTTAGATGGTCCATTTATTTCAGCCGTAGTTATCGCAGTTTCGGCCTTATTGTCATTTTCCAGAGTGAAATATGACGCCTCGGCGGATGTGAAAAACCTACGAATCTTCCAGCACAACTACACATTTCTAATTGTTATCACACGACGAGTAAGAGCTCAAATATAGTCGATGTCTACTGCGTGTTGTTGTTGTATAATTATGTGTCTGAAACGTTCCAAGTGTACTAGATCACATCAGAGTTATCAAAACTATTGCGAAACTTTGGCTTACTAATGCAACTCACTATAGTATCTTATTCTTGTTCTTATTACCTTTTTTTTCCTTATAAGGTCAACTTCACACTGTTATGGATTAAAAGCGCTTGGCTAAAAGTACTTCTTTTTATTTCTTTTGTTTATAGCATTATGTTTTAAGTCATTACTAACAGTTTGAAAAAAAAGTTATATTGTCTTTCACAGAAGACATGTTTCCTCAAAGGAAGTTATTCATAGAGCTTGAAACTGGACAGTCCATTTCACCACTACTTTCGTACTTTTGCTTGTTATACACACCAAAGTGAGAAATTTCTCCAATAACCAGCAATAAAGCAGATTCTCGCAGAATTCTGTTATTTTACAGCACTACAGTGCATAAGCATTTTCATTTATTGAATAACGTGTCTCCCCTAGTTGCAACTACTTCGCTAGACAATGACGAAAAGTCTAGACTGAAATTTATAAACTCTGAACATGCAATTTTCATTCTGACATATGTATAGATAAACAAAACGAGAAGAAAGAGATTCATACAGATAGTTGGCGGACTTACATTCATAAAATAATTTATTCGCAGAGTCTCTATGTGCCAAATGAAACCATCTCGGATTGGTTCTGCCTTCTTCCTAACTACAAAAGCATTCTAAAAGCCAACTGACAAATAATTTATTAATTTCAGACGAATTGGGTGCATCTGTAAGTATTGCTATCAGTGATTCAAACTTTTTACGTCTTTCAAGAAAAAGGATGTGAACAACATGTCTCGACGATAGATCTTCGGTTGGAGAACACAAACTCGACGTGAACTAGTGTGGGTAAGGAAAATCTCCGTGAGGAAATTATCCCAGTATTCGCCTTAAATGATTTATGGAATCTATTGGAAACCTGGATTGGTATCTGAATTACATTTCTATCGAGATGATATCCACTGTCTTAAACACTGTGCCATGTCGCTTTGTCGTCATATGCAGATAACAGTAAACATTTCCCATGGTCTGTTACAGTGTGTAAAGTGTAAGTGAAAAATGTAAGGTTGTTAATGGTGATATATGGCAGATTTACATTTTGAAGAAGCATATGGTGCATGTGTGTCTGAAGAGTGCTGAGTGATGATGATTATGAAGGCAGAACATCAGTAACTTGTTACGAGTGGCAGTCCCACTTTTACCGAGCGAGGTGGCGCAGCGGTTAGCACATTGGATTCGCATTTGGGAGGACGACGGTTCAATCCCGCGTCCGGCCATCCTCATTTAGGTTTTCCTTGATTTCCCTAAATCTCTCCAGGCAAATGCCGGGATGGTTCCTTTCAAAGGGCACGGCCGACATCCTTCCCCATCCTTCCCTAATCCGATGAGACCGATGACCTTGCTGTATGGTCTCCTCCCCCAAAAACAACCAACCAACCAACCAACAACAACAACCAGTTCCGCTTTTAATATCGACTTTTCCATTCGTAAGAAAGTGGTAACACCTATGCATTCTGAGGTGTGGTGTTGATCTGTTATTCTGCGCAACGGATTAATCTGAGATTTACCCTTTACCCTGTGGCTCCTGCAAGATGCAATTTTCACCCCCACACTACTACAGAAGTCAGACAGACGCTCCTAACGTTCTAAAAAAAATGCCTGAAAAACTTTCAGTAATAAATATCTTCTGGAGTCGTCCGCTGTAAGGAAATGACACAAAAATTCACAAAATTTCTCACATAACTAGTGGGATACTTGGGTATTGGAGTAGTGCTAGTTAGTGTAAAACAAACATGAAACAAACGAAAGTTATTATTTATTTTGCAAAAATTCTGAAAAATCACAATGGCACTTTTAGTTATGAATTGAACAAGTTATGTTCTGGTTTTTAGGAATGTGAAGTTACCTCTCAAGGATAGGATTCGCTAATGAAATTTCTGTACAAAGTTTAAGATGGTTGTTGACTTGGCAGAATGACTGAGAGGCGCGCCTATTCAACTTGAATAATTATCCTTTAGAATGTTACTAGATACGGTCGAGGCTGTCGCGTGTGAAATGCAGTGAAGTGTACTGCTGTGGAGGAAATATAGGGCTCGCAATAGCTGCAGCGCACAATACCGTAAGCTGCAATGACTGCTGTCTGCGCCATTCGCTGCTGACAAGGAAGATAACTCTCGTTCTATCTGGATTGACCTTCACCAATCAGACTCTCCCTATGCCTTGATGAAGGCAAGGATTCCTGTTCGCCCCAGTCTAACTATTGGCGTGGTACACCGGCAGAGAACCAGTCCACCGCGATGCCACTCAAAATTCGCTCGCAGGCGTTTAACTATAACTCTGTCCGTTCACACCGCACAATAACGGTGTCGGCCAACACAGTGAACAACGCTTAATCGCAAGGACTGAATGTAGAGTAGCACTTCGATTCACTCTTGACAGAGGTGCTCTGCCAGTGAAGTACTGAGGAGAGACTTGTTCCTCACTCCAAGAGCGACAACGGAACGGCGCCTCTCCACGCTAGACGTGAATGGGTATATCTTTCGGTCTCTTCCATTATTCCTTCAGCTCAAGGCGTCAGAAATATCGTCTGCCAGTCAGCATTGCCCTTCTAAAACGGGAGAATGACGTTTCGTTTAAGGCGACCAATCCGGAAACCTGTAGCATTGGCGTTTGGTGTTTGCTGTCTCCCTGTGAAAATCTCTTAAACTGCGTGCTATGTGTAAAGAATGCGCAGGCTGGCCGCCCCCACACAATGTAGCGGAATTTGCTTTTACGCCGAACATGGGGTTGTTCCCGCCTTTCACTTGGGCCCACGCTGCCCGCTACACGGGTGGTCACCGCCCGACATAGGCTGGGTCGTCCTCTGAAGGGACTGTCGTCCCATTGAGCGGTTTCTCTCCCGAACTAAAAGCTTCTGCGACCGTCGTGTCTGGAATGTATGTGGGTACGCCAGCCTCGAGTATTTCAACCACGGTGCGCTTACTTGTTAATTGCATATCGTTTACATGAATTCATACAACAGTGGTTTTACCTTATCGAGTATGGGTTCGAATGAAGCGTCTTGATGTGCAGAATATGATTGTGAGGGCGGAATATGTAAGCAATGAAGGTCAGGAGACCACGATGTCTTACAGCATATGCACCGATGCAGTCTCCAGACGTATCATGTTTTGTTGAGCCAACTGATAGACATGTATGTGGAAACTGTCTGAAAAGCTTAGTCAATAAATTGAGACGTGTCGGTGACTGTACTTGTGCATTCAGGGAATCCTTGTGCGTGTTATATTTAACTAAGCTGACCCAAATACACATGTCAGGAGTCTTTATCACAAAATTTCGAAAATGGTTTCTGAAAACTTTTAATTGCTTCATACCAATAACTACTCGATAAATTTCTCGGTTGACCATGTCGTAAAATTAACGAATGCTTCAAATATGTGTGTGCATGATCACTTGAGACTTGAGCTACTGCTCGGTTATCAACAAATGCCCCACCACCCGCTGCCTCTCAAGCAAATGCTCAACATATCTAATGGGGATCCGGCTGTATGCTAATACAAGATAGTTAGTCAGTTTTATTTTATGCTATTAATGACGTGAATGTTACACTGTGCAGATATACAAGAAAGGCAAACATGGAATTTCTGTATATGCTCATTTACGTTGCAGACAGTAGATTAGATCCGTGTGTTGTCACAACTACCTCCCTCCTTGTATATTAAGTGGTCTTTCCGTTTCTAACAGTATATCTGGATATTTAACCAATATGACTATAACCATTAATATGGTATGGATTGCTTTTCAGTGCTGAATTACATTGTTTATTGTTTACTAATCAATGTAATTCAGTCTGTGTTTGTCAGTTGCACAAGATTTTTGTCAGTCGCCTTGCGTACATTATGAATGTATTGTACAAATTAACGCAGGCAACCTGCTTTTGTATTCTCCTGTTCACGTGCTGATTTTATAATTAGGGATTTCTTTTATGCTACTTACATTGTGTATTTGCATGCAACAATGCTGCATGTCAGTCATCAAAACGTGAGAAAATATTCAGTAACGTGATTAATCTATTCAGTGTCTTTGATGAAAGTTGTAAAGCAGTTATTAAACTGTTTACATCATTCCCATTGCTTACTCTTTCAAACTCCCGTTTGTGATGCCTACAAGGTTAATGCATGTGCATTACTGCTTACAATAGCTATATCTAAATCGTAGCACATAAACTGTGATGCTGGTACATCGGTATATAATTCAATCCGAGTCACAGACAAGGTTGCATTTATCTAAGTATGGTGATCTCGGTATTGTGATTCTAAGCCATTTGCAGAGTTTCAGACTCATAAATTTAACGGGCATTCGTTTGCAACTTAAAGGTCTATAACTTTCGATAGAACATGAGCAGCATTAATGGGTTCGTAGAGACGTTTTCACCACGAGGAATCATTTTCGGGAAGGGAAGTAGCCGTGTGCAGAACACTTGAAAAAAAAAGTAATATGAAATGGGTGGAGGGTGTTCAATTTGGTTCATGCTTACCTGTAACCAAATATAAAATGAGGGAGACCTCCAGTAGCTTAATCCTGCTGTCAAGTTACAGCACATACCCTGTCACTTTCTGGTGTTTGAATACTATTTGAGATCCGGTAGCTCACACTGACCATCAACTTATGCCCACACACAATGCTAGCTACTTGTGCACAATACAATTATAAGATCCTGCAGCTGTCACGTTATGGCACATACATTGTCAGCGTCTGGTTTTTGAAATCAGTTTTAAGGTCACATAACTCACACCCACTGCCTAGTTACGGCAACAGGCACTGTCAGCTTCTGGTGTTCCCATGTAATGTGAGTGCCGAATGTCTATTTGCTTGTATCAGTAACCATCAGTAATTGGCATAATCTACATCCATAGTATAAGTAATATGATTCTGCAGAGTTGTTGTTTATGACATATAACGTGGTATCATTAAAACATCCAACCACCAATCATAATTGTCCAGTTGGCTAAGTGGTTTTTTGATAGCACAAACTGCATACAAAAATATTCTGTGCAAAATTATTTAAAGCCCTGATTCGATTTAAGTTGAAGTTAAAGTGTGTTACCATTAAAAAAAATTTTTTTTTGAAAAAAAGGAAAAGAAACCAACTGATTTGGCTATGAAACAGAGTGAGATACGGTTCTTGCAGCTTTACTGTCGCTCTAAAACTACACACAATTTGATATTGAGATCGTTTACAGAACGTATAATTACACCCAAGAAGTTCATAGGTTTAGTGATTTTAATTTCCTTTAAACATCGATAAAATGCTAATAGCTCTCGAACTATAGCTCAGAAGAGCATAAAGTTTCAGCTCCAGAACAAAAATCCGTAATCGCAGTGATAGGTCATTCGGAATATGTTAGGATGAGTCACACTTGCAAACTTCTCTGTAGGAGGTAGTCTGCACACGTCTTGTCTCGTCTTCCCCTGACACGTCACCCGTAGCTGGGGTGCGTGGAAAGTTGTCCAGGATGCTTTTGTTGTGGGAACGTTTATTCTCCTCCATGTTTCAAGAGCTGCTGATAATAACCCTCGTAATTATTTGGGATGCTGCCATTATTGTTAAATGTAAAAAAAATAAAAGTACATATTACGATACATATTTGTGCATTATAATTTTTAATTGTACCACGTAATTCTCAATAGCTTTATGACATTCTGTGTGTGTACATATGTGTTGCTGGTGACACTTACGTATTTTTGATAAATAACACAGATGTGGAAATACTGTATGTTAAATTCTTTACATATTATGTTGATGAACACGGATATGCAAATAACATTGTGACATAAAGCTTACATACATCTGATAAATAATATAGATAGAAACTACTGTAAGCTACACCAGCATTGTTAATATCTTTATGTATCTTTGATAAATATTACAGATCGTTAGTGTACTTTTAAAAATCACGCCAAGTTACGCTATCTTGAATATTTTGTATTTTCCCACCATGGTGACTTCATGGATTCCGTCATCCTGGATTGTGACGTCGTTCCCTGCCCCTGCATCTTTGCCATACATGTGTATCGTCCTATATGCAGTGCTAAACTGTGCAAGTGACAACACGAGGGTTCAAGAAGCGTCGAAGTATTCCAAACAACACACCGCTATACTACTTATGTCAGATGAATAGCTCTGAAGGATGAAACAGCGAAAACTCCAACATATAAAATATCAACGAAATCTTCTAGAAATTTGTGGCTATCACTGGAAGCATTTAATTTAATACACTACTGGCCATTAAAATTGCCACACTACGAAGATGACGTGCTACAGATGCGAAATTTAACCGACAGGAAGAAGATGCTGTGATATGCAAATGATTAGCTTTTCAGAGCAGTCACATTAGATTGGCGCCGGTGGTGACACCTACAACGTGCTGACATGAGGAAAGCTTCCAACTGATTTCTCATACACAAACAGCAGTTGACCGCCGTTGCCTGGTGAAACGTTGTTGTGATGCCTCGTGTAAGAAGGAGAAATGTGTACCATCACGTTTCCGACTTTGATAAAGGTCGGATTGCAGCCTATCGCGATTGCGGTTTATCGTATCGCGACATTGCTGCTCGCGTTGGTCGAGATCCAATGACTGTTAGCAGAATATGCAATCGGTGGGTTCAGGAGCGTAATACGAACGCCGTGCTGGATCCCAACGGCCTCGTATCACTAGCAGTCGAGATGACACGTATCTTATCCGCATGGCTGTAACGGATCGTGCAGCCACGTCTCGATCCCTGAGTCAACAGATCGGGACGTTTGCAAGACAACAACCATCTGCACGAACAGATCGACGACGTTTGCAGCAGAATGGACTATCAGTTCGGAGACCATGGCTGCGGATACCCTTGACACTGCATCACAGACAGGGGCGCATGCGATGGTGTACTCAACGACGAACCTGGGCGCATTAATGGCAGAACTTCATTTTTTCCGATGAATCGAGGTTCTGTTTGCAGCATCACGATGATCACATCCGTGTTTGGCGACATCACGGTGAACGCACATTGGAAGCATGTATTAGTCATCGCTATACTGGTGTATCACCTGGCGTGATGGTATGGGTTGCCATTGGTTACGCGACTCGCTCACCTCTTGTTCGCATTGGCGGCACTTTGAACAGTGGACGTTACATTTCAGATGTGTTACGACCTGTGGCTCTACCCTTCATTCGACCCCTGCGAAACCCTACATTTCAGCAGAATACGACCGCATATTGCAGGTCCTGTACGGGCCTTTCTGGATACAGAAAATGTTCGACTGCTGCCCTGGCCAGCACGTTCTCCAGATCTCTCACCAACTGAAAACGTCTGGTCAATGGTGGCCGCGCAACTGGCTCGTGACAATACGCCAGTCACTACTTTTTATAAACTGTGGTATCGTGTTGAAGCTGCATGGGCAGCTGTACCTGTACACGCCATCCAAGCTCTGTTTGACTCAATGGCCAGGCGTATCAAGGCGGTTATTACGGCCAGAGGTGGTCGTTCTGGGTTCTGATTTCTCAGGATCTATGCTCCCAAATTGCATGAAAATGTAATCACATGTCAGTTCTAATATAATATATTTGTGCAATGAATACCCGTTTATCATCTGTATTTCTTCTTGCTGTAGAAATTTTAATGGCCAGTAGTGTATATACTGCGTTGTAGAAAGCACAGAGACATTAGGCTGCTGGACTACTTTTGTTGCTATTCCTTTGATATATGTTTATTTAATTCGTTTGTATACTTAATAATGTGTGTTAGAGCGTGTTTATGGTCCAGCCGTAGGAATATTTATTTAATTTCAAGTATTTAAACGTAAATACAGTACTTCGTATGTGCTTAAATGTATTTTTGAGTGTACGTTGGATTGGAGACATGGAGTGAGCTCTCTAGCCAATCACATCGCTCGTTGGTGGTGAGACTGTATGGAAGTTGCGGAGGAGAATCGTTTCCAGAGGGCAGTGCGGCAGTTCGCGGAGTACGGCACAAGTGACGAGAAGGGCTGGACGTGACGGCGCGACGGACCGAGAGTCGCGGAAAGACTTGGACAGTGTGGAGCGGTTTGCACGTGGTCGCGAGAGATAGAAATACGTCGGAGTGCTGACTTGCGAACTTGTGAGATTTCCGTGGGTTCTACAGTGAAGTGTGCGTTTAGAAGTGAATATCTCGCGAGCTATGTTGTTGTTCATAGCTAATTACGTGCTGTAGGAATCTATTGTTTCCCTGTTTTCAACTTATATTTTATTTAATTGCTGGATCATCCACGCCAGTAAGTGTTTTGCTGAAAAACACCGCATTCTCAAAAGTATTTCTACTATCATACGCATCATTTAAAGTTGTTAAGATAGTACCTGCAGATTTTATTTAATTGCAATCTTTTATTTATGAATTTGTATATTAATCCGCAACTGCCGAGTGGTAGAAATCTTTGACCATTCAGTTCATGTGTGTATTCTTATCGTATACCGTAGACTCAGCAATATTTGGCCTGTAATGCGGCAACTACGATCCCAGACCCTGGATGACGAAACCAGCCAAAACTTTTAATATTGCAACTCTGAGTCTGGGGGTGCGTAGTTATTTGAAAGCCGGCACTGAGGAGCGAGTGAGAGATGTTTGCCGCCTTTTCCCGATGTTATTCAGTCCGTACATTGAGCAAGCAGAGAACGAAACAGAGGACAAACCTGGAAATGGAATTTAAGTCCAGGGAGAAATGACGGCAAAGGACTTGGGAGGCCATTTCTTGAAATTAAAGAGTTGTTAACATCTAAAATAAACTGAACTGTTAGTAAAGCTTTTCTGCACATATTTGCCTGGAGTGTAACCCTGTGCGGAAGTGGAACTTGGACGATAAACGGTTCAGATAAGAAGAGAATTGAAGGTTTTGAAAAGTGGTGCTACAGCGACTGCTGCATATTGGATGTATTGGATGGTTACATAGAGTAACGGATGTGCAGGCGTTGAATCAGACTGGAAAGAATAGAAATTTATTTCAGAAGCTGTCTAAAAGAAATAACCGTTTGATAAGTTACCCGCATGGGGGATCGAGAAATTATCAGTGGAGGCAAGTGTGGGGCAGTAACAATTGTGGATAGAATTCTAAGCAGTGATACAGACCCCATCCCTCTTTCAGTCTTCTTATTGCCTTGATGCAGCCCATCACGAGCAACTCACCTAAGAGGAGCTCTTACAGCTGGGTATATTCAAATCTCCGCCATGACCTACAGTTTTTACCATCTACAATGCCTCTACTGCCACGGAAGTTATTCTCTGATGTCTCAACACATGTCCTAACATCCTGTCCCTCCTTCTTCTCATAGTCTTCCAAATTATTATATCCTTGCCGAATTTGGGGCGAACATCCTTATTTATTATATTATGAGCCCACTATTTTTCGGCACCCTTCTTTAACACCTCATCCTAAACACTTCGAATCTCTCCTTTTGCGGTTTCCAAACAGTCCAAGATTCTCGTCCATGCATTGCTTTACTTGACACGTACATTCTCTGATATATTTCGCTTAAATTAATGTCTATGTTTGACACTAGTAGTCTTCTTTTGGTCTATAACGTCCTCTTCATATGTGATAGTCTCCATTTTATGTCCTCCTGGTGTTTCGTCCCTCATACGTTATTTTGCTCCCAAAGTAGCAGGGCTCCTTGATTTCGTGTACTTCGTTGTCACCAACTTGGATATCAGGTTTCTCGCTAATCTCATTTCTTCTGTTCTTCATTACTTTCGCCTTTCTTCGATATTCTCTTAAACCGTAATCAGTGCTTAACAGACTCTTCATTCTCTTCACCATGTCCTCTGACTCTTCCTCAGTTTCACTGAGTTCTGCAGTATTGACAACGAGTCTCACGATGTATTTTCTTTTACTCTGAATTTCAGTACCTCTGCTGATCCTATCGTTTTTTCCGTCGTTGATTCATCGATACACTCATCGACCAATAAGGGAGAATAACTGCATCGCAGTCGCACACCCTTTTGAGTGCGAGTACTGTGTTCTTAGTCTTTCATTCTTAGTGGTTAAACTTGGTTCTATTTCACTGAGAACTGCGAATATGTTGTACCATTTTACATTGTGCAATGCTTTTTCATTATCCAGCGCAGTCAGAAATTCCTCTCTGGTGCTCTTACATTTCCTAAAGACAAACTACACGTCAGGTAAGATATCGTCATTTACTGTTCCTTTACTCTGTATATTATTCTTGTCAGCAACTTGGTTGCAATGGTCGTTAAGCTGACTGTACTATAATTCTCGCCTTTTATCTGCCACAACTAACTTCGGAATTGGGTGGATGAGCTTTTTGTGAAAATATGATGGTAAGTCACTAGTTTGATTGATTCTACATAACAATGAAGAAAAAAATTCCGAAAGAATATCGTGTATTCCGTCTCCTTTATTTGTTCGCACGTCTTCCAAAGCTCTCTTATAATCTGGCTCTAGTATTGGATACCCTATGTCTTGCAGGTCTACTACCATTTCATCCTCAGTCACGTCACAGGTTCCCCCACCAGCAGTGGCTTTCAGTGTATTCTTTCTTCCTATCCGCCCTCTTGTGTACGTTTCACAGCGGAAGTCCTCAGAGACTCTTAATGTTGACAACTGTGCTTTTAATTCCGTCGTAGAGTATTTTGACTTTTCAATAAACTGGAACTGTCCTTCCGATTTACATTCCTTTTTCGATTTCTTTACCGTTTTCATGCTGTCATTCCTCCCTCGTTTCCCGGCACTTCCTATTGATTAGATTACTAAGTGTAATGAATACAGCATTTCTGTCTCTTCCTGAACATTTCTCTACTTCCTTCTTTCGTCATTTAGTTGAAACATTTCTCTTGTCATGAAGTATATTAACGCACTGCACTGTCTTTCCTGAAGAACGGATTCAACAAACATATGGGCATTTGGAAAAGAATGGGGAACTGTCTTGTAAACTTAAGTCAGATTAATATACGACCGTAATGTATCGTACTGTAGCCATTGTGTTGTGTCCGTTCTGCAGTGTAACTCAAACGAATAATTCAGAACAGAAAAAAATCCCATCGTTTATCGCAAGTGAAAGATTACATTAGTGATAAAAGCAAATGTTGAGAGAAAGGTCACAGTTACTTTTAAACTGCTTTATTTTAGTGCCATATTCGGTTTTGGGCTACCATCTCCGTCTTCAGACGGCTAATATTTTCGTTACATACACGTTTGTCGCCTGCTTCATACCGCACAAAAATATTTGAGTAAAATAAAACGTTTAAAAAGTATTTGTGGCTTGTTGTGTAAGTCACCAACTGTCACAAGATCCAACGTGCATAAAACAACAATTTTAAATGCATATCAAAATCTTTGCTACCCCTTTGCGTCCCCGAAAGTTGAAATGTTTCCTGTAGCCCACCTCACCCTAAGTGCTGTCTTATGTGAATATTATGCTTCCCTGTACTTCGATTTTAACAGCATACCGCACCATGATTTCGTGTCGTAAGATCGAACTATCTATAAGGCGTATTCCCTACTTATGGGAAGCAACCCAGAAAAGAAACCGGCCGAATCTGTGCCGAAACAACTTTTGCACCAAATGATGCACATGTTCATACTTTGTTCTCTGTAACTTTTTGGTCTAAAACAATACAATAAAAATTATCCGCTTCGAAATTTGTCAGACATGGCTAAATGTGGCTTTGTTTGATTTCCAAAACTAGAGGAAAGCTTGCTAGGCCGTCGTTTTACAAGCGCAGATGAGATTAAAATGTATTACTCAGAGAGTAAAACTTACTCCAAAGGCCGAGTTCCAAAGTCGTTTCGGGGACGGAATAAATCTCTGGCGTATGGGTATAAAATCCATTGTGGACTATTTTGAAGCGTGCAACACTGATGTGAGCGAACACATGAAATACACTTCAAGAAACGAGTCCCTACCCCCTTTTTTCGACACTTCCTCGAGCACAAATTTTATTTACTTTTCCTCTTCTAATCAAGCTAATGCCTCACAATGACATCAAAGGCTGGACTGAAAGAAACTGAGGAGTTTCAACGTTAAATCATTCAAAAAATCCTAGATTTAAGACAATAAATGAACAGCACAGGCTGTGAGAAAGAGAGGAGATATACAGGGGCAAAAAATGGCTAAGGAATTCAATAAGGAAATTCTACGGACGTCTGTTCGGGATCGGTGCAACACAACTACAGAAGCAGATTTTTAATGTTCTGAACAACAGCCCTGAAATCTCGGATGACTGGTTCATGGAAGTAAGCGAGGATGTCGGGGACGCTGGACTGTATAAGCAAGACTTCTCCATCTGGTCAACTTACAGATCACTTTAAGGGCTTCCACGATGAGTAAAAACAGATATACAGTTTACTTGAATGTTCCGTACACCTACGATCGACTTCATGGTTATGTGTTATACGCGGTTCCTGAAGGACCTCAAAAACAGAGGGCTACAGGTACCAGGAGTATTCATCTAGAACAGGAGGACGCCATAACTAAATATGAGGAAGTGTCGGATTAAACTTAACACACTTTGTGCACAACAATGTGCACAGCAACAAGATATCGAATGATACACCCTGTCAACTGAAGAAAAAACAAGTAAACTCACAGGAAAAAACAGTTTTTTTGAAGGTGTGTACTATTTATTCACTTCAAGAATGTGGTACTATGCGTTCCTCAGAATTCGTTTAATTTCGACGTCCCACCTGCGTCACTGGAGCAAACTACGATAACCGCAGCTCTCACTTGACATGAAAAAGCACGTTAAATGTGAGCGCAACCACTTTGGAGTCGTCCTCGTCTGTCAGATTCATGCTGGAAAGGTGAAATCTCCACGCTGCAGATGATGTCTGGAACTCTGCGCTTAACGACGCCAAGCCGAAAGCTCTGTCCGCGAGTTTCCGAAGGCTGGTGCATTCACAGGCCACCGACATTAACAACACAATCAGAAGTTATTGAAAATGGAATAACATTGCGGATAATTAAACAAATTTCAATCGCGATGGGGACAATGCGAAAATACAAAGCTTTCGGCGGGCGAGCTCATAAATCAACAGTTTACGATACTATTTGATTGAAGCGGTATAAATCCTGTTTTGCTTTAGGCGTATGAACAATAAAACGTATTTTCTGTGCCATTTAATAACGGCAGAGTTAATTCATCCTCCAGTCGGGACCGGTCTTTTTATGGTTGTTGTCCGAAACAGCGTCATAATGGCGCACGGAGTGCAATGGCCGGTGGAAATGTGATTTTTTTGTTCTCCTGCGGGAACAGCATAGCGTAAATAGCTTCTCCTCTGGATAGTTTTTAGATTTCTTTTCTCAGCTACGAACAATAATGAACTATTGACGTGTTTTCTGCTGATAGCTATTAAAGTTTTTGTTTGTGATGTTAGTAGCTCACGAATGCATTGTACATTTCTGTACCTACCCGCTGTGCAACAGTTTCTAAAAGACGCAACTGAAAATATTTGTACTGCAAATTACGGTGACTTTGTAACATTATAAAAGACTCGCATGTGATAGCGCACAACGAATTTCACAGTCAAATAATGTAATTGTGTAGCGGTATTGACAAGAGTGTTATAGATGTAAAGAAAAAGACTGTTCTATATAGTAGTTATTTGAGGGATTGTACGTCAGAACAATGAAAATCTCTTTTTTTTCTGCTTAAACGTCACGAAAAGCGGCAAGGGTCAAATACTTCCACCGGTCGCAAAATGGCGAGAGTATTAAAATTTTCCTGTCCTTTACCCATTTGGCGTGACAATTAAAGAACACCGTCTTTCGCCGGCGTTTTAAGTCGACATTTCGTTGTGTTGACTGAGCCATTAAAAAATTTAGCAAAAAGTTTGAGTTGTACTACGTTATTTAATATCGTTTCGCTATCTACGTCGTTCTCGTCACCACTGGCAAGAACGAAGGTTGAGGGTCTGACGTTCTATTAAGGAGACAAGTTAATAAAATACTGCTGACGACACTTGAGCAAGTTCTGCCTTCGACATATACACGAACTAAATAAACTACTGCCTTATCTTCTGAAAGCAGAGAGGAAATGCAGAAAGTAAAAGTACGGAACAATGAAAGCTATTTTTCATGTTCAGTTACTTGTTGTTAGTCAGTTAGGTGTTGCATTCCTTAAAGCAACACGGAAAAGTGAGATTATTTATTCATTTGACCCCTAAGTCCCATAGTGTACCAACAACCAATTTACAAAAATGAGAATCCTGTATTGCAAGCTCTCTTTATTAGTAAGTGTTCTTGATTCATTGTCAGATTCATTTTCGTATGTATTTGCTGAGACAAAATGAACGCAGATGAAAAAGGAAACAACTTACCATTATTTAGAGTTCATTAAAATATAATAACCTTAGAACAGGACATATCCAACACTTCATTCTGCCTTTAGAGAATCTGCAATTCAGCTGCAATTCTATTTACAAACATACAGCTGTGAGCATGGACATATTAGTATAGACATAGCGTGACTCACGAAATGCAGCTGAAATATTCCGGCATCTGTAATAACCGACCACTTTGTGTGTTTCCACTACGCGTTTCGCAGAATAATACCAACATAATTAATTTAGATTTAACCAAATATTAACACAATACAAGTTGAAATTTGTGTATAAGCCTCGGGCACTCTCTCTTTCTGTTCCCACACGCAAATTTCACGAATCGAGTCATCATAACCCTCTTTAATTTTCATAAAGAGACTCTGCTCTGAAAATTTTAATTGAAAACAAATAAGCTGAGTGGTTACAACTATGTTTGAGCTTCAGTTATATATTTGACTTCCTTATTCACAATGTATCAAGCATCAGGTTCGTTATTAATGAGTTAGAATGCAACTTTTCACTTGTTCCTTCCTAATATTTCTTTGGAAAGTGCTTTCATTAAAAGAATTTAAACCACATTCCTAGAGGAGGCCACTCTGCTTTAACAACTGCACTCTCTCAGTCCTCACAGCATTCCCGAGTACCCTGAATCAAAACTGCTTTACCGCATGTGAACCTGCGAATTAGCGTGTCAATATTCAGCTCTGGACAGGAGCATGGAGAAGAAAAGTGGCTGTTGCTCTGGAAAATAGTTGAACAGACACTGGATACCTACACTTACTAGGCAGTTCGTTACCAAAAGCTTAATAGTGTCTTGGGGGACTGATGACCATAGATGTTGAGTCCCATAGTGCTCAGAGCCATTTGAACCATTTTTTGAATAGTGTCTTGGTCCACCTTTGGAACGAAATACAGCAATTGTCTGTGTGGCATGGATTCGATTACTTCTTAGTAGGTTTCCAGAGGTATCTGGCACCAGATGTCCACGGCCAGGTCACACAAATCGCGTAAATTACGAGCCGGTCTTTGTGGACGCGGAGCTTGCGCAAGAAATCGTCCCAGATGTCTACCAGGTGGTTCAGATCAGGCGAATTTGATAGGCAGGACAGCAACGTGAGTTTACTATGAAGTTCCTCAAACCAGTTAATTAAGATTCTGTTATTGGTGACAGTGATCTTGCTGAATGTCACCGCCGTCGGGAAGGATCCACTGAGGTGAAAAAAGTGAAGGAATAGCGGATGGCGGTTGTACATCGCACACAAGGTATAAAAGTCCAGTGCGTTGGCGGACCTGTGATTTGTAATCGGGTGATACATGTGGAAAGGTTTCTGACATGATTGTGACCGCACAATGGAATTAACCGACCCTGAACGCGTGATGGTAGATGGAACTGGACTCATGGGAGATTACGTTTCAGAAATCGTTAGGGAAATCAGTATTCCCAAATACACAGTGCGAAAAGTTCGCCGAGAATACCAAATCTGCGGCATTACCTTTCACCACGTACAATGCAGTGGCCGACAGCCTTCACTTAACGACCGAGAACAGCGGCGTTTGCTTAGAGTTGCCAATGCTTACAGACAAGCAACACTTCCTGAAATAACCGCACATATATATGACGAACATATCCCTTAGAAAAGTGACCATATCGGTTGGACCCTAGACGGCTGGAGAATCATTGTTTGATCAGATGAGTCCCGATTTTAGTTGATAAGAGCTGATGGTAGAGCTCGAGTGTCGCACAGAGCCCACGGGCCATGGACCCATGTTGTCAACAAGACACTTTGCAAGCTGGTGGTGACTCCATAAATGTACGGTCTGTATTTACAGGGAACGGAATAGATCCTCTGTTCCAACTGAATCGTTCGTTGACTGTAAATGGTTACGTTCGGGTACTTGGAAACCATTTTCAGCCATTCATGGTCTTCATGTTTCAAACATCAGGACACAATTGTTCGCAATTGGTTTGAAAAACGTTGTGATCAATCCGAGCGAATGATTTCGTCAGAAGATCAGTCGATATGAAACTCACTGAACATAAGTGGGACATAATCGAGAGGTAAGTTCATGCACAAAACCCTACACCGGTAACACTTCTACCGCTACGGACGGCGATAGGGGCAGTATGGCTCAATATAGAGGACATTCAAAGACTTGTTGAGTCTAGCCATCTCGAGTTGCAGCGCTACGCTGGGTAAAAGATCCGACATGATATTAGAAAGTATTCCATGACTTCTTTCGTTCCAGCTTTTAAGCCTGCATGCGGTCCAGAATATTGTTTACGTAGGCCAAGCCAAGGTGAATGCCCCCATATAATAATACTACAACCTTGGCTTGTTCGAACAGCCGTTCCTCTGGATGATGTATAGAGACACGAACGTCGACTTGGTGCAAAAGAAACTTGATTCATCTGACCAGGCGACACGTTTGCAGAGGCCCTGCCGCCGACAATGTATGCTGAAATAAGTTTTTCGAAACACTTGCGTCAGCCCGGCATTGTATTTTTTCTTCAGGTCTGCCACAGAGCGAAACGTATGCTACTTTACAGACCGGGCAAGCCTCCGTCCTCCATACACTACGATGAGACATGGACATCCAACAACCTGTCGACTACATCTGTTCATTAGAAGGGCGCTAGAAAGATGAGGTCAATCTACGAAGGAGGGCAGTCGCACAAATTTGAGACGTTAGCAGTCCTAGAATGTTGCTCAAGTGTGTGAGTTCACACTATAGAAAAAACTGGGAATATTGATATTGAAGTTAACCAGCAGAGATAATACGTATGGTCTCAGGTATCTCGTCACTAGGAGAGCACTACTGCAATGCCTAATGATATGATGAGAGTACTTACATTGGTGCAGTGGATGCATTAATGTGCACTTCGCAGTTAGCCAGACGTTCTGTAGTACTTCCTGGAGGGTCTGAGCCAGCTGAGACTGCCTGTTTTCAACTTTTCAGATGTTATTCCATCTAAGCGTAACCTTACCACATCGATGTTCAAACTGGTCGTTTCTTTAATGTAAGGTTATTTGTTTCTCTTCTTTTAGTGTGGATAGCGCTGAGTTTGCACTTCGGCTCTTTTTTCAAGCACTTTTCAAAAAGTTTACAGCTCAGTAAATTTTTAAAATAAACTGCAAAAAGTTAATAGTTTTTATTGTTATTTGTTTTCAGTGCGCCAACTGGACGATTTAAATACAAGCGGAACTCGATACTTAAGTTGTTCTCATTTATTATTTTATTATCATCATCTACCTTCACTTCAAACTTTTATATAGTTCAGTGTTCTAAGGTCAAAACTCCAGTTTACTTCAAATTTTCTCCGAAATTAGTCTGATAATTCCCACTTACGAACATCATTGTCATTTGAAACTTCCTGGCAGATTAGAACTGTGTGCCCGACCGAGACTCGAACGCGGGACCTTTGCCTTTCGCGGGCAAGTGCTCTACCATCTGAGCTACCGAAGCACGACTCACGCCCGGTACTCACAGCTTTACTTCTGCCAGTACCTCTGCAAGGTTCGCAGGAGAGCTTCTGTAAAGTTTGGAAGGTAGAAGACGAGGTACTGGCAGAAGTAAAGCTGTGAGTACCCGGCGTGAGTCGTGCTTCGGTAGCTCAGATGGTAGAGCACTTGCCCGTGAAAGGCAAAGGTCCCGAGTTCGAGTCTCGGTCGGGCACACAGTTTTAATCTGCCAGGAAGTTTCATATCAGCGCACACTCCGCTGCAGAGTGAAAATCTCATTCTGGAATCATTGTCATTTATTTTCCTCTACTTTCACATCAGAATGTCACATTGTTCAAAGTAGTAAGATTAAAACTCAAATTTACTTTGAATTTCCTCTGAATCTAGTCTGATAATAGGGGTAATTTTCACTAAACATGGTACCTTCCACCATTATATTCTGCCTCTTGGTATTTGAGTCAGAAAACAGCAAATGATGTGGAATACAGGTCACAAGGCTCCCGTTGTGACGAGGAACATCTTAGTTTCTATTAACCACGAGTAACTTATATCAAAACACTTACTTTTGTGTTCCATTTCCTGCTGATCATACTTCCCACTAAAGTTTCTGTTACACGATACTGAGCCACCACTTACGAAGGAAACGCTTATAGCGCTTTACGGTCTAATAAAATCGAGTTTTTTAGACGTCGTCGTCCTGTGCATTCAAATCTGTTCGTCACACAAAACTGTAATATGGCTTTCTGTCACAGCTATACTTACAAGACACATATAACTTTTACTGGGGTTGATGCGGCACGCCAAGGGTTCACAGATATATCACGAAAATATTTTCAGATATTCACTCACTACCAGAACGCTGTGGGAACTGCTCAGTTGTTCCAGATCTCAATCAGCAAAGTCTTCATCTGTCACTGTTACAGTAAGAAATTCTTTTCAGTTCGCTTCTTGTCCGTCGTGAGTGTCTTTGCTTCCTGTCAGGATTTTTGTTCATGGACGGCTGAAGTTAAAATCCTAGATGGATTACTGTTATTGGTTATTTATTTACACGTCTGTTTCCGTAGGACCTAAATGAGGAGCAAATCTCCAGGGTCATGATACGTGTTACAACATAAAAGTAGTAACAGATAAAATAAAATGTTTATGAACCCAAAATAGATAAAACATAAGTTTACGTAAAATCCATCTACAATATAACATAGGAATCAGGTTAATGCTTCAAGGAACTCCTGGACAAAATAGAAGGAGTGATCCATGACGAAACTCTTCTGTCTCGATTTGAAAGCAAGTGGATTACTGCTAAGATTTTTCGATTCTTGTCGTACTTTATTGAAAGTGGATGCAGCAGTTTTGCTGCACTCCTGTCTGCACAACCGTTAAGAAAGTGCGATCCAAGTGCAGATTGGATTTCAGCCTAGTATTAACTGAGTGAAAACTGATAATTCTTGGGAATAAGCTGACACTGTTAACAAGAAACGACAGTATATTATATATTGAGAGGCCAATGTCAGAGTACACAGACTAGTCAACAGGGTTCGACAAGGGGTTCGTGAACTTACACCACTTGTCGTCAGAGCTGCCTGTTTCTGAGACAAAAATATCCTATGAGAATGGGAAGAGTTACGCCAAAATATAATACCATATGCCGTAAGCGAATGAAAATAAGCAAAGTAGACTAATTTTCGTGCAAAACGATCACTTGCTTCAGATACCGTTCGAATAGTAAAATGGCAGCATTAACTCTTTGAAAAAGATCTTGAGCGTGGGCTTTCCGACAGTTTACTATCTATCTGAACACCTGGAAATTTGAACTGTTCATTTTCACTTATATATGTCCATTCTATGAAATTAGACGTAGGGATTGGTTGAATTGTGTGTTAGAAACAGTAAATATTATATCTTACAGTGATGTAGCGTTAGTTTATTTTCTACAAGCCATGAACTTATGTC